>NC_052532.1:174933982-175533982 GCF_016699485.2 Gallus gallus
GCAGGAAGGGAGTTCCCCCATCGCAGCTGCAAGGAGCCGCAGCCCACTGCACTGCGGACGGTCTCTATGCTGGAAGCAGTTCCCCACTGCTTAGGGAAAGCCCTGCAACAAGCAATTAGTGGTAAAGAGACACTGCTCTCCAGTGGTTTCATAGAATCATAGAATCACCAAGGTTGGAAAAGACCCATAGGATCACCCAGTCCAACCATCCACCCATCACCAATGGTTCTCACTAAACCATGTCCCTCAACACAACGTCTAAACATTCCTTGAACACCTGCAGGGTCGGTGACTCCATCCCCTCTCTGGGCAGCCCATTCCAGTGCCTGACCACTCCCCCAGGAAAATCCTATTACCCCCTCAAGGCTCGTCAATTATTTACTGTTAAGTCAAGCTCTAATTTTGGTCAACAATTTATTATTTTATTTTTTTTACAAAGTGAACAGACCAACAAACATTTCACCAGCAGAACAGTGGTACTTCACATTCAGAACCCACTGATTTTTTATTGCAACGTACCAGTTACAATATCTAAAACAAAGAGGAGCTCCACTTCTTTACAAAGACTAGTACTCCAAGAACGAAACCATTAATTGCTTGAAGTGCCAGTTCAATAAACACGTATGAAATTACAACACAAACAACTTGTCAAGGTGCATTCAGTGCCACCGACAGATTCTCAGTCACTTACTGAACCTGGTTCAAGCTATCAAAGACCATTTATACCTGTAGCCATGCTTTGTAATGACAATTATGTTCAAAACACATCTATTTTAAATTCAGGATTGAATGGAAAAAATGTAGAGTACCTCTAGAAGTGACTGAGACAAAGACTTGCTGATGAAATTCTCATTAGTACTAGAAAAACCACACAGTTCATCCAATTCAGCATATAGAACCCTCACCTCTGTATCCACGGTTTTCAAAGACTCCCACCTAGCAAAATGACAGCCATATGCAGACCCAGAAACACCAGTGCCAATTTTCCTCTCTCTTCCTACTCAGTGCTGTCTTGCCACGTTCTCCATTACTTATCTCCTATGGACCTCGCCATTCCTTGCCATTCACTTGTATACAGATAGGGGTGTGCTGCCCTATGGACAACAGCAGTAAGTGCTAATTCAGAGTCCGACTCCCAGAAATCTTTCTTTTATTAGTGAATTCACAGCAATGCGTAAGTAGATGTTACATTCGGTATCCTTTCTTAGCACTGCAAGCTCTGGCCCAAATCTTATTTATTCTACTTGAAGAAATGGCTACCTGGCTCCAAATAACGCTCAGCCAAATTATATTTTCAGTTACCCTGGATGACAACTCAGCAGGTGCCCTGAGTTCAAAGGGAAGCACTCGTACTTTCTATCAGTCCTTCTTCGGATCCTGGGAAGGGGGGGCTTACAGAACAGTAATCTCAACAGTTCCGAATTGAGTATCACCCTGTGAGTTCAGCGTCACACACAATCTTTGTAGCAAAGGAGACAAAAATCCATAATTACAGAACGGTGGATTCTTTTCCCTAAATATTGGACAAAGAGACTTCAGCAGTTGGGTGATCCTGAAAAACAGATCCGTGCTACCTAAAGTACTTCTCATGCCATTACAACATCAAGGATACCGAAGTGTGTTATTTTTCAATAAAATACGGGTACATTTTCCATGTTAAAAGCAGCAAAAATTAAGACTCATAGGAGCTATGCTTGAATGCATAATTATATCTCCTCGAAAAATGGTTTCTCAGAAAAATGCCTTTGTCTGCTACAATGAAGTTTTAAGAAAAACTGCAGTGGAAACTGTTCAAGTACAGCCAGGGTGCAATTAAACTTGTTAGAAAATATAATTTAATCATCATTTGTTTCAAAATATACATAATGTTGAAAAAAATAAACCCTACTAAACCAAACATTCACCAGGTTTCGAACAGCGTCTCATCAAAATGAGGTACATCCATGTCACCTGCCATTGTGGTTGGTGCTGAAATGGAGAACAGGTCTTCAAGGATATCTTCCCTCGTGGGACTCTCAAAGCCAGTTTTTTTCACGCTGGATTTGCTCACTGTACGTTCGTAATTACTGTCCTTTACGGGACCGTAGTAACTGCGGTCCTCACTTGTCACTGCTGCATGAGACACACTGGTCTTCTCAGCAGGCTCTGCTGGTGCAGCACTGCTGCTGTTTACCATTTCCATATACATGCATTCATCTTCACTTTTTGGAACCTCTGAGGAAGCAACAGTTGAAGCGGGGGACAGTAATTCTGCCAATATTTCATCATTACTATTATGGCTAGTGCATCCTGAGTTCACACTGAATTCAGATGAATTATCTGCAGCATCAATGTGATACTGCAGTTCCCTTAAAAAGCTCTGTAGTAATTCACTATCATTATGAGATTCAGTCTGTGAAGGGGCACTTACATCCCTAGCAACAGGTTTTCCACGTTTCGCCTGTTCCACTGCTAGCCTGTCCAGTGAAGCCAACTTCTTCTTTTTAGCATTAAGCTTTTTTAACAGTTTCAGGCGAAGCTTTCTTGTTTTGTCACTATCTGACTCTTCTGCCTTCACAGAATTACAGCTAGGCGGATGGACCTGAGTTGTTTTACCAGAGCCGCCCTGTGTATTGCCTGACTTATTCCAGGTTGGGCCTTCCTTAGCACTATGACTTCGGGGAAGACAAGTGCCTTGAGAAAATCCTTGGAACTTTGATAAACATTGAGCATTATTACTCCGAGGAAGCACTGATGTTAGGGTCTGAGATGATTTGCGTTCACCTCTGCCTTGAAACCCACCAAAGTTACTTGCTCCTTTAACTGGCAACCATGTGTCACTTAACTTTTGCACTGAGGGAGTTTTGCAACTTCTCTCATTCTTGGGCAGGGAGGCACTGGAAGGTAGAAAAGACGTATTCTTGCTTAACAGTTTTTTTACCCAGCTTCCTACAAATCCTCTTTTTTGGTCTTTGTCTGAAGGCTGAAAGGAATTATTATCAACAGAAGAACTTGCAACCTGAGAATGAACTGCAGTTTTGCTTGCACCAGTCAGGTCAGGTGATTTTTGTACAATATTCTCTACTGGTGGCAATTCACAGTTTATTTGTTGTCCTGAACTTAAACCATGTTCTCCATTAATTAAGTTAGCTCTATCACCTGTGCTTTGAGCAAGTGATGAGTCAGATGGGTTGGGGTCATGTTTTTTGGGTACAGAAGAGGTAATACTTGCTGGGTTCAACTCCTGTAGAGATAAGCACATGCTGGAATTTTCAGATAGCATGTCTTTATCATTCATAGCTAGATCAGTTGCAATGAACTCCCCTGTACAGGGAGTGTTAGGTGAAAAAGCTGATTCTTGCTTTTCCTGTGAGCCCGTTTCAACAACAAGGTTATTTTCCACCATCTTTCTGCTCAGCATTGATTTACCCTCTGAATCAAGTGGAGTTTCTTCAAGAATTTGAGTTACAAGACCATCACGTGCAAGATTTTCTAAGCCACAACGTGCACTACTTTCACCCTCAGCTACCCTCTGCTGTTTCTTATCTGGGATTCTCACAGTATCTTCTTGGTGGTCTTCTGCAAGCATATTGTCTACAGCATCATCAAAACCACAGTGCAACACAGTGGATTTTAACTGCACATTATTAGTAGAAGAATCTTCAATATTTTTACTCTGATACTGTGAATCCTGTTCTTCTGGCAAACGTGATGCTTTCTTTTCCCAGATGACAATATGAATCTCCGTCGGAGGAACTTCAAATCTTTTGTGTCTCCTGCAATACGGACCCTTTAAATCATCACATTCAAGCCAAGTTCCTGAAAAATAAATAACCAGTGCAGTGACTAAGAGGCTTTTAAAATTGAAGTCGCTATCCTCTGACACCTGTCAAGCATTTTTATTAACCTGACAAGCAGCAATTAAATTTTCTTTTCCTTCATTCTTTATTACATCAGAGGAAAACTGGGAGGTTTCCACTGTAAAAAGATCACCCCAAGCAGAATTTGCAGCAGTGTTATTACAGGTCAGAGAAGGTTTACTGACAAACAAAGCTAAGTTTTTTTGTCTGAGCTAATAAGGCTGACATCTTGGCTGGAAATACCTGCACACGTCTGAGCAAAGAACAACCTCTTAAATTAAGTTTCTCAGTAGAACCTTCCATTCCTCAGATGGAAGGCATGGGGGTTTAAGAGAAACTGCTCATTTTAAGAATTTGCAAATTGTTCATCAAGTATTTTACAGCTTTACATTTTTTAAAATAGATATAGACCACATATACATGATGCTCGGGATATTCCTTACTAGATGCTTCCTTACCAGCTGCTTCCTCTTTCTTTTTCTTCTTAAACTCAGGTAGTATGACCTATACAATTTTCATACTGTTAAAACATTTGATAAGACTGCAGTCCACTCCCTCTAGAGAAGCAGAATACCAACTTTTTACCATCTGTAATTACAGAGTTCCACTCAGACGAAGCTCTGCTGATGCCAGTGGTACAACCATCGTACCACCAGCAATGTTTCCAACATGCATGCGTGCCTCCCACCCTTCAGGTGCAGTTAAGTTCAGAAACAAATACAAACTTCACTAATGCTGTTAGTTCCACGGGTCCCCCAGTTTCCAGTCAAGAAAGGACAAACTATTGGCTTCAAAATAACCAATACTGTTTGTCCAACAGCCATGCTTAGACTGTTAGCTGTTCTTTTTTTTTTTTTATTTTTAATTATTATTTCATTTTCAACTTTTACAAAGGTTTGACCAAATAACTTTTGCCCATGAGGGCAGAACAATGCTGAAAAAGTCAGTTAAATCAAAACTAAACCTTCACCCTAAATAACAAAGTTCCTACAATTATTCACAAAATCCTAAGTTTAGGATGCAGGCAAAATAAATCCTTGTTACTCTATATGGACTATCCAACAACCCATGGAACACTATTTGATGTAGAACTCAAAGTACTGTAACAGATCTAATGTTTCTTACCATCAGGATTCAACGACCAGGTTATGAAGTGCTTCTTATGCACTGCATATTGAATAACAGATGTTATTTGGTAGACATCTTCTTCAAGCTGAAACGAGTAACTCTTCAGTTTGTTATGTGGCAAGCCTTCTTGGAAATGGAACATTAATATTGAGGGTACTCTAATGAAGAGACAATAAAGAAACAGTTCATTACAACAAAATAGTGACAAAAATTCCTTATGAAAAACTATGTGCAAGGCATTTCAAGAGTTCTGCCCTTACTATTTTGTTTCTACACGCGACTCTTACAATTGTACTGTACCCAAGGGAAAAGACACCCCCAAATGGATGTTCCATTTTGTTAAAAATGAGGGAAGGGAAAAAAAAAAAAAAAAGGAAAAACATGTACTGGACTTTGGGTGTGAGGAAAACGTGAGAAAAGACAGAAGACAACTGTATCATAATCATGGTACAAAAAGACATTGCTCCCAAGGCAAACAAGTAAATAGGTGAAAATAGTTTTATTCACCAATACCAAAAGCTGTGGAAATGCTGAGATTGGCTATCAGTTGTTGACATTTACTACTTAGAAGAAAGTATGACCTAGCTCAAACGTACATGCTAGTCAGTGTGTTAAAAACTGATCCTTCTATGCTTCATGTTTATTAAAAACTATCTGCAGTTTCAGCCTTTAAGAACTACCTAATATCTAAAGAAGTACTTATCAGAGTTTAAAGCTTTTCATCTGTGAACCCAAGACAACAGTTTGGTTTTGAAAACGATACTATGTTCAACACATGAAATCTCAGAATTTTATCCATTTTATTTTCAAGTTCATATGTCAAAACTTACTTTTCCAAAATCATCTGTCTTCTTTGAGATCTATCACTGCAGTTATTGCACGGAGCAACATGAACAGCATTAAGCGGATGCCAATCAGGGATTATATTTGTGAACGTTGTTAGTGTTTTCCTACATCTGGACACACAAATACACAGAGTAAGACAATTTGCCGATTAGAAAACAATAAATATTTGCAGTTTACAAAGGGAAAAGGTTGCATGTTATGACAAAGCTAAATTCTACTCATATTCATGCCATTTGCATGTATTCCTCTATGACTACACTCTATCCAAGACAGCACTGAATTCAGTTCTGCCAAACATTATCAGCCACCATTTGCTCTCAGCAGCTCTGCAGCCTTGAGTAGAACATTATTTGCTCCTCCCCCCTTAGCATGTTATCTGTTTCCTTTTCAAGGAATGGTAGAGCTTCCACAAGGATCTGCATAATTGACTAGCTACTACAAAGTCTCAAGGAGAGAAGGAAGTGGTAACTATCTCACAATGCATGTTATACAACGTCTTGTTTTCCAAAAAAACCCAGTAAACCTATCAATCAAAAAACCCAGTACATTCAGAGCAAAGATTACAAGGGAGTTATATTGCATGCAAACACAATGTATGGGATATCAAATTATGAAGTTTCTCCCTTAGCCACAGAAAGGACTTCCTCTATATTCACTCCAATCTAGATTTTTCAACTTTTATTAAAAAGCATGGTATGCAACTTGGACACACCTTATTAACCAGAACTACACATTTCACCCGGCTAACAGGTATAATTAATCTAATCTCACCTGTGGATGGAGAAGCTTATTGTATGAACTTCAGACAGTGGAGAGAAACAGGCATTTTTCAAATAAAATGAGCTGTCTCATGAAGGTGAGGTCCCTTTCTCTGGACTCTAAAAGCCTAAGCGACCTGAGAACTCTCAGCACAAGATCAGAGCGAGCATGGCCAAGCACTTGCAGTTACCTATTATTTCCTTCTTAGTTAAGAGATAATGTGGTTTCCTAAGACACTATACAGCAGTAAACCATTTGCAAATGCTAAACTGAAGAAGCAGACCACATAAAACTTCACTCAGAAACTTAAACTATACAAAACCTGGAAATGCGAAGAAAGGTCTTTTATTACATGCAGATTCAAAGCTACAGTAGGGCAGTTAAAGAGAAGACACATTTATAAGAAATCTCACCGGTCCAGGTATTTGTAGCCACAGCACATGCATTCAAACTTCCATGAAAATGAATGCGAGAAGAGTTTCTCAGCATGCTGATCCTGTTTTAAGAGCAGAGGGAGTGCAAACACTGGACTTTCCTCCTTACCTTCAAAGACAGGGCAGAAAAAATAGTCACTGAATTTGAAATCAGATTTCAGCACTTCAAACGCTAAGATAAGCTCACTGCAACGATTGCAATTCAGGGCATCCCTCTAAAGCTCACAGCAAAGGGATTGATCCACGTTAGTAGACTGCTCTCAATGACAGTTTCGGGAATGCAGCATAGTTACAAAAACGTGAGTACGCTCTCAAAAACAGTGAGGGACAAAACAGCTGATCACACACAGTAAACTGTGTGTATACCACAAGCTAACAAATGTACAGCTTGCAGGGTGTCTTGCATGCATATATACAGATGTATTTTTATGAACTGACATGCTAAAAGTCTTTAGATCTACAGTTTCCTGAAAATAAATACTGAGGTGCTGCGCTAATTACTTACCTAATTCACACTTAAGCTGTGGCTGAAGTTGTATAAAAATTTGGTTTCTTATTTCATTGAGAAGCAGTTCTGCTTTAGGAAGAATGTCTGCAGAAAAAAAAAAATACACACGCTTTCATGTATTTATGTGCAACACCTCCAACCCTTTCACACATGTAACCCTAACATGAGCTCATTACGTGCAGGTATCTTTCACACTGACCTACACTTGTCTAAAACTGTTAGTAAAATAGTCACTGCTCAGTATTAATTGATCTGAAAATTACAGGCTGGTTTATAGAACTTAAACGCTAACCCAAAATAACTTTGTCTGACTTAAATTCTCACCAAGAATGTGTACCCACAGCTACGGTTCTTTCCAAGTTTGGATATTCTCTGATTCTATTCTAGACAGTAATAACATGTAAGATTAATGTAGTCAAACATTACAAACCACAGAGATTCAGAGATTAAGAGTAGATTTTAAAATCTAGGCATGAAGACCAAAAGCACAAAGATTTGCTTACATGTTTGTAATGACATCATATAATTCACAATAAAACACTTAAATGCTCAATACTAAATTCCTAAGTCAGCCTTTTCAACATTAAAAATGTATTTTTAAAATTGTATACTTATCTTAGCATATATTTGCAACTTACAATGTCTATACACATACATTAACAACTGCTACTACACAATCACGATCATAATTCACAGCAATTAAAGGAAGGATTTAGAACAGCTGTGGGAACTACTTCTTACTTTAAAAAAATTATGTGCATAAAAAGGTAAAAAACATTTTATTGCATCTCAATTGCTTTTGCTTGTTTCAAAACGTAGCCATAAGCAAAAAATACTGAAAAAGTAGATGGAAGAACAAAAATACTACAGCTGTTCTCCACGGTAATACTCTTCAACCGATCTCCTTTCCATTCCTGCCAAAATGAGCCAACTTCCTTTGTAGTAGTTCCTGGAAACGAAACATTTGTTTCAAACATCACCATATTCCACCAGCTGTTCTAAGGGAAGCAAGCTCGCACACCCACATTAGGGTTCTTCCATACCAGAGTTCCTTTGCAAACACAGCAGTAGCACAACAGAAGGGAAAACCAACATCTTGGGTGTTGCGATTGTAGAGGGCTTTCAGGTAACACCTGAAACCCCCAAAATCAAACAGACCTTCTGGCAAATTGAGTATATGAACCACTGGAGAATTTCTTTGGATATTTTTTTTGCATGCCTCTGTAAAGTACTGTTTTCTCTGCCACGTGGTGGATTAAACCCTTTTTGATACACTCACTATTTTTCCAGTAAAGATACAATATCCTTGAAGTTATGTAGTGCTGTTCTAGTACTATATTCTGTCATATTGAAATGTACACTTTTCCTGGGAGATCTATCGAAAAAGAAAATCACTAAGAGTACTGGGTAGCCAAAGGTCTGCAGTAATTCTCTGACGGCTTAGAAGTTCAGGCTTATGACTCCATTGGGTCCATTCCAAAGGACTAGGAAAAATAAATCTTAGTTTAAGGGCCTTAAAGTGAATCCACCGTATGGAAAGTGATCAAAGGCCAAACTATCAGACTGCAGTGACACATCCTCCTCTCACTCCCACTGTGCTACCTGAAAGTTTGCCCCCAGCTGCTCTCCACTGTCCCTGTGCTTGGAGGTTACTACTCTCAAATCTATTAAGCTGCGTATCTGAGTACTTACTAAGTCTTTCCAGACAGTATAAACCAGGTTAAGACCTTTTGACTAGTTTTGACTGAAACAGGTTACATCCACAGCACAGCTAGCAGACCCCAGGGGAAGCATTTCTTCAATGAACAGAGCTGGAGCCAGAGAAGAACATACGTTCCCAGCCTGAGTACTTTCGGCGTGGTAAGGCAACTGTTCATTATGCAATGACATAAACTACATCCAAAACAATACTGAAGATTAAGATTAGAAAAATATTGCAACAGTTAACCAACAGAGAGAAACAAAGTACATCTCAATCACATAATTCACAAGTTTTCTACTTTGGTTATGACCAAAAGAAAAAAAAAATTTAAAAAAAAAATCAAGAAATCCTTTGTATTTGATGTCTACTTTCAAAGTGCACACATTTATCCCAAGAAAACAATTGCAGTGGTTACTGGGAGTCTGCGAGCTAAAGCACACAACCCTGCAAATTCATAGTACTGAGTTGTACCTGATTCATTTGTGATCTTGAAATAGAAAAGAGACGTATTTAAGTCCATTGTACTAAATTCCACATCAGATCAATCCGAATATGAAAAAACAGTTGCTGAATGTACTCACCTTTTACTTTACCTCTTTTGCAGGTATTCAGTAGAACAGTTGCTTGACTGTATTTTGTCAAGAGCCTCTGGAGTAAACATTTTTCATCATCTTCCTCTACCAGAGCAAATTTTAATGCTTCTAAGTGTACCAGTGCAGACAAAACACAATCTAACCAACAAAGATTATACTTGTTTCTCCATTGAAGACATAATTCTGTGTTATTTGTGGAACAGTTGTTGTCTCTGAGCAAAACTTCAGATGCTGTTGAGCTGTGAGTAGAGTTTGGCAAGAGTTGTGTTCTGGAGCTAAAATTCTTAGGCGGACTTTCTTGATGGCCATTGGTGTTAGAGGTTGTTTCAAAATCCACCTTCTGATTGATGGATTCCTCACTATTAGATTTTTGTTGGCCATTTTCTAACACATCACATACCCTTGACTGAGGGATACATAAGCTATCACCACAGCTTTTGACAACAGGGTCTGTATTAATAGCCTGCTCAACATTTACCACATTATTAGTTCTTGCTTGTTTTGGGTTTGATTCGATGGGAGAAAGGTCACTGATATCACACAATTTCCTTTTCTTATCATAAGATGGAACTTGAAGATTTTCTGAATCAGCAGAAATGATTATGCTGTTAAATGGTTTGTAACCAAGCGGGTAGATACACTACAGGAAAAAAGAAAAGTTACAATGAAATCTAGACAGTAATTTCAGGTGATCAAGAGCTAAAATAACTACGAATGATATCTTCAAATGGAATGTAAGACTTGCATAAAATGATATTCATTGAAATGAATACATAGATTCAATGTACGCAAGAGAAATTGAGGATTTTTATCTAACCACTGTCTTACAGATAATTGTTAAGTGTATCTATGAGTAGTGACTTCCAGTCCCAGAAAGACCACTTCAATTTTGCTAAGGAGAGTTCTCTCATTCTGTAAAATCCATCCCAGTAGGGTACAGATTTGGTATTATTAACTCTTGCTCGCGAGATTACTAGTATTAACACTGGCAGGGCATCTTTCAGCTTAGCCTGATACATTAGACCACGCATTGGTAGTCAGGCAAATATGCTATTCTGCGACGGGGAATATACAGTCAAACACACTATTTCCTATTCCCAAACCAACACTGTGATTATTTAAAAGCAGGGTGAGGGATGGGGGACACAGCTTGAAGACATCTAGCCCTTGTATTCTACTAATTTAAGGGCACCATTCTATATGACTTTGCTATACTCTCCCTCCCCACACAGCAGAAGGGAGAGGCAGCAAACCACCACTCAGATATTAAGAAGCCCAGAAATCTAGCTAAAGCGAAACTGAAAATGGAAAAAGCGATGAAAGATACCGTAATTACTATCACAAACCTATCTGCATTACTTAAACAGGGGAAAATTGGAGACTCGCAGCTTTATGCGTTATCAGTTAAATGTTAAATCAGTTAAATCAGTTAGATTTGCCAATTTTGGCTTCATATTCTGATTCATACAAAGATTTCTTTAGTAACACTTGTGTCTTCTTGTTATGTGAAACAAACTCTACCTTATTCCTTTAATCTGCTCTTTTTACTCTTAAGAATAGCTAGCTGTGCCCAATCACCACACATATAGAGGTTTGCTATGTTTTTGTCTATATTACAAGCAAAGACCATTCAGAATATAAAATCAAAGGCACCCTATTTCAACAGGCTGCTTACTACCAATCAAATCTTAAACTTAAAGATGTTTAACTGTTAATGGCAAAGGCCTCTACACTAGCAAACAGAACTGTTAATTAGAGTAATACCTGAGGGTTTTCACAAAGATAAATGGACTCCTGAAAATTGATGCGGTAAGTCCGTAAAACTTGAACCTGGCCCTTCTCTTTGCAGACTGGACAATAGTCAGGTGAAGTTTTTTCCACGGGAGCATGGCTCTAAAAACAGAAAAAAATGCATAAACTTACATTTGTTAATATAGTGTCCCAAGTTAAGACATATATACGCACAGAACTAGAAAAGCAATGACTAGCTTCTAAGCATGTAACACCTAATGCTATATTAAAAGGTAAAGCAGACTAGGTTTTGTCCTTGTAAATAAGATATATAGTCATAGTGTAGAGCAAACTACACTATTATCATATAATTTATCTTTTGCTTTAAGCATTCAAATATTTAGTATGGTATCTTTGACAATACCACTACGCAACATTTCATTCTATTTATACTAAACCAAAGGACACTTATTGCCAAGGTACACATGCTCAGATATTTGAAATATGGAGTGCTATAGATAGAAACGTACAGTCATAAAAACAGCACCAGTAAAAAGCTCAGACACAGATCTATTTAGAATCTTTCGCCATTGTTACAGATTTCCGTGGAAAATAATTGAGGGTTTTTTTTTTAATTTTTTCTTTTTTTGTAAAATAAGACCAATTAAAAATCTCTCAAAACAGAGAAAAAATATGAACTTTGCACAGATGTAAAATAAGTTTCAACTGACTTTTCCCAAATACCCCACCATGTGGAGTGTCGATTTCCCTATACCAGTCCCTTGTCCAATCACTCGCAAACCATTTGTAGTCTTCTGGGTATCCATCCCTCTGAGCCACTGGCTAATTTATCTCACTTGTAACAATGTCATGACCACTAAGGATTTTTCAAAGACTCCTGCAAAATAAGAAGTGAATACAACAATTAAAGAAAAATTCAGTTAAATTTTTGGGGGGAGGGAAAAACACACCAACAATAATGCAGCCCATACTAACTGCGGTAAGGACATCAGAAGAGTGTTTTCTTGATTCAAAATACATGTTTTCTAGCACATATGCTGAACTCCAAACTTTAAATTAAGTCACATACTAGATTTAACAGCTTTAGGCCATGAATTTGTAAACTTATCCACTCTCTGCATGCTCAAGATCTCACCTATTTGCCAAGTGTGCTATACTGGGCACAGATGCCTTGCCCCAGCATCCCTACTTACTATGTTCTAACTCTCAGACAAAATGAATTTCCCTTACAAAATGGCTACAATGAGATCTCGCACAGTTACAGAAAGCTGTGGAGGAATACTAATGAAAAAAGAAATAATTAAAAGCCCAAACACCGCTATAGCAGTTTTCAGAGCAGTAAAATTGGTGCATAATGAATGATAAGAAGCTCAGCTTGTAAATGCAACCGCTTCTAACTGCAAAGGGCACCCTGCTGTTACTGTCACTGTTGGGAAACCTCTCCCATTACTTTAACAGCGTTATAGATTCACTAGCAAATACAAGCTCTTCTGCAGTATCACTGCTACATAAATCTACTGCATATTTTACAACTGACATCACGTATTCCATTTTGTATGATTTCTTGAATTCAGAGCCAATTTCTGCCTTTCTCACCTATCATACACACACATATTTGTGGAGGAAGACTTCAGTACAAACAGAGCACACATCAGCAAGCTGCTCCTTAAGCCTGCTTAAGACCATTCCCTCGCTGGCACTGATGCTAACAACCTGAATCAGCCAAAGAAACAGGTTTAAAACTACAGGGACCCAATGCTGTTCCTGCTGACTTCAAATGGAAGAATAACGACAATCAATATTTCTCTCTTTAAGATTCAGGAGGAAGAGATAAGATGAACAGCAAAGTCATCAAGGTTACTACCTTCCTTTGAGCCACAATTTCTCCTTCATTATTTCTACTGACCAACACTCTCTCTGACAGCACGATGCCCCTTCAACTCTGCCTCACACTACAGAACTAACTCAGATTACAGCTCCTTTTGAAAAAAAGACAGTCCTGGATAGCTGTAAATACCAGTTTGATTCCAAATCACCTCTAATAATGGGCAAGGAGAGACTCTACAGAACTGGACAGGATGCTACAGGTCAACACTATTAATAACAACAAAAAAGCGCAGTCTGTAGAATGTATCAGCTCATTTCAAATCAATCCCCTATGACCACTTGAAGGGCTCAAAATGAGAAGACGGCGTGTCCTACTGACACTTGCAATGTGTTCAGCAGCATGCAGAGATGGTATATCATAATTTATAAAATCAGAGGCTACAGTAAAAGGTGAGGACAGAAGCATCAGCCCACACGCGCCTTCAGAGATCATGGTTAGTTTTCAAGTAGGGCTAGAAGGCCTACAAACAGCAGGGTCCTAGGCTCGCTGCAGGCAAACATTAACTGATCAGGCTTTAAGTACACAAGTTTAATGGACTACAAATGAAAGCCAAGCACTCCAATTCTTTTCTCACGCAGCAGCAATAGCACTGTCTCAGTCTCTCAATTCTCTATTACCGTATATTTAGTCCAGGTGGGAATTTGATGTCTTTATACAACAAATGAAGTTGTGCTGGTGTCAAACACACTAAAATAAATGCTAACTGTACATTCCATACCATCGCTAATGAGAAAACATCTCTAACTTGTTCAGAGGACTTCTATTCAAATGCTTTGCCTGAAGCAGTCTCAGGTCTCTAGACTAAATGAAATACGTAGATCACATGCCTGGAACTTCAGGCAGTTTCTCACCATGTAACTACGAATCATCTTCATACACTCAAAAAGGTGAGCAACACTAACCTAAAGGTAATTCCTTCTTAAGCATACCTTGATTTGATAAACAATATTTGTTCTTTGCAAGCCACCGTTTATTTTGCCATCCCTCTCAAAAAGAATGCATGCCTTTTTCCCCCCAGTTATTCTCTCCTTATGTTCCCTGTTGTTTCTGCTCTCCTTTTTTAAAGGAGAGGTACTGCTTTGAGATGTACAACGCCTCCCCAGGTATAATCACCCAGCAGTAGTACTACGTTACCAGAGCCCATGCCATTGATTGCACTGATGAATAGAATAAAGACAAATTAACTAACTGACCTTTTATTTCAGACACATGCAAAAAGAAAAGAGGAGAGAACATTGGCCTGCTGGTCCCAGACGTTCAGGCCAGTACCAAGCAGCCTGTCTGTACATCAGCACTTGTAACATTACAGTAAGCTACCAGCAGCCTTTGTACAGCTGTACAAAGCTGGGCAACAGATCAGCAGCCGCTATGGAAAACAGCTACTTACAGACTGCAGTATCATGCACTGAGACAACCCACTGTAGCAATGGGTAGTATCTGTGTTAAGATAGGAACGTGTTTTCAAGCCTACTGGGTTGCTTTAAAACTTTTACACTACTTCTTTTATCCTTGGTACTTCAGAAATGTAATGCAAACCACGCCGTGGCTGTGGTGCAGTTATCAGGCAATGTTATGGCTGCTTGGACAGCTAAGTTGATCTAATGGCTCAGTGTTGTCCACAGGGATATCTCTCTTTTCTCAGCTGTTCCCCCCATCATGTTCCCTGTCAGCTCACCCTCTGACCAGCCTTCCACGAGCTAACTGAGCACAAAGCAGCTGGAAATCCAGCAACACAGGAGTTTTTCCTGCCATTCTAGTGTGTCAGATTGGTCTACAAGGTGAGCTGTGGAGGTAACAGGGCAGAAGGAAGAGAACATAAAAAAGGTAGGCCAGGGATTTCTACAGCAAATGGAACCTTAAAAGTAGGAGCAATACCTGGGGAAACAGTACAACAAAACCAAAAATCAGTTACAAACTGCAGGTGGCAGAACAGTGATTATATCACAGAGCAAATTTCAGTGCTTAAAGGTTAAAGAGACGCTTAAAATGAAGCTCCTGTAAGCCACCGCCCTCTCTCCTGCATCAAAAAGGTACTGAAGAAAGAGGAGGAACATAAACTGAAGTCCAAAGGAAAAAAAAGTCATGCATATTGCCTGTGGTGTTAGCTAGACGTGTCTGTTACACAGGTCGGCTTTCTTTACCTGAGATGGCAACTATATTCACAGCACAACGTCAGAAAAAAGCTGTAACAAAGCACAGGGCAGTCAGCACAGCACCAACAGGACACGTTGGTGTCACACAGGCTGCATATGGGGACACAGACATGGCTTTCCTGCAGAAAAGCCTAATGCAGGCTGAAGGAAGATAAGAACTGATCATAGAATCAGAATGGCCTGGGTTGAAAAGGGCCACAATGGTCCTCTGATTTCACACCCCCTGCTATGTGCAGGGTCGCCAACCACCAGACCAGACTGCCCAGAGCCACATCCAGCCTGGCCTTGAGTGCCTCCAGGGATGGGGCATCCACAGCCTCCTTGGGCAACCTGTTCCATTGAGTCACCACCCTCTGGGTAAAAAACTTCATCCTAATATCTAACCTAAACCTCCCCTGTCTCAGTTTAAGACCATTCCCCCTTGTCCTATCACTACCCACCCTCATAAACAGCCGTTCCCCCTCCTGTTTATATGCTCCCCACAAAACATCTGACGACATCACAAAACAAATCAGCCTGCACTGCGATGGCTGCGCTGTTCTAGAAGTTTCTCCTCCAGCCACATTTCTCCCAGTGAATGCTTTCACGGGGCGCAAAGAGGGGCCGAGCGTGTTACTGACTCATCACTCAGCCCTCCCAGGGGAAGAAGGAAGCGATTTAGGTGCAAACACGGCCTAAGGGGCCACAGACGTTTGGGGCTGCCCGAGGCGGGAGCTCGGGGCGGGGCTGGGTGCGGGCACGGCCTCTCCTCAGCACCCGGGGGTGCTCGGCCGCCTCGGGGAGGCCTGGCCCGACCGCCCGGGCGTCAGTCCGCATCGAGAGCGATCCACGCGCTACGGGAGGGCTGTAGGAGAAAGAATATATACCGTTAATTATCACATCAACGCGGGAAACCTGTGCGGGGGGGGACGCGCTTAAACACGCGCCTACAGACACACGTGCACGCACCGCTGTCTCGCTGCGTAGGCGTCCCACCCAGCCCCGCAGTCAGCCAGCGTCACCCAAACAAAGGAACGCGCGCCCTGAGCGCGCAGCTACTGACATGAAATACTCAGTCGGCATTTAGGAACGCGCAAGGCCGCCGTCTCGCCGCTAGTTCGGCGCACGGAGGCGGCACGCGACCCCCCCCAGCCCCCGCCGCACACCGCTACTCACCGACCGCCTCCAGCGGCGCTGCCACCCAAGCGCGACGCGCGCCGCTTCCGGCCGCCATGCCGCTCCCGGCAGCCAACGGGCGGGCGAGGGCTGCGCGGCCGCGGCGGGGCGAGCGGCGGAGGTATTCTCTCCTCCCCCCTTTCCTTCTTCCCCTTCCTCCCCGCTCGCGGTGGGCGGGGCCGGCAGGGAGGGCGCTGCCGCCTCACGGCGCTTCGGGGAGCGCTGCCTGGAAGGGCGCCCGGGGCGGCGGTAGCGGTGTGCGGGGGCAGCGCTCGGCTGTGCCGCGGTTGGCGCGTTTGCTCCTACTGCGGTATTTTAGGCCGTGCTTACAGCGGCACTCTTCTCTTGGGTAGCGCAGAGCTGTTCTCGGGGTGGCCTTCAGAGGGTTCGGTCTGCGGGAGTTGGGGCTGCGTCTCAGGCAGCGTTCTGCGGCAGCAGCGTCGGGATGAAACGGCGTTTGGTGCCCGGGTCTCGGCTCCGCGCTGACCCTTCTTGGGCGAGAGGCGGCGGGCCGTGCCGGGAGGGCGCGGCGGTGCCTCGTAGTGCCTCCCCGCACCTCACCTGGGGCTGCGTTCTCAACCAGCAGCTGCCGCTGTGCTCTGTGCACGCAACGGTCTGTTAACGCCGTGGCCGCCTGTCCTCGCAGGGCGCTGCCGTCAGGGGCGCGGGGGGCTCTCGGCCTGCCTGTGCTGTCCCCTTCTGTGCTCAGCACAGCGAGCAGTTTTTTAGCTGGCATTCGTTGTACCCGAGGTTTCTGCTTGCCCAGGGTGACTGGGATCTGCTGTTCTGTTTTCAGCTTCCACCACACATAAGCTCTTGTTTCACGTGTATGCTCCCCGACGTCGTCTGGTAAAAGCTCTTGGCTTGTTTGTGTGTGCTTCAGGAGGATTAAGGTGACTTTTTACCCACCTGTTAGTCTGGACTGACTTTGAAAAAGCTCCGGTGTGGATTCTGGTTCTCTGAGCCATCGGAACTCATGGCTCGATGCTGCTGAGGCTTTAAAGCCAGCCAATGCCTCCCTCTTCCTGGGGGCTGTTGTAGTTTGTGCTTGGTGGTTGTGCTGTTGTTGTGGTTGTTCATTTGGTTTTGTTCCCCTGGTGAATTGAATTTTGGATAAATTAACTTCTATCTCGGGTATTTAATACGTGCTGTGAAGTGCCACAGAGTCATTTCCCCGTGTTCATTTCTGTTCCTCCCAGACATCCAAGTCAAATCAAGGCAAGCATGGGCCGAGGAAAGCATCCAGAGCTGAGTTTCTGTGTATAACGAGGGGATTTCCCGTGTGTGTGTGGGGAAGAGTTTATGTGTTGGCAGGGGAAAGAAGTGGAGGTTTTCAGTTCACAGTGCAGTAGAACTTTGTTCAGCCTGAACAAAGCGGCGCTGAAGTAATAGTTGCTGTGTGATGCAAACTCCAGAGCCACCAGGAATCGGTTTGGACGTTCCAGATGTGGACTGGTAATGACTGGGATCTAGTTGGACTTGCTGTTTATTCAAATATTGTTTCCACGTTGTGTCAGTCTGTCTAAATTTGGTTTAGTTTTAATTAACTAACAATGTACAATGAGCATGTGGCTTATTTCTGGGTTTATTCATTTCCATCGTCACCTTCTTAAACTGGCTCCAGTTAACGTGGGAAGACTAGAAATTTCAGATACAGTTTGGAGTGCTGTTTAAGGTCTGATAGGCATTGTGATTTCAAAAGAATGAATGGAATAATTATCTGGAAATTAACTCTGAACTTTGGAGGAATCATATTCTGGGTGTATGGATAGCAGATTGTACTCGAGCTGAGAACATGTGCCATTCATGTGTGTCTTCTAGAAATGTTTTCACATGCAAGTTACGTACCTATTGGCTGCATGCTTCTGACCAGATTGTCACTGCAAGGCTGATGGCTCCTGACAAAATGGATGCGGAGTGGGAGACACCAACTGGAAACTTCTGCTTGACAGGTTTTGTTTTTCAGGGCTTGTTTGTGCTGCTCTCTTCTTCTACCAGAACCATGCAACATTAAAATTTAAACACGAGATGCCTTTTTGAGAATGTAAGAATGATACAGTAATTTACTATATGTATACCTCTTTCTTCCCTTGAATACATGATTGATTGAATACGTGATTAATATTGTTATATACATACAGTACGAGTTTACAGTCCTGCCGATTGCAATTTTGAGAGTGAATTTTGAGTTGTTGTGTATAAAAAGTCAAGATTACTGTGGTTGTAAACCTTCTTGCATTTCATGGCTAACTTCAAGTCCACAAGCTAGATTCTTGCATTGCTGCTAGCATTATTGATGTTGTTATGTACATGTGGCATGCCTTGGCTGTGGCATTCTGGTATTGTAACTGGAGAAAGGGAGATCTTTGTTATGAAGTCAGTAGCCAAAACACAAAGCTGGGTTCATCTGGTCACCTGCTGACCTGTTTAAATCCTTTTCTCTGCAGTGGAAACCTCTTGTAAGATATTCTTAGGACTTTTTTTTTTTCCCCTGACCTTTTGAAAATAAATTCTATATAGTTTCCCTACTACAGTGTGTAACCTTGACAAAGAAGAGAAATCTATTTGCTGCTCAGAGTTAAAGGTGTTTTTTTTATTATTATTATTAGTTTTTCCCCATCCCAGCTCTTACTTTGTCATCCTTAACAGGAGCATCTTTACACTGTAGTGGAGAGAGAAACCATCTTAAAGTGAACACCTTAAGCACATTTTATTAGCTTTAATTGTGCTCTTTGAGTTACTTTATCTCCCTGTCCTGTGGCTTGTAGGTTTCAGACTCTAACATGATACGGAGCAATGATCAAAACGTAGTAGCTTTGGGATTTTCAGAACTGGATTTCTTTCAGGAGTATATCCCTGATGCAGTGTAGCTTTGACATTGTGAAATGAGTGGTGTTTTCCAGTCATGATTGCTGTCCATAGGATGCTACCCCTACAGTTTGGTTATGTGCTTGCATCATAGACGCATAGAATCACCAAGGTTGGAAAAGACCTGCAAGATCATCCAGTCCAACCATCCACCTGCCACAAATAGTTCTCACTAAACTATGTCCATGAATGCAATGTCTAAATGTTCCTTGAACACCTCCAACATCGGTGACTCCACCACCTCTCTGGGCAGCCCATTCCAGTGCCTGACCACCCTTTCAGAGAAGTAGTATTTCCTAACGTCCAGCGTGAACTTTTCCTGGTGTAGTTTGAAGCCATTCCCTCTAGTCCTATCACTAATCACATGAGAGAAGAGGCTGACCCCCAGCTCATTACAACCTCCCTTCAGGTAGTTATAGAGAGCAATAAGGTCTCCCCTGAGCCTCCTCCAGACTGAGCAATCCCAGCTCTGAAGGATTGCTGCTTCTCATAAGGCCTGTGCTCCAGACCCCTCACCAGCTTTGTTGCCCTCCTCTGGACCCACTCCAGGGCCTCTATGTCTTTCTTGCAGCGAGGGGCCCAAAACTGAACACAGTGCACAGTGGGGTTGTAATGCTACTCGTAGTGCAAGTCAGCATTATGTAGAACAAATATTTTAATGCCAATGTAAGGAATTGACTTGGACCCAATATGAGGCAGTAAAACAACAGTCCAAACAAAGTTGGGTTTTGTAAGATCTTGATTAACTTGTTTATAACAGTGAGGACTTCAAAAATAGTGTCAAGTTCAGGGTTGTATTGGTTAAATGATGTTCAAAATAATAATATTTTTTAAAAAAGTTTGGACAAGCAAAGTGTTCTGAAATAAATTGAAAAAAACATAGGTAATATTTCATAGAATCATAGAATGGCCTGGGTTGAAAAGGACCACAATGCTCATGTAGTTTCAACCCCCCTGCTATGTGCAGGGTCGCCAACCACCAGACCAGGCTGCCCAGAGCCACATCCAGCCTGGCCTTGGATGCCTCCAGGAATTTTATTTATTTATTTCATAACCAAATAAGACGTGTTGGCTTTTAGTCTCAAACTGTTGGGTTTTTTTTTGTTTGTTTTTAACAGATGTTTCTCCTAAAAGCAGATTTTATTTGGGTCTCTCTTTTCCCTGAATTCAGGTTTTGTACTGGTTTTCTGTTCTTCTGCACAAAAGTCTGCGATTTCTAAGGTGTAATTTCTTTTCTCTTAGCTGTGATTGTATGTTTAAATGATTGACTTGTGACAGAATTCCAAGACACTGTATCAGGAAGGTGATTCATGAGGTTTGAAAGCAGTGCTTCTCAGCAATAGCGTCTGAAGGCAGTGTTTTACTGAAGGCAAACAGGGATAATGCTGGTTTCTATTGCTTCTCTTTTCTCTGTGTTGGTAAAAGGGAAATCAACTCCAAACCACACCTGTGCTAGCACACAGGGTTGGATGTAACATACCACTCTTTTAAAAAGTACCCATTCTTTCATTCTGTTTTCAAAGTTACTTTGGGAGTTACTCTGGGAGTCTCCTGTTTTGATTTCTTGAAAATATGCAATAGTCAAATGTATTGAGAAGTCAAGCCCTTGTGGCTCTTGGGAAGAGTATCTTGCCAGCTGAACTTGGTTCAAATGGTAGCAGTACGATGGATGTTTCTTGTCCATTCGAGACTTTTCCCAGCAGTACTTTTAGACACTTATGCTAAAATTTAGGTCGATTTTGGCAACCATTATCTTGTGGTCTTCTTATTTAAACTTGAGTATTTTTTTTTTTTGCCGTCTACAAGTCATTTAAAAAAGCATCCTGTGTAAAGATGCTGTCGTGTTACAGCTACTGACATTATGCATGAGCAGAGGATCAGCTTTCCAGCAAGTGCTTTACAGATGCCCGGAAAGCTTATTCTCAAGGAATTAAAAATAGTTTTCCCATCTCATCTTTCTTGAATTGCCAACAGCTGTATGCCTTCCCAATTTCTCACAGAATTGCATGGGTCTTGAAAGTTTTATTGTAAACTTGCTGGGGCTAATTGTGTGTGAGCTCACATCTGGCTGTAAGCAAAACCTTTCCTGAGTTTGAATTGTCCCCTCGTTTTTGGATTGTAGGTTTTCCTGAGGTTTAAACTTAAAAATCAAGCACTAGGCTTAGAGTTAATGCGTATTTAGAAACAGCTGATGAATCTGAATTCCTTTAGGTGGGGTTAATCAAACTGAAAACATTCCGTCCTTATGAAGTGCTGGACAGAGTACTTGCGTATCTGTTTTATTTTGTGATGGTGCTTAAAGGTCACATCACAGTTGAGTTTTGTTATGCTGGTTGCTGTAATACATGTGGTTCTTCACCCTTAAAACCCAAACATTTTAAGCCTGAAGACCATCCTTCTCAAATAAATAGATAAATTCCCAAACTGGTTGTGGAGTTTTTTTTGGCTCTCTCTTGGCTCCTCTGCTGCTTAAAGGTGGGACAGAGATGAGGGAGAAGGAAAAAAGAAAACAACAAACTAAATCTGTTACTTTCAATACTTTTTTTCCCCCATGGTGCCTGAAATATCAATAGTCCCACTTCTAGCTGTAACCAGGTGTTACTGCTTTTTTGCTGGTGTGTATTTATCACCCCTCTCATTCTCATGCATTGCAACTTGCATGCCTAATTGCGTCTAATTACATGTCATAGCTGGAAAGAACCCTTAAAGATCATCTAATCCAACTCCCCTGCAATGAATGGGGACACCACAGCTGGATCAGGTTGTCTAGGGCCTGGTCCAGCATGGCCTTGGAAGTCTCCAGGGATGGAAGCATCAGCCACATCTCTGGGCAGCCTGTTCTAGTGCCTCAGTACCCTCGCTCTAAAAGAATTTTTCCTTGTATCTAACCTAAATCTATCCTCTTTAAGTTTTGAAACCATTCCCCCTTCTCTTATTACAATAGACCCTGCTAAAGAATCTGTCCCCTTCTTTCTTACAGCCCCCCTTCATATACTGAAAGGCTGCTCTCAGGTCTCCCCAGAGCCTTCAGCCTCCAGGCTGAACAGCCCCAGCTCTTTCAGCCCGTCCTTACAGGGAGTTGTTCCATCCATTGGATCATTTTTGTGGCCCTCACCTGGATGCACTCCAACAGCTCCATGTCTCTGCTGTACTGAGGACTCCACATCTGGATATAGTACTCCAGGTGAGGCCTCACCAGAGCAGAGGGGTAGGAGCAGTCCCTCACCCTGCTGACTATGCTGCTTTGGATGCAGCCCAGGATATGGTTGGTTTTCTGGGCTGAGAGTGAACATTGCTGCTTATGTCCAGCTTCCCATCCACCAGTTCCCCCAGATCCTTTTTGGCAGAGCTTTGCTCTGTTTTTCCATCCTGCAGCTTGTACTGATAGCAGGGTTTGCCACAACCCAGGTGCAAGACCTTGCACTTGGCTTTGTTGAACCTCATGAGGTTCACCTGGGCCCACTGCTCAGCCTGTCTAGGTCTCTCTGGATGGCATCCTGTCCCTTGAGTGTGTTGATCCATCCCCACAGCTTGGTGTCATCCACAAACTTGCTGCGGGTGCACCCAATCCCACTGTCAGTATCACTGATGAAGATATTAAAGAGTATCGGTCCCAGCACTGATTCCTGGGGAGCACCTCTCATCACCGATCTCCATCCAGGCACTGAGCCATTCACCACCACTCTCAACTTGATCCTCCTTCTTCTAAATCTTTCAACTTTTCTTTACACTTGAAAATTAGTAGTGATACGTTCCAAAGCTTTGATAATGTTCAGTAACTGGTCTATGTAAAGCATAATTTCTACCTTTGCTGTTAGAGCAGGAGGAGGTGGCTATAATTTTCCTTTTCAGTCTGACAGTGCTTCTTCCTGTTAGCAAAAATAGTATTAACCAAACTGCTGATTTTCATATCACCCATGGTGTGCTGATAGGGAAGTTCTTGAGGTGTGCTGATGTCGTGTCATCTTTATACTGACGTTGTCCTCTGTGTAAAATACAGCATAACCAACTTTCAAATCTATTGTTTTGTTCTCTAGTCAAACTTGTCAAGAAAGTGGTTTTGCACTTCAGCCAAAACTCAGAAGCAACCATTTCCTATTGTGCTTTGTATGTGACAGCAGCATCTAACAACGTTTGCACAGATGGGTCTTCATGTGATATCACAAAAGCATCCCCTCATTTGTTCCTTCTCTTCTCAAGGTACCAGGACAGTTGGTGGTATTCAGGCCATGAGCTTCCCATTTAGTAATGCACAGGATTACCACCAACGTGCAAATGCAGTTGTTTTTGTTGGAACAGGTATTCTCAAGTGAATTTTTACTTTCTCAAATAGAAGAGCAGTATAATTTGGCATTAAAAGGGAACTTCTAATATTTAGTAGAATCAATTGTTCATTTTTATTAATCAGAAAAAAAATCAAATATTTTTGACAGAAATGTGAAATGAAGATATCCAAGGTAGGAATTTTGCTGTTGAAGATATTCTCTCACTTTGTGGATGTGTCCTATCTCTCGTTTTCAGCTTTAGCTTGCTTGATGCCTGTCTCTTGCTGTTCAGTGACTGGGCCCCTCATGTGTGCAGTCAGTGCTGGAGCTTCTTTCCTGCATCAGAACTCCCAGGCCAGGTCAGTGCTCAGTCTGATTTGTGTTCTGCTGCACGAAGGTTGCCAGATTTTACTTGATGCTACAGGTGCTTTAAAGTTTTGCAGTAACTTCCTACCTGCATTTTTTTCAAGAAACTGGTTAATGCAGTGGTATGCTGGCAGGAAAGTTCTATGGCAAGGTGTGAATTTAACTTTTTTTTGCAGGTAAAACTAGGAAAACTAGGTTTCTTGGAGTACCTTCTACTGTAAGAATTAGTAGATCAGGTCAGATGGTTGCAGCATTACGTGCAGCAGAGGTTATGTTATTAACAACTGATTTGGGAAGGCATATGAGTAATGCCTTGACAAGTTTAAGTTCCATTTCAGAACAATTTATAAGGTCATCAGTGTATTTCTTAAAACACTGATGTTCAAAAATGCCTTTCAATTAGGCACAAGAATAAGGTTATCAAAGCTGCTACAGTCTGCAGCCAGTCTTTCTCTTTTGTGCATCCCGCTGCTCTTTTTCTTGTGGTTGTTAGCATTTAAAGAGCATGTTTATGGTTTTTGGTAGCATCTGCAATCAACAGAAATTACCCTGAAATCCTAATAAATGAACCAAAGAAAGATCTTCAGTTCTCTTTCCATTATATAAACTTAATTTTAATTATGTTGTATTAATATCTGAAATTATTTATTTCCTGCTAATATAAATACTTAAAATCTTAAAATATGAGGTTTTTTTCCTGTTTAATTAGCTTGGCAGAGTTCGTGCATCACTGTGCAGTGTAAATAAACTGTTACTGTATTTCATGTTTCAGAGCAGAGGGGCATTACTGAATTAATATACATTTCTTTTGTAATTGTGTTGTTGGGTAATTGTGCTTTATAAAACTATTTAACTTTTTACATTTAAATTGTCTCTGTGTTGTTTGTTTCATTTTTGTTCTTTTTTTTTTAACTAGCACTGCTATGCCATATTAAATCACATCTTCTTGCATGAAAAAGGATGTAAAATGGAATACAAATCCAAAATGGAGATTCTTATCAGAGTAAAAAGAGAGGAACAAAATAAAACCACAGTACTAAAGCAGAGATTCCCAAACTTATTGTACTGGAGTTTCGTCACTGGTACAGATGGGGAGGGACTGTTGGTGCCAGTGGTGTTAATTTTTCTGTCTTATCTTCCTCAACCTGTGACACATTCCTGAGGGCAGAACTCAGCTCTGTCCTTTCTGCCTCACTTAATAGTTTATCAGCCCTACTTCATTCCATCCTGTTCTTGTAGACCACCATCTGCTTGTGTATGGCAAGCCCAGTTCCAAAATTGCTCTCAAAGCAGTATCTGCTTACAAAATGTTTATTGTTAAAGTGTGATGGTGTTCACAGGCCTGGCTGGGAGGTATTGCAATACACTGCAGTTAGAAACAAAGTATGGCAAATAGCTGGTCTTACAAATCCTTATCCAGATAAGTCATGCATTCAGCGGCCTTTGAGGGCATTTCATTAAGGATTACATGTGATTAGTGGTCTGTAAGGTCAAGAGTACGACCTGTCATTAATGAGTATTCATATATTAATGCTGCTTTGAGTAGGAAGTTCAACTAGATTGCCTCTGAGGTCAGTTGCAATGAGAATGTTATGATTATCACACTTGTATTGTGCAAATAGATATTTAATTTATAAAATGACATATTAAATAAGCTAAGCCCTATCCAGATGTTGCAATTAGTTTTACTTATTCTGTTATATTGTAGCATGGAGATACAAATTTGACCCAAGTTTTAAGATTTAAAACAGTTAAAAAAAAAAAAAAAAAGCCTTTGTGTACATTTCATTGAATTCCTTGTACATAGTTTTATATTCTTAGCCTACAACTGATTTGGTTGTGGTTCTGGTACTAGTCAATAGTGCCAGCAAATGCAGTGCTTTTATTTGCAGCTGAACTGTGTCAATGGGCTCAGGTTGACTCTGACTATTTCAGGTACTGTTGGCACTGAGGCTGTTATACAAAGCCATCAGTGCAGGTCAGCAGTCTGAGAAAGAAAGGTTTGAGGCCGCCAAAACTTCCAAAGCAAAGAGTCTGCATGTGAGAAGGAATTCTTATATTCAAAAACTATGAAACAAACAATGCTCCGTGAGATTATACTGTGTACATTCTGAATATACATAGATGTTGCCACAGCTGGTTGAGTTGAATAAACAATATGTGCTGAATGAGTTTCAAGGGGAATGCTTTTTCATTATTTAAGAAATTGTGTTTTGACGGACAGTAGTGTGATCCTTCTCATTAAGGTGTGTGGGGAACTCATACAGATTTCCTTCCTGTGTTTGGATAAAATGTATACCTACTGATACTTCTTTCACCGTTACCATTTAGTATTGTAAATTAATTATTTTAGTCATAGAATCAAGGTTGGAAAAGATCACTAAGGTCATCCAGTCCAACTGCTGACCCATCACTGACCATGCCCACCAAACCATGTCCCTCAGTGCCACATCTACATCTAAGAAGTTGGTGGTAAGTGAGGAAGTCTCAAAGTGCCTCACTGCAAAAAGCCAAATCACTTTCTCATGGATGTGACTGGAAATATTTTTGTACAACATTTGACCCTTCCAAAATATATTAAATATCCACATGTGATTGTTGTCCTGTCTCACTGCAGTGTGTTTCAGGGAAGTATTTGGTTGCTTGCATGTTTTTATTAAAAAAGAAAAGGGTCTAAGGTGTCAGCTGATGTAAGTAGCGTATTAAGGACTAGGCAGACCTCCTGGACTATAGCAACTATAGAAAGCAATTAAATGGAATAAAAGGTGCTATGAAGGAGCTGAGTGAATTCTTTACGTCACTCTTTGCCACAGAGAATGTTATGAACATTCTGTTGTTTTCAGACAATGGAGATGGAACGTTATCTGATTATTGAATTAGAGAATCAAAAGATTGAATGCTCAAATGCTGAAGGGCCCCTCAGTCACAAGGACTACATGCAGTTCCTCCCGTGATTCTAGAGAATGAAGTGGCTGAGCTGCTAAGAATGCCTCTGCTTAGGAAGTGATGCTGTGCCAGAAGACTGGGAGTTGTCAGTTGGTGTATGTGCTGCTCTTCTAAACTGAGCCGATGTGGAATTTGCAGACCAAGGATTCATATTTAAATGCCAAGCTAACTGATGTAAATACTGAAGTACTTGAATACAGTCAAGCAGTTCTGTGAGCACACGGTCTAATAGAGCCTATTTTCCTACATAACTCTATACCTTAGAGGTACCAGCTGCTGCTGGGATGTTTGTAAGCTGTTTCTATTATGTCTGTATTGGTGTTTTAATAACGTGGGTACGTGCTGCAGCCTTTAGTCAGTTTAGGCATTTTGTGGCTGTCTTTATTTACCTGCCCAGCACTTGGAATTCTGACATCTCTGAACACATTCAATACTGTAAATGCTTTTTGCTTGCTCTTTCACAAAACTGAAATCAGGTAGTGGACGTATGAAGGGTCAGGCAGAACCTAGGTAGGCACAATAAACATTTGTCTCATCTTTCTTTACCTGTCTGAACAGATAAGCAGCAGGAAGGTCATCTGTTTGGCACTTCTAACCAAAATAGGGGTTCGTCATGTTATGCCTCAAGAGTCTACAGTAGAAGTGATTAATTTTGTCTTTGGATGCTTATTTAAAGTAAAATTCTATATACATTTGGTAAAACTAGATAAAGTTGTGAGGAACTTGAGGACGGTCTTCTAAAGAAAGCTGTATTAGCATAATAATGGTAGATGTCATTCAGTATTTGCAGTTACAAAATAACTCTCAGTGGAAGGAACAACTGAACTACTTAAAGAGATTTCTAAATTACGAGTAAATGTTGCAAAGATACATTTAAGCTCCCAGGTGAAAATATCTTTAGAAGTACCCACTATGAAAGAAGCAGCTTAAAAATTTATTCTAATGATGCTCCTCAGTAGCTTTAAATGAAAGTTCCTTACTTAGTCATCTCAGCTGAAATGAACTGTCCATCTGGTTTCATTGCCAAAGCCATTGATGCTTGCTTTACCAATCAGTGTGTTTACGTACCCTCTGGGTGTTGTTAAATGCTGTTGATAACTAACAAGTTCTTGACAAATAGGTAAAGTCTTGGCTACTTACATAATTAAAATAATAGTGCTGTATTTCTTGCTTTCGGTTTATTTTCTTCGGGTTATCTCTAAATGCTCAATAATGGCAATACATTCATTCTGCCATTTGGAGGAGCCTGTGCCACAGAATAATGATCCGAAGAGAGCTCATGTATTTGCAAGGAAGAGTCCTCATTTGTGCAATAGTGTTGATGCAGCTAAGAGGTGCTTTGCCAAGTTCAGGTAAGTGTTTTCTCTTTGCTATTTTAAAATGTAGGTCTGCTGGCATTTCATTTAAATTAGCATGCGTGCATTGCCGTGTCAGAGCCTGTCAGCCTTCGTGTTGGTCATTTGGCACATGAGGTATCCTGAAATGAAAAGGCGTGTGCTGTAGCATGCATGCCTACAAGATGTGCAGAGGGAAGTTTTTGTCTTGAAAATTATCTGGGGATAATTCCTGGTCTCCGGAGTAGTTTGTGAGGATGGAGGCTGTGGTGATCATAATGACACAGGTCCCTTTTGCTACGAGTTCTTTTTCAGAGTTGGGCTTCTTTATTTTCAGGATTCATTATTTTGCAGAGCCACGGACGGTTGTGGTTGTGGATGTAAGTGTTAGTAATTAGTTAAAATGGATCCTTAAATTTTGGCGTGGTAACATTGGCTCAGGATTTAATTTTATATTGTGGGTGTTTTCTGTTTGTTTGTTTTTTCTAGACGTCCAATTATTTTAATAACGACATCACAGCAGAAGCTGCTTTACAGCCGTACTCTGTATGGGAAATGTTGGCAGTGTAGCTCCAGTAAAAAGTGCTAGCAGTAGAATAATAAAATAATCATAAATAAATATTTAAGTGCATACTTGAATTTATTTTCTTGGTCTTACTGCAAGCTGCAGAGGTTTAGCTGGCTATAGGCTTGGTCTTCCAACCATTAGTCAAATGAGAGAATTTGCAAAGAAGACCAAACCATGCTTATCAGTAAGGCATAGTACAGTTTGTCAGGCTTCTCGGTGGTGCATGCAGATCCAGACCATTTTCATGACACTTGTCTGCTTTGATGCTGATCCCTTGCATAGATAAAAATGTTTCATATATATATATATATATGGGTATACATATATGGATATATATGGTATATATATGGATATTTTGGGTCGAGAAACAGAGGCTTCTGTTCTGCATGTTTTTATGTACATATTTAACTGTACTTATCAGTGTCATCCTGGGACGGTGCTTCTTCCTCAGAACTTCAGTGACATAAAAAAAGGGCAGTGCTTTTAATGTAAGCCTTTGCTTTATTCTCCCCAAACTTACAGTGCGAAGATACTGCTTTAAATAAACGGAATGGATAATTAAACACCAGAATCTAGTTAAGAAAAGCATTTGAACTCTTAGTAAGGTACTCCAGATATGGTCAGCACCAGTGAAAATTAGATTGTTTCAGTAACGTTCTACAAAGTTGAAATGCATTTCAATGGAATCATCACAAGAAAAAAAACCAACTCATCTTGGAGACTATTCATAAAGTTTATGATTTTGCTCTGTAATATGAATGAAATGAGCTATGCATCATTTTCAAAATACTCTTTTATAATGCCACAGAATTATAAAAACTGGGGAAATGATGCATCTGTCTTTTGGTTTTTATATATGCAAAGAACAATACCCTTAAGCTTATTAGGTTTTCGTATAGGTGGGAATAGATGCTGGCTGTGCATCAAGCTAAACTGCTATTGAACGCAGTATTGCAGAAAACAAGGTGGGACAAAAGTAAAGCCTAAACCAAGTTCAGGGTTATTCTGTAATAATGCTTATGATGTCTAAAATGCAGATATTGAGAGAAACAAGGATATTTTTCCCATGAATCGTTGAACAGGACTATTATTCTCAGCACAGCCTCCCATACTAGGACGGAACTGCTTTTCCTTCGAAGAATAAACAGAATGCTGCATCTGAAGAGTAAGGAGGTAAGGCACTTGAGATTGTTATTTCAGGAAGCAGTTAAAAGTAATTTCAATGACTTGTAATGAATGCAAATATACAAAAATACTTGATTTATTATGCATCGTGAAGTCTTAAATGGTTTATATCAGTTCCCGCTTGTTGGTTTTTTTTTCCTTTTTATTACATGGGTGGAATTTCTGATAGTATTCAGCTCTGCTTTCTAAATGTGTTTTCACTGAAATCAGTGAGCTGACCTGAGTGGGAATAAAGGGTGGTTTATCTTTAGTGAGACAAAGTTAAGTCATCACTAAGTAATTTTGAAATCCCATCCTTGAAATACTGGGGCTTTGACATTCAGTGGGATGAGAATCTCAGAACAGACTGACTACTGTGGACTCCCAGGCTACGGCTCAGGCAAATAACTTCTTTGGAGGAGGATCTGAAAGGTTTCTTCTTTTCTAAATTATGATCATTAAGAAGCAAAGGATGCAACTTAAACTGTGAAGATTTTCCTCTTACATTTAAAATAGATTTGCCTGTACCTGTGAGAGGTCTATTAGTTCTAGTTGGAGCATTATACAATTATCTAATGATTCAGAGGTACTGTTTCTAAAGAGATCTTCTTTACCACCATAGAACATGAATCTCTAGTTCCACTCACAGTGATTTTATCTTGTTTTCCAACACGTAGCCAGAAGTAAGATTCTAGTTCTGCTACTGCAATTTCCATTTTGCAAAGACAGAGATGTCTTGGTAATGCATGCATAATTTAGATATAATAGCTTCTCTATTGGAATAAGTGTTAGGGGCTCTGCTCAGATGATGGAATTAACTTGATTTGTTTCGTGTTCCTGCTGGTCTCTACTTTCTCCAGGTAGCTCAGCTGTTTGAGTGCCAACAGCCCAATGTAGTTTGTAACCAGAGCTGTAAAGTCACCTGGAATTGGTGCTACTTTACTTTTATTTCCACTCTTGTAAAGTAGTGAAGCAGGTGCTGCTACTGCATTAGTGGAGGCGGGGAACTTGGAGAAGAACTGAGTGTGCCATGGGAATGTGAACTGTTACAGTCATCTCCTGTAATCAGTCCTACCTTATCATCTGGGGTCTTCTGTCACTCTGTTTTGGTGTGAGATGGGGAGGGGCTGGGCAGAGGAGAAATTGAAAATGATTCTGTAATTGGTAGGAAAAAAAAAGCTAGAAATGTTCTTTCTGGAAAAAACATTTTTTTTTTAAACATGATGTGCTTTTTTTTTTAAGTCATTAAATCATTAATGCTTGGGGATTTGTTTATTCAGGATTTACTCAGTGTCAGTTACGGACTTACTTCCTTGCTTTCTTCAAAAACAGAAAGATGCTTTAAAAGATAAGGACTTTGAAATGAAGAATAAAAAAGGAGAATGTTTTAAGAAAAAGGTGTTTATAATGGACCAAAGAAATGCATATGTTATCTTTTAAAAAATATTTAACTCGAGTGAAGCTCCTGTATTGCAAGCCTCAAGACCCAGGTAAGAGAAGTTTCTCTGAGAAAGGGGAGAGGAAGCTAATTGTTTTCCAAAGAGAAATGGGACTAAGATATTCTGTAGTACTTATACATCAGCGTGTTGGGCACAGAAAGAGCTATGCACACAAGTCATAGATATAGCGCTGATACTATGCTTCTAACTTAGTGTGCTAATGATAGAGAAGTCGCCGGCTGTGAGATCTGATGTTAAGCCCTGAGGTGAGTTACCCAGTGACAACAGTACTGGATGCCACACAACACTCTCTGAAGGTTTCTGTTCCTAGCATTATGACATTGTTTTAAGAACAAAAAGGTGTCCTGATCATCAGCATCCGGCTTAAATACTGCCCTCTTGGATCTCTTGGATCTCACTGTGTTAATGTTATCATATTGAACTGGATGGTTAAGTTTTCAGAGAAGAAGACTGTTTTTCCTTATCTGAAGTCTGACTATGGGAGTTTCAGGGGCTTCAAAAGAGGACATCTCATTCCTGGTGTGCTTGCCAAGAAGAGGTTATGAAGACTGCATAGTGTCTTGAAAAATGAACTTTGTTATCCTGCTACAGAATGGGTAATTGTATGTGTTAGGCAGTACAGGTTCCTGATTGCTTGGTTTAACTCTATGGAGTTAGTCTAAAGTACCATGCTTCTTGCAAAAATAGTAGAGGTTGAAGCACAGCAGAGGGAAAGAACTAGTGAGTATACTGTAGGTCTTTTTCTTGGGTTACAGACCAAGTAATGGAATGCCATCTTCCAAGATAGAAACACTACTTGGCATCAGATGAGGACTTTGATCAGCACTCCAAGGAGGGATAGTCAGCAGTATGAATTTTATTCTGTGCAGCACTTTAAGTACAGCAGAGACCTGGCACTGAGACTCCAGATGCCTTGAAAGACCTTGTGCTTCACATGAAGACAGTCTTAAATTCATGGACAATGTATTTCAGTTTGTAGATGGATGAAGTGCCCCATGCTTTGGTTTGTTAATGGCCATGGTTGGAAACATCTTTTTGCTAAATTCTACAAGTTATTTTCATGACTGTTGCTGGAATTTATTTACTCTGTAGTTTGTTCGTGAAGATATTCACAGTTCTTTAAGCCATGTCTGTCTTGACACGTACCTGTTTGTTCCTAAACATCAAATGAGGTTGTTCGCTCCTGAATCTGATCTGTTTCTGCTACTGCTTTCTCTTTCATCCTGGTTTTAGAGAAACTGTCTTTCATGGCAATTTGCTGTGGACTAACTTCTTTATTAGGCCATTTAATTCTGGAGATATTGGTCATATATATTATTACCTAACAATCTCATTTACCAACAAAGGCCAATTAATAGTAGTATCTTATAGCCACGGGGGCACAATGTGGGGCCAGAAGCAATGTGAACTGAATTTCCTAGTCATATTTTATTTAGCAGAATATCTATAATATTAAATATAATATTAAATATAGTATATATTGAAGATTAATTTCACCTAAATAATAATGAAAATGGAACTCTGACAACTGGAAAGAGAAACTTGACTGAGGGATTTTGGGGAAAAAAGCTTTGGCATCTACATGAAGAAAATATATTCCTCATTTTTTTCCAGAAGTTCACTGGAGATTTTTACTCATAGTTTAAAGAAATGTTCAGATGTCCAAAGGAGCAGTGCAGGTGACTTGAAAGCAATAACTTATGGTATCACACTCTTCAAGATGCTTTGTGTAAGTGAATATTTTAATGCAGTTACTCTCTTCCAAAACTTCATTGCATTGGAAAATTGCAGTCCCTATGTACAGTGGACTACTGGTAGGTCTTTGAAGTGCTCTCTTAACTATTGGAATTGAGCTAATTGTCTGTATAGAAAAGTCTTGTTTGTTTAACAAGATTTTCTGGAGGAGTAATGCACTTCTGTTTAGGATGGGTTACTACAATTACAAGAAGTGTTTAATTTTATTTTCAACTTCTTTGCTCTTGCTGAGGTTGACCAACTTGCAAACAAGGTTTTAAGAACCTCCATTTGCAGCAATTTCATGTCTAAGATTAGAACAAGTTTACATAATTAAAATTCAACAATTGATTATTATTTTTTTTTTGTATCTGATATACCTATCAGCTACTTTCTGTGTGCTAGTTGGGATATGCTTAATACAGTTCTCATTCTGAACTAAGCACATACAGCTCACCGTTGGTAAGCAGAGGTTATACCATAGGTATTTCTCTTTATCAAAAGATTTCTGGGTGATAGGAGGTTTCTCTTTAGGTAAGAGGAAGATAGGGAGTCAAAAACATGCCTCAGGTGATTCTGATCTTTTAACCCAGTCAGCTGGGAGAGCCAATCCTTAGAGACATAAGAGTAACCTGCATGTAAAAATAATAAATAAGGAAGACCATGCTGTTTGCTCCTTTTAAGGAATACTTGTGGAAGGAACTAAACTTTGTTCCTTTAGAAGTAAAAGGGCTATTTGTTTTTTTTTTTTTTCCACAGCACAGCCTGAATTTGCAGATGTTTAAAACAACCAAAGAAATTAAGATAGTGATGGAAATAGTATTGTGTGATGGAACTAAAGGGATTTTGTTGAACTGCTACTGCCTGTTGCTGTCATTGACAGGCAGAGATAACAGTGGTCATTTCCAACGCTGTGGTCTGGCTGAGGAGGAGCGATTGCTTTATACGTCTTTTTCAAACCAGAGTGCATGCTTAGCCAGGATCCAGTGTTTATCCCAAAATTCAACAACAGTGCAGCATTTTTACTTAAAAAAAAAAAAGTTAGTTAAACATGGAAAAGTATTATGAAAAGAATAGTGGCACCTTGGTGGCACACAGAACACTCTTGTCAACTGAATTTGACAGAATCTGGCAGAAATTCAAAGTGTGGTTTGTCTCTAGTAATTCCATTAACATTTCAAAGGTTGATGATGTTCTGGGAATTACACAGCAGGGATTATTTTTTATGTTAAGAATTAGTACTCTAAAGCTTTGCCTGCACTGGGAATATTGTAGCTATCTTGCAGTAGGCAAATGTACTCTATTCAAGACACTGATATTCTCTATCAGATATTTTGCTACTTTATCTATATTGGCATAATTAAAATAGCAGTCTTCTCTCCGCCTGGTGTGAATAGAGCTATATCAGTATAAAACTATATATTGGTTGCTTATTTCCAAATAGAAGGGAACAACCTAGGAGGGCTGGCCCAACTCCAGGAAATGTTTTTAATTATGTTGCAGTTGCTACGCCTCTATGAACTACACGAGTGAGACCTTACACCAGAAGAAAATGACTTCATTCTTGTTCCTTTGCTCTTATCCACGGAGCTCCATAAAAGGCTGCATCCTTTAGTTTCAGTATGTTCAGTTTTAGTATGTTCAGTTTGTCTTTGTGGCAAACTTGCCTGTTATGAATGTATGCTCATTTTCTAGAAAGCATAGATGATGAGTGGTTTGAGAATAACAACGCGTCTTCATCTCTGAAACAGCCCTACTAGTCTACTCAGTTTATACTGGAACAAGTACAGTTTAATGTGAATGGTTAGGATTTTCCATCTGGCTGTGTGTACCAGAGCCTACAGATCATCTGCCCCTCTGAATCCTAGCTTCACTCTGTTGTTTGGTATGGAACAAAATGTTTTATGTATCCTGACCGAACTTTCACTGCTGTTTTATAGATCAGTGTCTTGTCTCGCTTTCCTGATGTGCAAATGAAGCTTGTCCAATATGTGTTACCCCAGAAAGAATTAAGATAATTGAAGTCAGAATATCTGAACTTGGATCGCTTGCAAGTAAGGATGATCTGCATGCACATGTTCTGTAAAGATAATGGTGAACAGATCCAGATGATTCCTGATTTAAAGCTACAGAAGAGGGAGTAATCCTGATTCCTGTATTAAAAGGAGGGGAATTTCATGATGGGGAGAAGACTGAGAATGTGTGTAACCTTTCTGCTCTGAGGCTGGAAGTACTGAAGAATGGACATGAGCCAGAGGCACGAACAGGAAGAGCCAAAAGCCTGAGGGACCTTTGGCCATTCAGAGAACATTCACCAGGTTTAACTAGCTGTTCTCTGTCCTATGCTCATTGACTGTTCCACTCGCTTTCTGCCTCTTTACTTCTGCTTCAATCCTGTTTGCACTGCATGCTTTTTTTTCCCCCAATCTGCCCTTCTTCGTGCTTTTTAAAGTTTTTTGTTTGGCTGACTTTTTTTTTTTTGCTTTTTTTGTTTGTTTCAATGGGTGGCTTTTAACTGCCCTATGTTTGTGTGCTCTCTGACAAAACAGAACTTCCGTTTTCATAAGTCTTCAAGTATGATTAATGTTCCTTCGTCCTGCTTTTTGTAAGGAATCACTTGAAGGCAAACGAGTACCCTTAATGAGATGAGATGATGTGTATGAGATTTAACGGGATGAGGGAAGCTTTGCTCCTGCAGATTTTCTGTAGGTGAACTAGAGATTTAGAAGAGCAGATGTTGAAACATCTATACATCCTTCTATTTAGGAAAAAAGTCTATAACTTTATTACAGTCCAACATGCTATGTATGATGAACATTTCAGAATGGATATTACGTTGACTATATTTGCATTGTACATGCAGTTGTTGGCAATTTTTTGGTTTGTTTTCCCCATTTCACAGCTCTTAAATTTGCTTTTAGAGACCGTTTTGGTAGGTGTAGGTTGCTTGTCTGAAATCTGTTCTGAAGCTTCAGTGCAAAGCAAGTGCAGCACTGATGATGGATGTGAATGGACATCTTAAGGATAACTGGATGTGGCATCTTCAGAAACAGTGGCGTTTTGGTAAGAATCTGCATATAAATTATGAAATAATACGTGATGGTTTTCTGCCAGATGTGTTTATATCTGTCTGAAAAATTGTCCAATCACTTAATGGAAGTGTTTCTTCTACAGTGTGCTAAGTTGGAGGATTACTCTATATTGTGCAGCACTTTAAACACTGAAAATGTACACAATTTTACTAAGCAGTGACTTCTTGCATGTGAAAACAGTAAGCTTTTAGATGAACGAGGGTTTTTTAAAGTATTAATTAGTGGCTATTTATGGCTCTCTGCTTCTGAGCCTATTTCTCTGAGTATTTACAACTGGATATTTTTGAACTGTCATTGAACAAACAACACAAATACCTTTTATTATACATAGACTAAATGTTATAATTGCCCACCAGTAGCATGTTTTACTTCTACGTGTGCAACTGTTCTAACAGGCAGTGTAAGAACAACCCAATTTTGTGGAAGATACACAACATATATGATTTTTTTTACACATTAATCATAGCTGGAGGCTTTTAATCCTTGTGTAGATTAAAGAAAAGTATAACAGTAGCATGTTAAATTACTGTTCTGGTACTACGTTGCTGGAAGCTTCGCACAACTTAAATAATGTACACAATTAAAAAGCTTAAGTAGGAAAACACCAGTGGAAATTTCACTGTAACCAGAGTCCAGTATCATAAAAGTGTTTCCTTTTACTTTAGTCCTTAAAATAGCTCAGGCCAGCAATTCCTCAAGCAAAAATTGTTATTTCCACTGAAAACAGTTACAGTCTTAGTTACACATGTACTGATCCTTGAAATTTACAAAGAATCTGTGCCTATTTTTCTTCCTGCTCTTTGAGTCCCACTGGTGGTTGTTGCTGTAATGGAACTATTCTGATAACAGCTAGCAGTTCTTAAGATGGCTCTTAAAGACATTTTGAGGTCTGGGGTATGTATACATTGTGCTAAACAGGAACCAAGCTTATTTTTAGATAAAATAGTTCCACAGCTGAGGTAACTTTTAGCACCGTGCTGCTTGTCAGTGTGATTACAGTTTTATGGACCTTAGGAACTCTTAATTTTAACATGGCATTCTGAAAGCTACAATGGCTCCTGAGCTGGTTCATAAGAAGATTAGCTATTAATTGAACGGACAGTGTTAGTGTCTGAGAGTGATAACAGCGTTTGGTCTGCTGTGTGCCTGTCAGGGCCATTAGTCTCCAGCTCAAGTGCGTTTTACTAATAAGGGTACCTCGTATGGGCACCCAGGGAGAGGTGCAAAACTGCAGTTTGTATTGGTAGGGTAGGAGCACCAGCTTGGCTGATGGAATCTAGTTGCACCGTGCTCATTTACACTGCGTAACCTAAAAGATACCAAGGGCAGCATTCATTAAAACAGTATATTCACTTAGATCTAGTGAGAGAAGAAGTATGGAGAATACCTGGTAGCTGGATTCCTGAGAGGTGTGTGGACAGAGAGATGATTCTTCAGAAGTCTAACAGAAGGCCATATGTTAAAACCACTATAATCTCTCCAGAAGATGTCTTAATGTGAGCTATATTCTCATTTGAAATTAATTTTGAATAAGAGTGACTAACAGTAGTATCTGTCTATGTAATATCCCTTTCTACAGCACTCAGCTTCTCATTTTTACTTTCTAGGTGGGCGGAAGAGATAATCCAGCCTGCCAAGTGCTATGCACTCGTTCCAGTGCCAAAATACAAAACACACCAGCAGCTTTAATGTAAGGGGCATGCTAGGTTCCTCCAGCTGTGCTGAACAAGTGTGTGTGTTAGGTGGATGAATATAAGCTTAACTGTCTGCTTATATCTATTTACAGGTAGTTTTTTAAACTGCTGTGCTTCAATGGGCTGTTGCAGTAACTTGGGATGAAGAAGTTAGGCTGCTCACCAGTTTGTTTTGCCAGGCTGATCCTCCATGGCAAGTGTTTGGTTATTTATTTGGGCTGTTTGTATTAAAACCAGGTTCTAGAGGGGAAAGGAAAAAAAAATGAGGGGTGCACCCTTCTCCATTTTAAAACCCCTCAAATTCTGAAGGATGAAATCAATTAAGAAAAACCTCCTTTGCGGTTTCCACATCAGAGGTATCTTTTCTGTAGTTGCAGTAGTTGTAAAAATGAAGGCTGGGACGTTACCTGTCTCTTTCTGCTGATCTTTCCTAAGGTGATTGGTACTGAGTGGTATTGCTTCAAATCAGTTGCAAGTGACTGACTTGTAAAAGAGCTGGTTGGCATCTAGTGCTTAATTTTTCCATTCCTAAACCATTTTAGTGATAATAACTTCATTTGTGACACTCCACTTCCACTAGTAGGTGGAAGCTCGAGGGGGAAAATGTTATAGTTCTTTCACAATTCATTAGTTTGTGGATGTTTCTGTTATGTTGTTTCCACACAGAGTGACTCATAGCTAAATGAACACAGCAGCCTAAAGGCGTGCCCTCACTGCTGCGGCCCACAGTGAAACTTGATGCCATTATATATATAAGGAGGATGCTCAGACGTGTTTGAATCCTTGAGAAATTGCATGCACATTGGACATGTGTACTATCAAACACTCGGCGTAGTTTATTTCAAGAAGTTGTGTTTTACCCTGATTGCTCTTTTTTACACAATTAATTTACCAAGTTGTTGGCAACATCTTGGCAACATCTGTCTTGTGAGTGTAAGTTAGAGCTGAGAAACTGTGTCTTTGTCTTGTAAAGCAGTACGGTTTCAGTGTATTCACTTCTGAACTATTTGAGAAGAGATTATGGAAGTACTTGCATTGCCACATTGTTTTTGTAATGATTTAGACAGATTCAGAAGTGTTTCTGTCAAGTTGATAGGATGCAAACACGAATTATAGTGAACCAGTTGGCCTCTGGTTATCCCAGCTCTCCTTGCACTGCAGATTGCTTACCAATTCTTTCCTTGTTTAACAAAAATGTCAAAAAAGAAGCATCTTTACCTATTGACATGTCACGCATCATCATTTGTGTTACAGAAGTTTTGTATTGGAACTCTGCACAAAGCAGATCTAAAACTGCTCTGGGGTTCCTGTCCTACATTCCTTACACCTCTCTTACCCTGCATTCTGGTACCTCGATTGCAAAATGCAAACATTGAGAGTATTAAATAAAACGTGTACTTTTTTTGTTGTTGTTTTGAATCTTTAGGTGCTGCCAGTGGTGATGGTGTGCTGTTTTGTGTATGTGTGCATGTGTTGGTTGTTTGTTTCTCCAGGTGTTAAACAGCAGTGTTAACTAAAAGCTGCCATTGTTTGTATATAGAAAATACATACATAGCTCTGTGTTTGTTCTCTGGGTGGCAGAGCTATGGATTTGATAATACTGAGACAAATTATAGAGTAAATACACTGTGAGTGAGGTACCTTTAATTTATCGGTCCTATTCAACTAGGCTTCCTATGTGCCAAAGCAAACAAACATGTTTATATTAAAGAGTTGTCTTGCCATAAGATTTTCACTTCATGCTTCTCACAGCTGTACACCATGTCAGCTTTTCTGTGGATGTCCATATTTGTTGTCAGGAGGAGAGATGTCTGTGCTTACCTAACTGTGATTCTGCTGACACAGATCTGATCTCCATCCCTCTTCTGGTTTGTAGAGGCTGTAATGTGTTAATGAGAACTACACGCAGTTACCAACAAAAGCTGCCACAACTTCCATGGAATACACTGGAAGACAATAAGAGCAGCAATGTCAATCCTGTTTCAAATTCCAGCACCCAAGGCCAAGTCATCCTGGGTCACTTAAGGATGTCTCACTAGGAGAGTATAGGAGGAATAAAGCTGTAACAGAATGCTGCTGTTTGATCTTCAAGTAGCATTGAAGCATAGGCAGGGGAGTGACTATCAGAATGAAAATACATCAGAAATTGCCACTTGGGCAGTTCAGGAGAGGAGAGTGTTGCTGCCAACGAATCAGGCCCCATTCCCCTTTCAATAAGCATAAGTAGCAGCAGGATGCCAGAAATGGGCATGCTGTTGTGTTCCATCCACATCTGTAAGCACGAACCCAGGCTGCTCTGCCTGTGGTGCTCTCAGTTTGTGGGTCTCTAGTTTGTTGAGATCCCTCCTCTTTTGCCAGCAGGGGTCCTGGAGCCTTGCTGCAGCCTGGGCCCTTTTAGCCCGTTCCCTTTCCACCTGTTTCAGAGCTGCTTTTTTCTCCTGTACTGCGTGCTGAAGATGCAGAGCTCTGTGGTTACGCTGAGGGGCTGTGATGTGAGACTGTCTGTGTGGGCTGTGGAGAAGTGCAGACAGGCTCATGTCAGGTGCTGAATGTTCTGACCTTCTCCTTTCTGCGTGGAACCATTAAGCCCTTTTGTCCCGGGCAGCACTTCCACCCAAGGCTGTACGCTGCGCTGCTATTCACCCAGCATACACAGGCGTGTTCAGATCAGGTTCCTCTCACTTGCATCAGTACCAGAGGCAATGTTGATTTGGGCCAGCCAGCAGTGCCATCAGCAGAATAGCACCGCAGTGCTGAGGGATGGGGGAAGAGAGCATGTAGCCTGTTCCAGCCATCAACCTGTTGGACCAAGAGCTGTCTATAGGTTTGAGCTGTGTTTGTGCATAGGATGCCCTCGTGTTACTGCAGCGGGTTAGATCTTCCCTTGAAGTGCACAGTGCCAGATGTTCTTATTTAAGAATACACTTTGGCTGATGGCAAAATAACTCCTGCTTGATGCCTCCATGCTACGTGCACTGCAAGTTGGGTGCTCTGTGCTGATGCTACTGCAGTGAATCCTGATGGAATCCTCTTAGCTCAATATTGAAAACAAGATGTTAAGAATAAAAGAGTTCTGGTCATTAAACTGGAAGTAATGTGAAGCGGGAGCTGATTGATAACCTGACACTTGGCTTCTGTAGCACCTGCCTCAAAGTAATGGCTCCTTACACTGTACATTAATCACAAAGAAGTTCAGAAATGCCTCATTCCATCCAGAAACTTTTATTATGAAGTAAATAGCTTTCATAGTATTGGAATGAGCACATATATGTGTTTAACAAAAATGTCTTCATATCCAAATGAGGTTAGTTTACACCTCTTTTCCCATGAGTTTGTTCTGTTGTAATTGTCTTCCTTCCCTTTAAAAGGGAAAATTGGCATGGAACAGCTTTGCAGGTAAATGTGGAGCAGCTTTGCAGGTAAATGTGCAGTGGAGTATATTTTGAAATATTCAATACATATTTTTAAGCTTCATCTAGAAAAGCAAAATGTCACTTTTATTTTAGAAAGAGGCTGCAAATTGCCAATGAGGTGTATCATTGAAATGATCACAGGCAAAAGCTGTTAATTTGGCAACCACTGGTTTGCAAAACAGAACAAATTAAGGAGGTTAAGTGTTACGTTCCTATTTCCTGCTATTGAATAGTCTGCTTTGGGAACACAAATGAAAGGTATGTTGCCTTTTGGACTCACAAATTGTATACTGCTTTTCTGCAACCTGTTGCCTTTCTTTTATGCCTGGCAGCTTTCCTGTCAATGTGGACAGTAAGGTCATCTCGAACCCACAGCTTCACTACACACAGTGTGTTTAGCTGTTCACTGCGTACCAGCTTCATTTTCTCGCCAAAAAAGAGTTCCCAGGCTATCTTTCTAGTTCTCTTTTCTATGTTATTGTCTTCTTAAGTCTCCATTTGTTCCCTTTATTGCACCGTGGATTGCTTCAGACATTTATTATTGCCCTATTTACCTGACCCAGCCACTTATTAAACCGTGAAGTCTTATCCCTGCTTTGGCATTGCTGGAAGTCTCTTCTTAGTATTCCCCTGCATATTCCACCCTTGGCCACTCTTCTAATATTCCTTCACTTCACGTTCCCATACAGTGTGGAAGAAGTGTGACTAGTGATAGGACTAGAGGGAATGGCTTCAAGCTGCACCAGGGAAGGTTCAGGCTGGACGTTAGGAAATACTACTTCTCTGAAAGTGTGGTCAGGCACTGGAATGGAATGCCCAGAGAGGTGGTGGAGTCACCGAGCCTGGTGGTGTTCAAAGAGCGTTTGGATGTTGTGTTGAGGGACATGGTTTTGCGGGAACCATTGGTGAAGGGCGAATGGTTGGACTGGGTGATCCTGTGGGTCTTTTCCAACCTTAGCAATTCTATGATTCTGAGTCTCACAGAGCTATTAATAACATTTAGTGCAATCCATAGGAAAACTTGGATATTGTGAATAAGATGTTAATCATGGAATAAACTTGCTATTCCTTTTTTTTTAATCAGTTTTTTTAATGCAAGAATTGTTCCATTGCTGTAAGCAAGTGGGACACAGTTTCCCATTTCTCAGTAACTATATCCCATTTCATCAGTTGATGTTAATTCCAAATATGTTTTGTCCAGATTTCTTTATGTAGTAATTTGTTTAGTCTGACTGTTGTTGATAGGGACATTTTATTTATATTAATAACTTTCAATCTCCTCGATAATTAACATGGATAAATTACAGATGTGATGTGATTCTGGCCAGCTTTGAATTTTCCACACCTCAGAAGCTTCTTAGTATTTTTCTTGTATTGTAAGATAGCAAGCATAGCAGCATCCGATAGGACCTCTCTGGAGGTTTTGTTACTTGATGATGTCTGCTCATAATACTCTTGAACTTAAACTTCCCAGTTTGCCTTCAGGTGTTCCCAGTGCTTACCAGTGTTCACCTTCGAACTTGTTCTACTTTTCACATATCCTTTTGGGGAGGAGGAGACGTACTGCATGTGTTTTTTCCTCGTAAGGTCACAGGATTGATTGCTATAATCCTATTAGACCTTTTCTACTCGTTCTCTTCCATTGTTTAAGCAGCCTCTTTTATTATTTTTATTTTGATTGAGCAGAAGTTTTCACTGACGTGCTGAAGTGGTGCCCCACTTCCTTCCTGAGGTCAAGGCATCTGGTGTTCCTTCACACTGCAGCTTAACTGATCTAATGAACAACATCCATTAAAAAGTGGCCGTCTTAGTACCTCCCTTGCACCTGGTGCTGATTACTGTCCCAGTGATCCAGTTTGTGGATCTATGCTGTTAAAAAAAAAAAAAACAATCTCACCAAAAAAAAAAAAGGGTTGATTTTTCTGTTGGTTTTGCTTCCTGGACAGGCTTACCAGTGATGGCTGCTGCTATTGTTGCAGGGAAAACAGAGGAGCACATAGCAAAGGAAGGAGGAGATACAAGTATGGGATGTGCCCTTTGTGCAGTGTTCTGCATCAGATCAACTTAACGAGAAGAAAGTTATGCAGAGATTTGAAACAGAAGTGTTAAGATTGATGTGAATGCAGCGTGGATGGAAATGTGTGTGCAAGCGTAAAGAAAAACCAAAACAAAGGGTTAAACAAATGGCATAGACTGATAATGAAGGGCATGGTTTCCAGGACACCATTCTCAGCAGTATCCGTGTGCCACAGCACAGATCATTTGCCAGCAGAAGACCTTGCATCCCTAACATCAGGAGGATGGCAACAAGGCTGGAGTGTAACTCATGTGCTGTTCTATTTCTGGATAGGAAGAGGGAATGCAGAAGTGCATTTCAGACCTATATTCCAAACAAGGAAAACAGGCAGTGGGCAGCAACCTGGCCTAAGATGTGTGGTAAGAAAGATGCTGAGGCAAAAACTATCCTGTCATAGTTGATGATTCCTAAAGGGTCTGCTCAAAAATCTAGCTTGTTACTGCTAACAAGGAACAATTCCTGACGTGTGGTGAAGCCTCAGTAGCTGGCGGCCCTTCTTTTCCACACAGGTTATCCTGGCCACACCGTTTGACTGCACATCATGATAAGAGAGCGTGAGACTGTGAGTGAACTCAGCTTGGAGATTTTGTAGGTAACTGTTGCCTTTCTCTAGCCTAATATATTGATTGCTAATTGCTAATTTATATTGCTAAGTTTCCTTCACTTGCATTGTTAATTTGAGGCCCCATAAAAACAGATTTTCTCTTGCTTTTTCTTTTTTCTGTTTTAGTATGTGTGTTATCTATCATCGTTCCAATTTGATTTGGCATTTTTGTGGCCCTTTTGTTCATTTTAGTTAGATTGTTTTCCTTTATTCCCAGTAGCCCAAATAGCTGCAACTTAATTACAATACTGCTCACGCATGCCACTTTCTAGATGATTGATGCCATAACAGAAGAACAAAACCATTATTTTGAGACACTTTGAAGTTAACTCTTTGCCATTGATAAAAATGATTATAATGAAAATGATCATATAATCCAGTATTTTACCATGTTTCTTCTCTTCTCTTACTGTCTTTGTCCGAGGGGTGTTTTTTGTTTGCTTGCTTTCTTTCTTAGGGAGAATGCTTCTCTTACTTTGGGCTTTGGAAGAACTTTTCTGTTATCTGAATGAGTAGATCCAGGGCAAGAACTGGATTATCAGCAGTATTAATTATTCCATTCAGGTTATTTTGTACATGATGCTTGGTGTGATTTTTGCTAGTTGTTTTTACTTGGATTAGATTTCCAAATCTGTCTGGAAGCCTCCTATTTTGCTCTAATAACTTATTGAAGCACATTGTCTCTTCATGTTTCTTTCCCAGTACTAAACATGTTTTTGGGGGAATGAGAGCACATAAGATGTATCTGGGGGTTTTGCTTCCTAATTTTGGTCTTTAGGACCTTCTTTCTGTAACTGAAATGTCATTTTTAATAGGACATATTTAAAGTCCAGTAAGTTTAAGAGGGAAAAGCATGTATTGTAGGATATGAACTCTTTGCACATGCGAAGGGTCTCCTCCTATTTCTTAACTTAACTTTGAGACCTACATTTTACCATTCTCTCATCAATTGTTTCAGAAGATTGCTTACAACATCTGTGTCTCACATGACAGGAGTTTCCATGCTCTGTTCCAGCGACCCCCTTTTCTCTGCCAAAAGTTCTGCACACATCCTGGATCCATGTATACCTTCCCATCTTTTCCCATCTCCTGTATTTCATTCTCTCTTCTCTTTCACTGTTTTGAATTGTATTGGGGATTTGCCCATCATTCAGAGTAGGGAGAAAGCCAACTGGTGCCAGCTGTGAACACATTCCAGCTCTTTGTGGTAGCATTAAGGAATTTAGAAAATCATGAAGTTGATGCATGACTGTGCATTTTCTACATGGCTCGTATGCTTACCTGTATGATAAACAGTACCTGATCATATAATTAATACAATACTGTGTAGTATTATAAGATTGCTTTTGTATTATTGTGAGATAAATGGATGTTAATTGGGCATGGAGGTTCCTGTGGTGCTAGGCACTGCACCAACTTGTGTTGAAAAGAATATCTACATTCCTAAAAGCTTACAGTGTAAATGTAACACACTTGAAAGTAGGGTATACACAGATGAGAAGGGAAATATTAGAAATCGCAGGCATCCTCTTTGTGTACATAAATCAAGAGGCTGATCTCCACAGGCTTTTTCCAGTTTGTCTAAACGGACTGTAAAAAGACTTCTTTGGAGGGCAGTTTGGAACACATGAGGCATTCCTTCATCACAATTGATTTTAACAGGAGTCTTTCCATGTACTGTATAGGAAGATCTGTCTCCTACATCTGATATTTGTCTAGATCCTTAAAATTAGGTGGGGTGTATATACCTTCTTGCCAAACACTGCTCATAGGCAGTAGTGTGACTGCTTGTTTGGAAGCAGAGAGGAAGGTGCTTTATAGGCATCTTAGTAAAGTAAATTTCAGAGAGGGCAGTGAAGAAAAACTTATCAAGTATATTTTCAGATATTTAAGGGAGTTTCCCTAAAGTGTAAGGTGCAAAATGGGAAAAAGCATAAAAGGTTTGTTTGAAAATATAACGTGGGTGATAGAGGAGCTGGAATCTAGGCTCACGATACTGGCTGGCAGATGGGAGATATGAAGGGAAGCGGTACAAGAACCTTCTCCAAATCTTTTTTTATTATTATTATTATTTTTCCAATAAAAATATGATGGTTTTGGAAAGTGTTTTAGACAAACATGGCATAAACAATTTAAACAGTGTAATCTAATGATCTTTTCAGCTTTATGCTTTATAAAAATTGGCCTAGCTTCAAATACAAATATACCACAGCAGGCTTCCTGATGATGATTAAGGAACAATAGGTGCAGTAGTGATAAGCCAGGAAGGGCCTTGAAAATGAAGACAAATAGCAGAGAAGCTGAGGAGAGCTGTGGAGGCACTGACATGTTCTCCAAGTGATTGACTTGGAAAAGGGACATTGTAGCAGTATTCTGTGTGAATGCAAGTGAGATCAGGCTGCACTTCTGAGAAGCACAGAGATATATTGCCAAATCAACATGGTGTGGTGATGATGGTAACCTGATTGAATACATTAGATGATTAGAAGAATTAAGAAAAGTATTGTCCTGTACAGTGAGAATATCTGCAAATTATGAATATGAATATTGGGATGTGGAATAAATTCTGGGCCTGAGATGATGCTAACATTGTATGTCTGAGCAATAGTCAGGGTGATGTAGTAGCTCTGCAGCTGCATATATATGTCACTAGCAATTAAGCCATTCATGTGAAAACCTTAAAGAGCTTTCATCTGATATAATTGTATATTTAATTGATTGGGGTCCTTCCCTCATCTGATTGCTTCCCAAATAATGTAGCTCAGAATGCAGTCCACCTGCCAGGGAGAATGGGGCTTGAGTTGTGTAGTTTATTTGAAATGTCACAGTGGGAGGAGCAGCATAAGAAGGTATATCATGCATTTGCAGTGGAGGCACTGATCTTCTTAATTTGGCGGATTGTAATAATGGACACTATATACAGAAATTTCTTTAAATTTGAATTATTAAGTCAGGTCTTCTAACAACTTTACTTTGTAGTACTTCAGTAGTAGTTCAGTAAGGCTTCAGCAATTCATTGATTCTGTTCCTTTTTCTGGTCCTGCCTGGTCATGCAAGAATTCTCCTCGGCAGGAGGAAGCTGTCAGTTTGCTTCAGGCCTTTATAGCCAGGTCCTATACCAACTTTTCCTTCCCCTTCAGCATGTCCTAAACTCACAGATAAGTGGTACAGCAGAGAGAGGGCAAGGGAATTAACATCTGCACTTGGCTAGTTTTCAGCTGGTATGTAGTCTTATGAGTATGGAAGCATGTGGATGTGAATTAGAATTGTTTTTGGTCTTGTCTCAAAAAATAAATGCCTTTTTTTTCTTGTTCATTCTAGACTAGATACAGTTCAGATTGCTAGCTTTGGAACTATAAACTGATAATGCGTTTTTGCAAGAGGAAGAAGAAATAGTGTCTTAAGTGTCTAGTTGTCAGGTGTCCAGATTGAAGTATTAAAATATGTAGTATGCTTTAAAGGAAGTTAAATAGAAAAATTGCTTTACTCAGAAATGTGACCCTTTGCAAAGGGATTTGATATTAATAGTTCTTCAATAATTTTGGGTTACTCAGGGAGGGAGCAGTGGTAGGCAGGTAAGGCTGTTGCATGCAAATTCCTGAGCAAGTGCACTTCTTGCTCTTCCAGAAATCACTGGCAAACAGCACAGTCAGTGCGTGCTGCCTGGGTGCCAGCTGTGGGATGCAGAAGCTGTGTGGGGAGAGACAGAGCTGGAGGTCAGGCTGCCTTCTGCTGAACCCCGTGTCCCCTTATCTCCATGTGCTTATTGAGGGACGGCCAGATAGATACCTGTCTTGAGATAAAATAACCATAATCTGACATTATTCTAAATGTGGCATTATAGATTCTTTATAACACGCAGACTTGTGGCAGGTATATGGCATGCAAGTATCAATTCAATATTAAAATGGAAATAAATGGAAACAAAGATTTTTATATCTATCCTGAGCTAACACAATGAGTACAAAACCATTGCCTTTCCCACCAACTCCAGAAATCACATCTCTCTCATGTGTATCAGTTTCCTCTTTATATAAGCAGTCCAAGTAATGTCAGTGCTGGATGTCAGCAAAATGGGTGTCATAATGTTGACATGCTTAGTGAATGTGTTTTTGTTTAGAATTTCTTGTCATAGAAATAATGAGTCCTTATCTCTCAATCATTGATATAGACTAATCAGCATCTCTTTCAGTTAATTTCAGGTGTCTGTATCTTCATGTTTTGGGGATTTTTTTACTTAGTAATTCACTTCATAGAAAGGATCTGTCTTAAACTTCTTAGGAGATGTAGAAGTAACCAGAAGTAGCTGATTCTCCCAAATGGATCATTTGGACAGAAGATACGTTGATGTTGAATTTGCCTGGTTATGTGCTGATCTCTGAAGGCATAACTGTTATACTAAAGGAAATAATAGTATTATCTTGCTATCAGGTAGAGTTGGTAACAGTGAAGGTGTGGTTATATTGATGGGCTTGATGAATTTGCAGATCGGACTGAAGACCATTACACCTTCTGGAGCTGACAGATACATATAGGAAGGTCACAGGTAGTGGGAATACACAACCTCCCCTTCCCTTTTCCCTGTATGTTGGGTGATGAGCATTATTGCTGAATGTAGGACAACATGGTATTTCAGAGTATAGGCCATGGTTCTGTGCTGGTGGTCCATCCTAAACTGATACTTCTGTGGTGCCTTCACTGTTGCCGTTAGTCATTTCTGTTATACATCTCAGTGTGAGAAAACATTACGAAGTAGGTATTTTTCTGAGATAGTGCCTTTTCTAACTGGCAGTTGTATATTATACTAGGTGTATGCTACCATGGGCTGTTATTAGTATGTTAGGGAGCACAAAAAGTGACTTCATCTAACTCACTGCCAAGCTAGAACTTCTCACAGCCTTCAGATGGGCACAAAAGTGAGTGTTTTTATAGCACTAATATTACTTTCTGTCAGTTTTACAGTGTTTTAAAATACGGTAAGATTACCTCATTTTAGTGTTTGCCACCACATTACTAAGAGGCTAAAAATCTACACGCTTAGAAATGAGGTGTTGATGATTAATATAAAAATATCCCCTTTATTGATTGTATGGCACTGTCATTTATTTCAAATAATAAAATAAACCATATGTAAATAAAAATATCAGCAGCACTCAGGAGGGGAGCACAGGCACTGCAGGTACTCACGTTTGCCTGAAGGGGAATTTACTGCCATCAGGTAATGCTATATAAAGCTCCTGGCGTACGTTCTGCAGCTGAATGCAGCATATTGTGGCAAAAATGTGAATTCTATATTAGGTCCCTGGGACCAATTTGGTGTCTCTTTGATTATAGCCGTGGGCTGTGACACCTGATTCATCCTTTTTCTCTTTGCGTATTTAGGCCCTACTTCTGCCTCTGGTCAAATGGGCCTTGAGAGCCATGGGGCCTGGTTGAGTTAATGCAACATGAGTGCCTGGAAGTTTCTACTCTGAGGAACTGACTTTAGGCCTGAATGTAAACTTATTTCATTTCCATGTCTACTTGCTTCTAATTCATGATAATTGTCCTTTAAAGTGGTATTGTCTTTGAGACTTAGGCATGTCTGCTTTAGTACCATTGATACGCAGCGTTCTCTGGATATTGTCAGACAGTTAAAATATTTCTGTTGTGTCTCATACCAAAACCTCCTGATTGATGTGATTAGTGTTGCATTTTTACATGCCACGTCTTCCTACTTAAAATGGAGGAGATGATCACCTGTGTTTTCAGAAGTTGTGGTGCTTCTTTTACCTTAGATTCTGAAGTTAACTACAGGGACTCCATTCAGGGCAATTTAAAGACGTTGGTAGATTTGTTTTTTGTTCTTTGGACACAAAATACATTTATTTTATTTTGCAGTAGCCTACTATTACTAAAAGCTTTCAATATGATGATACGCTATGATGCAGACCAACAAAATAAGCAGGAAAAGGCAGTAACTTTTACTAGCTCTCCTGTTGCTTTTCTATTTTTGTGGATGCAGTTACATGTCGTATTCTACAGCTGAGAGTGAAGACATTTATTTTTATGAACTGCATGTCTTTTAACTACATGTTCCTGTCCTATTCCATATGACTCTGACAGTTTCATTGAGGTTAGATAGCCCCAGTACAAACTGGAAAGGACTTTGTAAGTAGAGTTAGAGGGGGAAAATGGATATGCTCTGTTTCTACGGGTGTTAGTATTTGTATCGTATAGACTTTTTAATGCAAACATGTACCAATGTAGGAAAATTAGTGGATGAAAATATCCAACCTTTTCTCTGTATATAGTGAATCAGGAATACCTCCCCCCCTTTTTTAGGCGTATTAAAGTTATATCTAAGAACTCTGAAGTATTTAACAACATTTGCATGTTCCCAGAACAATGGAAAAGCACTGCTGTTTTGCTTTACAAAGGAGAAAACAACCGTTCAATCAGTAGTAAAGTCAGCGTTATCAGTCGAGTCCTCCTGCCCTTTAACCTCATGCCTCCGGCTCCGTTTCTTCCACAAAAGCCAAAGTTGCCATTCTAATCAATTTCTTCCTATTTCTACATACAAGGCCTAAGGTGTTTCAGTTTGGACTCCCAGAAAATGAGGAACACGGTGTTGGTGGCCGTCTGCCAAGGTGTTTGGTCTGACTTGCTCCTTCTCTGCAGAAGCCTATGGCAGAGAGAACTGAATGTTCCTGTGTGGCATTCAACTGCCTTAACCACACGCCCGCTGCTCTCTTCCTGCAGTTGTCTGTCTTCTTCTCTGCACAACTTGTAGAGCAAACACATATAGGAACCTATAAATAATCTAATTTGATGCACAACCCTGATTCATTTCCTGAGCAGCATGTCCTGCACACACAGGGCAGCCGCGGTCCTCTGGAAAACTTGAACAGAACGGATGAGGCCAAATATTAAAGCTGTTAAGTGTTTAAACTTTGCAATGAAATGCTATTTCAAATTACAGCTATAATGGGCTGCGTTAGAATATTTTTAAAAAGGAAGGAGGAAAAAAAGAAACCGAATGCTTTTATTTATAGTTGTAACTGTTTCCCCGTCTAGCATTTGAACGTGAATATTCAGCTCGGTGAAATACAGAGCATCAACCAGGAGGAGGAGGCTGGTCTAATAGGGAGTAAGGGAAGTAAGCTGCAGGTAGTAAACCTGCTTGCCCTTGAGTCTAAGGGACTGCCTGTGGAGAGTTTACCTTTTTGTTCGCTCTTCAGCATTCCCAGCCCAAGAAATGAGCTCTTTAGGGGCTTCGTGGTGTGATATATGTTGGGGGTGTCTGGTGTTTTGCTGTAATCTGCTAATAGCATCAATTAAAAAAAAAAAAAAAAAGTGGAAATTAAAGGTGTTTTCTGCTATCCTTTTTTTTTTTTTTTTTTTTTTTTGACAGAAAATAAGAGAAGGCACTGCTCAGGTCTCCCAGCTTTCTCCCTGATGAGTTTCGGGGCAATCCATGTGATTCTTGATCTCAGAAATACGTGGAAAATAACTTAGAACAGGTATTGCTCTCAGCTTTCCCCTTTCATCCCAGTCAAACAGCAGTGGCCTCCTGTGTTTGTAAACTACTGCAGGTGGCGTGTAGGCCCTGCTGGCAGAGAAGTGGTATCAGGAAACACAAGTTAATCTCTTTATCTTTTAGGCTACAATTGATAAGGATGATAAGGTTGATTTTGTATGTGTTTCGAGCTAGGTTTTAATTTCAGTTGATATTCTGCCTTATCCTTACAGATTTGGTGACTGGGCTGGTGGTTTTCTGTGAGGAAAATGAAACAACCTCACACTTTGCTTTTGGATATTTTTCTCTGGGTTATGCAGATTTTACCCACAAGCAAAGCAGCAAATTCGAATGTCCTGTAAACAGCACCGTAGTTGATACTGAGATACACAGGTAGGAAAATTTTGGTCAAGGCGTTCATTGAAATTCATTAAAATCAGAACACTTGCAAAATTACCTCAGTTCCAGTGGCATTTTGTTGTAAAGAAAAAATGGAACCCCTGCTTTTAACGTCTCTTTTTAATGAATCAACTTTTCTCTCTGCTGTAAAGAAGCTGTGGGGACAAGCAGCTGACAAGGCAGAACGCCTTAAGCTGGTATCTCAGCCCAGAGCTTTGTATCTTGAAACCATGCCCTGAAAACGTTGCCTGTCCTATTGGGTAATGTTGTGATTGATTTTTATTATGTTGTTTCATCTCATGTGCTGATTGTAACCTTCTGGCAGGGGTTTGTTTTTCTTTTCTAGATGTCATTTTTCTTTCTTTCTTTTCTCTTTTTCTTTTAAGCACCCTGTGTGAGGGAGCCCTGATCCATGACTTGGCTACCAGGTACCGGGATAATACAAGTGGTAATCATGCCTGCTGCTAAACGTTTTCTACCTTATTTCCATTTGCATTTGTTTGCCTTCAGCTTCCAGTCATTGATTCTTGTTATGCCTTTCTCTGATAGATTAAAGAGCTCTTTAGTACTCACTATTTTCTCTCCAGGAAGGTGCTTTTACACTGTAATCAGATTACTTCTCAGACTATTTTTTTTCTTAAAGCTAAAGATATGTATGGTGTTCATTATACTTTTTTCCTCATCTCTGGATTATTTTTTGTGTCTCTTTTCTATTCCTTCTCTATTTTTTCTATTAAAAAAAAGACATAAAAGTGTATTTTACTGGTCACATACACAGAAGCAATTACTTCACTAGTTGCTCCTATGTTGGTACGGTGAGAAATCTATGTTTTTTTAAGGGCAAGTAAAATAAACATCTATTTAATGACTTCAGTACATCTGGGTGTATAATTATCAAACAGAAGAGGATGGATTGTTTTATTAAAAATGGAAATGCTTCAGAAGGTCTGTTGATTCAGAAAAAGTGTGCAGGAGAGGCTTCAAAAGTATTTGTGCTGAGGATTTTAAGGAGATGGAGAGAAATAATAACGTCTTGAAAACGGATGATAGCTCAAAACCTTAAGTACTATGGACTACGTGAGATGTATTTTTTCTTGTCAGAATTTTGTAGGATCAAATGGAGAACTTTTGTGACAGTCTGGGCTACTGGAAATAAATGTATGGATGTGAATATATGCATCCCTTACACCCATTTAGTTCTGTGAATAGTCAGTTGCTTATATTTGGAAGCCCTAGAACAGTTACATGATCTAAATGTTATGCTGTAATAGAAGAAATAAGGTAGTGTCAAGAATTTTGTTAAAAGAGCAATCACCATTATGCCATATGAGACTTCAAACAATTAAAATCCTCAGCTTCAAGGAAGTTCTTGAAAGTTTTACTGCCGCTCTTCATTTTGATTTTTATTCATACTTCAGTAAAATGGTGAGTTACATTTGCCTTAAAGGAGTCTGATACCTGTGTGGTTGAAGCATCTTGACCTACCTGATGACTTTTATGCATATCAGCATCTGGGAGAATCCACACTCCCAGATCCACCCATATCCCTCGTGGAAACCATCAGATTTACATGAAGTTGAACCAGAGACTGTTTAAATAGTGCCATGGATCAGTTTAATGCGAGTTTGTCCATGTTGTGTCTTACACAAATCTGAGGTCACCATGTTGACTTTCTCTTGGAACTGTCTTGCTTTTCGACTTCTAGAAGAGTATGCCTTTTGTTGATGGCAGCATTCCCTCGATGAAATTTGAGGCATGTTTAATAAAGGATTTAATTTGTTTCAAAAGAACTAAAACTTGTGGAAATGTAAATAATGAAAAAAAAAGATAATGTAAAAGACCTAAAAGCCTCTAGAACTCCTGAATAGGGAGTAAAGATGACTAGGAGTAGAAAGACAAATGGCCTTGGAAAGTAGTGGTCTAAATAGATGCTACAATTTTATGTTCACCAAAAAGTCAGTGCTAAGGTTTTGGTAGCACAAGACAATTTGGGGTAGAAGTTGTCCCCTTGCTGAGCCTTGATGCTGTGTGGAGCTTGGAGAGGTCTTTGGGCTGCATGCAGCACAGTCTCTACAATGCATATTGCAGCCCAGGTTGGTGGGTGGTCATACCTGCTTAAAAACTTTGTTCCAAAAGACCTATCATCTGAGTAGGAGGATCTGTGTGGTATTGTTTTCATTCTGTACATTTTGTCACATTTAAATATCCCTTTCTCTATCAGGACAATTGCAACCTGAGAAAAGTTGAGGGAAAAAAAAAAGGTTTAGGAAGTGTTATTCCCAGAGTGGGGCCTACAGTTTACTGTTCTAATAGTCCTAGTAGTTGTATCCAGAGAAAGGTGCTACTTACTGTTTGTCCAGTAAAGATAGTTAGTAATCTGTGACTGCTTGCTTATATTCACTCAGTAAATGCCAAAATGAGTAGTGCTGCAGAGCTGTAATACAGCATGTAATAGAGCATGCCACAGGTGTTTGATCACTCTGAATCCTAAAGTGCCAGTAGAACGGTAACCAAACACCAGGGTTTTCTCTCTGTAAGGACTGCTTTTGATATTTTGTGCTTGCAATCTCTCTTGAGCACTATACCTCATTAGGAAGGTAGCAAGTTGCTGGAGATATGGAAAGTTCTCTGTGCAAATGAGAAACAGTTCATTTTCTAGCATTGTGTTGTCAAGGAAGAGATGGATACTTCTCAGTGACAATCCATATATATTTGGCTGAATTCAGCCAAAGGGCAAGACTGTCCTTCTGTCAAACTACGCAGGTTCCTTTTTTTAAAAGCTGTAAGCTAATATTTGCTTCTCCCAGCAGTTCCTGTAACCTCTTATACGCAGTGTGTGTCTGTACATCGCTGTGGATCCTGGATGTACTGCAGCTCCTATTTCTCTGGATATCAGCATCCCATAAATTCACATCATTTTCCTGCCTTGTGCAGATAATACTGCTAGGATTTCTGATATCAGGGACTGTACTGGTGTTAAGGTCCTTGCTACATGTTCAGAAATAGATGGTTTAGCCTGTGTTGTAGAAAATGGCTAGAGTTCTGTATAAAGGACCAGAGTACAGGGCTGAGTTATATTTGCTTGTTGTGCATTTTCGGAAAACATACGCAAGAGGTAATAGTACCTCTGTCCCAGTGCTGTACCTGGTTTAAGGAGTCTTTCCAATGTAACATGTAGTACTGAGGGCATCTAAAGGATTCCCAGATGCAGCAGTGCATATCTTTTTTGAGTGTTTTGGACTGGTTGAAACAAGAAGGAAAGTGGTCTCCACTGTTTGTCATCACCTGAGACCTGGTTGAATTCTACCTGTTCTGGTGTAGAAGCACAGTAGCAGTGGCAGCATCAGAGGCTTCTGTGCCTCTTGACGGGACTGAGGGTGACTGAGTACTACTAATACCTCTAGAGGAGACTGTCTGTAACCGTGGACAGCAGCATCTTAGGTTCAACAGAAGCAAACACTGTAGCTGATAACTGTTACCTTGTCTGCAGACTTGAGTGTGCGGTCACATAAATGGCCTGGAGATTTTGGAAGGAATTGAATGCTCGATATAATGGTTCCAGAAAGTTGAAGAGAGAAGTGGATGTTGCATTGCATGTTATGCTCTCAGAAAAGCAAACATCTTAACAGGTCAGCGATTTCAGAAATAGTGCAGTCCTGGAAGAACATTTCTTGAACTCCTTTTGCTGCAGGAGCTGAACGCAGTTCCCCACCTATCTGAAACTGCATTGCAAGCTTCGTAGAAGCATTTAAAGAAGTTGCATGCTTTTACATAAGGAATAGGATGCTAAAGGACTCGCATCATAATTTCCGTTACTGTCACAGTGAAATGATTGCTGTCTGTACACGTTTTCACTGTGGCATAATGATCATCAGAAGAAAAGTCTATAACTAATGCATCTTTGTCCGTTTTGCCCACTTTGTGAGCTGAACGGTGTGGGCATACACCTGTGCTATGAAATATATTTTCTTGAATACTTTGTATCTATTAATTCCTAAAAATATCTTACAAAGGGTAAATGTTATCCATTCTATGGATGAGAACACTGTGTAAGTACTTACCCTGATTTAAGATCGGCTGTAGAGATGATGGGATTGTCTGCAGGGCTCACATGTCAACAAAAATCAGCTGTTTCACAGGTGAAGCCTGCTAAGGAAATCACTGCACTGGTACCGGTCCCATCCCTGCTCCCTGGCTGCTTCTCCCAGACCATTTTCCTTTAGTCTTCTGAGGTTACCTTGTTTGGCTGCTACTTCTCTCGGTTACCTCTTACTCACACATCTAGAATAGCCAACTACTCATCCGCGTAGAAAGGACACACGGCCTTCTGAAACCCTGTTCTCTAGATAATGCTCACTAATAAAATAGAGCTGGCAACATATGCACATTACTTTGTGCAATCTGAACAAATCCAGCCAGAAAGGTAAAGCAAAGCACATTCCATGCATTACTGCTACTTACAGACGTGCTATGTCTCATTTCTTTGAATGGAAATCTCTTCCAGAAGTAATGCTAAGGGAATAGAGAAAAAAAAAAATGCTGGTGTTAAGTCTGCATTTAATAGACAATGGAGAATTATGTTCCTATGGGCTGCATAGGAGCTGGCACTGCAGCCTCAGGAAGAGGGTAAATACAGGCAGTACATTTTTCTGAATGTATTGTGGACAACCCACTCTCCTGTATGACTGGAAATGCTCTAAAATGGCAGTCTAGATCCTCAGCAGCTCTATCATAAGTACGTGTGACCGGGTGCCCTATCTTTGCAGAGTCTTTGTTCTCATTTTGAGCTGATAATGTAGCGTTTTTGTCAAGAAAGGTTTTCAGATCTCGTTAAAAATAGCCTAGTTGTGGCTTTGGGTTTGACTAACATGTTAGTTGTTGTCGTGCTGTTGTAAATGTAATATACTCTTAATTTTGACCTGAAGAAACTAGGATCTCTTTGCTCAGTAGGAAGGACAGACAGAGAAGATGTGGAGTTCCATTGATGACACTGAATCTCTTTATTGTCAAAGCAAGCTATGAAACCATTTCCTTCCAGCCAAAAACAATGTAGGTGGACAGTGTTCCTCACAGAATGCAAAAGCTATCGAAGAAGCTGGGGACATAGCACAGTAACCTTACCTCATGAGAAGTGTGCTGCCCCATCCTGCAGCGTTTCTTTGTCTCATGGAGTTGATGCAAGTTCCTTTTCTCACCTCTGTCAGCAACCACAGAGCGCAAATGAGCAGAGTCTTTCTCAGGCCTAGCCCGTTACATAGTTTGGCTTCCTTGAAAATTCTGTTAGGAAGTCTTCTCAGTGTGTTTCACAAAGTCACTGGCGAGCTGGGAAGGAAGCAGATACCCGCTCTGCACCTGTCTCTTGATGACTGTCAACCAGATGGTCTCTGTGGTCTCTGTTCCTTTCCTTGGCATTCTCTATTGCAGCTTCGCTTTGCTAGAAGTCTTAAGTTATGATCTGCATGGAGGCTGTTTTGAAGTGGGAGCGTATCTTGAAGTAAATAAAAGATTTTCACTTTCATGTAGTAGGAACTTTTCTGTTATTACTTAGAAACAGACTGTTTCGAAGAACGGTTCTGTCTTGTGAGAAGCCTTTCTCTTGATTCCATCTCTGAACTCTAAAGAAAATGGAAAACAGAAGGATGTTTTGAAGAACAGTAAAGAAATATATAGCTGATGTTTCCGTCCAAGCTCAGCATGCCTTGCATGGAAAAACAGTTGAGCCTTGCAAATATTTCTACTAGCTGTGGAGTAACTAGCTACAAGGGATGTTGTGAAGAAACAAAGTAGTTGAAAATTGATGTGTGGTAGAAAACATCGTCTTATTCTTTCCTTGCAATACGGCATCCAATCCGTGTGACTTTTCCTTAAGCATACCCCAGTTTGCAAAACATCAGAATTACTAAATGAGGATTTTGAAACTTCCTGTGCAGCTACTTACTTTTTCTCCAGAGCGATTGTGTTGTGATGCTGGAACATGAAGGCCTCTTTGTGTAAAGTCTGAAGTGGCTCAATTATCCAAGTTATGTCAAGCTATCCAAGCGATCTCAGTGGCTGCACTTGTTATATGGACTGTAATTTAGAGCAGATTTTGATTTTAAAAGAGTTCGCAGAAGAGGGCTTATTTATAAAGTATTGGAAGAGATGTGGCACGGCGTGAACGAGAGAAGAAATGTGCTGCTTCTGTTAAAAATAAAAAAGCTGGATTCTGCAACTGATGAGTACATTCTTTTTACTTCTGTAGTCCGGGGCAGTGGAAGAAGCCCACTGGAATATGAAAACATGCACAGGCCTTGGAATATGAATAGCAGAGACGAAGAGAAACCTTTATGGAACGTGTCACGTCATCAGAATCCCCTCTTTAAAAACTGTTGGTTCTAGACAACAGCTGAGAATAAATGCTTCTGATTCCTCCCCTGCAGGTCACGTTTGCACAGAAGAAACCTTAAGGAAGTTCAGGATGTGCAAAGTTAGCAGCAATTGCACAGTAGGCCAAATAAATGCTTGTGCTTTTTTACAGTTTTGCTTTGCACCGTATTCTGTGTAAAGACAAGTTTTAAACTTCAAGACAGAAACTAGCCAAAAGAGAAAACAACCCTCTTGGAGACAAAAACACGAGCGTTCCTTACTCTTGATGTATTTCACGTGATTTCAGATGTCAGGACTGCTGTCTTCATGTATCCATCAGCATTTATTTGCAAACGAGTTTTTGAATTAGGGTAATCGTTTGGAAGGATCTTTGACTTCCATAAAGCACCACCCCTTCTGGACAAACAGTTGATAATTGCGATAGAATATTTGGAACTTGTTGGCCTTCTCACCAGCAGTGCCTTAAAAGAAGCATCAGCTGCAGAAGGAAGGAAGCTGGGATGCAGTAATGACAACCAAGCAGCAGCACGTGGCTCAGGCACAGAAGTCAGTGGACTCCAGATTAACAGAACAGAAGTCAGTGGACTCTGGAGTAACTAAGGAAATAAGGTGAAAAATAATTAAGATGTTCCATCAGAAGACATGTAGAAGTGTGTGCAATCTGGAGCCTGTTCCTCAACCACGGATGGCCCACTTGCTTAGGAAGGCTGTGAGGAGAGATTTGACTTCTTGGGTGGAAGAATTATCAGAGGAAAAGGGTGAGAAGTTTGGATAACACATAGGTGAAGAAGCCACTTATATACCACAGCTTCTTCACCTATATATCTTGAACAATGAAATTGCCCTGCTACATGTTCAAATGCTTATTGGGAGATGGCTTACATTGTATGAGGCCAAACAGCTTTAGCTTACTGTGTTTTGTGATGTGTTGCCAGCCTCCTAAACAAGAATCTATTTTAGCCTCTACAGAACCTGCTTCCATGGGACTTAGTAATACTGCGTGTAAAAGCATATTGAAAGAAGTAAGCTAGCAAAGAAGAAAACTGCAATTTTTGTTTCATATCATCTAATGTAACGCAAAGGTTAGAGTGACACTGAGACCAGTAACTGGTGTGTAGCACTCTGGATCGAAGCTTGAAGTGTTGCTATACTCCATCCCATCTGTTAACTCCTGACAGAGAAGCATCTGCAGCCTCAGTTAAAGCATCTGCTCATTTTAGGTGTTTGTAGTTTGCTACAGTGTCCCACAGATGTCTAGAAATGCTGCCCCACTGAAAGAAGAGCGAGCTCTAAGGTTTGTCCCTTGGAGATCAAGATGGTCAAACTAAAAGTCTGTAGGAAAACCAGTCAGCCTCCCACAGCCTCTTGCATGGCTTAATTCTTTGAGACCACAGTGCCAGGTGAGCTTTTGGGTAAATGTAAGGAGGTTCTCCTACTGATACAATTACATTCAGGCTGGCTTTAGGAAAAAAAATCATCAGGAAGAGTGGTGAGGCACTGGAATGGGCTGCGCAGGGAGGTGGTGAAGTCACCGTCCCTGGGAGATGTGGCACTGAAGGACGTGGTTAGTGGGCAATATTGGTGATGGACAGTTGGACCAAATGATCTTTCCAACCTTAACGATTGTGTGACTCTATGGAAATGATTCAGTCCACCTACCAGATGCAAACGAGTAGAGAATTGAGCCATTCCAGTGTGAAAGTGTCCACAGTGAGCTCATAGCAGCACAGCTGGCATCTTTTTAATCACATTTCTATCTAAAGAGGAAGCAGAGGATGCTAGTGCATCGACTTCAGACCTGGCTGTGCTGGTAACCGGTACAATTATGACTTCAAGATGTGGGTTTGGGGCTTTTTAGAGATTTCTCAGTATTTGTACACTTTCCATTTGTGGAAGCCTAAGGTAAGTAGGCTGCGATTCTCCGAGATTCCCTCTCACTAAGAGTGAAGCAGTGTGTGCTAAGTGAGAACTTGCACTGCATCGTTCTCCGATTTGAGAAGTTGGTTTTGTTGGGAACTTCAAATCCATCCTCTGAGGATTCCCCTTTCACTGTGCCTCGTTCCTGCCAGCGTGTGCCATTAGCCATGGTCTGATGGCCTCAGTAATGTACAGGTTAATACAGCTTAATACCTAAACTTTGTTGCTGGTCATGCTGATGTGCAGTAGTTAATTGAGCGTTCTCTTAAGGCCTTCTATTCAAGTTTTGGAAGGGATTGGGGTCTGGAACGCAAGGCTTGGTAGTGTTTTCACATTTCGAATGCTACAGAACCTCTCAGGACTGTGTGGATGCTCTGGCAATGCCGTCTGCCACTTGTGTTAGCGGCTGCAATAACAGCGACGAGGTAAGAACCAGGTTTTGGGTGTCTAGCAGCGTAGCTCATTTCGTTTTGTTACTGTGGTGAGGACGGGTAAGCGCCTTCGGGGAAGGGTGAGCGGTTTGCCTTTATCCTATCCCCGCTCTTGCCGCGGGCTGTTCGCACCGCTGAAGCTGATGGCAGCGGGCGCTCCTTCCCCTCGGTGGTCCCGCGCAGCGGACAGCCGCCACGAGCGCCGGGCAGCGAGGGGCGGGCACGGCCGGCGGCTGCTCTGTGAGCTCAGGCCCCGCCGGCTGCGTCTTGGGACGTCTCTGGAGCCGGCGGGGGGGCCGCTCGGACACCCCCCCCCCTGCCCCTTCCCATCCACGGGGAATAACGGAGCGCCGACGCCTTCGGCTCCTCCTCCTCGCAGCCCCCCGGCGGGAGGCACCCCGCCCCGAGAGAACTGATCCCACCGCAGGAGTCGGACCCCGCGCCCGGCTCCCGGGACTGCGACTGTGAGCGCTGCGGCGGGTCGGGGAGCGGCGCGCCGCCGGGCGGGGGCTGGAACCCCGCGGCACCCCGCACCCCCGCCTGGGCGTCCGCCTCCGGGAAGCGGGGCTGCGGAGGGGGCGGCGGCGCTACGGAAGAGACGCGCGAACGCCCGCGGCGCCGCGTCCCGCTCCGCGCTCCCCCGGGGGCCGTGCGCGGGGGCTCCCCGGAGCGGCCGGAGGGCGGCCTCGGGAGCGCGGGGCCCGCGGCGGCGGCGGGCGGGCGGCGGAGGGCCGCGCCGCTCTCGGTTGGCGGTGCGGCGCCGAGCAGCCGCCTCAGAACTCTGCATCCCGCCGCCGCCCGGCTCCCTCCACTCACTTTTATATTTGCGCGCCCTTTCGATCCTCAGTGACGTGTCCCGCGCCGCGCCCAATCGGCGAAGCTCTCTGGTCAGGACAATGGAAGGGCCCGGGCCAATCGGCGCGGCGGCTGGCTTGGCGGCAGCCAATGGGGACGGGGCTGTGTTGAGAGTAATGTTACCAGCGCCGAGAGTGTGAGGAGGCTGCGTATCGATCCCGCTCTCACAGCCATTGCGGTGCATTGGGCTACACAGGGACCCAGGCAGCGCTGGGGCCGGGGCGAGCGGCCGGGCGGGCGTCTCTGGGGCTGGGGGCCGAGCGAGGGCTGCGTGCCGACTCTGACGCGGGTGAGTAGGCGCCGGGGGCCGCCGGGCCGGCCGGGCGCGCTCGCAGCCGGGCACGCAGCCGGCGCTGCCCGCCTCGCCTCGCCGCCGCCGCCGCCTGGCCGAGGGGCCGCGGAGCCGCGGGGCAGCGGCGGCCGGGAGCCGGCACACAAAGGCGAGGGGCTGCGCCCGGGGGACCCTTCCCGGCGGCCGACCCTCGGCCGGGGCGGGGGCCGGAGCGCGGGCGGCGGGGACGCGGGGAGCGGAGCGCGGCGGAGCGGGGCGGGCGGGGGGCGGCCGGGGAGAACGGCTGGGCGGGGGGCGCGGGGCCGGAATGCCGCCGAGGTGAGGGGGGCGCGGGCCGCGCCGTGCCGCGCTTCGCCGCGCCGTGCCGCGCCGTGCCCGCCGTAAGCGGCTTAGGGCGCCGCGCCGGAGCCATCGCTGCGGCGGGCAGGCGGGCGCCGGGCCGCGCCGTGCGGTGCCGCGCCGCGCCTCGCCGTGCCGTCGGACGGGGCCGGGCCGCGGGGCCGGGAGCCGCTCGCCCCGGAGCCGCCTGGCTGTAACATGGCTGACGGCAGCCGCGAGCGAGAAAACAAGGCGAGCGGCGGCGGAGCAGCGAGGAGCTCGGGCGGGCGGGGGCGCAGTTCGGGGGAACTTTTTTTTGCGGCCGCCGCCGCTCGCCCCGCCGTGAGGGCTGCGGCCCGGGGGGCTTTAAACTCGGCCGGCTGGCGGCGGGGGTCCTCTGCGGGGCTCTGCCCGCTCCGCCGGGGCTCGGGCGGGCGCTGGAAGCGAGCCGGCCTCTCCCCCCCCATCCCCCCCCCCCCCCCCCCCCGCACCCACCCGCCTCCCGCCCCCCCTCCCGCCCGCCTTCCCCCGGCTGCAATGGCTGAGCGTGTGCGCCAGGGTACGGGCGCGCTCACACAAAGGGAAGGAAGGGAGGAAGGAGCCATGTTCTGTGCGCGCGGCGGCGGAGCGGCCATTCCGCGCCTCCCTCTCCTTCTCCTCCCTCCCTCCCGCCCGGCCCCGCCGCCCCTCAGCGGGGGTCCCGCGGCCTTCGCGCCGTGCGGAGGGCCCGGGCGGAGGGCGCGCGTGTCCGGGCCGGGAGGGGGGGGGGGCGGCGCGGCGCGGCGGTCGGTCGCACAAAATGGAAGCAGCCGGGCGGCGCTGACCTCCTCCGCCCGCAGCCCGCGCCATCGCGGCCGCTCCGCACCGCCGCGGCGCAGCGCCTCGCCCCGCGCTGAGGGCCGAGGGCGGCGGGCTGCTCCTTCCTCGGAGGCCGCCCGGAGCGTTTCGCCCCGAGCCCCGATAAACTTTCCCGGCGCCGCCGATCCCGGCGGGCTTTCTTCTTTGCGCGCCCTCTCCCCGCCCCCGGCCGCGCTCCCGGGGCGCCCCTCAGCCCCCGCCGGGACGCGGCCAAAATGGCGGGAAGGCGCCTTTTAAACGCCGCGCTCGGCCGCACTGCCCCGGCGGCAGGAAGCGCCCCGGGCCCGGAGCCGCCGCGGGCCGCGGCCCTCTTGTTTACTGAGAGAAACTTCAGACCGGACGTGTTAAGTCACGGAGCGGCAATCTGTTTCTGTCTATCCGCCAAACCGATGGGAAGCGTCGCCGCTGCGGCGATACGGGCGGCCCGCGGTGGGGTGGGCTTTGTTTTGTCGGTTTGTTTGTTTTTTTTTTTCCCTTTTCTCCTCGCTGATTCCTGGCGGACAGCTTTGAACAGGCCGCGCTGCAGAAGCGCTCCCCGTGCCCGAGGTTTCTCGTGCCCTCCGGCCCTGCTGCAGAGCGGGGCACGGGGAAGTGTCACAGTCCTCGCTCACATCCCTGCCTCGTGACGGCTGTGTTTCTGGGTGCGCGCGTGGAGCAGCTCCTTGCGGTGCGCTTACAGGAGAGCAGTAACAAATGGCACAGAACAGTAACGTGTCCCTTGTAAATAAGCCCCCAAGATAACGTGTGTCTCTCACAAATAAGCCCCGAAGGCCCACGGGGCAGAGCGATAGGAAGGCTTTGTGAAGAAAGAATGTAGTAACCCAAAGGAGAGGATGCTCTCATACTTCTCCTCCCTTAAGTATAAGGTGTTCCTCTGAGGCCAGTGGTTGGTACACCATCAGTAGGAGTGCGGTCCCCGTTGCCCTGATGCTAACAAGTACTACAGGCTGCTTGCAAGGGGCGTTTTTGCTTGTCAGAGACCGGAACTGCACGTTTTGTGATTGGTTCTGTCTGCCAAGTTACCTCAGACAGCGCTGGTAAAAACCCTCTGTAGGTATTCCTGAAGAGAAACTTCTTCCCATTGTATGATTTGGGAGCGCTGCTCTAACAAGTCTCATTCAGCACAGCTGTTCATCATGGCTTAATTCCTGCCTCGGTTTGTAGAAAGGAAAAGTTCTAAAGGTGTCTTTCTTGCCTTGCTGCAGAAAATCCTCAAAAATGGGCAAAGGTGATCCCAAGAAGCCGAGAGGTAAAATGTCTTCATACGCCTTCTTTGTGCAAACCTGCCGGGAGGAGCACAAGAAGAAACATCCAGATGCTTCAGTGAACTTCTCAGAGTTCTCAAAAAAATGCTCAGAACGATGGAAGGTAGGAGAAGTGGCTTAAAAACACGTGCAAAACATTAAGCAGCTGCCCTGTGTGAAATGTTACTCAAAGGTGTCAATTGTTTGTGTAGAAGTTTGGCTTTTAGATATATAGGAAGTACACTCGTGAGGCAAATTACTATTCATTGCTCCTGCCTTACCTTAGGTCCCCCAGCTGAAATTTTGGAGCGGACCTGGATGTGCTCTCAAATCTTAGTGTTGTTTTAATTGCCTTACAGACTATGTCTTCTAAGGAGAAAGGGAAGTTTGAAGATATGGCAAAGGCTGACAAGCTTCGTTATGAAAAAGAAATGAAAAACTATGTACCACCTAAGGGGGAAACAAAAAAGAAGTTCAAGGATCCAAATGCACCGAAGAGGCCTCCGTAAGTGGTTTTCTGGTTAGGCTGTGTTGTTCAGGACTGTCACATTATAAAATGGTCGTTTCGTCCAAGTTTGGGAGCTTCAGAAGTGTGGGATGACTTTGTTTTCCTGGCCAGTGGGGTTAAGATAGGCTGAAAAATTAATAATGAATATTAGGCTTTTGTTTTCAGGTTGGTCCACTTCAAGTTGGAATTATGTCAGCCTCTAAAAGCAGATGCACAAATGTACAGCGCGCAGTTCTGACTGATGTTTCCAACTTCTTTAAAAAGGGGTCATTCTGATGGAAAACAGTGGTAAAATACTTGTAGCCTTTCTCACCACCCGTTGGCTTGAGCAGGAATTTTAGTTGGCAGCCCACTTGAACGTAGAGCCTTGTGCACAAAACAAGCTAGAGGGATGGTCATGCACCAAACCAGCTTGGAGAAGTAAAATTTTAGCCAGAGCATAGACTGCTGAGTTCAGATTCACCTAGTACTTGACACCACTGCTTTGTAGGAATACACCTTGTGTGTGTGTGTGTGTGTGTATCTCAGTTTGTAATGAATTAATGCTGAAAGGTGTGGAGAAGTCTTTATTGGGGCTGATGCTGTCATCCTGAAGTCCTCATTCTCACAACAAATTATTGCTGTTTTCGTGCTCTCCTGTTACCATTCAGTCATTCTCTGAAGGGCTTACTCTGCATATGGTATATAAGATTGGCTCCTATGGGGGTCCTGCCGAAAAGGAGACCAGATGTGCAGCATTACTTGGAGACAAGTATGTGTTAAGTTTTCAAGGTAGTTTGTTTAGTTCTAATATCTTCCACTGTAATCAATCTTTGCTTCGCTTTTAGGTGACGTTCCAAAGTAAATAAGGTCAAAAAGCTTTTTGTTACAGTAGGTTAAAGTCTAAAATTAAAATACTCTTCTTTTTCTGTGTGTGTCTGTAGTTCGGCTTTTTTCTTGTTTTGCTCTGAGTTTCGTCCAAAAATCAAAGGAGAACATCCCGGTCTGTCCATTGGGGACGTGGCAAAGAAACTGGGAGAGATGTGGAACAACACCGCAGCAGATGATAAACAGCCTTACGAAAAGAAGGCTGCTAAGCTGAAGGAGAAGTATGAGAAGGTAATGCTGGCGTTTATGGAGGTGGTTTGGGGAGAACAAACCTCAGTTCAGACACTTTTCCATCCTCGTGTACCCTAATACTTGATGTTGCACATGATCGTGTACTAATGACAAATGTCATACTTTAAGGACGGCGTCACTCAAAGGGGCATATAGTACATGATTATTACACCGAATTGGAGTCCTCTGTGTTGAATGTTCTTCATTCATCTGTAACTCAGGGCCATCAATGATGGTTTAATAGATACCATCGCGTCTGTATTGTTATTAAAACAATAGGTCACAGCGGCATCTGAGTTAAGATGGTAGTATTAAGTAACATCAGTAAAGAATAAAACGTTTCTCTTGGTTCAGAGGGGTTATGTATCCCCGAGTATTAAAATGACTGAAATTCATAGATGCTATTTTTAGTTTATTATTGGGGTGATGTCAGAACACTTGTAAGATGCGAGCGCTACGTGTGCTTTTTCCTCTGCCTACTTTGCATCCACCTCTTTTCTAGTAATTAACAGAGTTAATAATACATATGAAGCAGCATATCATACAATTTATTGAATTATTCAAGCTAAACCCCATCTTCGTAATGGGAGCAGCAGTGGCACGCTGCACGCACAGAGTAGTGCTTTGTCTGTCCTTTATGTGTGAGGCAGATTCCCACCTGAAGGTGAAGAAACCAAGTGGGGAGGGGGTGTGCTGCCAGCATCTGTGCTGATGCTTTGTAGTGGGTCAGCACTCAGAGGTAGCTGCTGTATGTCACATAGAGGGTCACAGAGTCACCCAGGTGTTTGTCCATGTGTGTGCCATGGCCTCAGGCTGGGCGCATCTTCAGCTGGCCAACAAAATCACTTCAGGATTGTAGCATGATGGTGAACAAGGTGGCCCCTGTGAGAGCTCATCAGTCACGTGCTGGAGAGGGGTTGGAGGTGTAGAAGGCTTCCTGTGTTGCCCTTCTGATGCATCTTCAAGCTCTCAGCATGCTGAGTGTTGTTTACATCCAGCGCTGGCAGTGTCTGAGGAACTTTATATGTGGCACCATCATGAATCTTTAGTTCGAGACGCCTTCATTTTTGTGGTATCGTCTTCATTTCTTACGTTTACAAATGGGCTTTTAAGGTGCAGGAATCTCAGCGCCTCCCTGATTGCCTTTTGCTCAGTGGATACCATGTCCTCTACAAACTTAGTGCTAAGTTTTAAGGGAGTGTGAGATTAGTGGTGTAACATTGGCGGGATGGGGAATGTTGGAAGATTTGGACCGTCTGCACAAAGTCGCTCACGTTTCCCTCTAGCTGATACATCTGTGAGTGCTGTAGATCAGTTCTGTTGTGTTTCTTAGGATTTGGGCTTAAAGCTGGGGAGTCTGACTGCTTCTCTGTCTTGGTCTTCTATGTACAGTTTTGACTTCCTATAACAGGAACTGAATTTTGTGCTTTATAAACCGCTGGAATAAATTTATTGCATGCAGAAGGTGGCACTGTCTACCCTTTAATCAAAGTTCCTATACCTTTTATTTTGTAAACTTCAGTCAAGCAGAATTCTGTGTGATTGCTCTTTGCTAAGGCATAACGGTGCAGATACTATGCCAAGTCACCTTAGTGTGTTTTGGATGGCTAATTATAATTTTGTGCCTCAGGTGAGTACTTTTGTGTGCTTTTCTTCAGCTGACATAGAAGATAGGGCTGGGAAGGGACCTTAAGAGGTCTCCCTACTTCATTTCCTTATGGGGAAATGGGTTCAGCTGTGCCTCTCTGCTCCGAGGCAGCAGCTCTTCTGACCCCTTATTAGCAGCCTGACAGCGGGGATTCCTCAGCAGCCATAAGCAGTGAGTGGCAGCATGTGAGTATTGTTTCTGTGTTAGAGGTTTCCATTCCCTCGTTTCTCTACTGTTGGGCCTCGGTTCACCTTGTTGTAACTGAAGCCACGGCTCTTGGTCCTGCCCAGTGCAGACGCCCGGGTAGCTCCGGTTTCACGAATGTCATTTGGAAGTTGCTCAGAGCTCTTGAGTGGTTAAACTTTAAGAGATTCTTCCTGCTTTTCTCCTCCAAGGATATTGCTGCATACCGGGCCAAAGGGAAGGTTGATGCAGGCAAAAAAGTAGTTGCCAAGGCCGAGAAGAGCAAGAAGAAGAAGGAAGAAGAGGAAGATGAGGACGAAGACGAGGAGGATGAAGAGGACGAAGAAGAGGAAGAAGAGGAGGAGGAAGATGATGATGATGATGAATAAGTCTCTTTTAGAGCAATTTCTTTCTTGTCTATAAAGCATTTAACCCCCCTGTACACAACTCACTCCTTTTAAAGAAAAAAAAAATGAAATGTAAGGCTGTGTAAGATTTGTTTTTAAACTGTACAGTGTCTCTTTTTTTGTATAGTTAACACACTACCGAATGTGTCTTTAGATAGCCCTGTCCTTAGTGGTATTTCAATGGCCACTAACCTTGCCTGGTACAGTGTGGGGGTTGTAAATTGGCATGGGAGTTTTAAAGCAGGTTCTTGTTGGTGCACAGCACAAATTAGTTCTATTTGGGGATGTAGTTCATTTCTCATCTTCAGTTGTCTCTGATGCATCATAAAAATAATTGTCATTCTGTTAATTGAATACCACTCTGTAATTGCAAAAAGGAAGAAAAGAAAGTTGCAGCTGTTTTGTTGACATTCTGAATGCTTCTAAGTAAATACAATTTTTTTTATTAGTATTGTTGTCCTTTTAATAGGTGCCCTGGAAAATCATACTTTTTCTTTTCTCTCTCTCTCTTTTTTTTTTTTTTTTTGAGGGGAACTCATCTTTTGCTTTATTGAATGCCCGTTTGGGATCACGTGAATATTACAGTTTTCATCTTTCATATATCCAGCTGATAAACACAGCTTTGATCTACATACCCTGCATATTCATGATAGGGTAAGAAGAGAAATCTATAGGCGTGTGATGAAAGAATATTCTTCCGTAACTGGAAACAAAAGAAACCAATCTCATCAAAGCGATACTCGTTCAGAAGTTTGTGAAGTGTAATATTCTGTTGCATGAATTTACCAGTCTTGGAGAGTTGAGAAGTATAGAGTTCAATATAACAGAAATGAAATACTTCTGGGGGGAGGGAGCGGATGTTGCGTTTTGTCCTGGAAGGACCCATAGGAAGAGCGTGTATGTCCAGCCGGGGTGGAGACATTTACAGGTGTGACCCCGTTACCATGTAACGGAAGTCGGATGTGTAAATCTCTGAGCACTCGTGAGGGGTGAACGTACCTACGGTGTGTAAAGCGAAAAGCATGAAATGACCATATTATTTTTTGGTGACGGGTCTGGCGATGGCCGCGGGCTTTATACCATGAAACTCTCCTGGTAGCAAACGGCCCACGAGAAATGATTTTTCTTTCTAAGATTTCTATAAATGGTACCATTATTATTTGTTAAATCTATGTAAATTCATATTTGTATTCTTGAAATTCTAGTTTTAGCCCTTTAAAACAAAGTTGTATATTGTCTCAAATTGAAAATGAGATAAGATGTATTTTTCCTGTTAGGTTTTATACCGCACTCTCGATGTCTGCCCATTTTTAAGTTAAATATAGCTGTATGGAAAAGTACATTTTATTAAATTTTGCATTAAAAAGTGAAATGTTTATGGTATACCAACACCGTCTAATTTGGTCAAATGCAGTTCTCTTCCAAAACCAAAGCCTAAGGGTTGATGGGGTTTTTTTTTTCTTGCATATTTAGTAAAACTTCAAGTGCTGGCAACTGTAACTATTCTCACATATACCTGCTTACCAGTTTGGGGGACAATTTGGCAATTCTGTGGTTACAAAACTATGGTTCTCTTTAAGTGCCAGTGTTTAAAAGGAGCAAAAAAAAAAGGAAAAAAAAAAAAAAAAAAAGGAAAAAAAAAGCAAAAAAAGCATTCTTGTAATTTTACACGCTTTTGTGATGGAGTATTGTTTTGTTATACGATTTTGACTTTCAGATTCTTATTTCAATTTGCATTTATGTATAACTTCAGGAGAAATATTGAACATCTGAATCCTGGATGATACTAATAAACTAATAATTGCAGAGGTTTTAATACTTAGTTAAGTGGCTCACTTAATATCCTGAGGGATTTATTTCTTTGCGTTGGTATTTTCAGATACGTTTACGTCCCCGCTTTCTGTTTCAAACAGAAGGAAGATGCTCTTCAGAAGACTGTGATGCAGAACACCCAGGACAGATGAGTTTTGTTTTCTTTTTAACTGTATGGGTATCGCCCATCTAAATGACCTGATGACGTAAAGTTTTGGTGCTGAAGGGCTTTGCGTGTCTCTGGATCGAAGGTGGAAAGTAGATGGAATTCACTGGAACGGGTTGCCCAAGCAGGCTGTGGATGCCGCATCCCTGGAGGCATTCAAGGCCAGGCTGGATGTGGCTCTGGGCAGCCTGGTCTGGTGGTTGGCGACCCTGCACATAGCAGGGGGGTTGAAACTCGATGATCGTTGTGGTCCTTTTCAACCCAGGCCATTCTATGATTCTGTGATTCTTGTTCTTGGGACAAGCATACGTAAGGGGGTTCCTTAGTCTTGTGCTTCAGTTTGCAGTGCTGGATGTTGACAAAGTTACGTAGAGGAGCCTTAAAATATGAGCGGCAGTGCTTACTTCACAGCCAGGCGTAGTGCTTGCCTTCACCTCAGGGCTTAGCAGTCAACAACAGGGTGTGCCCGAGGCTGAAGGGGACAGGAGGTGTTCCCAACGCTGCTTTCTGAGGAGAACCGCCAGCAACCTGCAGGGGCTGAGGGTGACAGAGAGGTGTGTGATGTTCTCGAGAGCGGACGAGGTTTTCTCATGAGTGGTTGGTAGGTGCCTGTAAGTCGGAGCTTGCACATGTGAGATTGGACGTGGGTTGTGCCTCCTGGAAAGCTCTATTGAAATAATGAAGCCATTACATCTAGGGGAAAAACCCATCGTTAGGTGAAGGAATTCTCTTAAAATACAAGTTGCTGAGAGCTATCGCTGGAGGGCACCTCACTGTTCTCTGCATATGGTCCCCCATGGGCTCATGTGCGGCAGCATCCTGGTAGTAGAAGCTCAGCCTGATGGTTGGCAATAGTAGGTCAAGCTTGACTACAAGATTACCTGACCTGAGGTCACTTCATGCTGGCAGTTTCACCCGAATCTCTTCCCTGTGATCTCCAACTGTTGGTGCCTGCGGAGGGATAATGAGTGCCATTTGCAGCCATTTAGGCAGCGGTTCCCTATGAGGGGACTGGACAGCACCGGCATCACTGTCAAAACAAAAGGCATTTCCTAAGAGCTTTGACCTTCAAAGGAACGTGCATTGTAGAGGGAAAAAAATCCCGTTCCAAACAAGAAATGGGATTGGTTTCGTGAGAACTGGAATACTGATGAGGGGTAGCTCTGACATCCATACTGATTTTAGAGCTATCAGTTACAAGGTAGCCTGGAGTCCCGAGAGGAGATGCGATTGTAGGCACCGGCTTTATAGGTGTTATAGTTTTAGACTGGTTTAACTGGATGCAGGGAAAGTGCTCGTCAGCAGTCCCACCGGGTCTGGGGAAATAGAGCTGGTGTAACAAAATGCCTCCGGGGAGACGGACCACTGGAAGTCTGAGCTAAGAGGCTCCGAGTGGCTGAAGGGATTTCTGCAGCGTCGCTGGGTGATGCTGGCACTGCTGGCTGAGGCCCCATACAGCTGCTTTCAGCGGTGTACCACACCTGTGGCGTTGGGTGAGGAGCAGCTCCTCGGGGCTGCGAGCAGGGATTGAGGAGAGTCGCTGCTCAGACTGCGGCGGCAGCGTTGGGTTCTTCCTATGGGTGATGAGCAAAGCTGAGAAAACCTTCCTTCGTCTCCACTGCCCTAAGGGTTAAACCTGCGGGTTTGCTCCCGCCTGCCTTCCCAGCTATGCCCAGAGGAAGATTAAGGGCATAAAGCCGCTGTACTGCGTTGGGCTGTAATACGTCACTCAATACCGAATCTGTAACGGAGACATGGCAATATACAAAGGTTGTATTTCATACAAGAGGTGATTAATTTTCACCGTTTCCAGGGTCTGCCTGCAGCAGCCGACCAGCAAAAGGCGTTGAGGTCACAAATGCACTCATCATTTATTAATGGAGGTACCATAAATGATGGTGGTTCCAAGCTCACCCAAATGCTGTTCCTTGGCTACACCCCTTTAGCTTGCTATCACGTTGTACTTCAGTAGAGACCATGTAGCGCATCGTTTTGCCTCTGCTTGAAAAGAAAAGCGTGTGGCACTTTGCTTTGGCAGGCCAGGCTGGGCATCGTCTTGGCCTCTGACAGATGGGAAGGGGTGTTTTACAAACGAGTCCAATGCAATGCCTGAAGGTGGGTGTTCATTAATAAACCTTGTGCCCTACAACTGAAAAAACACTTTGAGACAGCATTATTCACACAGAGTTACTCTATAACGATTTCCCTTTAGATGAACACCATCACTTATTCCACTATAATGTAGATAATTGAGTAAAGACCGTGCCAAGCCTATCTCCAGGAGGTTTGTATAGTTTTGTAACACTGTCTCCTATGTTGTGCACGTTGTGCCCCCCTGGCTTTCCTTTGCCAGCGCCTCAAACAGAAAAACAAAGATGGATTTCGGTCCCAATGGATTTGCTATTATGAATGAAGGTCAGATTGTTCTTACGGCTGCTTTGTGCTGCTGAAAAATACAGCGCGGGTTGTTTTGAGAGCACCTAATTCTGAAATCCATCTTGCTGAAGTGACTGCTGGTAGAGGTGACCTGCAAGAGAGACAAGCCTTCCCTTTTGCAGCTTCACAATGGAATGAAAGCCGTCGGCTGTACGTGAGCTTGGTCTGCCTGTTGGCTGCCCCAGAAGATGGAGCCTTGCCTTTGGAGGAGCGCTGTGCACCAAGCTGTGCAGTGAGACAGCGGAGCCAGGAGAGAGCAAGAAAGGGAAACGGGCACTTTTAGTTACACCTTGAACATTTCTGCTTGCAACCTTAAAATATATTTGACTTAAATGAGCAACTTTTGGCACAGAGGAAATTCGTCCTAATGATTCCAGCAGCCTTTCATCTGTAAGGTGGCAAAAGCTCAAAGAACACGTTTCTGACCTCCCAAAAGTTCTTCAAGAAAAACAGGAAAGACCAAACTCTACAGCTTGAATGTCTGGAAAGGACCCAGCTCCCTGTATGCCTTACGGCAGCGAGAGGTCACGGCTCCAATGCTGCTTGGAAGACGCCTTCCAGAAAGTCACGTTTATGAAGTGGACACCGAGGACTGGCGCTGCGATGTTCAGTGAGTGCGTTTGCTATGGAGAGTAAAAATAAGACCTAAGAAATGTGTATGAACACATTGCACCCACCCCGTTGCTCTTGAAAGCAAAACGTAAGAAGGAAACGGGACCGATGCCAACCTGTGCTCCTGGAGAACGGGGCTGGGAGAGGTGGGAGCATCGCCCTGCTGACCCAGAGAGGAGGGCAGCAGAACTTCTTTGCTTCTTTCATGTTGCCTGCAAACTGCTGGCTGCCACAATGGAGCGAGCTCCCGCTTGTGCCCATTTGGGGCATCTTTCCCCCACTCGTAGCATCGGGCAGCAAGAAGCAAAAATGCAAGGGGTGCATGAAATCTAAGATGTACGTGGTGATGATTCCTAGGAGAGACAACTTGTAAAATGAGGGCTAGCAAATGATCAAACAATGGTGACTCATGTTTTATGATCAGACCTGACTGTAGCAGTGTCTATGGGCATTTCAGTTTGTTGACACGTTTGTAGCAATACTTTCTCATGAGGATGATTCCACAAACAGGCATTATGTCTGAAAAACTGATACAGGTAAATGCAGGTGAGGATTCATCAAAGTCAGAACTCTGGAATGAAAGCAGCTTTAAGCACAGATTTGGAGCATGGAAAGGTTTGGTTTTGTGCTATAAACCACTAATGGCAAAGGGCTGGTGGCTGTCTGCCCCCAGGGTGAGCAAGCAGGGCTGCAGTGTGTGCACTGCGCAGCCGTCTGGTGAGTTGGACACTGCCCCCAGTTCTGTGCCATCCATGAATTAATGAGGGTGCCCTCTGTCCCATCATCCAGATCGTTAAAGATGTGAAACAGACTGGACCCAGTAATGGCCCTGGGACACTCTGCTTGTTGCTGCCCTCCCGCCAGACTGCACCACTCACCACTACCCTCTGGGCCCGGCCATTCAACTCATTTTCAGTCCACCTCGCTTTCTGCTCATCCAGCCCATACTTCAACAGCTTCTCTAAGAGGATCTTACTGGAGGTGGTGTCAAAGACCATACTGAAATCCAGGAGGAAAATATTCACTTTCCCCCCCATCCAGGAAGCCAGTGATTTCACTATAGAAGCTTATCAGGTTGGTCAGGCACAGCTTCCTCTTGGTGAATCCATGCTGGCTATTTCTGATGCTTTTCTTCTCCTTCATGTGCCTGGAAATGGTTTCCAGGATGAGCTGTTCCATCACCGCTCCAGGGACTGAGGTGACACTGACCAGCCGTCATTCTCCAGGTCCTCCTTTTGCCCTTTTTGAAGACAGGAGTGACACTTGCTTTCCTCCAGCCTTCAGGCATATCTCCCAGCTGCCATGATCGACCAAAGATTATAGAGAATGGCCTCACAGTCACTTATGGGTGCATTCTGTCAGAGCCCATGAACTGGCGGACGTCCATGGAGAAGATGATCCTTGAATGCTGAACAGCTTTCTTGGGCCTCTCTTCCCTGCAGGGCCTTACTGCACAGGACTACCAAGCAGATCCTTGGAGAGGCCCAAGTCAGCCCTCCACAGGTTCAGGGCTGTAAGCTGGCATTTATCACTTCTCCTTGCCCTCAAGATCCCGACCTCCTCCATTTTGTGGTCACAACAGCCAAGATTGCCTCCATCCTCCACATTCCCAATGAGCCCCTTGTTGCTGGTGGCCATGAGGTCCTCTCCTTGTTGGCTCCTTGGTCACTTGGAGCAGGAAGCTCTAAGAGCACTCCAGGAACCTCCTGGTTTGCTTATGTCCCATGTGGACTGGTGGCACTGGTCGGCCACCCTCACCCTCAGCCTTGTCCCTTTGTCCCCTGCTCCTACCTGAGTGCTTGCTGTTTTTCCATCTGAATCATTTATTGCAGACTTGGAGCACAACAGAGCTGTGATTTGCGTCGAAGCCACCAACCTGCAGGAAACAGAAGGGCTCTGAGAAAAGGGAGGCTCCGGTTACAACCTCCCTCTTACTTACTGCTCCTGGCAGCACAGAAGCAGAACTGCCGTGAATGAGACGGAGCCTTACCCATGTGCATCCCTGAGACACAAACACAGAGACTGCAAATCCCGCACTACCGCTCCATCCCTGCTTACGAATCCTCCCCAAGGTGCCTTGGCCTTAAGGAGCACATGTGGCTCTCCTCCTGAAGCCAGCCAACTGCACTGGCCTTGCCTCCTGTTCCTATTGCACCCACAGCCTCTCTGGGCATCCGTGCCAGCGCCTCACTGCCCTGTGACTAAAGAATTTCACCCTGACATCTAACCTAAATTTCCCCTCTTTTAGCTTAAAGCCATTCCCCCTTGTCCTATCACTATCAGACCATTTGAAAGCTGGTCCTTCACCTGCTTGTAAGCTCTCTTCAAGTCCTGGAAGGCCGCTTGTTGGTGTACAGGTATTTGGAGGACTTTGGTCAAGCAAAACGTAGGGCAGCACTGTGTAAGCAGGGATGCATAACATTGTTCCTGTTGCCTCAGATGTATTCTTCTTTATAAAGAAAACTTGTTCTGTGGGTGTGAATAGCCCTGTTTTTAGGGTGCAGGTCCCACACTTGGTGTGCAGCTGATGCCCCTACATGACAGTGGAGAACCCCAATGCACAGCGTGGCCACCCCAGGCAGAGGGGCCGTGGGGCTGAGGCTCTGCTGGCCCAGCGCAGTCCGTCTGCCTGCCTGCCTTTCACTTTCTCTTTCTGCAGTGCCGGGTGGGGCTGCGGTTACCTCGGTCGATTATTTACGGTTTGAATGGGAATCACAAACAAAAGGACGTGTTTAATAAGAAGAATGTTTTCAGTGCTGCTTCTAAACCCACGGCCGCCCTGCACTGTTGGTCGGTGATATGTTTTTTAACGCGCTTTCCGCACGCTTTGTTTTTCAGGAAGGCAGAGAGGCACACTCAAACACAGCTCACACGCACTGTGTGTGCTCACAGCTCAGCAGCCAGTGGTGCTATCGGGGTTCAGGTAACGAAACGGGGGGAGAGCCCCTCCTTCCCCATTCCACTCACTGCAGGAGCTGCTGGAGATGCCCAGGACAGGGGCTTTGCAGGCTGGGGCTGCTCTGTGCACAGTGCAGAACGTGAGAGCAAAGTGATGCGGGCAGGGAGGGGGCACACGGGACACATGAGCTGCTGCACAGATCTGTGCTCAAAGCGTGATGAAAATCACACGGTTTCCTATTTCACTGCTCTGACTGAGCCTCCAGATTTACCGTATTGCTTCTCTGGGAGCTGGTGAGAAAGGCAGACATGTTCATGTGTGCCAAACTGCAAAGAGGTGACTGTGCTGTGCAGTTAACATGAGCCCTTCTCAGCACCTGGACCTTGGACCCTGTATCCTTGCCATCTCCATTGTTCCCATCATCTCTATCATCCCACCATCCCTATCATTATTATCATCTCCATGATGCCATGATACTCATTGTTCCCATCATCCCCATCATCTCCCTTGTCCCCATCACTCCCATCGTCCCCATCATCCCTATTATACCCACTATTCCTAGCATTCTTATCATCCCCATGATCCCATGATACTCCTCATTCCTGTCATCACCATCATCTCCATTTTCTCCATCGTTCCCATCATCCCCATCATCCCTTGTCCCCACTGTCTCCATCATCCTCATCGTTTTCCATTGTTCCCCATCACCCCCATCATCTCCATCGTCCCCACTGTCTCCATTTTCCCCATCATTCCCATCATCCCCATCATCTCCCTTTTCCCCATCATTTTCATCATCCCCATTGTCTCCGTTGTCCCCATCATCCCTTGCCCCCACTGTCCTCATCATCCTCATTGTTTTCCATCATTCCCCATCACCCCCATCATACCCATTGTCTCCACTGTCCTCAAGTCCCCATGGATGGCACCCATTCCGAAATGCTAAAAAATACTTCCTTCTGAAATACTGAAAAAAAAAAGACGTGGACTCTTTTGTTTTACTTTTTTTTTTCCTTCCCTTCTTTGTTTCTTCCCTAATTTTCCATCTCAGAACATCATTAGCAGAAACTTAATGAATCTTTAGGAGAGCTCCCAGTGTCCGTAGGGCTTTGCTTGGTTTTGGACTGGGTTGTTACTGCTCCAGGAAGTCACCTGAAGGTTAATGCAATTGCCGTAATACAATAGATGTAAGAAAATAGATTATATGTTGATTTAAAGTCTGGGCTTCCAAACGGTGCAGCTCCCATTGGAAAACACCCAGGTTTTTGGAGCTGTTTCCAAAACACTTTTTAAGAAAAGCAGAAAAATGAATTCATGGCCAGAGCTGTGGGGTCCCCCTGCAGCCAGTCTGCAGAGACCACACTACAGCAAACAGCACAGGCGGGGTGCCAGGTGGGAAGAGGAAGGTGAGAGGGGCTCTTTGTGACCTCCTCACCGTTCCTGGTGCCCATGCGGGATGCTGAGCGCATTGCCTGGGATGTGGCGACCGACGTGCGATGGTTCCTGGGATTCTGGGTGTTTGATCCGAGGAAATCACCGGTGAGCCAGGAAATGTCAAGATTACATCACAGGCAGAAATTTTTTAAAGCCCTAAAAGAGAGCTTGTTAAAGCCCATTTCTCCGCAGCACAATCCCAGCTGCTTTCATTTTTGCGTTGCACTTCAGCTTTACTGCAGCGGGCAAGCGGAGCCTCCCCCAAACACCGCTCTGCTTTCCTCTCCCCCAACACATGGAGCTTTCGCCAACCCCAACTCCTGGCTCCCCCCTGGGATGGGGCCGTGGGGCCATGGCCATGGCCAGCGGCACACACAGAGCAGGATGGAGGGACACAGTTCCCGTGCCACCACCATGGATCTGGGGGTCCTCAGTGGTGCCTGCCTCGGCCCCTGGAGAGGGACCTGGAGGAGGTGCCAAAACTCACAGTGAAATCTCACCTCGTTGTCTCCTCTTTAAGTCCCTAATTTTGCAATGTTGTTAAGGGGCATCCAGCGGAGTATGTGACCCACACGTGTTTTAATTTCTTTTATGGGCTCTGGTTTGCTCTGTGCTGGATGTGTTTTTATAAAATGAAGATTTATTGGAACCTGGATTTTATGGCTTTAAGGTTCAATTGAGACCAGATTGCAAGTTTTTCCTTTTGGAAGAGATTGGGGCTGTTTGAAAAAGCCCCAAATAACCACGGTCCACCCATGGCACTCATGAAAGCCCGGGCCAAGGCTGACACCTTTTCACTTAACTTAAGCTATAATGTCAAAGCAAAAATTTACCATCATCTCCTGTTATGCCTTCCATATGCGATGCCCTACTGTATACAGAGGTGTGGTGTAGGAGCTTGGCTGCCCTCATGCCAATATCTAAAGGGAGGCTACCAGTATATAAAGGCAGGCTATGAGAAAGAAAGGGACTGTTTCTTCAGCTGGGTCTGGTGTGATAGGACAAGGGGAAATGGTTTCTAACAGAATGAGGGGAGATTGAGATTGGGTATAAGGAAAAAGATTTTACAGTTAGGGTGGTGAGGCACTGGCACAGGTTGCCCAGAGAGGTGGTGGATGCCCCATTCCTGGAGATACTCAAGGTCAGGCTGGATGGGACTCTGAGCACCCGATGGAGATGTAGGTGTAGGTGTTCAGTGCAAAGAGTTGGACCAGGTTGACATTTAAAGGTCCCTCCCAACTCAAACGATTCTATGATTTTATGAAATGACGATCTGTGCCATAACAGAGCCTGGACTCAGCACTGCACCCAGGAAAGGACAAGTCAGCAAGAAATCCAAGCACACATAATGAATGGTGCTGCAAATTCCCTTACAGATGTGCACTTGCATTCCTGGCTTTTCTAGCAAAGGCACAGAAATGTCACTGCTTCCTATAGCAGCAGTGCACTCAGCATATTTTAATACACACTTATAATCATAGAATCATAGAATTGTTTGAGTTGGAAGGGACCCTTAAAGGCCATCTAGTGCAAATCCCCTGCAATGAACAGGCACACCTACAGATAGCTCCATCAGGTGCTCAGAGCTCCATCCAGCCTGATCAGTGTCTCCAGGGATGCGGCGTCCGCCAGCTCCCTGGACAACCTGTGCCAGTGCCTCACTAAATGGGAGCTTAGAACTGCAGGAGTATCCATGTAGCACACACCATGTGTTTATATAGCATTAAGCACAACCCAAAGTATGGGCAATAAAGATAGCCCTGTTAAGAGCAACATTAGCTCAGAACAAACTCCAGCTCCCGGCACAGAGAAGCCCTGGTCTGTTCTGTTCACTCTGTGGCAGCCGGAGCCAAGGCACAGCCCTGTGCTGGCAGTGTCAGTGCTGGGCACTGCGTCCCAGAGTGCCCCGGGCACGGCGGTACGACGCAAGCAGCAACGAGGAGCAGAGCCCACCCGGCTCTCCGGTTACCACGAGGTGAGTAAACAAACACGTTTATCACAAGGCAGCAGGGCGGCCTGCCAGCTTTGGTTAAAATTAAACAACAACAAAATCATTACAGCATGAGAAAAGTCCTCCACGAGAACGCTCGTCCACGCGAGCACCAGAAATACATCTTGTCACAGCGCCGGGCCCCCACATCTGTTCTGCCACCAGAGGATTCTCCACCAACAGCCGCTTTAATGGGAGCGAGCAGCCTGCTTGCAGACATGAGCTCCAAAAATACATCTCCTTTCCTCCCCGCGCAGTCCCGTGCTTGGCAGGGACCCAGACATAAGGTTCAGCTCCCAGTTCAAAAAGCCCTTCTGTATGAATCGGCTGTGAGCTTGATTTAATAAAAACCCACCCGGCTTCCTCCGGGGGGGCTAATGGGATGCAGAGCCCCACACCTCACGGGCTCCATCAAGGCACCGCGCTGCTGGACCCCATGGGTGCTCCCAAGGCCAAGACGGGGCGCTTTCCGCCATAGCGGGGTGCTGAATTGGAGCTGATGCCCCAAGCTCCCCCCGGGCACTGAGGAGGAAGAGGAGTGTTTCTCAGTGTGCAGCACAGCTGTGAGCCCTGGAGCGCCGGTCTCTGATTGAACGTAGCACAATCGCAGTGCAATTCACAGCTAAATTATAGATTGCGTGTTGGAAATCTTGACATCTTGTAAACGATATTCCATTGACGAGCATCCATCCACTCGTCAGCTGCACCAGGCTCAGGAGGATGTCCTGCCCTAACCAAATTCCATCTCCCTGTGAGCGCAGAGGTGGGATCAGCTCTTGGAAGGTCCTTCTATGGCTATGGGGCTGTGTCAGAGCCCTACAACCCAAAACCTGGGGCTGAGCCACTGTGAATTCAGCGCTTCCTTCACCTGTTCCAAGGGAGCAGCAAAGAGCAGGGAAGGGAACACGGGCTGCATGGGAGACAGATGCGGCCCAAATAGTAAACATCGAAATGAGCCCTTCTGAAATTCGTGAATTTCCTGGATCCATTTCCCTCCTTTCCCAGCGTTTTGCTGAGCGCTGCTGGATTCAAGCCACTGTTATTTTAAGAAGTTTTTTGGCTTTTCTGGCTGCAAAAATAGTCATCACTTGTAAATTTAAGGCATTGCTGTCTTATCTGGTGTGCAGCCAAAGGGGATGGAAACAATAGAAGAAGTGTGAACTTTCTCCTTCATCTCAGTGAACATTAACTTCAAAGCCTGGCTGTAAAGTCTCAGATGTAATGACTATTTGTCCAAAGGAGAAACACATCAGCTTGATCAATGAATGAAAGTTATAAAACACAGAGGTTACATTTGCTCGGCACTTGTGAAAAAACACATGGCTGTGCTTGGGTGTGGGGCAAACTGTTACCGAGTTATTGGGGAGTGGCTGGTGCTGCTGGGCCTTCTGTCCCCATGGTCCCCTTGTCCTCAGGAGCAGAACGGAGCTCACTTTGTCACTGAGGCTTCTCTGCAGGGACTCTGAGCACTGCTGAGCTCCAGCACCCAAAAGCCATGGGAACTGGACAGCAGCACTGGCACAGTTTTGCAAGGATGCTCAGGGATATCAAAGAACTGTGGTAAGATCCCTAGACCCCTCCTTCTTCACACATTTTCCATTTTTCTACCCCTGCTCCGGGGTACAAGGACAAGAGTACAGATCTCTTTTTGCTTCCATAACTTCACATCAGGAACCTGAAGGGAAGACCACTCCTATTATTTGAGTTTCACCAAATATTTTCCCAAAGATGACCACTACACGACTCCTTCCAGAAAATGCCCCCTCTCTCCTTGTTGTAGCCGGTGTGAAGAGCCCAGACCCATCCCATCCCCAAGCAATGGGTGCATGGGCCTTGTCTGGGAGGTGCCCCTGTAGGAGCAGGGCCGGGCCGGCTCTGTGCTGGCAGTTTCCCTAGAAGCAAGCCGAACACTGCCATGAACACCAACCAGCTTCTCCTTCCTGGGCAGCGGGGCCGGGCAAGTGGAGCAGGCTGCAGCTCTGCCTGGGGAAGGAGAGAAGGAAGTGCCGGCGTATGAAAGGAGGGTTTGTCTGAAAGCTCCCTAACATCTTCTGCCAACAGCTTGTTTGCATCAGCTCTGGGTGAACATGACCAGGAGAGCTGTGTTGTTCTTGTACAGGAGCTGGATTCAACTGGAGCAAACTTCACCTGGCCCTGCTGTGCTTGGCCTCCAGGAGGTGACTTACCAGGAGGCCTCCTCCAGGCCATCCCTTCACCCCATCAGTGTTGCCAGGGAACAAGTGGTGGGGCTGGCTGTGAGGGGCTGGAAAGGGGACCCTCCCCCTTGTCCTCCCTCCTCGGGAGACCCGGGGACATCACCACACCTGGGCTTGTAGGCGTATTCAATCTGCTCTTAGCAAAGGGGTCAGTGACAGCTGTCCCCTTTCAGTGCTCCAAGTCCCACTTTTCATCTCCAGTGGGTCAAGTCCTGGGCTTTGGAGTGAGTTAGGAGCAGTAACACGTTGTGTCACACAGTCAAAAAGTAATGGTCACTCTATGGTTCAGTATGAGGCCTCAGCTCGAGTACTGTGTTCAGTTTTGGGCACCTCAGTACAGAAAGGATATGGAGGTGCTGGAGCAGGTCCAAAGAAGGGCAACGAGGCTTGTGAAGGGCTTGGAGAATATGCCTTATGAGGAGAGACTGAAGGAACTGGGGCTGTTTAGTCTGGGGAAAAGGAGGCTGAGGGGAGACCTCATTGCTCTCTTCCAATATCTGAGAAGCGTTTACAGTGAGAGCGGAGTTGGTCTCTTCTCACTGGTGACAGGTGACAGGACGAGGGGAAATGGCCTCAAGTTGCACCAGGGGAAGTTTATGTTGGATATCAGGAAACACTTCTTTACAGAAAGGGTTGTTAAGCACTGGAATAGGCTGCCCAGGGAGGTGGTTGAGTCACCACCCCTGGATGTGTTTAAAAACCGTTTGGATGTGGTGCTCAGGGACATGACTTAGCGAAGCGTTGTTAGAGTAGTATGGTTGGGTTGTGGTTGGACTCGATGATCTTTAAGGTCTTTTCCAACCTGAGTGATTCTATGATTCTATGATTCTATTTGTAAACAGAGGCCTGACAGACGCTTTGGGTGGGAGGTGTGAGATTTATCAGGAAAAAGGAAGAGGAAAGCAAGAACCTTGAAAGCTTACAACCTGGCTGTGCAGCTGCAGTGAAAGAGGTGAACTGAAGATCAAAGGGAATGCACTGCTGCTCTCCAACACCTCGCCTAGACCAGGGATTAGACCCGATATTAGTTATCAGGCAGTATAAAAAGCACAAACATGCCCTTTGCTCCTTGGAAGATTCGGAAGCCAGAAGGATGCCAGATTAGCTTTAGGAAAGCACATTTGCATGCGTTGGTTTCTTCAGCCCGGCACTGTTCCTCAGAACCCGCTGCTGCTCCGGGTGGAGACAGAGCAGGGCTGCAGACTATTGCTGCTGCAGGAGTGTAATTGCAACTGAGGCTTGCTGCTTCTGCTGATATCTGAGACCTGCAGCAAGCACCCACAGTGCAAACTGGAGTGTTTTGGGGCAGGGATGCAAAACCAATCAGCTTGCCTTTTATGTCCATAGGTGGTTTTTGGCTTCTGGGGTCACAATGGGAAGGTGGCAGCAGTGAAGACCCATGTCAGCCTCTGCAACAACTGTGCTTCAGCACAGGCTCCCTCTAAAAGCCGTATACTGCAGAACAGATGGTACATCTGTTTCTATTTCCAGTATGATCTCACTAATCACTTTTTAAGAATCTAGCATTCAGAGCTAATCAACGTGAGCTGAATTGCAGTAAATGTTCCTACAACAATGGAAAACCCTTTGCAACTGCCTTTCCCTAGGTTATCCCCTTGGGAAGCAGAGTTTATCCTCTGCCTGAATTTGGCCAGAAGCCCCATGATCCCTGCAAAGCCAGGGCCTCTCCCTGAAGAGCTTCTGCCTCATCTAGGTACTCGTCTGTTTGACAAAGTAGAGCTGACTTTCCAGTTCAGTAGTCAAACCAACAGCTAAACACTCACTTTATGGATCAACCCCAACTCCTCACAGGGGTGGAGGGGAGAATCCCCAAGGAGACCTCGCCATCAGCCACAAGGCTTATGAAGAAAAGCCATCGTCCTCTGTAATCCACGATGTACGGCATAAGCTCAAAGTTCAAAACCCTCCTGTTTGTCAAACAGAAAAAGGTTTTTAAAGAAGACTCCTGGAAGCAGTATCATGCTCAGTATGCCAGGCAGCCCAGAGGCACATCAGATAGCTGAGATCCCCAGGTGACTCGAGGGTCCTTGCCCCTGATATCCCCACTGTGATGGATGTGGCTGGGCTGTCCTCTGGAGATGGACAAGCGCAGGAGCACTGCTCTGGGCATAGCTACTCCCAGGATGGCTTTCAAGGGCCCATGGGCAAGCTCTGCCTCCCTGCCACATGGTGCTCCTCCAGCATGGCCCCACTGGCCTGTCCATTTATCCACCATCTCTCCTCAATGCTTATATGCCTCAGCCCCGGGCATGCAGCACCCTGACCTTGTTACACTGCGGAAACCCAACACCGGTGAGTTATGGCATTGCTGTCATTATTTCAGGTATCAGGACCTAAGAAAAAGAAAGAAAGAAAGAAAGAAACAAAAAAAACCCAGACCCTAAAAAAATCTGCTTCTTTCTTAGGTCCACAAGCACAACCCACAGGACCAAGCAAGACCTGAGATGTGTCAGAGAAATCCTTGCTCTGGTTGAAATGTTCTCAATTCCTTTCCAAACATGACTTGTCATTGATGTTTATGTTTCTATGCCCTTGCTTTCAAGACACAGCTCTTTATGATTCCATTAGGTTACTACATTCACTGTCTGCCTGATTTTAAACACCTTCTCAGGGACAGGTACCAACGCAGCAATGTTAACTTTTATTTTCAGGATGCGGCAATGGGTCTCCATAGGTGCGTTGCCTGAGAACTGCCACATGTCCTGAGAACGCATTTCTTGGTCCCATTTTTTTGCTGCCTCCATCACCGTGTGCATCAGCATCCGTCGCTGGGGTCACACAAAGCACAGCGGAGCTGTTACAAGCCTTAAAATGGCAACCTCAGCATTTGTAGAGTAAGCACCGACTGCAGGGGGTGGTAGGCATGCATTTGCAGCTGTGTTCCTTTTAAAGCTGATTTATTTTAACGAGAATTTCACGGCGTGCAGCTGGCAGCAGCTGATAGACACGGCAGTTTCCAGGCTCTGCTTCGGAGAGGTCTGAGGTACTCACGGCCTTCTTTGTCCTCATCTTTCCAATAAGACCAGGAATCCGGAATCTCAGAGTCCTGGGAAAGTCTGGAATAAGGAAGACTTACCCTTGGTGGTGGGACCTGACAGGAGGTACCCATGCATGCTGAGGGAGCTGGCAATGTTAGTGATGAAGTATAGACTAGATATGTAAACAGTGAGGTGGGTGGAAAACTGGCAGAACTGCCAGGCTCAAAGGATTGTGACCAACTGCATGAAGTCCTGGTGGAGGCCAGGCACTGACGGAGTGCTACAGAGTCAGAACGGGGTCTAGTACATTTAACACCACTAATTTCCTGGATGGTGGGACAGAGCATGCCCTCAGTAAGTTTGCAAAGGATACAAAACAGGGAGGGGCAGTTTGCAGAGAAGGACCTGGGGCTCCTGGTGGACATCAAGTTGACCATAAGCCAGCAATATACACTTGTGTAGAAGACCAGAGGCTTCCTGGACTGCATTAGGAAGAGCATCAGCAGCAGATGAAGGGAGGTGATTCCTCCCATCTACTCAGCACTGGTGAAAAACATCTGGGGTGCTGTGTCCAGATTTGGGCTCCCCAAAACAAGAGGGTCTTTGATATACTGAAGGGAGTTCCCTCAAAGGTCACGATTAAGGGATTGAGGCAGCTGACACGAGGAGAGGCCGAGAGTGCTGGAATTACTGACCCTGGAGAAGGCTCAGGATCTTATCACAGTGTCTAAATCAACGTGTTTAACTACTTGATATTGAGATACAGAAAAGGAGACTCTTCTAGGTGGTGCCCAGCTCAGGACAAGAGACAATGGACACCAACTGAAATACTCTTTTACTATGAAGGTGGTTGAGCACTGGAAGAAGTTCCCCACAGAGGTTGTGGAGCTCCCATCCTTGGAGGCACTCAGACCTGACTGGATGTGATCCTACACATTCTGCTCTGGGTGTCTTTGCTTGAGCATGGGGCTTGGGTTAGATGCTTTCCAGAGATGCCTTCCAACTTCAGCCATTTTGTGACATCTGTTTAATTCTCTAGCATACAGCACATTTACTTTAAAGTATTTCTACATTCTTACCTCACTACAAGAAATTTGGCTTTAAAGCCCAATACTGCACTGAATCTTTGTCAAACCTGTGGGGCCAGAGTTCCAAAAGCACTCTAACAATCTAACAAACTAAGGTACAAAATGCACCACGTGACTCAGATGTTCCTACTGCAACAACCACGCAATCAAAAGCTTCTCAAACATAACCATTTGTTGTCAGGACAGCGTGGAGCCAAGATGGTGTGATTCAGGTTTTAGAATAGACTTTATAAAATGTCAGGAGTTACCCAGTGCCACCCGGCATTGGCAGCTAGAAAAAGAAAGGTTAAATATGGTTACAAATGGGTGTAGCCCAGTGGAACAGGAAAACAACAAAAAAATCCCAGTTCTTCCTTCCTGTATCAGGGGTCAGTGATGCCACAGAAGATGTGCAGCACTGAGGTCTGGGAGGCAGCTGCTCCTCAGCAGAGCTGTGCCTTAGCTGCCTTGTTAAAAAAAAATCTTTCCCCTTTTGCATTCACTTTTCAAAGCACGTAATCAGTTTGAGAGAGATGTAGATGGCCCCTTTTGTCGCGAGGCTTGTGCCTCTAACATCGATTATTCTGGTTAGATGTTCAGGAATTTAGATTAGAAAAAAATATGTAGGAGGTGTCTCCTTCCTGAGATAAGTATAGTTAAAACATCACCTTTTCTCCTCCTTTATCTCAGATGCTGCGTATGAGCTGCCTTTTCCTTGAAGCCTTTTGAATTTCACAGGATCTCAAGCATATCAGACAAGGAAACACTCTCCCAGTCATGGTCTTTTGATGACTGAATAACTGTACTTAGGTTTTGTCCTTTGGAAGACTTCATGAAACTCAGTCAGCACCATGGTCTCATTTAACAGAGAAAGAAACTGAGGCACAGGCCTCGATCTCCCCAGCACAGCAGAGAGCTGAGCCCTGACTGGGGGGGATGGAGAGGAGCTGGAGCTCACAGCCCAAGTGAGAAATTGGAGAAGGGGAACACGAGGCACTGAGATGCCTCAAACCCACCAGTGTTTGGGTGGCGAGGGGATTCCAGGGTCATGATTTCATCTGTGGTGCCCATGGCATAGAAACCCTCCTTCAGTCACTTCTAGTACTTCGGACTCATTTCCTCTGCCCTGAAGCACTCTAATTTCCCAAACAAAAGAAGACAACAGCAATTTGAGAAATTCTCTGCCAATTCTTTATTTTACCCCCTAGAAGACAAAAGGCCCAGGAGAGAGAGCCATGGGAGTACAACTCAGATTAACACATCACAAACAGCAAAACGAACGGTGGTTGCCCTCCAAAACACATCTTCATAATGTGATCACTGTGTGCCTAGAGGGGCCTGTTCTCACATTTTTCTTTCCCCCTCCACCCATACACCTCTGCAGCAGATCCCTGCTGTCTGCTGCCAACAGGCCCTCTTTCTACCTTACCTTCTCCTGAGCTCCTGGAGATGGGCCAGGTGGTGTGGCTGCAGCTCACGTGCTGAGAACTCCTGTTCTGGGGCCAACATGCTTTTTCTTTTCTTGACAGCCCTTCAAGTTTCTTGAGAACCTGGGAACTGAGTGGCCCTGAGTGCCTGTAGGAAGACCCCAGGGTCATTAATAACATCTGCATGCTTCACTGGGGCCATGCACGGCCTAGGTGCTCTCCACAGCTACAAGATGCTCAATCCTCCTCACACAGAGCTTGCAGCTTAAGGCCCAAGGCAGAAAATCACTAATTCCTGTGATGACTTCCCAACCTGGGCCTCAGGAATTCTTCAAAAAGAGAATTTTCCATAACAGGGGCCACGGGACAAAGCACAGAAAGAGCTGAGTGGAGAAAGGAGACCAGACAAACATGGCATTCATGGGAAAAAAAAACAACAGTGCGTATCCCCCTCATTGAGAAGGTTTATAATGTAAGTTTGCAGTGAGCCAGTCCTGCCCCAGGGGTTTTACAGTCTCAACAACAAGGATGAAATAAGAGGAGTGGGAAGGAGGTAAACCTGTGATTCTCTGCATTACGCAGCATAACTCTGCTTTGTTTACAGGTTGGAGACTTTTTAAATCCTATAAATAAACTGGAGATGTTAATGATGCCATTAATCTTCGCTGGCCAACGTCCCAGCTATTTTCAATGCTGAGGTTACCTTGCATCCCTCAGCAAACACCAGTCTCCAGGGGAGGGCTGGATGCTGTGTGCCCGGCCCCGGGCCACTGCTCTCAGCAGGACACTGCTGCGTCCCTGGCTATGCACCAGGACGTGTTCCCAGTGCTTGCCTTCCTGGCCCTGGGCCTGGAGGAAGCAAAGAAAATAGTCATCAGGGAATAAATGACAGGAGAGAAAGCATGATCTTCTTGCCTCCTGCTAGGAAATGCCCTGATGGAGACCCTTGCTTCTCTGGAGGTCTGGCAGCCTGCTCTCCTGCCTCTACCTTTCCAAGGGGATAAAAGTGGCTACATATTACTCTTCTTCCACTCTTGCACAAAGTCGGTCTGAAATAGCTCAATTTATAGGGACTGCAACACATCCTTGCCTTGTCAGGTATGGTGGGACACAGGAAAAACTCCATCGTTCTTTAACAGCATGGAGCTGCACCAGAAGGAGGGTCAGCCTCGGTTTTAGGAAAAGGTTCTTTACCGGAGGGTGGTGGGCATGGAAGAGGCTCTTCAGGGTGGTGGGCATGGCCTCAGCTGCTGGATTTGAGGAGTGTTTGGACAACAGTTGCAGACATAGGATTTCAATTTTGTGTGTTCCTATGTGAAGCCAGGAGTTAAGCTGATGGTCCTTGTAGGCCTCTTTCAATTCAGGATATTCTGTGATTCTATGATTCTTCTCCTCACTGAGGTGTTAATATGGGATCTGTTGAGGACAGTAACCCCAGGACCACGTCTGCCAGGGAAGGTGCTCATGATGCACCAGGGGCTGGTTTGGCTGCAGATGCTGGTCTGGCAGCAGTTGCCATGCTCCCTGGATTCACCTCACCACTGTAGTATGCTTTTGCTTATTATTTCTGCTACAATATGTCAGAAATATGAGTTCCTAGAAGAGTAAACAAGGATTTCTCTCCTTTTAGAAACAAGGTTCACACTTACTGGAAATAAGTCCCTTTGAAAACCAAGCCTACAGGGTTTTCCTTTGAACTCCCTGCTTGGATACCCAAGATGGTCAGACACAGCCACATGTGGCTAGAGAAACAAATGTTCCTGTACCACCAGATAATGAAGCTGGCCAACATTCTATTTTCTGTAACCTGCCAAGAAGTTGCAACACCCTCTCAGCAGTAGCACAGAGGAGTCATTCACGCCCTGGTCCCAAGCAATGTTTGGCTATGGAAGTTATGAGAATTTTCTCTCCTGAAGCACTCAGCATTGTGATGCAGTTTCCTTACCTTCTCAGAAAGCACACACAGTTTTCTCTGTGCTGTTTACTTTGTGCTGTTTACTGTTATTTCCCAATTTCTTAATACCTATTGTTGTCTGGATGCCACTTCCTATAAAGTATTCACAAAGGACTATTAAGAGAAGTTTGGATGTTTTTCTTTACCTTACTAATGACATTTCTGGGCCTGTGTCAGCAGTTTCTCTGTGGAGATCCAACCCTCCTGACCTGACTTGAAACTCACAAGTAAAGCATCCTGCTCTCCCTCAGGAACTGCAATGAAATTCATTTAATTTATTTGGGTTTTACTGCGCTTCCTTGATGATACACAATGGACAATATGAAAGCACTGTTAATGCCACAGCTTCCAAGCTATCTAACCTCTTTTGGGGATCCTAAAGGCAGGGAAAACCACATATAAAGGACAACGGCATTTCATCAGAGAGGTTTGCTCTCCATATAGAAGATGGCTGCATTTAGAGAGTTATCCACCTACATCCTACTGGGATAAACTGGAGCAACACCAACCTCAAAAAGGGAGTGGGGAAAAAAGCCCCTCAAAATCCCATTTTTTCTCCTCATATTATTCTGTGCCTGGTGAAACAGTGCGTCTGGTGAGAAACCAGCTGGCATCAGACACACAGAGGTCCTCCAGACAGACTCGACTGAACATTCACCTTGACGAAGTAATCAACTTGTCAAGCACAGGAAGTCTTCGCAGCCAGACCGATGATGGAGGGTAACCAATACTCCATCTGCAGCAGCAAGCAGTCATGGATTTGAAATATTACAAGGCAGGAAACCTGAAATGTTGGAGAAGAAAGAGTATGTAGACAAGGGGATAGATTAGCAACATGTATGGGCCAGAAAAATGAAAAAAAAAAAGCCAGAAATGTTTCATATTGGCCCCAAATGAATAGCAGCCCCAAATGAAGTGGTTAAGGCTTGTTGCATATGGTGAAAACACAGGCTAAGCCAAGCAAACAATCTCAGGCTAGTGGCACAGAAGAAATAATCTCTCTAGAGCAAGAAAAGGCATCTGTTTCTTCATCCCAGTTATGAAAACACCCATGTCCAATGTGAGCAGTGCTGAGTGCTCTGTGGGCAGGTGACACCATCTCCCAGCTCCTGAGGGGGACAGGCAGCCACTGCCCTAGTATGTGATGCCTGCAGGCAGCCTGGCTGAGCTCCAGCACAGGGGTATGATGCTCCTGCTCCTGCAGATCCCGCTGCTGCAAAGCAGGGCCTCTGGCAGTGGTGGTGTCAGGACAGTTCCCCACGCTCTCCCAAAGCAGCACCTTGACACTTGATTGCATAAAAAAGGCTCTTAATGGCAAAGCCAGCTAAAATATTTCCTGCCTGCTGACCTATCATTACTGCTTAGAAAAAACACCAAATAAATATAAATCCTAAGTGGGGGAGTTCTCTGCTTAGCATACAGATAACGCGCTGCGATCCAGAGGTAGGAAGGTGCAGCTACAGCAGGGACAGGAGGTGCTGCCAAAGATTATCCCAAACAGTGGCCATTTCTTTCCACATTTCCAAAAGGAGGAAGAGAAGGGCAACAGTGCCTCAGGGGGACAACCACTGGAGCTGAGCCCCACACCATGCGACCCACTGCCTGCATCTACTGCCTGGAATGCCAATGGCTGAGGATCCACACCCCATCTGGACAAGACACCTGGGAGACCGAGATGTATGTACAGTGGACATAGAAATGTGAAACTCACTTGTTAGTGTTGATAATTAACTATTTGCCTAGGAGAATGTGCTGGAACTGTTTCTTTGGAAGGCTGCTTCCAAGGCAGCAGGAGCCCATGGCTGCACTGTGTAGGTCACACCAGATGCACAGATGCAGAAGCTCCTTCTTTGCTCCTAAGTGGGTGATGAACAGACAATGGGATTCAAGAAAACTGGAAATCACCACTGCTACACAAACCCAGCATTTCAGTGTACCCTGATGGAACAGAGCCTTCTATGTGCAAGTCTGAACAGAGACTGTAGCTACTTTGGGTTTCTCACCCGTCCTGGAGGAGATAAGCCAGTCATGAGATTCATTCTCTAGTCAGGTCTCTGTAGTAGTACGATTGTTTCCTCTGTAACCACTCAATGGGAACCAGTGCTTTCTCTTCTGTATTCAGCTTTTCGTTTCTTCGCTGAATGCAAAAACTTTGACATTCACCTTAAGGATGTTTCTTTTCAGTTGCTTCGTGTTTCCTTTTGTCAAGCTCTTCTAGCAATATTAACTGCAACTAATGAATTGACTCACAGCTGAACCTTGCCAGTCTTTTAAACCCAGCGCCGCTTTAGATCTTGATTGCTGGTTTAATTTTTAACCCTCCTAGAACTGTTGCGTTCAAGCTATCCCACTGCATACCACAGTCTGGAGTTGGTTCCTGGTTACATGGCGTGGCAGCTGTGGGCAGTACACATCAGTCAGGCATGCTGGGGGACTCTGCTTCTTCTGCATGTTATCCACAGGAAATAGTTCACAGCAGAAGTTCATCAGAATCCTGGAAAAGAAATAGTTTAGGCTTCTGAAAAATGATGCAAATGATGAGCACACATTTCACTAGCATTGTACACAAGCAATATTAGGTAAATGCATGTTTTTCCAGATCCTCTTGTCTGTTTCTCATATTTGAGCACATCCTTGGAAATGAACAGGAGTCCAGAGTTTTAGGTTAGCATCCTTGTTTGATCCTGTACCAAGTTGGACAGATTTGCAGATGCTGCCCTCTCAAGTCCCATGACTACTTACAGGGGCTGCAGGTGTCCACCTGCTGTGAAAGCCAGGGCATTTGTACTTTGGCAACTCACAGGTGGTTCAGGCATGCAATTTTCATCAGTTTGACTTTCAGTTCTAAAATTCTGGCCTAGAGGTAAGCAGAAAACTGGAATTTGTTGCCCAGAGTCCGGAAACACGTTGGCCATTTGGGTGCCGGAGTTCAGACTGAAATGAAGGCTCCTCACTTGTCAGAAGGCTTCAAACAAAACAGGAAGTTATTAATATCAGAGGCTGAGCTGACTGGAGAACCAAACAATATGAAGCAGAACGTGTCTCCCCATTTTCCTGTTTATCTCTTGCTATTTTAGAACACAGGGGAGATGAAGAGTCACAGTTTCTCCATTACAGTGTGGTGCTACAAGGCAGTGAATTCGAGGTCACAGACTGTCCGTCATCACAGCACAGATACAGCATCTCTCTCCCACAGCCTCTAAAGCTTTTGCCATGCTTTGAAACAAATATGCAACCAATTTTGAAATGATGGAGTGGAACACAACAAAATGATGCAGTGCAGCAGCATGCAGGAGTTCAGAGAAAGTGAGCAGTAGTGAAACTACAGGGGAGGGTGACAGCCTGGCTGGATATAATTAGCTTAGAAAAACACTGGAACTAACAAACTTTCTCCCGAGAAAGAGCCATTAGATTTTTAATTAACACGGGTCATTAGGATTACAGTTCCTCGCTACGGATGAATGATGGTTTATCAAAGAGGACAAAATCGCTCGCACTGAGAGGAAAGAAAAGATACCGTACGTATTGGGTGACCACTTATGGGACAGAAATGAGCAAAACTTGCAGGCCTTGCAGCCAAGTCTCACACACCAGCACTGCAGGTGACACTTCCTCGTGCAACTTGGCTTCTCTTAAGCACATTGGTGGTAGATAGGTGCCAACTCCCTCAGAAAGTTTTCCACTCTCGGGGGGAGATTGGGTGTGAAGCTTCATTCACTTGGTCTCTTCCCTCTTGCAGCATTTTTCCCTTATTCAGAGGTTGGGGGCTTCTGCTTCCCCCCCTCCTCCCCTACCTTTTGCTAAGCCACTCACAGCTGTCTGAGGCAAATTCCTAGAACCAGACTACCACCAGAGAGCCTTCCTCCTCTCTGACTTACACCAGAGCACTACTTGTGGAGAAAACCTTTACATGTTAGAAACAACTTCTTCTCAGAAAGAGTGATGAGGCAGTGGCACAGCTGCCCGTGGCGGTGGTGGACTCACCATCCCTGGAGGTGTACAAGAACCGTGTGAACGTGGCACAGGACATGGTCAGTGAGCATGGTGGGGATGGGTCGGCACTTGGACGTGATGATCTTGAAGGTCTTCTCCAACTACAATGATCTACGCTTCTGTCATTCTACAAGAGAAAAAAAAAAAAAGAGGAATTTGCTCTTCTATCCTTGATAAGGCCTCAGCTGCAAATAAAAAAAAATAAGGCAGTCTTAAAAATAAGTGCTCTGAAGGATTCTCTTTGCTGTCCAAAGCATACAGTCAAAAGATACCTCAGAGCGGATCCACTCAGGACCTTATATGGCTTTCCCCCAGTGCCATATCTGAATGCCTCCCAGCCTCTTAGGTGTTGACCTTGTGTGCCCTAGGGTACAGAAGTGCTTTTCTTAGAGAATAAGGGACAAAGACCGAGAGCCTACCAAGGCATTCACTGGCAAAGCAGAAACCTGGCTGCAGCTTGCCTAACACCTGAACGTCCTGACACACCCTCTTCTCCCAAAAATGTGGGAAAAGAAGAAACAAAAGCAAAGCCATAAACCAGTGGTTAAAGTCATTTGCGAGCCCTCACTGCAACCTCCCAGGCAGCGATCACTGCAGATCCTGGCTGGTTTTGCTGATATCACACTACCTTTCCCCTCTCGGGGTTTCTGCTGCATCCCAGCACAAGTTGGGAGCTGCCTGGGGCAGAACCTTCCCCATTCATTTGCATGTGACACCCAGTATAATAGGGTCTGAGAATCACGTTATTTCATGCCACTCGTGTCTGCCTTGTGAAAGCCGTGAACGGCTGACACAAGTGAAATACGAACGAGAGAGTGCCATCTGTGCACACCAGGCAGCTTTCACCTTCTCTACTCGCTTTGGGATTTCTGACTTTCAGGGAGATTATTTAGGGTGCAGACGATAGCTCCTGGGGGTGATGAGGATCTGGCCAGTGAGTCAAACTGAACCTGGAAGCCCTGCCTGTGGCAGAGGAATTTATAGGAATGAGACCCGGCAGATGAATTGTTTATGAAAACTCTGACATCCCAGCTGCTGCTGTGAAGGATTTACGCAGAAGAGATGTGTGTATTCCTGCTCCACTACTGCCTATTCCTATGTATTTCCTTTCTCCCTGCCTGTCAAGGCTTTGCTCGGAATATATTGATGTACACTGTTCCTGAAGAGTCTTGGGAAAGAATCTAGCGGGTAAAGATGTGCTTCAAAGCAGCTCTTCAAACATCTGTTAGTACTTACTGCACAAATATTTAGCGCACTGCAGGACAGAGCTGCCTGTAGCTTCAAGGCAAACACAAATGCTAAGAGGTATTAAATGCTCTTCAGTATAAACAAGGTAGCCTGGAATGGCTTACCGGTTAGGTGGTAATGGGAGGGGAAAGCTACATCATGTACTTAAAGCCCAGTCCTTTTCCCAGTTTATTCCCATCTGGCATTATTCCCACTCTCCTGCCAGGTGAATGAAGAGATCACGTGGCTGGCTGGAATCCCTGCATCACCTCCGGGAAGGATCTGCAGTTCTGGTGCACGGCGGGGACAGAAACACAGCACCGGTGCTGTAAGGACATGGCACCAACACTCATCTCGATGGGCACAAAGCACCATGAACAACATCTCAGTATCTCTAATTCACAGTCTTCTGCACGGTCTAACCCCACCTCCTTGGAGATTTCAACTAAAACACAATTTGGAGCAGCTCTGCCCTGGATGTATGTTATCTCCTGCCAACTGCTGCAGGGACAGTCATCTGTGCCAGCAGAGCAGTAATAAACAGCTGGGCTGGTCGCCTTCAGTCACCTCGGCATGATTTGCTGGAGCTCATTTGTCAGAGCCCTAAATCACAGCACAAATGCTGGAAAACAGCCTAAAATGGATACACACGGATCTCAAAACCTGCAGATTCTCTGAAAGCATGCAGTGTAGGCCAAAAAGCAGTGCCTCCCCGAGGACAGCTGATGTTGGTTCACTGATTCAAATAGCATCAACAGTCACATTGACACCGGTGTCTCTGGAGGTACAGAAACATCCCTGCCAATGACAAGGTAGTCACTGCACAGGTAGAAGTTTCTAATGCAGATCCGATTCAGTCCTGCCTTTCTGGAGCTGAAGAGGCCTTTTCTATCATGCTGAGTTAATGCAGCTGAGCCAACAGGAATTAAAGCTATGCCCTTTTCTGCCTGTTGAGACACAGTGAAAGAAAGCAGCCACCTTAAATCAAAGGGTCCAGATTCAGGGAGGTGCTCGAGCTAGAAATCAGAAGGCAGTTTACAGATACTTTGATAACTTGAGCTTTTATCATTCCACAGGCCCCGGAGATCAGTTGGTGAGAGCTGAGTGAGTTTCCTCATATGGTATTTGAAGGCAAAGTCAATCCACATTTGCTTCCCAACAGGCAAGCCCAGACAGCTACAGTGAGTTATAAAAAGGGGAGATTAAACACAAGTTTTGCAGTGCTACTCTCTGAAGAGATACAATCGGTTCTACCGTTTGTGCTTAGGAGTTAGGAGTCTAAATCAGATGCAGGCAGCTTTGAAGCACCAGTTTTCTCAAGAATATCCCTTGCTTTGTCCTATCTTGAAAACTGAATTGTTTAGCTATTAAAAGAGATTAATGTAATCTCTATGTCTATGAAATTGGATTTTGAAACTGCTTGCTCACTGTACTACCGTGAGCGCTGTGAATAAAGCCTCTGCTCCTGCTCGTGTTGCTACAAACTGTGGGTCACACCTTGTACGGGCCAAGAGCGTGTTGGCATCACACAAGGGCAAAGTGACAATATGAGAGGCCACAGAGCCAGGCTGGAGTCTGGGGGATCAGAATGGACATTAGGAAGGCATCTCTCAGAGAGAGGAACTCCCCACCCCCGGGACTTTGAAGATTTGGCCTGACAGTGCCAAGGCTGACCTGACCTGGAGCCGTGATGCTGTGCTTAGAGGAGCCTCAACAAGCTTGGGACCTTCAGAGGTCCCATCCCACCAACACTGCTGTGACTGGTGCTTTTCCTAGTTTAAAGGAGCTGAATGCTGTTGAGCTCTGTGGATCTGTATCCTTGTAAGCTACCTAAGGAGCTGAAATCCCTGTAACACCATTTAGAAGACACCTCAGAAAAATGGTTTCTGGTTTGGAAACCATTTTGCTTCGGCATTCAGCCTTGGTTTACTACAGAAAGCTCTGGAAAAAAAAAATCCCCCAACTTTGCTGGCAGTACCAGATCTCAGGGCATTTCCACATCTTGCATGAGGCCATGGTGGCCACAGCTGGGCTCTGGGAAGACAAACATAGATAAACAGCAAAGTGGTACCAGCGGGATGAAGAATAGCACTGAGTCAAAGCAATAGGCTTCTGACATACATGCATCGCTACACTGCCCAGTGGCATAAACATTCTCCATCATCTTCTCCTCTCTCGGAAGGAACGTGCTATAAGAAGTGGGGATGATCACCTATCCCATTCAGGGCTGCCTGCGAGATACACCATGGGATCCCCAGAATAGCATCTCTGGGCTGTATTCTAAGGAGGACATTGAGACACAGGTAAGAGGCACGAGGAAGATTCTGCTGGTCCTACAGCAGCCTGGGGAAACTGGGGAGCTCATAAAAGCTGCCTTTGAAACCCGAGAAACCAAAGGTGAGGTTGAGTCTAATGAATGAGGGGTAGCAAGGCAAGGCAAAGCAGCCCTACTGAATGCTGCATTCTTTGCCTCCCGTTCTTCCACTAGTTTTTTTTTTTGTTGTTGTTGTTGTTTTTTTTTCTTGGCACACTCTTTTACCTAAGGAGGGTAATTTAAAATGGGTATCATTATCCACGCATAGGGGGGAAAAAATCAAGCAAGGTTTTCCTCTGCTGGTTTAATGAGCTGATGGCTGCCAAGAAACTAACAGTAAAGGTTAAGAAATCTGAGCCCCTCCTGCACGTTACTTCCCTTCCCGCTGCCAGAAGCAGCATGTTGTGCTCTCCTCCAACAACCTGGGAAACACGGCTCGTAGTCCTGTGAACATGATCTTGCCACAAGTGTTGACAGTCCAGCGGCTTCACTCAGAGGTGAATGGTAGAAGAGATATCCCAGGGCGGGAGGCAATTGCAGCAGCGTCAGGGATTTCTGCTTGTCGGCAGCTCGCTTATACCGTGCCTCATTGCAACAGCTTCTGTTCACTTGAGGTTCCTGGCTGTAATGACTTTATTACCACTTCCACCACAGACTGCCCATGCATACCACTCCATAGGCACTTCAGCTTTCTGCTGACAGAGGGACAGTGATGCATCCTCTGTCTGTCTGAAGCAATTGCACTTTTCAGCTCTTGGGTATCCTTAGCCAGGGATCAGCAACTCCACACTCCAAGCTTTGTTATGTTTGCTAGCCCCGTGCATCCTCTGGATGGTCCCTGCCAAGCTCCCTCCCTTGCGAGAAGGGAACCTACTTGCAAAGTAAACTCATTGTGGCAGCACTGACTTCTGACAATACATCCCTGCGCAGCGCTACAGCCCTACAGTGCTGTCCCTCATGGGTAGAGAGAAAAAATGAAGACACACGGCTTTTAAATGGCTGTTCTTTCCTTTGTGCAGCAGCTGGAAATCTACGTTTTTTCCTGACTTTCCCTTGAAGTATCCTTGGCTTGAGAAGCACCCTGGCAGGAACAAGTTTGTTGTTAATGACCAATTACTCCAGGATGGTGGAGGAGTGGTGCTTTTTGGTACATGGAGAAGGGCAGAAGAAGTCAAATGAGCAGGTGCTTGTCTTGATGCAGCTGGTAGACTGCAGAAATGGCTACACGACTGATGGGAGTGCTAGTACAATATGGAGGGCCCTACACTCCGAAGCACCACAGGCGCAGTCAGAGCCACCACCAGCAATAAACTATCCAACACCGATGGAAGGGACAAAAAATGGTCAATGTTGCCACTATTTTCAGGAAGAAAAAAAGATTGCATTTTCCTTTTCTTTTGGACTTAATTTTAGAAACTGTTTATACACAACTTGTTTTGTCTGGTTGGATGCATCTTGGGTTACTTTTGTCTGTCCAGTTTTAAGTACTTGACCACTAATTGCTGTTTCCTTGATGAAGAGCTTTGCTTTTAGTTTCTGAATTTCATACTGAATTGAGAGCGCTCGTATGCTGTCCCAATACTGCTCTCAGTATGCCTCCAGGGCTCTGAGATGCCCCCAAGGCCAGACTCAAGCCTCAAAGCGAATAACATGGCACAGTTGTGCTGCCTTAGGGCCTCCCAAGGGCACCCCAGAAGCCTGGATGCCTGTGTTAGTCATCACCCCAAACTCGGCCCATACAGATAGCAGCCCCACAGCCTCTGCTCCCTGTCCCAGGAGAGCTCTCTGTAGCAGCAGTACTGTGGTAGCTGTCTGTGATGGTCCTACTAACACAGAATGAAGGGAAAAAAGGGATGGCAGAATCAGCATCACGGAGGAAGATGCAGAGCAGCCACAGCACCTACATGCCCTGCATTTTCAGCTGGCAAGGTGACTGAGGGCTGATGGGAGCTGCTACATGTACTAGGCTGTATGCATGCTTTAAGAACCCATTGCTGGGAACTGAGAAGATTTTATATGTATGTGCAGCTTTACACTGTCTTACTGGTATCTGAACATCTGCTGCTACTTAAAAGGCAACCCAGTCCTGACCTACCTACAGAGAAGACCTTGGGTATTGTTTTTTTTAAAGCAGTGGATAGGTCAGAATGCAAATGCTATTAAGAAAAGCTCAAGTGAGCATTTAATGTTACATTTGGCTCTACCTGCTTCTGGTGCCACTCTCCTGCCCATATCCACCTCTTATTTCTTATAGTCAAAACTCCTTGGAGCACGCATGTTTCATTCAGTGTCCGGTGCAGCAGTCTTAGTTGTGAGTATTGACTTCTCGGCAGTAACAATAATAATAGCATTTAATTAACCGAGTTATTAGAATCCCTTTGACAAGATACCTGGTTATATTACTAATAAAAGCCATCTGTAATTCTACTGAACTATTAGTTAACGCTGCTCTCTCTTTCGCCAGTGTGGCATAACTAGAATATAACAGTAGATTTTTATTGATAAGGTTTCTATCGAGAGAAGTTAAATGGTATTTGCCATCACCAAATGACATTAAATACATTAACTGAAAGCCTACCAGACACCAACCAACAACATAAAATATGGAAATGTTCTTCCCCCCAGCTCAGTAGGGCTGCCACTTAGCTATTTCTGACATTTAATTAACGTAAACGTCATTATTCCTAACACAGACCATCTTGCAGTGAATACATTTTCAAATGCTCAGAGCAAAGCAGAAAGGAGTACAGGAATCCTGAGGAGTTACAAATCATTCCCATATTAGGTACTATTTCCATAAAGAGCTGGGTTCCCAGTTTATCCATTATCATTATGCCTATTTATTGCATATTAAGTATGAGGGATGCGTGTCTAGACTAAAACCCTGTTTTTATAGGTGTTACATGAGAAAGCCATGAGGCAATCCCTGCTCGTATAGACTGCAATGTGGTATCACAGTGACTCTGTCAGTGGTGCTCAATGCCAGGGCGAGAGGCACAAACCAGCACACAGGAGGTTCCCTCTGAACACCGGGAGCACTTCTGTGCTGTGCAGTGACGGAGCACTGGCACAGGCTGCCCAGAGGCTGTGGAGTCTCCTCCTTGGAGATCTTCCAAAGCTGCTTGGACACGGCTCTGGGCACCCTGCTCTGGGTGTCCCTGCTGGAGCAGGGGTTGGACAAGATGACCTCCAGAGGTCCCTTCCCACCTCAACCATCCTGTGATTCTATGAATTTGTTTTCCAATCAGTGTCCAAGCATTGAGCTAAAAGGCCATGAAGGACTTCAAGACATATTTCCATTGCATCAGGTGAACTGCAAAGCCTGAGCTGCCCCTGGATCAGCATCTCCAGCTTGGTCAAGGCCTGGCTGAACAAGCTATGACCTTTCTGCTGCCATGTAATCTGGTGTTAACACAAATATACAGCCCAGCCTACTCTTGTTGGCACCTCTGCAGGCTGTGGTGCAGCAGCATGTGGTGACACTGGTTTGGGACTGTCAGCCTGGAAGCCGCTGCTGTGGGATACAGTGTGGGTACATGTGCAAGTCCTTATGCCACTCCATCTGCTGTAGGGTCTTAGTTGGCCCTTATTTCAACAAGGTGTTCCGAGGACCCATTTTAAAGGAGCTCACAGAGTGCAGATGGGAAAATGAAGAGGGAAAGGCAGGTGAGACAGCAAGCAGAGGTGAGATCAGACACTGGAATCTAAAGGCATAAGGCAGCATTAGTAACGAAGAGGCTTGTGTTTGCCAGTCCTGGTTACAAGAAACCTCACTGCAAACAGTGCATATAAAACATGGCATTGTGAGATCTTTGTATACAAATACAGTTAAGAGAAGAAGATGCTATATGGAAAACTTTGCCATATTTCTGAATATACACTCTTTGAAAAATAATGTTGACAGAGCCAGAACGGGCCTGATATATCCAACTCTCATGCGCACGTCCTCATTCTTATGGTTTAATAATCATAATGAACTATAGGGGGAAGGTAAATAGACTTCATTCCACACATCTGAGGATAATAATAATAAGGAAGAGATTTCAAACATTGGTAATGACTTGTAGAACTGCACATTGCTTAAAACATCGAACGCAAGCCAAGAAATACCCCTCGAGGCTGCAATCAAAAACTGTTTTTGGCTCTACACTGTGAACAGAAATTTTATTTGATCAACAGAGCTATTGCAACAGCCTTACTGTTTAGCCTCTAGAAGCTTGTCTCTGAAGCAGCAGCCATGCTGCATGGCAAAGCTTGGGGCTAGTGAAACTGCAGCCTCTGCTAAAAGCTTTGGGATGGTCATGACAGGGACTGAGGAACACCTCAGGTTCTTCTCCTTTTGCAAGTTCAGGAGCCTGTGTAACTTTTCATGAGGAAAGAGGAGAGATCTGAGGGTGGAAAAAACATTCCTCTTTTAGAGAACAGATGCTGCTTTGGGAGAATGAAATCGACTGGACTGGGTTTTGCAAAGTGGTTCAGAGTTCTGCCCTCAGTAGCTGTACAAATACAGAGGCAATCCCTGGTCCAGGGGCCTTGCAGGCTAAAAAGAAAACAGGTGCCTGTGTGCTCCCCCTCCCACTGCCAGAGGAGAAAAAACTTCCTGCCTGAGAACACTGGCAGGAAGAGAAGGAAAAACTTGAGAATATTTTTTAACACGTTCTCAGAAAACGACACACCTTCTCACAATATTTTGGATTTATTTACTTTTGTCAGTGTTGAAATGTGAAAGGTAGAAAACGCTTAAATTGAGAAGGCTGATGGCCTATTATTCATTTTCATATCTGCCATCAGAGACGTGTTTCCTGCTGGCATCTCTAAGGAAAAGGAAGTTTAGAGAAGACAGATAGTTGTTAAGCACAGAATCATTTTCAGCAGGGAACAAGAAGCTGTATTGATTCAAGAAAATGAAGGAGTGATACTGACTACCCCTCAGTACAACATACCTTACCTGGATAATTATTTAGTGACATACAGGCTGATGGCTTGGTGATCTGGCAAGCTGGACTTTCTCCAAACATGGGAATAAAATGTAAAATATTAGCAGGCTCCTGTTCAGCAAAAAGAAACCAGTGGTGCAGGAAAGCTGTGATCTGTCACAGACACGAGAGCTCAGATGTAAAACAGACCCTCAGGAGAGGATTTTCAGGCAAATATGCCGTAGGAGAGAGTCCAGAGCCCAAAGAGTCAACCGGGTCCTCACAGAGGCCATGAGCGTAGGATGGACCAAAACACAACAAAACTAGGCAACCTACAAATAGTTTGTGTGATACATACAGAGAAGGCACTCCAAGTCCTCCGTAAGCACAGAAATGAGAAGCCTGAAACGTGCTGGTTCTAAGAGTTGAAACTACCATTACAAGTCATGTGGCTTCTTAAAGTATCAGCTCTGATTTTCATCAATAGTTTGCATTCTTATTATATGAACCTGCTGGGCATTTGCTTTCTGCAGAGTTGCTTTGGATAGGCACAGGCACATTCCCAGCACTGGAGAGATAAAGATCACAATATCTGTATAACTGTTACACCCTTACTGTTGAAAAAACCAATAGACTGTCTGCATAGTGTGGTGGTGTGTGCATGTACAAGCGCCAAGCAAGCTAACAGAGAGAGAGCAGAGAGGCCACCCCAGGCTGCGAGGATCAACTGTATGAGCAGTTAAACCCTTTAAGAAGGACTGGCATCTACTCCCGTGAACAAAAAGTTCGTTTGTAATTAAAATCAAATCCCAGGAAGGGTGTGTGTTGCATCTCTTCGAAGCACATGTGGATTTGGAGCACAATGGGGAGATCAGCAGTGTTCACACTACCTTTTATCTTCTGCCCTAGTAACCCCCACAGGTGGTGATCGATGCCTGCCATGTTTCCTATGCTTCCTTGTCCACGTGCTGAGGACAAACAGTGCAGCACTGCTTCCATTCATGCTGCTGTGCAACCGTGAGGATGTGGCTGGGCTCCAGGATTGTAAATACCTTAGAGAGATCAGGTGCTGGCCTGGTCCCAGGCCAACTCTAATAGCATAGGATCACAAAGGGGTCTCAAAGACTTGTACCTTCTTGTGTAAAAAAGGGCACTCGATCAAGAAAGAGTTCTCCCATTTTTTCACTGGAACCACTGAGATCTGAGAAGCAGGCTGGTCATAGAAAGACACCACAAGTAGAATCACAGAATATCCCAAGGTGGAAGGGACCCATAAGGATCATTGAGTCCAGCTCCTGGCTCCAAGCAGGACCACCTAAAATCACATAGATTTGAGAGAGTTGTCCATACGCTTCTTGAGTTCTGGCAAGCTTGGTGCCATGACCACTGCCCTGGGGAAGCAGGACCACAGTTGTTTCTCGCCTTTGAGTATAAGGTTGCCTTGCTGCAACCTGCCTTCTTACAAAGCTCTGCATACCCCTTCCCCCCTGGGAGCTCCTGGCTGCCAACCGTGTTCAGACTCAGAGTGCTGGGTGGGAGGGAGGTGGTTCTGATGGGATGGCTCCCAATTACAACTAACATCTGCTTGTTGAGGAGAGCTGGGAACCAGCACTGCCAAACAGCCCCATCCAGTCCGTGCAACATGACTAAACAGATCTGCACAGGCAGATCTCTGCAGACTGAGCGGAAACCAAACACACACAGTGCACTGCAGGCTGGCAAGCACAGTCTTTTTTTTTTTTTTTTTCTTCCCCTAATGAAACTCATCCTTCCCTTTTTATTTACTTCCAGTGGGAGGAAAGACTGGAAAAAAACCTACTGTCTCATCACTGAGGTGTCGCACAGCATTCCACAGTGCAGCTATGAGGAATTCCGCCCGCTTTCCTAAAAATGAGTACAGCTGGTGCTTTGCAAGAGGATGGTGAGGAGGAGTCATCCTTGCAGGGGGAGGCAGAGATCCGCAGGGCAGCGTGGAGCAGGGAGAAGCTCTGCCTCTTGTGTGACTTGCCAGGGGAGAGAATTGCTCCGACAAGTTGCGCAGGCTCCTACAGCACCTATGGATCTGATTCTATAAAAGAACCAAGTTATCAACAACATAATCCCATCCCCAGATCACATGGCAACAAGGGCAATGCACAGTAGCAAGCGTTGATTTTTGTTTGTTTGTTTATTTTTGATACAAAATGGGAATGAGAAGTGAAACTTGGGTGGAGCTTTCTGCTATTTGCTATGAGGGAAAATAACGTCTTTGCAGCACCTCCTGCCTTTGCTCTTGTTGACCCCCTTGAGCACAGAGCTCTCTAGCTTTGCCAGGGCTGTCCAGGATGCTCTTTTTTCCCAGCACCTCACAGCCCAGGTAGCTATGGTTTGTCTCACCAGGTTTCCCCACCTGAGCTGGGTTAAAGCAGGAGTGCTGCTCACTGCCTGACACAGGTGTGAGTGGCAGCAGCAGTGCTCGGCACAGCTGACTGGCCACCAGCAGGAACAGGCTGGGCTGTGTTGTGCTGAGGGAAAAAAAAAATTCTCAGAGTGGGAGGCGTTGAGATTCCAGCCTGGGGAGGGGATGCTGGAAGGAAGTCAGAGTGGAGAAGGCCCTGAGTCACGCCAAGGCACTGCGCCTGCGCTGCGGCCTTCTCAGCCTCGCTGCAGCTGGGAGCAGTACCGGCCTCTTTCAGGCAGCGGTAGGAAAGGAATCCAGGTTGCCTCCTGCGTCCTTCAGCCCACGGTGATTTAGACCTCCCTGGAGAGCAAGGCCTCGCTGGCAGACCAGCTTCAAAACAGATCTTTAGCTGCCTGGTTGGATTTTACCACCACAGCTGGTTATTTTTTTTTCAGACACACCATGTACTTTCAAATCATCCCATCCTGAAGTGTCTCAAAGTGAAACAGCGTGTTTTAACTCACAGAAACCTTTTTGAGTTCTGCGCCGTTCCATCTCCAGCTCTCTTCGTGTTCTGCGGTGGCACAGACCCCAGCAAAGGAACCAGTTTGTTGCACTGACGGGTTCCAAAGGAAAACTCTGTAATTTCTTTTCCTGCTTCTCTCCTACGATATCTATACATCTGCAAGTCTTACACTGGGGACTCATTTTCTATAATCCCATTCACAGCAGCCACAGATTATTGCAATGAGAAAAAATAACAGCAGGTCAGCAAGCTGCCTGTCTGCCTGCCTCTCTCCTTGCAGGGATCACAGCAAACCAGCCTTCCCCTGGCAGAAAGCAACCAAAGCTTTGCTGTGTTACAGCAGCAGGGAAGGCCTCATGGAGACACAGGTTCTCCTGGCAAGGCTCAGCCTTACTGATGAATTGTGCATGCCCACTCAAAGCTGGAAGGGCTACTTGGGCCCAGGACCCTGCCTCCTCCTACCCCAAGCCACAGGACTCTGAGCTGCAGGACATGCTCAGCTCAGCTGTTTCCTTTTAACTACTCCAGTATGATTAAAGTAGCACAGACCCAAATGTGGCTACAGTGGTACTGCTATAAAAACACAGGAAAGAAAACTAGTTTAACAGAGTATAGCACCTTCATGCTAGCACTGAGCGTGCATGCTGCTACTTGAACCAGTACCAGCCTCCTTGGGAAAGTACAAATGATCTCTGTAACTGAAAGTCCTGTACGAGCACTGTGGGGAGGTGAGACCTGTGAGCTGTGGCAGGAAGAGTTTGCATCCTGCAAAGTATCTTTCTGGTTTACAGGAACCAGAGATGTAAAGGAGGATATTTGTCTTCCTTTAAAAAATAGCCTGCTCTGAAGAATGCCTTTTTCAACCACGAGAGGATACAAGATGGAAGGGATACAGGCCCTAATAACCCACCTGGAAATACTTTGTAGGGAAAAGCTGTTCAGCAAGTTTGGGGATTATGCCAAAGAATTATCAGACAAGCCTTGCTTGATTTGGGTTTGTGGGCAGCTTTTTACAGCCCAGCAGGATTTCCCAAAGCTGAGGTGCTTTTAAGCTGCCCTTGTATGTGCCTGGCCCTTATTGCAGCCCTGGCTGCTGGCCAAAGGGATTCTGTTTGTGAGAGAGTGAACAAGTGAGGATCATTACGACTTGGAAGACGCTCAGTTCTTGCTCACTAAGGACTCTGGAGATGCAGAATGGGACAGAAAATGAATCAAAATGTGGGAGCCAGTAGGATGATGGCACGATCCTGAAAATTTCAGCTATTCTGGACGTGGTTTGCAGACTATGGAGCAACCTGCATACAGAACTAAGCAAACTTTGGATGCAGGAGGATAAAAGGCTTCCGGAAAGATCTGTATGTATCTCCAGCTCTCAGGCAGTCACACATCAGCAGATCTTTACCCTGACACGGAGTGGGTTCCAGTAGCTGCTTAACAGCTGCGGCTCCGCTCCTAATCCTTCATGGTCGCAAGTTACCATATGGGCTGGGGAGCAGGAGCAGTGTTAAAGCACCAGAGTTTTCAGAGGTCAGAGGTCTACAGCAGAACCTCTGCTGCTCTCTCTTCCAGAGGAAGGAAAGCAGTGCAATAAAAAGGTAAAGAAAGGAAAGAACTATTGTAGTTTTTCAGGTTTGAAAGGATGACTACAAAAACCATCCAACCTCCTGCAGACCAAGACAATTGAACTCTGACATCCATGACGCTCCCTGGCAGCATTTCCAAATGAAAAATTATGGATTTTTGAGCAATCTTGGTTTTGGGGTGGGGGGAAGAAAGGAAGAAAGAAAATTAAGTTCCATGGAAAGCTGCCATTCTTCATTGAATCAAAAATAGAACTTCTTGGAAGTTTACCAAGCAGGCATTTTTGTGTGGAAAACACTAACTCTTCAGATTGGGCACTGTCCCAAGGAAAAATACACACTAGTTTTGGACAGGGATAGAGTTAGGAGTCTAGATGCAATAGAGAGACTCATTCACTCTAAAACACTTGCCAAAGAGTCCTGCTATGGCAGGACATGAGACACTTGCGACGCCTGCCTTTTTTCTGTAGCACATTATAGGTCTGTCTGTAAGTCTCTGACTATGCATCCATGAGGCTTATGGGAAGCATTAGTGAGTCCTGGAGCACAGCTTGCCTGTTATAGTCAGTGGAAATCCAGTCACTACAGTTACTGGGGTCCCAAGAGCATTTATTTGAGCTTGACACTTGCATTTGAACAGATGACTTATGCCCTGTGCCACACTGAAGTGATGAAGGCTGAAGGGAAGGATGTCAGTGTGATTTTTCAGAGCAGGTAACAGGAATGTTTTGTTTAGTCAAAGTGTCATGTTTAGAATGAGACAAGACACAGAAGGAGTAAGAAACAAGCAAGGAAACTGGCTGTTCCCTGAGCTGTGATGGGATTTGCTAAAATGATTTTGGTGCTGCTAAAATGAAACTTAGGCAGTGTTCCACACTTGATATTTCCTCTTGCCATGAGTCTTTGGGCAGTGGACTAGGATAGGAAACAGGACAACAGATTTTATCTCAAGAGGCTTCCTCCACCCATTGAAAAGTCCCAGACCTACCCCTGCTCTATATTTGATCTCTTCCACTGTAAAGAAATTTTTCTTGTAGTTCTCTTTGAACTCTCCCACTTTCTGCAATGCTTGTCTTAACAGTACCAGAGTACCCACCTTCTCCATCTGCTTGGCTGCATACACTTGCCCATGCAGTTCCTCTCCCCTGTGTTTCACCTTTTGCTGGATACAGTGCTGTTCTCAGTGAGTCAAAACCTAAGAAGCATTGAGACCACCTAACTTTCACCTAGGGAAGGCAGGTGATTAAATTCCCCTTTGCTTTTGCACCGTGAACAAATCCTTTTTCCTGATGGGTTTATATTCCCACAAACCACACATCTTTGCCGTTGGAGCCACATAACGTGCATATTCCCAGCTAGTAGAGTCTTCCACCTGGGCCTACACTGAGAATATATGATTGTTTCTCTTTTATTTGAATGGAGAATCCTGTGTTAGTATTCTTGCCTGGGGCACAGCACAGCTCTTGAACAGGACTAGTAATTCTGGTTTCTTCACAGTACTGGCTTTATCAGCCAGAAGAAAGCTGAAGTCTTGAGTTTTTTCCAAAGAGGGTCACAACAGGCTTTGCTGGAGCCTCACACCAGTCTGAGTGCCTGAGACTGCACCATGAGCACGGTTACTTGTGCAAGCAGCTTCTTTGCTCATAAACAAAACAGCTCCATCTCCTCTTCCTTCTCTACTTTCATACTCCAGTTGCTCAGACGGATGGCAGAAATTGCACAGGACTTGGCAGAGCAAAAGCTACCTGTATATGCGTCTCCGTATGTATGTAGGTATGTGCATATCTGTGTATTAAAGGTGGATTAAATTGAGTTGTTTTGCTGTTGTTGTTGTTGTTTTGTTTTTGAGTTGTATAAATCTAGCACTTTTGCTGCTAACTTCCACAGTATAAAGGGGCACAGTAGAGCTAACCTCCCATGGTATTGTCCCTAGCAGGGCAAGAGAACCAGTCTCAGGCATACCTGTATCAGCTCAAGGCTGCATTCCCTGGAGGAAGTTAAGTGAAAGGCTATGTGCCTGTCTGACAGCCTGTCACTTGCACAGAGATGCTCAAGAAAGACTAACCCTGAAGGAGCTAGTGAGAAGAAAGATACTGGTAATGTACTGAGAGAGGCCCTGAGAAGAGGAAGAAGAGGACACAGAGGAGTCAAGCCTGTGCCTCTGTCCACCTGTTGAAGTTTTCAGGCTCACAAAGGCAGCCGATGTTCTTGATCATCATGCAACGCTGCAAGAGGCCGACTGCAGGGAAAAGGGTAGAAGGCTCCCAAGGAGCTGTACAGATCCTCGGCTGCAAGGATCTGGCATCAAGGTGTGAGCAGACAGATTAGGATAACAACTGGGCAGAAAAATTACACTAAGTATTTTTTATCAACTGAGAAAGCATTGGAAGGTGGTGACTGACCCTCAGGAAAAGGGTGATTCAGAAAGCAGCTGTGGTAGGGGAGCGGAGATGCTATTAATGTGTTCTGTCATGGGCTGGCATGTGCTCCCTCATGTTCAGATGGCTAAAGTTGATTTGCTTTTCTTTTTATAGGCTGGCAACCTGTGCTGATGCAGGCGGATAGTCTCAGTATGGTCATAAAAGCACAGCAGCTTTGGGAAAAATAGGGATTAGGAAGAAACTTTGTGAAACAGTCCATGAAGTTTTGAAGTTCTCTCCCAACCCTCATTAGATGTCAGTTCTCTTACTGTAAGATTTCCATTCCAAAGTATCCTTCCCAAAGTATCCTTCCTATCCTTCCCAACCCTCTTCCCCAGCAGTATCCTCCTTTTCTCTATCCTCTTCCCCACTCAGCAGCTCTTTCTGCCCTCCTTGGGCTGCAGCAAGTAAGTGAGGGGCAGGTTGTCTTTCTTTAGCAGAGGGCTGTATAGGCAGTGGGCACAGATGAACTGTTTGCACCAGAAACATCTGGTTTTGTTTTTTTGGGGGCACAAACAAAACAGGAAGTCTGCTATTGACCTCGGTGCAGTCACGCTTGTGGAAGACACTGCAGCTCCTTAATGCTCATGACAGCCAAGCGCAGAGGACCCTGAGAATGAGGAGGCTGTAAAAAAACCTCTGGATATGGCCAGCTTTTCTCTGCAATGCCTGACATCCATGAACACGGTAACCACGAGTGTGTTCATTTTAAGTACAACAGCGTGGGAGAGAAGTGCACAGGGAGAAATCATACTCCCACTGCCGGCGATGTGAGGACAGCAGCAAGGGAATACTCCTGCCAGGGCTCTTACCTTGCAGCAACCAGTTCTGCTCTGACTCCTTCCTGGGAAGGACCGGACTTGCAAGGCACCAAAGACAGCAGTCAAATCCAGGACTGCGGATGTAAGTCACCAAGTGTAAGGGGGATGCAACTGTGGCTGGACTAGCGGAGAGTGTGCATTTATTTGGGGTGAGAAGCGATGTGGCTGCCTACCCACAAGCCCTGCGCTAGCATGGGATCTGTGCAAGGAGATCTCAGTGCTGCAGGGCAGAGGGGATCAAGCAACATGATCTAGATACAAGGCACCGCAGGACAGCAGGGAGATGGTCACACACATGCCTACACAACCCCCAGGGCCCACAAACTCTTTACTCAGTGTATCTTTACTCACTGTAGCTCAAAGAAAGATTATTTATTAAGACATCTATTTTTTTTTCTTTTTTTTTTTTTTTTAAAGGAAAAAGTGGCCCCTCGTCAGAAATGTAAGGCAAACAAACCCTATACAGTAAAGCTGCTGTGTCAGGAAGTACAGAACAAACCCACATCTCGTCAGAACTAACCCGCTCTTAGCTTTGCATCCAAAAATATTAGTCCACTTACTGCCCATTAAAAATTCCCTTTGTCTCTTCTCAGTTGCAGTGCAATGCTTGAGATGTTAAAGCTGGCACTGTCAGCCTTCAAAGTAATGTTAGAGATTTATTTACTCATTAACTTTCAAATGCAGGACACTTTCAAAACCTTTTCCTAAGGGCATCCCTGTGTTCTGTTTCAGAGTTACTGTTGTTTTCCCACCTACCCTGAAGGGCTGTTTACGATAGCATCTCTCCCTTTTAATCCTCTTCTCCTTTCATGTCTAACAAACAGCATTAAACAGAACACAGAGGGAAAAGACAGATCTCACACATTACAATCAGCTATATTTAACTGAAGAAAAGAAATGCTTCGCAATTAGAGATCTCATTTTGTAAATTAACACTCGAGAAGCTTTTTCCTATGCATTTTCCAGATAAAACCAAGCCCTGGGTTTGTACGGATAGGAGCTCAGATAAAGGGTTGTTAGAACTCGATCCCGTGAATTGATGCACACCGTACAGTGACTGGGCTTCCACAAAAATGATTTCTCTTAGGAGAGCCTACACGGAGGGCGGTACACACAGACGTGGGCAGTGCTGACGTGTTGAACTGTGACAGAAAATTGTACGTTTCAAAAGTGGCCATTGTCTCTGGTGTTTTTTCACAGGATGCCTTGATTTCTCCAGCTCTTTTTTTTGCCCTACATCTGAGCACATTCAGACTGTGAATATATTGATCTTTGCAGCCTTTCTGTGGGGCAATGTGGGACTTCACTTTACACAGAACTGAGAGGGAGAGACCAAAGCTATCATTTCATGAACACTTCTTTCTGCGTCGGTGCCAACATAAGCAGCTCCTGATTTCCCCTTCCCCTATCCCAGCAGTCACTCACCCCTCAGCTGTGCCATTTCAGAGCTGCGTGTGAAACAAATCACAGACCACATCCAGGTTAAAAATAGCTGAAAAAGACAGAGAGGGAGAGAAATGACTTCCAGAACCTGGACTGACATCCTACAGGTACATCCAAGGCCAACACGACAGAACATTTTAGCTCAGATTCAATCTGCCCACCCAGCTCCATTAGTAATTTTACCTGTTTTCCTATAGGACAGAAAAGTAGAAGTTGCACTGACTTCCTTGCCAAATTTTGTGGTCGGCTGGGCAAGGGACTTAGAGAAATGCAGCCAGCAGCTGACTAGCTGGTGCAGGCAGGAAGGCTGACCATACACATGATAGCTGGTCAGATGGCACCTACAGATCAGAGCGCTGCTCAGCAAAGAAACGTAAGGCACATAGGGAGGGGAGAGCTGGGCTTGTTGTTTATGGGAGGAGTGGGGAGAAAGGGTCACAGACCCATGGGAAACCGAGTGTTATTAGCTCCACTGCTCACATAGCAATTTGTTTCGAAAAAGAAAAAAAAAAAGCAAAATTCTACAAGTAAGAGCTCTTGTAGCACTGAGCCTGTACATCAAACGAATAGCTTCTCCTCCAATTTGTGAGGAAGCTGCAAGCGCAGCCTCGGATTCCTGTTCAGACTCCAGCAACCACTTCTGCTTTTAGCACTCTGAACACAAATGAAAACCACAGATACTGATTTCTTTCCCATACTCAAACGTCACTTGAAGCCCTTGTTTCTCCTGAATAACTCTCTAAGGCACTTGCTCTATCTCTGTTCCTACCTGCCTTCTTTTTAATCCACAACAGCTTGCCAAGAGCTCTGCTCTGTTCTCTTCGTTCACCTTCTTCCTGCCTTCGTTCTGGCTGATCCACGGCCTCAAGCTTTGGTGCGGATTGGAAAACAAATGCAAAGTACCTGGTGGGCCTTTCCACTGAGAGCTGCCGAGGGACCGCTCGCTTTAGGAACTGCCTTTGTCTGGCAGTTTGGCACGGACTGTGCACTGATTGTGTGGATGAACCCAGAGTGAGCACTCAGCTGACCGACACTGTGGCAGTCTGACTGCAGAACGTTAGCAGGTGTTTTGAGAATATTATAGCCGAAAAAGGAGTATTCTGGTGTAGATGAAAACAAGCTCTTCTTGCCTGCCTCTTTTCAGCAGGAGAGCTTCTGCTGGGCAGCAGAGGGGACAGGGTGGGATGGGAGTGACGTGGTGGGACAGGAGCCAGGAGGCACCCAATGAACTGTGGCTGTAGTGGAAGGCAGAAGCACAAGGGTCCTTACGTCTGGTTGCTCACAGCTTCTTTTTAGTAGTCCTCATGAATGAAGCTTTTGCCGTCAGCTCTCTGGCACTTTGAGGTGCCAGCAGTAGAGATTATCATCACCATGGGTAGGCCTTGGGCTTCTGCAAACGGGAAACCAGGGGTCTGGGGCTGCTGGGGATTTTCCTGATGTTGTGGGAAATCCCTGGGTGGCAATAATCCAGCATAATGGGCTCTGTGCCAGCCCCTCTGCAGACACCCAGGAGCGTTAACTGGGAGCTGCGCTCGGTGTGATCTGTTTGCAGGTACTTCAGTCTCACTGCAGGTATGGAGCAGGGTACGATGGGAAAGATCTGAGATGGCTCCCAGAGGATCTACCTGCCTTAATTCATGGCCACTGCACATCCATGGGTCCTCTCCCACTCATGCACTGGGGAAGCTGCTGGGGGTCAGCTCAGCTCCTGCAAGAGGAGGGTCTGCACGGGGCTTTGTAGCACTGATGGCACTTCCTGAACTGGTTTATTCATGGATTTGTTTTTCCCAAATAGAAGAATATGGGAAGCCATTATGTAAAGGCACTGCAGTGCAACTGTAAACCAGGCACAGCGGAGTAGGAGGTGCTGGGGAACCCCTACCAACGTGGAGCAGGAACATGCAGAGCAAAGCAGTCCATACATTGCTTAGATGTTAGGATCTGGTGTTATCCTCAGGCAACTACTGAATTTGGGGAAGTGGTGGCAAGGGAACACGATCAGAAAGCTGGCGTAAACAGTGTAACTGGTGCATCAAAGATCTCCTCTCCTCCAGTCACATTTTATCAGTACCCTGTTTTATTCTACACGTCTGTAAACAACAAAATCAGTACTGATAAAACTCGCCTTAAGCAACAAGACACATGCTAACAATAAAGCACTAAGAGACATATTTTCAGAAGTGTGTGTGCAGAAATGCCTATTGTACAATGTATAAGCAGCATGTGGTCTGGATGTGGCAAGCAGCAAAGGGAGAGGAAAAGGGGAACAGATGGAACCTGTATATGAGTGACAAGAGCGAACGTAAGCTCAGATCAAGTTTTGCAGTATGCAGAGGCTGAGCTTGAAAAGCCTTAAATAATAACCACATTTTAAGGAGGACTGTATCAATGAGGCGCACAGATAAGTGCGGTGAATCGTAAAACTGCAGAGGACGCAGCAGAGGAGACAATGATATATACAGAACACATGAGAGGTTCGGTCTGACATGCTGGCCATGCGTACAATCAAAGGTGTGCGCATTTCAGAAACATCAGCCTCCCTGAAACCTCAGTGACTTAGCAATAAAACATCAGGAAACGATAAATCAGGGTCAGAAAGGTCTGAGAATTCCACGCAGCTGAAATAAAGATTGAGCAAGAGGAATTAACATGGAGAAACGAGATTCAGATGTTTAAAGCTGATTGTCTGAACCAAGTTAATATAATGTACCACGTTTCACTTCAAAACGTTTGGATCGTGCAGCTGGGGAGCCCTTCCCACGATTGTGAATCGCAGCAGCCCGCTCTGTCTGACAGTGCCTGAATACGAGCAGGGTATGAACGATGAATTGGGATTAGAGCCTTTCCTATTCTGGTCTAGTTTTGCCATTTCCCTGGGCCACTAGCACAGAAAGCAAGCCCAGCAGTAAGGCTGCACAAAGTTCCCGTCTTCACGTATTCCGGAGTTGCCCACTCCATCCATCTCCCTTTGAACTGAAAAAGCTAGCTCTCTTTTTCGTGACTCTGAACCATTCTGACGATCAGCATCCCTTGTTCTCTTATTTTCAACACATTCAGGCAGACATCTATTCAGCTATCTAGTCTTTCCAAGAGAAATGATCCTATTTCCTTCCCTTCCACCATTTCTAGTGTTGGAGTTCAGCGCTCTAGAAAATTATCTTTACGAACCTGAAGCAGTATGGGACAATCACGTTTTCACTCCTCTTTCCACATGCACAAAGGAAGCCTTTACCTGTATTTACCTGTGCGAGCTTTGCAGACTTTCAGTGCTAAACCTTTGATTCTAGCAAATCTCAGGTGGGTTTATACCAACATACAGTAGGCACGCATTGCATAAGCTCCTTCAGCCGAACGAAGTAATCCAAGAGGCTGAAAGTGGCTGCCCGAAAACCACACCTCCTCGTGGGGAATGAGGATCCCATTGTTAAAAAGAGTATTTTGCAGCCTGGCAATTCATTTGGTTCCTAGCTCAGTTGAATTACATTGCTAGTGGGAGTGGCTCTTCCCTGGGATGAGATAACACACTCAGCAGTCCTTGGATGAGAAACTAATTAACTGGAGACAAGCGCTGATGCTCTAACAATACTCCTCCATGCACTATCTATTCATGGTAACCACTTTTTGACTGGGGTGAGGTTGTACAGAAAAAAACAGACAATGCTGATATTAAGCTCTCAGATCCCAGATCTTCCCCCCCCCCCCCCTCTATTCACATGTGTTTTCATGGCAGCTGTACATGTGTAATGCTGCTACGGGATAAAAATCTCTCTGGCACATCTCTGGTGAAGCTTAAGACCAATTTGACACTGCGATTTACGTCGTAAACAAAACAGACCAGGGTGTGTTCTCTCGCCCTTTGGCAAGTGGCAGAGCTCTTATATACAGCAAGCTCCCCTCCCACAGTCACCCCTGGAACAAAAAGAGCTGGCTTTATCCAAGCCTGGAGGAACAGCGTCTCTGGAGGGCTCAGAGGCAGCGGCCAAGCTGTGCTGGGAGACACAAGGGCAGCAAAGCAGTGCGGCTGCCCCGCTGGGATCCGGGCCTGACCCCATCCACTTTACAGGGTACGTACAGCCCAGACAATCTTGCTGCTGTTTCACGGTATCTCCAGCACTTCCTAATTTCAGAAGGCTCTGTTTAAAGTTCAGGGTCTCTGATTATTCCAAGCTGAAGCGCACAGCCCGTGCTATGGGAAGTTGGTTGGGTTCTGCTCCACTGCTGATTGCTCAGAATTTCCATTCAAAGCTCCTTCCTATTTCCTTTTTAGACATGCATAGTGTAATACCCAGAGAGACTGCACAAATTTACCAAAAGGGGGACGAGAGAGGACATCTTGCCATCGGGGTCAGGCGCTCTCTGATGTTTTGTCAGGTGCCCGAACCCACAGTGTGGAGGTCCCAAAGGGCACTGACGGTTTCCTGAGCTATGTGCCCAGAGCCCCTGTCCCTCTCGGAACTCCTCCTGCTATAGTCAGGCAGCAGCACTTAGTGGTTGGGGTGGTGTACATCCTGTGTCCCTGGCATGGGAGATGAGACCTCCAAGAGGGATCCCATGGATGGATATGAACACAGCCCTGCTGCAAACGGAACTGGGGGTCTGCTCCCACTTCACACATGCGCCACGTAGAAAGGCAGGACTTGCTTCACAGAGCTCGTATCTCTCAACAAGCCTCAGCCTTGAGACCTTCAATTCATATGGCACCAACTGCACCTGGAGACCTCCCAGCCGTACAGCACTCAACCATACCTGGGGAGCTTCAATCCATACAGCACCCAACCATACCTGGGGAGTTCCAATCTATACGACACCCAAACATACCAGTGGACCTCCCAGTCATACTGCACCCAGCGGTACCTGGCAGTGCTGCTGAAGCCTGCAGCACTGTGTTGCCTCACTGCAATGATGCACAGGAGCTGTCATCATCCGTGGTACCTTTTCTTGCCCCATTCCATCAGCATGGAGAGTACATGGTGCCAGCCACATTGCAGCTGCACAGGAGATGCAGCAACTAAAGCAAAAGAGGGATTTTAACCTCCTTTGCTTTCCCCTCACACATCATATTGCACTTGCCACTAAAATGACCAAAACTATCCAATGATGTCACCCATCAGTTATACAAAAGCTCAAAACAGGCAAATTCCACGTGGAAATCACCCAAGCAAATAAGCTCATCTCAATGCGTAAAAGAATATCCCAGATCAGTTTCCTCTCTTCCAGGCCATGATTCACTCCCCATTTAGTCCTGGCTAACCACATCATGGGAGCTTTGGGATAAGAACTACGTTATTCTCTGCTCTGATCCAGGAAGGCTCTGATGTGCTTTGGAATGTCTCAGGATTGTTGCAATTAAAATTCTTGTTAATTTTACAGAGGAGGCATTTTCATTTGTTGCCTTTTTACAAATGGCTTTAGCAGTCCCAGACCACCAGAGTCACAGCACAAAGAAATCAATGAACTCCTTGGCATGGTGCTTTCCTTGCCTGAATTTGCATCAAGCTTGTTTACAGTCTGTGGGCCTGTAGGAGAAAAGGGTCATTTATAATATGTACCCTGGCATTGCTGGCCTGCATTTTAGGAGTCAGCAACTCTGATAAATTCTTGACACAGCTTGCAGGCACAGCTAAGGCTCTATCTTCTGCCTACTACAGGAAGCTGGTCACTGTATCAAAGATCAGAGTTGCTCATGCCAACACAGGAAGGTTATATATACAAGCACAAAGGAACAAGGATGCAAGGTTTTGCTGCTGTGCGCTACTGGTCTCCACATTTGACCATAAACTGCTTGAATCAATTCAAAACAAAACACTTGCTGCAGCACCACCCTGATTACTCACAGACTAATTCTCCCGTTGCAGAGACAAGACATTCCATTATCAAGATGTTTGATACAACTTTGAAAAGATGAGTTTATGTAAAATTGCATTAGAGTCTTATTTAGAGAGTGGAATGACCTTAAGTGGCTGTGCTTTAAAAAGGCTAACAAAATAGTAGATAATATCAAATGGGCACACATTGCAGGGAAGTAATTTCCCTCTGTTACACACACAGCATCTGTGGAACAGGCAAATGTTTATCAGGAACTGAAGCTCATCAAATCAGTTAATTATTTCATGGAAATGAACAAAGAGAAGGCTTTTTATACATTTCCAAAAAATCACAGATGCAGACAGGACCTTTTCAGAAGCCATTCCTGCAATCGAGTGCTGTTGGGATAAAAACCAGCAAGGAATTACTGCTAAGAAACCTTTAGTCAACTCTTGCAGATCTGATGCAAACCTAAGTGTTGCAGGAGTCACGTGCTGCAGGACTGACACAGAAGACCAGCAGAGGAATGCAGCCAAGTGTGCCTCCTCTCTCCTCTCTCTCCTCCCCTCCGTTAAATGATGGGAAATCTGAGAAAAGACAAATAAGCCAGGTTTTAAAACTGTTCCAGCACCTCTCACGGGCTCTTGCACACAGACAACATTCACATTTGGGGCTTATTTCCTTTAGTTTCTGCTCTTTCTGCATCCCTGTTCTGTTCTGGTTTACAGTCTCCAGCTCCCTGTACAAACAGGATCTTTCCTCAACAGTGTGCGGCCACATCATCTTCCTTCCTTTGTATACAGGCTGATACTGTATGTTACACACCATGCTGCTTCCTAAGCACCTCGCTTCTCAGCGCTAGCGAAAACAGGAACCAAAAGCAAAGCAGCAATAAGACACTAAATCCTTGCCACAGCTTCAAGTTGAACCCTTAGAAGTTTCTGATTCGAGATGACTTTTCAGCCAACTGATTTTTCTAGCTCGGTGTGCTGAGCCCCACGCTGCACCATCCGCCCAGATGCAGCACTCAGACATTTTGCCAGATGCAAATGCTCCTGTAAGGTCTGTGCCACCAACCCACACTTTTTCCCCTCCTTTCAAGTCTGGTGAAAAGTGAAGCCAGCTGTGCAAAGTGCATGTGGCGTCTCTGTTAACCTTTTCTCTCCTCTCCTGCAAAGCCTGCTGTTTGATTTTTTGCTCCGAGGAGATTAGATAGCATGTCTTCAGGGAGAAGAGAAAACCACAGAGCGCGCTGCACATTGCACAAATGCTCTTGTTATTCTGAGGCCTGAAGAAACAAGGAAGGAAGCTTGAGGCTGGTGGTTTGGCAGGTGTGAGGCCTTTTTTACACAGACATCTGTTTTAAGTGGTAGCTCTGGGCTGGGGGATGAGCGCGATGCCCGTCATCCCCTCACTGTGGAGCAGCACAAGGGTTTGGGGCTTCTGCAATGTCTCTGTGCCACCAACTTCCTTATACTGTGACTTGGGACGCCGCTCTGCTGTATTTGTGGGGTAGGGCTGCAAAGGGAGAGAATTTCTGTTGCAAACCGACAACTGGCTAATGCAGCTGTTCCTCTGATGCATTAGGCAGAGGTTTCTGCTGCGGCACTGGCACTCACAAAATGGATGAGGGTGAGTACAAAATGGGTGAAGGAGAACAAATACGCTAAGCTCAACGTAAAGGTCTGATGTAAACAGTTTGGATGCTACCGCATATACCACATCAAAATTCACTTTTCTAATCCCACAAGATTATTTCTAGTGGTTTGGGTAACACTGCTGGTAATCCCTTTACAGCTTTGAATGAACTGCTTCCTTTGGCAGGATACTAAGACGCGCTCTGCTATGTCTTGCCCTGAGTTTGGAGGAATTCATTAGTGTCTGGCAGTTATTACCTATTGGAAAATGTATCTGTGATCTCTACGTTATAAACAATCTGCAAAAGAACTGCAGCTTTTAGGGCAGGATCCTGCTCTGCTACGAGGCATGCAGGGAGGAAAACAGGACTTGCACAACATCCTCTCCGGTGGGGATTCTCTGGGGCAACCGTGCCTTGAGCCACATTGTTATTTTAAATGACAATAAGCTCTTTCTCCAGCAGCTGACTGTCGACTTTAATGAACGTTTAGCAACTTAATTACCTTTAAAACCTGTAGTCTGTTAGAGGTTGCTGGAGTTGATCTGTGCACTCCAAAGTGACCGCGGAAGGGCAGATGTGAAGGAAGACACACACTGAAACACATGTATACAGCTGCCATGCGAATCGCAGAAGCCTCATTTCCATAAGAAATCAAGACGAAGTCATTTCAAGGTGAGGGACTGCGGTTAATCCGTCATTAATACACTCATTAATACGTCCCCAAACTCATCTCACTGTCCGCTGCAGGAAAGCCATCCGCATACAGCTGCAGCCGAGGGGATGAACAGAACACATCAGCGGTGTGTCCTGAGGTTCTGCTGAGATGAGCAAAATACCTGAGAAATAAAAGGCGAGGTGGCATTTTGCAGTTCTTGGAAGGATTTGGAGGTTTCTGGAGTGTATGGAAGATAACTTCCTGACCCACCTCAAATACCGTGTTCGCTTTTGGGCCTCTCACTAAAGAAAGGCATGGAGGCCCTGGAGTGTATCCAGAGAAGGGCAACAAAGCTGTGAGGGGTCTGGAGCAGCTTAGGGACCTGGAACTGTTCAGTCTAGAGAAGAGGAGGCTCAGGGGTGACCTTATTGCTCTGTACAGCTGCCTGAAGGGAGGTTGCAGTGAGGTGTGGGTTGACCTCTTCTCCCATGTAACAGCAGTAGGATGAGAGGGAACTGCCTCAAATTGTGCCAGAGGAGATTCAGGTTGGATGTTAGGAAATAATTCTTCACAAAGAGAGTGGTCAGGCACCGGAATGGGCTGCCCAGGGAGGTGGTGGAGTCACCATCCCTGGAGGTGTTCAAGAAACGCTTAGATGTTGTACTGAGGGACCACATCACCTGCCAGCAGCACTGTTACACAGGTTAGAGAAATCTAACAAACTTAGGGAGTTTGACTCCAAAATAACATCTTATGTTCTAAAGATTAAAAAAAAAAAAGAAAGGCAGATGATGAATCCTAACATTCCAGGTTTGGTATATTAGGTTTTGTTTGTTTGTTTGTTTTTCTATTTGTAAAATAACAGCAAGGAGAGCCTTCCCAGTTCACACAGCAGTACAGTGTAACTGTGCTGGTAGGTGGCAAATCAGGCTTCACTCTACTGTGGCCCTAAATGGTACCATTAACATGTGGCTGCAGTCAGACAACACCTCCAGTAGGAAATGACACCTTGTTACTTCCCAGATTATCTGCTCCCTATGGGGTAAATATCCTCAACATCACACGGGTTTAGTACCAACATTCCTATTAAAGTAAATGGGATTTGAGTGAGGGTAAATCCAAGTGTGCAGTGCTGGGATGTTATACCTATAAATCTTCTGTGTCTTGTGCTATCTACTTTATTTGCTGACAAAAGACAAGCATTTGCTGCCAGAGTAGGGTTCAGTAAGCACAAAAGGAGGGTGTGTGTTCAGCACTGCTTCCTGTAATGCTGACTGCAGCTACAGTGAGGAAGCATGAAGCAGGAAGAATTACAAGGCATTCCTCAGCTCCTCAGCAGTGCTGCAGCTGTGTGAGGGGAAGGAATCTGGCTTTCCGCTGCGAAGTCTGCTCTTCACCTCTGAACTGCAGTTACATGGTGGTGAAGTTCCCTTTTGCAACAGCAGCTACCTGAGCCAGAAAGTACCTTAGGCAACACCTACCTTGTGGGCCTCTTCAAGGTTACTGCTCCTGCATTAAGCAATGTGTCTGAAAATTTTGTTTCTTATGCTTGTGTCCATCCCACTGTGGGAGTGGTGGACAAACACCCCAGTTTACTGAGCAGCAAAGGCTTGAATAGGCCCTTTCCTTTGGATTACTACCTTAAAACAAAGGGGTTAAATAATTCATCTGATTTTGAAAAGAAACATATACAAATATAGATATATATATATATATAACCTGCTCTTCAGTAGGCATACTTTCACAGTGTATAAGGTAAGTGTAACGTAAATGTGCAGGACACATTAAGCAGTGCTTTGTCACTTCACTACGTGATGTGTGGCTATGCCAGGTAGGGGGGAAGAAAAGGGAGAACTAACTCAGAGTGCACTGTGATCTCACCTCTGATGTGTATTTAACGTGATATTCAATGAGCTGAAACTTTGGCCTGGAGAGCCCCCTTGGACTAGGAGTGGAGCAAGACTGGTAGGAAAGAAGTTTATTAAACCAAACCGTCTCACAGAGGCAAAACAAGGCTTTGGAGACACGAGCTCTTCCGATCTGAAACAAGCTTTGAAGAAGGGCTGTGAGGAGGTCTGCACTGTAAGCCTGGTCAGCTGGTCTAATAAAAGTTCTTATATCCACATACAAATTATGCCTTGCTTATAGCCTGACATCGTTACTACTGCAAACTACTGAAACAATATCCAAAACGGGGTATGATTGTTTTAAAGGCACCCAATAAAGTTAACTTGTGTTATCCCTTTCTCCAGTGCAAACCCCAGTGTGGCTATCTCCTTCTGTTCTCGTATGAGCTACCGACGCCAGCTGTTCTGGAGAACAAGGCCCTAGCTCTGCCCTGAGGCACTTATTCCCTCAGGACAACGCTGGGTCACCCTCAGTGCACAAGTGGTCTGAGTCTGCTCCTTTCTGCTTGGGAATGATTTCATACATCTCCAAGGTATCAACATTCACTGCAGAACTATCCGGCTCCAGCACAGATGATTCTGGTTCCTGATTCCGGCAGCTCGGGGACTACAGGAATGTGCAGTTTCACAACTGGCCTAAGCTGATCCGCTGCTGATCTCCTGCCAAAAGGCAGCTCTCCCAGCCACATGCCCATGCTCCCTCTGTGCTGACACTTGTGCTCCTTTGGCTGGGCAGACTGCGGCACCAGGGGCTGATTGGTCTTAGAGCAATCCTCCCTCCTTCCTCTCCCTTTGGTAGAGTTAATCTTTGCGTGGTTCAGCTTGCTGGCTGGGCTGTGCACCTGATAAGGGCTTCCAAGGTACCTTGCAGACCTCCCTAAAAGCCGTGGGGGGTTAGAGCAGGCAGCTGCCTTGGGATAGGATGCATGCATTCTTCCATTCCTTTGAACATACAGAAAAGGGGTTTAACAGCCATGTGTTACATAATGGTGCCATACATCTGATATACATGTAACTGAGGGGTTTTCCTATGGTATGTAGGCCTAAGGTGTTAACTGTTTTACCATCCAGCTATGCACCCAGCCTTTCACACCAGCTCAATGCTGGTGCACTAGATTTAACACCTGCAACATCATGGTTATAGAATCACAGAATATCCCAAGTTGGAAAGGACCCAGAAGAATCATCGAGTCCCACTCCTGGCTCCACACAGCACCATCCCAGATCCAATCCCTATGTCTGAGAGCGCTGTCCAAACGCTCCCTAAGCTCTGGCACCTCAAGGAAGTGCCCACCGCCCTCTGGTGCAGACCCTTTCCCTCACCCCCAGCCGCCCCTCCCCTGACGCAGCTCCATGCCGTTCCCTCGGGCCCTGTCGCTGTCACAGAGAGCAGAGCTCAGCGCTGCCCCTCCGCTCCCTGTGAGGAGCTGCAGCCGCCATCAGGCCTCCCCTCAGCCTGCTCTGCTCTGGGCTGAGCACAACAGGGGCCTCAGCTGCTCCTCACACACCTTGGCCTGTACATCCTGCACCAGCAGCTTGCAGTCTGGCTGTATTTGTTGCTGTAATGTGTGCAACCCTCTCTCGAGGGAAAAAAATGATGACCAAAATCAAGTGGTTTTCCTTGTTGTTTAAGGCTGATGGCCATTTATGATGGGAGAGTGTATTTGTGGTGGATGCCTGAGGAAGGCATCTGATGAAGTGCCAATGATGCAGCTGCATAGGAGTTGTGGAGATGAGGCTCTACTGCTCACTCTGTGAGCCCAGGAAAAACCTGGGCAAACATTGGCAACTGGCTGAACAGGACCCCTCAGCATTGCCCAAGGAGAGCTTATTCCTCTCTTGCTGCGTCAAGTCTTTGTAGGCACTGTAGGATGAAGCTTCATGGTAACACACCTTCTACCAGGGTTAACCCACAGCAGCCCCTCCAGTAACCTTCCCCTGAAGCCATGACGGATTAGAGACAAGATAATAACGAGAGAGAAAATCAGGGTCGTGGGATGGCTTACAATCAATTACAATCTCTGTAAGAGAGGCAGGTCTCTACCTAACTTTCTCATTATGTATTTACATGAAATCCACCTTGGAATCTTTGTTCAGGTTACTCAGCAAAGTTGGCCTTCAAATGCAGTTGTCTCAGCTAATTCATTTGGTTCCCATTTCCCCGTACCACCACTCAAATTCAGTAAGTCAAAACATCTGGACAAACCCAGAAAAGTGATATCCTTACTGTATGTATTCCAAATAGCCTGTGCTCTGACAATCACTGTACAGACACGCTGCAATTAGCCACCCATCTCATCTCAGCTCAGGCTCCTGGTTCTTGGTCCAACTCTGCTGCTCTTTCATTCAATCATTATGGGGCTCCCAGAGTTTAAAGCTATCCTACTTTCATTATATTTTGTCCAAATTCCAAAAATGTTCACATACTTCCCTTCCTTCCCTTCCTCTAGTAAAGTTACAGCAATGAGTAAAGATCCCGCTAAGGAAGATGTTTGGGCTATAGAGAAATGCTGCCAACTACTGTAACAGGAAAACATTACAGCTCCCTTTTGCCCAAAAATAACATTTTCTTGCTGTGGGTAAATAGCTATTACAGTTCTTCTGGGAGCAATAATCACAGCCCTCTTCTCCAAACAGAGTATGCAGGGAGGAGCAGATTTCCCAAAGGCATGTCCTGGTTGCATCTGCCACTTAGACACGAGCATGGGGAGCAGCCAGTGAGGAGCACAGCAGAGGAGAGAGCCGAGAGGGATGTTCCAGGGGATGTCAATCCTGCAATGGAACCACATGACAGGAACTAAAACAGCAGTTCCCCACTGACACTCAAAGCACTTTGGGCTCCTTTCTGCCTCCGAAAGGATCTTATCTTGGTTTCTTCTCTCTCTACTCCACAGCCTGGAACCTGTAATTCTAAAAGCTGAGTCTGCTTGTGCGGACAGCTGCTGAGAGGCAGACAGTATCCTGGCATTCAAGAGATCTGGGCTGCGTCATGCAGTATCATCTCATTTCACTGTCATGATGCAAGTCACCTTACCTCTTCCATTTCCCTATTTTGGTTAATTCCACATCTTACTCAGGAATGTCACAGAGTCTGGTGTTACTGTGTTTTTAAAGCACCTAGTGAACAACGGCTTCATTGGAGACAGGGTTTCCAGGAGCAAAATAAAGTAACAGTAAAACGAGGAGAATAATGCCATTTACCAAACTCTGTTACACTATTAAGAAGAAATAGTTACCATAATCAAAACTTAGTCCTCCAGCTACTGTCTGCTATCAGTCTGTGTGAGTTCTGCTCATAAGACACCCTTCCATCCTAAAATATACTGTTCTTTAATGAGGTGTCAGAGCGCAGTAATTTCAAAGCAGCTACTCCAGTTCCATTGGTATCAGTATCTCTTGAGAAGAATACTGGCCTCACTCGGCTTTATTTTACTTCCTGCCCCACTATTCATCAGCTAAAGGATGGCGGTGATGACACCTAAGAAACAATGCATCTAATGCAAAAAATTGGGACGAGAGAAAGGAGTCCCAGCCACTGACAAGATACGAATCATTCCCTGCCCCTTTTGTTTTTTTTTCATTTTTCCTACTTGTAATGAAAGTAATGCTGGTATCTCTTACTGCAGAGTCAGGATTACCGCTTCGGTCTGTAAAATGCTTTGAGATGGTGAAAGCACATCTCAGCAAAAGTACAAAGCACTACTGGCGCTTCTGAAGTGCCCTAAAGAAGCACTTGCTGATCTGACACTTTGCACAGTTGGTCCCCAGTCAGGCTTACCAAATATAAGCCCTGTTTTGGCTGAACTATGTATCACATATATAGCATAAAAATCAGCAACTAAGAAAACCAAAAACCCAAACCACCACCACCACTGACAAGAAAACACTTTCAGAAGAGTCTGCTTGGTTTTAAATCACTGCGTATCTCAAATTTAGGTTAGTCTGAGAACACCAAATACATGGCCACAAGCAGAATTCATGGAAGCTTCTCAGTCCTTTCTACCGCTGTGCTTGATGCTTAGTGCAGTACAGCCCAGATCCTTAATGCCAAGAAGCTGTCTAAGGTCTGCTGCCGTAAAAGCTACTCGTTGATCATGACAACAGCATGATTTAGCAGATTACATAACTGACAAGCTAGTCACATCTTGGTAGGCATAAAAACATTTCTTTTCTTGTCACCCAGCAATATGACAACTGATTGTACCTGTTTCTCTCAAGTCTTGCTGCAGTCTGTTATTTCTCTGCCGGTGCAATTTCAGCAAGAACTGGTGTACTGCAGAAGGGCAGGTGGCTCTGGATTCCTTGTGTGAGGCCCTGATTCTTAGGCTGCAGATGGCTGTTGCAAGCAATAAAACTCCTTTAAGGTATGCCCAGCTCCCTCCATAGTTTATGCTGAGCATTTCCATCTAACACTGAGCCTGATCTCCATCACACTGTTTCTCCTCCACGTTACTTTTGCAGAGGAACAGGCTTTTAAGCATAAAGCAGGTTACTTGGTGCAGTCAGGAATTAACATATTTGAGCAGCTCCTCAGCAATGTCCCCTCTTTGGCACTGTGGGGTATGCAGTGTGCATTGCCCCTCACCACTGACACAGCAGCGGCCAGGGAGTGCTTCCACACAGGTTCTGGCCACAGGCTCTGATTCCCTCTCCTGCAGATGTGACTGCATTTACTTCTGGAAATATAGGAACCCAGGATAGGAAATGTGCATCAGATTCTTAGCAAACGTTGCTGAAGCAGGAAATGCCTTAAATACATACCAGGCCTTGCACCACAGAACACCAGAACCACAGCCTTCTGCAACATGCTGTGATACGCATGTCCTCTGCTCATCCAGAACCACTCCACGTTGTCTGTGCACATTACAGCTCAGCCTCCCCAGGGGAATGCTGTGTTTGCAGTAACATTTGCACACCAGCCAGCAGTTTGCTTTCTGCTCTGTGAATGGTGTATCCAGAAACTGGCTGCTACGCTGGTATGCTTCAGAGGGGATAATGCCATCCTTTCTCCTGCTGTTTATTGTTTACCAGAGGTGCCTAATTTCTGACAAACAAAAGAGATGGATTCTGGGCAATTTAGCAATAACCAAGAGCAGGATGAGCAGGGTGGCTTCGCAATATGTACAGTATTGTGTGTATGGCTCAACAAAAGCCTGGAATACAAGGCAGCTTGCAGCAAGCCTCGGAGTTGCTGAAGCAGGGCCCATACACTGCCACATTCATGATAACAGCAACAAACTTCATCTGTCCTGCAAATCACAACCACAGTGTAGAAACCTCTCAGCTAATGGTGGAACCACTGAGTGGGAAGCTTATGACATAAAACACGTGAAAGGGAAGCCTTCAGCTGTGGGAAGGAATTGAGCGTGTTCAGCACAGAATGGGTATGGCTCATGGGAGTATTTAAAAATGAAGGACTGCTTTCGTCTACTGGCTTGCTCTGTCAAAGTCAACACAACAGAGACATCAAAACTTTATGCAGATGAAGTTTACTTAGGTACAGAGGAGCAGAGCATGCCCTCCCATGTTGATCAGTCATCCGGCTCCGACCCTTGGTGCAGGGGTTTCTTTTGTTGTTGAACAGACTTGCCTCTGACACACAAAGTCATGAGTGGAGCTGTGCGGCTGAGGCAGGGTGGTCAGGGTAATGCAAAGGAATGGCAAAGAGGAGAGGGTAGGACAATAAGGTAAACATCATGCACTTCCTAGGCCACTTGCTCATGTTGGGACACAAGCTAAACCATTTCAGTTATTTTGCTGTAGTCCTGGATACAGGCTTAAATACAAGATGCATGAAGGGATAAGCCCAAACACAGCAGAGAAAGCTCTAATATATAGTTTGCACTGGAGTAATGCTCATTGTGTGGGTAGAGTTCATTGAACAAATGGAGATATTTAAACTGTAGGCGTCCATTTGTGAGTTAATCACCTTAGGACTCCATTTTAAGTCACAGATAAATTGGCACTTTTAGCATATATTAGAAATTCACACTCGGTTGAGCTAAATTGTGCCTTGTAAGCTCCTGCCGCTCTTTGCTGACAATAAAGGCAGGCAGGCAAGACCAGCCCACAGGTAAATGTCTGTATGACAGACACCAAATGTTGGCTGAGCTAAATCATGTCCCACATGTCTTTGTTCTGACACAGGGATGCTACACGCCACCGAGCTGCTGGTGTAGGGCTACGCAGGGTTCCTGGAACGTAACAGCAAAGCCCAGGGAGCCAGATCCAGAGGAGGAACAGAGATGCAGTGACAGACACAGCAAAATCCCTTGGGAACGTGGCCACTGAAGCAACCATGACTTCATTAGACTTGCTCAAGATGCCCTCTAGCCCAGACCTTTCACCTCATTTAATGGTTTCTTGGCCTCAATCACTCATAATTCTGAAATGAAAAAAAATAAAAAATCTCCTGACTCCTGTTTTCAAACCAAGGCTGTTTGATTTGGAGCACTGCATTGAAGTCTGTGCTACAGATTGATTTCAGGTTTATTATATTTTCCCCTTTGAAACATGCTACAGTAAAAAAAAATATCCGTACACTTTGTCGTTTTTCATGTAGCTCCCTCCCCTTTTTTTTTTTCAATCTTAGCAAATGCTCCGTCTTTTCCACTTCAATAGCTTGAAATTCTCCCCTGGGAACCCTAAGCTCTTTAAATATTTTTAGGTTGCCAGATTTCTTATGTTCTCTCTCCAGGAAGCCAATTTTGTTTCTAAGCTCTCGAGAGTAGCCCAGCTTCATCTTTTGCGTATTCACTGCATCACAATAAAATGCCGCCTAATTGCTGCCTCAGCTGAGTCCCAAAGGTGCTGGGGTTTGTCTCTAGGCTACAGTTGTGGACAATAAACTCTTCTTGGGCTGGAGTTAAGCCTTTTTATTATTTAAATCTGAGTCATGTAAAATTAGTTTACTAGCAAGTAACCCACAAAGATCTGGTAGGGAAAGAAACTCCCACATATTGTTTTCCAACACAAGGAGAGAATGATCAGATATAAAGATCCACAAGCAGCTCATAATACAAGACATAGTAGACAGACCAACGTTTAATTCAGCCAGAAAGACAGGAGAATGTTTTTGTGAGACCAGCAGTTTGGAGTTCTTAAGCTTCAAATTGAAACTGGTGGTATGAGAAACTCCCTTTTATTTTCCTCTAGCTTACCCATAACCTGAAATAACTATGAAAGAGGGAAAGACAGCTGTAGATAACAAATGCCAGATGAGCAAGAGCTTTCTGCTCTCTGTCTAGCACAACAGCCAGAGTATTTGCTGAGCATTTAGATAGAAAATTATCAAAAATATACCAGGACTGGGTGGCCACACCTTCAGTAAGCTTGAGAAGAATCCTACAGTATGGAACAAGTGGACAATACAGGGAGAAAAAACGATCCTCTTTCTTACCAGGACCATATTCAGCCATCCTCGACAGCAAAAAGAGGACAGCTGTACACTGCACACACAGGAGTTTTCTCCCTTTGTCTTCCTTTTTTAATCTGTATTTTAAATTGCTTATTTCTCCTGTAGCATACAGCTTTCGATGATAGTGCATACTTCATGAACATTTTAGTGGAAAGACTGCTCAACAGTTCTTTGAGACTGTTTTCTCAAGACAGCACTTGTTTATAGCTGCACGTGGTGCCATAGAGCCAAATGTACCGTCTTAACTAGGCATATACAAAGCTGGATGAGATCTCTCAATTTGCTCAAAAATGTTAGACTGTCTTTTCATCAGAAAAGGTCAAACATGATAGTGGGGATGTGACACAGGCTTTGTGGAGGTCTTGGCAGTACACCTGTAACCTGGGACACAAGCCAGTGAGGACAGCACGCATCCACGTCAGTGCAAGCTGACTCAAACAGCTCTCATATGGCTCATTTCGTCAGCACAGAGTGTGTGCATAAAAGGCAGATGGATTCATCTGCAGTAACTGTAAGGAGACTGTTAACAAGTACACTCACTGTGCAACGACCCCTCCTGTTGCTGGGGTCTCTCATTCCACATTTAGATTCGTCTTGATCACTTCTTGAGAACATAACAGCAGACACGATGTGGGCTGCAGAAACTTCATTACTAATAATGACGCATAAGGCAGGACGTGCAGGTCTGAAGTCGATTTTGGCAGGCAGCAAAGCTAGCACACCATTTCAGCCTTATTCGGATCAATGGGAATTTTGCCACTGATGTCAGTGGGACGAACACTTTGCTCCACACCTGACTGTAATCCGAGAACACGCATCCCGCAAAGCCTGGAGCCTTACTGAAAATGGGACCCCACAGAATTCATTGTCTGAAATGAAACTACATGGATTCTCTGTGCCTCTTTCTAGGTATTTGTAAAACAACGATGATAACTTTGAGTGCTAAACAATACAAGGTGTGCAGGAAGACATAATATCTTTTATTAGGCCAACTGATACGGCTGGAGAAGAACAGACAAGCTTTCAGGCTTGTCTGAAATGCTTTGAGATGCTCCGATGAAAGGTGTTAGAACTGTGCAAGGGATCATTAAATTATGTTCTTCCTCTCTCTGGAAATCATTTAGTGATACTTCAAAGTAAAGATGCTGTAGAGAAATAACTGGCTTCTATTGCAAGTGCTGTCTGGAGCTAAATATCTTCCTTCCTTCCTCTTTATGAACTAATCTATAGAAAAATATGTTTTAAATTAACATGTTAAGAATCATTTTGTGGTATAATGCATAGTCCTGTGAAATGTTCTGTATTAAAGGTAACTTCCAAGGTCCTTAAGCAGTACGCACAAACAAAACCACTGGGTTTTTCTTTATGGCTTTGGAGAAATTGTGGAAGTGTCACTGTAATTAAATTGGAAAGCGTAGAAACTCAGTGAAAACAGAAAGTGAAAAAAGAAAGATATGAGACAAAAACTACAGTTTGCTTGTAAACACTGCCTAGCAAGTCCCCAGATTTTCACTGTTGAGTGTGGCCATCATGCCTTTGAAAGCTGTTAACTGGTAGGAGTCCATGAAAGGGTAACAAACAATCAAATACTTAATCCCCACCTCCCTCTGATTTATCAGAAAGGACAGAATGAATTGGGATTACTCCATCTAAATTAGTGCTGAGTGACAGACTAACAACATAACAGTATTGCAATTGTAAGTGTAGCAGGAAATATCAGTGCTCTTATGGAGTCACTGGGTGACCTAGATTACCAAGGGCCATGCAGGGACAGGTGGCAGGGAGCGTTGGTCCGGTTCACTTTCTAAAGTCAAGTAATGTGGAAGAAAGAGGAAGCTCCAGGGCTTTAGCGTCACTTTGTCTTATAACCTCCATTACAGTGCGGTGGACAGGATCAAGAACAGTACAGGATCAGCTGCAAGGCTAAGGGAAAGGTGAGATGGAGAACAGCCTCCACTCTCCCCTCATCCAACCTCCAGATTTTCACTCCCCTTATGCTTTGTCAGAGAGGCTTAACTGTACATAAATCCTACTAGCATCACGACAACTTTATTTCAGTGTCAAGACACAAATGGTGTCAAGAATAGTGAAAACTAGGAAGGAACATGAACCCTGGAGGTGTTCAAGGAACGTTTGGATGTTGTGTTGCGGGATATGGTTTAGTGAGAAGTATTGGTGATGGGTGGATGGTTGGACTGGGTGATCTTCTGGGTCTTTTCCAACCTTGGTGATTCTATGATTCTATGAATGGGAATAATAATCTCCAAATATGCAAAATCGTGGCAAAGAATAATGAAATAGACACTCTCTGTGTCCATTAGGACAAGCAATTGAGTTAAATTGCAGCAAAGGTGATTTACATTAAGTATTAGACAACTGTGCAGAATTAAGCTGTAAACTGCCCAGAGAAACAGTTAAACTTTCATCACTGGGACGTGTAAAAGAAGGCCTAAATATTATCAAAAGTTTTGCTATTTATGATTGTCTGCTGAAGCAGGGAATACAGGTGGAGATTTGTTTGAGAAACGTTACAATGTATGAACAGGTTTTCCTGTACGCATTCTGTTTTCCTCCAGAAGATACTGTTGAGGATTTTCTGTTTGTGTGAAGTTCTGAGAGTCACCCCTCTGAAAATATCTGGCCAAGTCTGGAGAGGCCATCTACCTTCTGAAGTGGCTGATCCCCTCCACTGACCACAGATGCAATCCAGATGACTGACTGGCTTAGAGTGGACACTTTCTTATCAAATCTGTAAAAACAGAACAGACAACTCCCACCCTTAATAACAACGTTGTGTCCTTTTAAATGTATTCCTAGATGTAACAGACAAATCTCCATTATTCACTCCAACTATAATTACTTGTTTTGCATGTATGAGGTGGGACCTGTAACACATAATCATGATGTTATTTATTGCCCTGCATTAGTAATTTTATCACGTTACAATTGGATACCATATGGTATAATGAAGAATGTAAGTATCCCACGCAACGTATGAAAAGCTTCCATACAACAATTAATTTAATCTACTCCACTTTTCCGCTACCTTCCTACCTGAGACTATCATTTAATTATATGGCACCTCAGTCAGGAGAATTTTATTTTTAGATGTAAGAGCCAGTCAAAGCTCTGCTGAGTTGCAGGCAGGGCTTCTAACCAGGAATGTAAGTGGCTTTATTTCAGCAGTATGCATGAAATGCTAAGGTGCTTGCAATATATGGTATTAACCACTCCTGTTTTCAAGGTCCATTTACAGTTACTGTATGTACTCAGTTAACCTGTATGAAACTATGTGTTTATGTCCTATTCACTCCATCATAGAACTAAACTACGCACTCAAAATATCTGCACTGTGTCTACAACACAGCCAAGAGAAGCTGAGCATCCCCACTGCTTAACTGTCCACTCTCTCCTTTGTGATCTGTTTGGATACAGGTCTTGCCTTTAAGATAAGGCATGGATCTTGAGCAGTTCATTTGCAGGACTACTCCCAGATGACAATAAAGCCTAGAACATCATATCAGGCATCATTAGATCCCCATTGTTGTCCAACACTATCCCATTAGGTTCAGCAAGCCCCCTCCTTCAAACGCCCTCACTTGTACCACAGGGCATGTAATACTACATTTCAAGTTACAACACCATCACTCTGGGAGGATGCTGTACAGCCCTCACATATCACACTCTAAGCTGAAAAATACATTAAAATAATAACTCTGCTGCAGGACCAGGCAGATACCACAAAGCACACAGATAAGATCCAGCGTACAGGGCTACGTGGGGCTGGCAGAGCATTCGGCAGCAGTACTCTGCAGCTGGGGCTGAGCCAGTGATTCTTTATGAATGTTTTCATTCTTACTTTCATGGAGAAGGACTGTGAGGTGAGACTACAGCCAGAAAAAGCAATTAGCCAGGTCAAGTTACAGAAGGTCATAGATAAATATATAACTAAACAATCTCTTCACAGGTTATTAAGAAATCTATCCTGATGGCTACAGGGCTTTAAAAAGCAGCACCCAAGATGCCATGTAAAAATTATTCACTATTAAAACCTATTAACAAATTTCTTACCTCATTGGGTTTGTGACCAGCATTCCTAATTGTTTTAAAAGGACACTTTTAAAACATGATAGCTAATACAGTAACAACATGAAATGTCTTAACTGTTAGAGACAGCAGAAGTGTCCGAGCAGTGGTCACTGGTGGCATCAAATCCCTCGGAGGTGAGTGATTTTTAATAATCAGAAAATGACGTTTTAGTCTGCCATGCTTGCAGCCAAGTGTGAGTGGTTTCGGAGGTCAGGACATTCCCTGCAGTCTGTGGTGCTATGTATGGGGAACAGCCGTGCTGTCCGTGGGTGGGATTCAGCTGGCCCAGCGCAGCTATTTCGTAACTGAGGTAGGCAGTTCACCTCCCTCCACAGCCAATGGAGAGAAAGTGGACCTTATACGACTAATTCATTTTTTTCCTATAGCATATAGGTAACAGAGGTTGTCTGAAGCACCACTCAAAAGGCCAGGCTTTCCAATGGTTTTGAAAATAATCTAAGGCAATTAGCTCATGCACAGAAGTAAATAGCCTTCAGTGTGTCTGATGAAAGGTGGGGAACTTCTTCAGCTACTCCAACTTGATTGCAGTTGCTTTATGTTAGTGGCTAGACCATGCTATCATATATGTTCATATGCTCTCTTCATACAGTTTAGCAGACCTTTTCCTGGTACATTTCTAAATACTACATGCTATTTTGCTAGTAAACTACAGCCATTTTTACATGAGTAACAGATATACAAGGTTAGGTTATCTGTTTCTTACAGTGACGCAAACCATAAAAACACCTCTAGGATATTTATGAAACACTACTGATATAAAAATAATGCCCATGAACAGAACGATACTTTGATAAAGGACTTGGTCTCCTGAACTTAAACCCTGAAGCTGAATACATCTTGTTCCTGGGGGTACACTGAGCAGACAGGTCCCTGAGCTCAACAACTCATTTCTGACTCTTGCTAAAGCTCATCACTTCCTCAGACATGCAGGTTTAACCGTTTACAAAGTCAAACAATAAACCAGATCAGAGGTGTGGTCCGTGTTAAAAGCGACATCTTCTTTCTCAGAGAGTCTTTTAACTGATGATTTCACCAATCTAGCTGCCAGTGCCACCACATAAACAGCTGTGCTGGCACAAGTGACAGTGATAAGCAAGTGTTGAGGGGTGGAGATTAGTTCACTCAGTTTTGTTGCCAAGGAAAAGACGCAAAGAATAGCATAGAACAGCTCTCAAAGCTGAAGAGGCTCCTCCAGATGATAATTCAGAGCCGGAGCTTCACTAACATAGTCTGAATTGCTCTCTGGAGGAGCCTCTCTCACTCCTTCAACTATGCAAGGCATCTGGGGAGACAAGCCTCCTAAATTAGGCATCTAAGTTGTGTGTTTAAAATGCATGCAGTGAATGTTCCCTTCAAGAACGTGAATGGGATGCTATAATAATTTAAAATAAGTTTAACCAAAGCTATGATAACAATGTCTGTTCTTTTATGAGATACTGTTCTTTGTGCTGCTGACCCTCTACTGACACAACTGTGTTTCTCATTTATTAAATAAATGAAGTTAGCAAATGCACATCTTGCAAATACAGCCCAAATTTTAAAGTTAAAAAAAGATTCCCATTTTTTTCCTCAAAATATGAACCAGATTAAGTTGTTCACATGGAAACCACAGTATATTCCCTACAATAATCATACTAGAAGACCAGAATGGGAAAATGTAATTATTGAAATGATCATCAACATATCTTACTTAAATTTTTTTGTTCTCCTTAAGCACTTTTTAAAAGTCCATTAGTAATTTTGGCTAAATTTTCATTAGTAATTACATTTTGCTCCTGTAATTACTACATTGCTCCTATTCACTCCGAACTGCTTACGTATTGCTAAATGGAGGTAAGAAGTTACCAATGAATGACAAAAGTCATTTTTTCAGTACAAATGCATGGGCACGGGTTTGCTTACCTTCTCCACTCCTGACTTACAGATTCCTGATACTTACATAAATACCAGCACACAATTTGTTTCTCAGATGTTCCAAACATAGCCACCATCAATGCCATTGATCACAGTATTATTCAAAGGGATGTTCAAGACAACCCTGAAAAGGATTACTGATACTTCAAAGAACACTCTTTATATGTAGCTATCTTCTGTTCTGGATGAATGTGTTTACAGCAGTGGATTGTTAAAGCCAATTCATCTTGTAATATCTCACACTGCAGAGCTGGAACTAAAATCCCTAATAAATCGAATACACTGGACAAGCCATTAATATGTATTAGACTGTGCTTTGTTTATTCCACTGGTTTGGACACCTAAGCAGTATGTAAAAAGCTGTCCAACTTCTCCCGTATTTGAAACTGCCACTTCTAAGTTAGAGAAGTATCTACAGGAGAAGGAGAATAATATATACCAGCATGACCTAAATTTATGGCCATGTCTGAGTTAACAGGCTCAACTGAGATAACTGTTTGGTTCAAACCACTGAAGGCTAGTATCCTATGGTTTTGTAATTGTTCCCCCTCAGCACTCATACTTCAACAAAACAGCTGCCTATGGGTCATGCATAAAACCATGGCTGTGCACAGAGGTGGCTGCTGCAAGCAGCAGTATGCATGGAGCAGTTGGCCACTTAAAGCATTCACACTGGGCAGCTTGATGTCAAGTGAAATATTTAACATCTAATTTCTGCCTTCCTTGCGCTCAGCAGAAGTACCAACTGAGCCCATTCCTTCTACCACACCACTTAGTAAAAACTAAACAGAACTCAGTTATCATTAAGGCATCCACTCTTTTGTCAAATGTAGATGAAATTTGTCAAAAAGTTTCAGAATTACTGCAGAGGGACAGACTCCAGAAGTGTCGCATCTTTAGCACCACAGCCTAAAATCCACACTTTACCATGGAAGAGTTATACTAACATTTTTTTGCCTAATTTTGTACCACAGACTTCTTAGTTGCCAGCCCTTGCACACAGATGAAATTCATGGAACTGCCTCCTTATACCATCTGGTGAGGCACCACAGGGCTGGGATGATGTGAATAAACTTTTTATTTCCCTATCCCAGCTTTTAGGTAACACTTGCTGACACACAGCTTTATGGGCCTGGCTTCACTTTCTCTTAGGTTTCCATTGAAGTCTTCATCTCTGACTACTGTCAGCTACTTTCTTACTCCTTTTCCAAAGGTTAATGCTATAGCAGATGCAAAATCCTTTTGCTTATTAAATATACCAAGAAACACAATGTCCTAATTTCTGATAATTCTTTTAATTTCTGTCCAAAGACTAAAAGCAGAATTACCATTTTTTCCAACTTATTGTGGACTTTCTACAACCCGGTTGAAAGATCTACCCTTTTTCTACCTGCATTTTCTCTTCTTCTGACGTTGGCTTGTTCTTCATAATTTCAATCAGTTTAGTCGTAACTGTCACGACATATTTCTCTAGGGCTCTAACAATGCAATAAATGCCTTATATAGTACTCCTCTCAGCTGACTATGCATCTACAAGACAGGCACCTAATTTCATGGTGATTGGCTTACTCCTCCTGTAAGCATTGGAAAAAATTAACCATACAACACAGTTCATCTTGGTCAAAGAGGGAAGTACCTCTTTCTCCTTCTCCACTATGAAGAAAAACTAGAGGAAGTCTAATTTAGATACACAAGTCTACAAGATGTCTACATTTGAACAGTTAAATACAATAACCGGTGGCCATGTCTACCCTCACTTTCTGGCTGAATGGAAATTTCAATTGAAAATCAACTGCTTTCCCTTGAACTGCTCTTTATTAACAATCCATGGCATTTCAGATGTACCTTGTGTGAAAGATGTTGACTACATCCTTCTGTGTTGCTATTCCATCACAAATTCTGGAGGTTCAGGCTCTGATGGAGCTTCCTAGAAAAGAAATGAGTAAATGTGTCAACATGATAAATTTCATCCAATAAAAATATCTAGGCAGGAGAAGAATTACTATGTGTGTATGGAAATTAACAGTGTGTATCTACTGCTGCCTTTACTAAGTCGTGCATAACTTCCCCTGGAAGGTTAATGGCCATGAATATGCAACATCTTCCTTCTTTTCTCAATTGCTTCCCTATTGTTTTTTACTTTCTATTATTACAGCATTTTTCAATGTAACCTATAAGACCCTTGGTAAAGAGTTATGTTTGCATGTGAGCATTAAACATTATTACAAAGGCATAATAACTCCAGTAGTCAAGTTGAATATAATTGCAAGGGGAAGAGAAGACAAAAGCAAATGGCAGTTCACAATTCATAGATACCTCACTTCACATGCTTTCAATCTTCTCCTGCAGAACTTTGCGTGTGGGAAAAGGTTACAAATGAAGTTCCCTGCTATTCTGTGCTAAAAGCCTGCACCAGCCACCTAAGTTAGACACAGTCTGTGGAATTTACGTAACGATAACCAAATCAATTTAGAAACCAGTTTCGTTAATCTGACACAGACCCTAACTGTGAATAGCTTTAAACTTATCTGACAGTGTCTGCAATTATTCTACCTTAAGAGACACTTTTGAACCAAATCAAATGTTCACAGCAAAAGAGCTCCGTTAATTTATATCAGCTTCCGACTGAACTGACTAGAATAAATCAGAGAGAGAGGGCATGCAATCAGCTCATCTGGCAGATCTGCAGATTGCTGCAAAGGGGCATGATAAGTCTCTGGGGTTCAGCTGTGAGTAATGCCCTTCTCCACCACCACAGCTGGAGCCTGTCTAACCACAGCCACTGACACCCACCAGCATCATCTCTTATCCCAAGCTGCTATGTATACAGCCTTTATCAAGAAAATAAAAAGATGTAAGACCTGAGAATACACCAACTGTAAAAGAAGTTTCAATGAAGCATCACATAGAAACTTGCTTCACTGTCCTCGCCTGAGATTACTGTCAGACAGCACAGTTGGTGAAATGAAATACATGCATGAGTTCCAGCTGTTTTAATACAATGTCCAACAAATTAGCTCAAACTGCGGATAAAGATCAGTTTAATGCCATATTTTATATTAAAATGTATTAGAAACATTACTGCTTTCCATTCCAGCGACTGTTGTGGAGGCAAGAATCTTCAGTCAAGAGGCAGAACAGACGGTCATGGAAACAATATTTCTTAGATCACCCCAGCCAGAAAAGCTGGAGTTTGTCTGATCACGGCAGCAGTAAAAGCTATGAAATATCACACTCGTGGCTACCATTCTTTCACATTATTAGCAAATTTATGAATTCCTGATGGCCGTTAGATCTTCTTCTTTTTGCCATTTCTCGTATCAAAGACCATGCAGACAAACTCTACTGTGAGAAAGAGTAAGAGGCTGGACTACATGTCCTCCCAAGCTCCTTTCAGCCTGAACTGTCCTATAATCCTTACGTACAGCTAATGTGCAGGGCTAGGATTTTGGAGAAGTTGTTCTCTTCCTGCTGTCACTTCACAGATCTTGGCAAAATGTGCAGACAGACACTTCCCAAAACAGACCTTCCTTCTGAGGTCCAACAAGAGTGACAAGGAATCGCTCCTGTGTTGAGCAACTACTCTTCCAAGGGAGGCCAGTGGTAGCAGGGATACCCTATGCCACTAGAAAGCAGAACAACTTGCTTCAAATACTACTGAAAACACTGAAGGAAAAACACACATGCACAGAGGTTATGACTAACTAACCAACCTTCTCTCTGTCACAGTTTCCCAGATGAGGGATATGAGCCTCAGACAAAGCGGTTTATGTGCTAACGTGATAAGAGGTACAGTAAGTCTTGGGAGAATGGATTACGGTGGCACAGGGCTGTGTAATGTCTGCTTTCCCCAAGAAGCATCTGAAGTCTCCAAAGTCTGCACAGCATCTATGCTTTTGGGTATGTGAAAGAACAGCAGGAATTCATGTCATGGACAGGAAGGTTTGAAGAAATCTGGAAAAAGGGGAAGCCAGAGCTGCAGCTGTTATGAATTCATCACAATTTTGGCTCCGGTTCTAAAATACTCAAAAAGGCCTAAGAATCTCCACATGATTTTCAGGGAAGCGAGTTATGTACATCTATGAGTGACACATTCACACATGCTGTATTGTTTAAGAGGTGCTCTGAGCATCTAGTTTCAATCCCTGCTCTTTCACTTGCGTCAGTCAGCATTTCTGAGAACCTTACTGTGAGATACAACCTCATGCTGCTACCTTAAGATTGCAATTTACGTCTTCCAGAGAAATCATGTTCCATCGGGAGCTATCACCAGGCTGCTAATAGCGGGATGCTCTCAGCACTGTCACGCAGGAGCTGTGGCAGCAGGGAGTGACTGCAGCAGTGCAGCTCAGCTCTGCTGTGGTCTCAGTGGGTTCCTCCTGCCTCCACCTCCATCCTCCTGGTACTTGCTGCAGCTCTGTTGGGTCACCTCGTTCAGGAGTAGGCCCAGCTGCAAGCCAGCTATTTTTTGGAGGGGCATAGCCGGCTTTCAGCTGGATCGGACCGCAGGTGTGCCTCACCAGATAGCAACATCAGGGTTACTGCTTTGTAAATAAATAGGAAAGCCCGGCCAGGATCAGAGAGGAAGGCAGGGCTGCCCTTCTGGAAGCAAGATACACAGGTTGGCCTGCACTAATGGTGAAACTACATCCTCAGAGAGGTGTGAACCTCTGTTCCTGCGCAGGACACCAGGCTGCTCATAGGACCCGCGTGACGCACACAACGTTCACCCCCAGCAGATGATGCCCTGTAAGGCCATCCACCGTCACCAAGTACCGCTTTGGCCCAAGGAACAGGCAACTCCCCAGATCTACTACGTAGAAGCGACGAAACCCCGTAGCAAAGGCCATATCCAGCCTCCTCCTGTGCGCCTATCCAGGACAGCAGCGCGTTTTCTTTCTCCAAGCGGCTCCCACAGCTGACGTGGAAGCGGACGAGCTCCGCATTCTGAGCTATGTGCGAGCCCTGGAGGCACGCAGAACACACCCACCACCCCCCGCAGGCGCAGAGGGCTTTTCCTTTGTTTTCAGCCGGCCGGAAAGCCGCGCCCCTTCCCGCCGCGAGCCCGCGGGCTGTTAGCGGCACATCCCGGCCGCCTAACCCATACTGCCGAGCCCGACCCGGCCCTGGGCCGCCCCTCACGGGCAGGGAGCGAACCGCCGGCCCTGCGGGGAGGCCGCGCCCGGGGGCGGGCTCAGGTGAAGCCACGCCCCCCCCCTCACCGCCGCCATGGCAACCGCCCGTCGCCGCCACGCGCGCGCGTCCCTCTCTCCTTCCCCCCCATCCCCCTTTACCCACCGCTCGACCCCCCCCCCCAGTCCCCACGCCCCCCTTCCTCGCTCTGCTTGAGCGCAGAAGGACCGCGTCCCCCTCCCCGCTCCGCCGGCGCCGGGACACGCACCCCGCTCCTCCCAGGTAATGGCGGGGCGGCTCCCTCAGGGCGCGGTGGGGCCGCGGGGCGCTGCGGCCCAACAACGTCCGCCCCGGCGGCGCTGCCCGTGTGCCGCTGCGCTGGGGGCGGCCGTGGGCTGGGGGTGGGGGCAGCCCGCCGCGGGGCATGCTGGGAAGTGTAGTCCCGCGGCGCCCGCCGCCCGCTGGCGCTGAGCGGAGGAGCGGCGGGTGGAAACTACAACCCCCAGCCTGCTCCTCTGATGTGTTGCGGGGGGATCGGTGCTTTGCCCTCGCACAGGAGAGCGCTGTGAGGAGGGGTGGGCGCCGCCCGGTGCGGGCGGGGGGAGGCGGGCAGGCCCTGCTCCCTCAGCTCTGAGGGGATGGAGGGGTCGCAGACGCGGGGATGGAGCCGGGCGAGGGGAGGGGGAGAGCGGAGCCGCCGGCGGGAGGGAGCGCGGCCCCTGGGACTGGAGGAGGCTTTGGGGGCGGCGGGAGGGCCGGCGGAGGGCAGGAGGATGCCGGGGGTGGGGGCTGAGGCCGGGGGGCGGCTGGGGGCCCGCGGCTCCGCCCGGTGTGCATCGCGCCCGGTGTGCCGTCACGGTGTCCGCGCGTTTGGCTCCTGTGCCTCCCCGTTTCCTCTGGTGATGGTTTCAGTGATCTCCTTTGCCTCCTGCTCCTCAGGAGGCACGGGGACCTACAGTTCCTGTTGATGTGTGAAATACAAATATTCGTTGTTGGTATGCTGTAGGCATTTTTGTTTTTCCCCATGGAAATCTGAACAGCATCCCTGCAGTTGTTTTCCTGCATACGTTAACACTGAACTCCTGTTCCTAATACGTGGGTTTCTATCCAGTGGGTGTTTGATGTTTATTGCAGTTGAAGGTTTATCGTAGAGGTGTTTTGAGTTGGAAGGGACCTTTAAATGTCACCTAGTCCAGCTCCCCTGCAGTGAGCGGGGACACCTACAGTTCCATCAGGTGCTCAGAGCCCCATCCAGCCTGACCTCGAGTGTCCCCAGGGACGGGGCATCCACCACCTCTCTGGGCAGCCCGTGCCAGTGCCTCACCTCTCTTATTATAGAAAACTTATTCCTTGTATCCAGGCTGAATTTCTCCTCTTTTAGATTGAAACCATTTCCCCTTGTCCTATTGCAGCAGACTCTTATAACGAGCCTATCCTCTTCTTTGTTACAGCCCCCCTTTAGATACCGAAGGGCCGGTCTCAGATCTCCCCAGAGCCTTCTCTTCTCCAGGCTGAACAGCCCCACATCTCTCAGCCTGTCCTCATAAGGAACTTACTTATGTGTTTGTTTATTTTCACTGACATCAGATGCGGCCTGGGCAGGCTGAGGCCCCCCAGCAGCCCTGGATACTCCCCATGGAGTCTCTGCTCACAGGTCCAGGCTCCTCAGCTGTCACAGAGGAGTGGGTCCTGCCCTCTGCTAATGACAGTCTCAAGATGGAGAAGTAAATGGGAGGAAGAGAAATAAAACCACATCTGTGGTTTTCTATATAAATAATTGCAGAAAAAAGTATTCTTTGGGGGACAAGCTGAGAAATCTGACAAGACTTGATGTCTGCAGCTCTAACAGCAGTATGTACGTACATTCTAAAGAATATAGACTGTTCTTCAGAAGACTGTAAAAAAGCAAAATTTTAAGTTGAAACATTTGTAGTCCTAAAGAGCAAATTCTTTGGAATTCAAATGGGAATTTGAAAGAAGGGAAAGCGTCCAGCCTAAATTCTGACCTTATGAGTCAGGGTTATAAACACATGTGTGAGTCCATTAAACCTGCAATTATTCATGGAAAGTTTATCTGGCTTGCAGATCGGCTTCACTAGGAATGTAGCAACACCAGAACTGAATCTCTGCGTAGCTGGCTTTGCTCTGACAGTGCTTATGAGTTGCAGTGGTGTGGGAGCATGGATGTGCTATATCCAGGGCCAAGTGCAGGAGCGGTTTAACTTTACTGACTCAGATGCTGACCTAATGAACACTTTGAACCCAAGCTGGTTCTGCACAGACCCATCCTGGGAGTCTGGTGGCATGTTTGCTCCACCAGAAGAGTTTATACGTGTGATGCGGAGAGGGACAGAAGGGTTACTTATCTGGGCTGAGTTCTGTTTTCCTGATCTCTGGACAAGCCCTGCAGAGGCCTTGAAGCATCTGAGCCCTGCATCTTGCTGAAGGAGGGATCCATCACCTCTATGCCAGTACCACGTGGGCGCTTAAAGGGTTTGGTGTGGCACTCATGTTAGAAGTGCAGGAGACCGTGCTGTAGAGGAGAGACACTGGAGCTAACTTGAGTCCAGCAGACAGCAAAGAAGATGCTAATACTACCACAACCTACAGCACATGTGCATGGAATTATGCTCCCTCAGGTGCCCCATAGCATTTGTATTCACTGTTCTCATTTCAGTTATCTAGGCTAGTTGATGATCACCTCATTACTTGAAGTAGTGCAGATGTGACTGTGTGGACGGGCCTGAAGTTGGCACATGAGGTACTCTGGAGGAGAATGCAGTTTGCAGTTACTTGTAGGCACAGCACAGCAATTCCTGGCACTTCTCTTTCTAGGTAGTTTAGAGGCTTTGCAAAAGGTCATTCTGCTCTGCAGGATGCTCACTGTTCAGAGCAATAGCATTGAAGCACTGATCAACTGCTTAGGGGGTTCTTGTGTATTTGTGATTCCTATTAATGTGGAGTGAATGTCTTCACTTTGTTTGAAGACTTCTTTTCTTTCCACTCGCATTTTAAGTTAGCTCTTGGAAGAATCCACACCAGTTGTTTGAGGCCTGCGTGCATGTCTCATCTTACCAGCTCCATGCACATTTTCCCATTATCTCTGCATCTAATGTTTCAAAAGGGGGTTTCAGTGCAAAGAAGCCCAACGCCACTTAACAGAAAGCAGATAACCAAACTGCTGAAGCTGAGCCACATGCTTACTTATTTATATATATTTTGGCAGAAGTAATGATGCAGTGAGATAATGATTGTTGTTAGTGCCCATCCAAGTTTGTGGAGCTGCTGCAGCAAAGTCAAAAGGAAAGCCGCGTTACTGGGGAAAGAGATTTTGCTGTGGAACTTGGTGAGCCCTTTTGTTTATTTGGTTGTGCCTCTGTGACAGTGATGACTTAAAATGCTTTTGTCACACCAGTGCAGTGCCTGACAATTGTCTGTGGCATCGGTGATCGCTTCTGAAAGGGGCCATTAATTACTGGAAATGGATGTGAGTACAGAACAACTGGTTTCCATCACAAAAATGATAATCTAATAAAACTGATAAATAAACTGAGAAACTAATAAAAATCTTAGGAAAAAATCATTTGAAATACATCATGCCCAGAAAGAAATGCAGTCTGACTACTACAGTCAGAAATACACTTCTGCAGCCTTCTGGTGGGGATTGCGGGTGATGCAGTAAAAGATGTTTCTTTCCTCCCTGGTGGCATTCCAGGTAGTGTTTCAGTTCATGCTTCTACTGTTGTCGTGTTGTTATATGTCTCTCTTTTGACAAATTTTAACCTTGAAGGGAAAAATGTAAAGTAGGATCCTTGGTTTGTATTAGGTGAAAACATAATTGAGGGAGAAGAGGATGTCTGAAACTGATCAAAGCTGACTTTAGGAACAGTATGGCCAGAAATGGAGAAGGACAGGTTTACATTAATCATAAGGAAGAGCTTCGAAGCAACAGGAAGAGAGGAATAACTGGCAGTTCATTGCTTAGACTGTGGAAATAGAAATGAGTGCAAGTGAAAAACAGATAAATTGAAGTGCTGCAACCTCCTAAAACTGGAATCCCCTTCCCTGTTTTTTTCTGTGTGAAAAATGTTCTGGGCTGTGTACTGACTGGGGCCCACCGTGATGCTGTTGTGGGAGGTGTGTAGTTGTGCACTGGACTTCAGGAGGGTTCTGCCTAAAACTGTGTTTGGTTTTGAGCTACAAGAAAGGCATTGAGGCCCTGGAGTGTCTCCAGAGAAGGGCAATGAAGCTGTGAGGGGTCTGGAACATAAATATGGGAAGTGGCTGAGGGAGCTGGGATTGTTCAGTCTGGAGAAGAGGAGGCTCAGGGGAGACCTTATTGCTCTCTACAACTGCCTGAAGAGAGGTTGTGGTGATGTGGGGGTTGGCCTCTTCATGTAACAGCAATAGGACAGGAGGGAATGGCCTGAAGTTGCACCAGGGGAGGTGCAGGTTGGCTGTTAGGAAGAAAAATTCAGAAAGAGTGGTGAGGCAGTGGCACAGCTGCCCTGGGAAGTGGTGCAGTCACCGTCCCTGGAGGTGTTCAGGAAACGTGGAGATGTGGCACTGAGGGATGTGGTCAGTGGGCATGGTGTGATGGGTTGATGGTTGGACTTGGTGATCTTAGTGGTCTTTTTCAACCTTATGATTCTGTGGAAAGCACGGCTCTGTCTTTTGATATTAGTCAGATCTCTCACATTGCTTTTCTGGCTGCGCAGCATCACACTGTGTGGCTGTTCTACAGATAATGAGAACCAGAATTAGTAACTGGTCTTCATCTGTGGATGTCCAGGCCTTGCCAGATGTTCCTCTGCCCAGTCAGCAGAACTGCCCAGCTGCTGTGACGTGAGGCCATCTGTCCAGAAATCTCAGGGAGCTGTGGAAAATTTTTGGTCTGCTTGGGTCAGCTTCTGGTCAGAAAAGGATGCGAGTTGAGGTTAAAACATAGAGTCATAGAATCAGAACTTGTGTATTATAGCCCTAACGGTGGGGAAACTAACAGCGATTTGGAGAGAAGTCTGCCTAGCAGGCAGTAAGCGAGGCTCGATGTGACTGCTGAGACTGTGAGAATAAAGAAGAAATGAATAACTGCACAGTTTAATGTATGTCATCCTGTTCTGTGCAGGAGTCAAATGCCTGTGGAGAAAATGGGACACAGTTGTGTAATTGATTGTCTCAAAACACATCGGCATGAAGGAGAAACAGAAAGACTGCAAAGATGCTTTTTGTGTTGGCATTTGCAAATCTGAGTGTGTAGTAACAAGCAAGAGGAAAAAGTCCTGCTGCAGACCCCACCTTTAGGGAGGGCACTGATTGTTCCTGGTAGCACCCAGTGAATAGGGGCACGGGGATGGCCCTGCACGCACACTTCAGCTGGAGATGGTGTGCTGAAGGAGCAGTGCCTGCACTCCCCCTCCTGCCCACCATCCTCACTGGTGTATCTCCGAGTGTGTGATGTTTTAATACTTAAAAAAAAAAAAAAGACCATCTTTTGGATCTTGCTCAACTGCACATTGCTTTTTTTCTGGGAGAAAAAATTCTTTCCTGACCCCAGCTAGGGATCAGCTCAGCTTATGCTCCGAAGAATGGAGATTAATATCCCCTGTGACCTTTTAGCCATGCTGCTGCAGAGTTTTTAACAAGTGGGCTTAAGACCCCGTGTGTGGCAGCTCTACTGACGGAACGTCTGTAATGCCTCTTCTTGTCAATGATCCGTGAACTGAGCAATCTCAGAGGGTACCCTGATGTACAGTGGAGCTGCTGTGGTCTGGTGCAGGAGAGAACCGTACAATGCTAGGATGGGAAGCTGGTGTCACGAGGAACGTGTAAGCTGTCCTAAACATAGCTGACAACAGTCTTCCCTTGCTATGCTTTTACTTAAAGTATGCAGCTGTGGCACGGTGGGAAAAACAAATATATAAAAACAATGCCAAATTATTTATGCATTTTCTATTTCTGGTTTCTTTGATGTATACAATGTATGAACTTCATAATATCATGCAGAACAGATAATAAAAAAATACGTATGGAATATGGAAAATTGCAGTAGGGCCTCAGAGCATTGCCTGGTCATAAGGGGGAGCTCTTACTTAGGACTGAGGCCAACTGCTGCTGTTTCCAATGCGTCTCACGTAAGTGGATGATGTTACAGTCACCTTCTCATGTCAGTATTACCTGATTTGGTGTCTAGAATAGGTGATAGGTAAAATTGAAATACCCAAATGCAGGAGATTCTGCTAGTCAGTCTAGCTCTGGAGGCATCAGTAGGCATTTCCCTATTGGTAGGATACTGTAGGAGCGTGTGTACATTGAGCAACTTCCCTGTCTGCTCCAAGTTACAGAGAATCATTAAGGTTGGAAAAGACCACTAAGATCACTAAGTGCAACCATCAGGCCATCCTCACCATGCCCACTACCAGTGTACTTCAGTGCCATACCTGTGGTTCTTGAACACCTCCACAAAGTTTCAATGCCTGTGGGCATGTAGAAGCCCCACAGTGTGATGCATCGGCCATCAAGCTCTTGCTTGTCCTTCTGTGTCACCAGCGTCATGCTGGATGTCCCCAAACTCATGGAGGAAATGGGAGTCTACTGTATGGTTTCCCGACACGTTTTTAAGTCATGTACATTTTTCCACCTCCTTTCCAGTTTTTCCAGGTCCTGCTTTCCGACCACCCTTCTAAGTTGCCTGTAGGTTGGCCCAGCTTCTACTGAGATGAAGAGGACATCATTGGCGAGCAGTGTTCTCTTGCATGGGGAGCTGGATGTGAGGGGCAGCCCTGTTAGGGCAGCAGGGAGTTATGCAAATGCCTGCAGGGTGGGAGCCAGCTGTAATGAGCAGATACAAGAGGCTGTTGAAGTAAATATGTGGTTTTTTTGTTTTTTTTTTTTTATAGTATGATGGGTTTTTAGGAATTGAATTTAGCAGTTCCTTAGAAATGGAAAACCTCCAGGGATTCAAGAAGTGTTTTCTGTATGGGAACAAGCTGGTTGTGTAATGGCTGCTAGCAAGGATGGAGTGAAGGATCCCAGGTGTTGTTTTGTGTATTTATAAGATCTTTTGTTAAATCTAATGGGTTGTAACCTATACTTGTTTCCTGTTTCTTATCCATTTCTAGAGCAGTACAAGTGACTTCATTATTTTTTTCACATTTTTTTCCTATCAGTTACCTTCTGTGTTTTGAAATTAAATGGTAAAATATCCTAATTATTACAGAGCCAGAGTTCTAGAGCCAGGCCTCTCCATCCTGCCCTCCAGGAGAGATCAAAAGATGGGTGGTTGCCACATCCACCTACATTCTGCATCTGCCTCGAAGTTTCCAGCAGCCTGAGACAAGAGGGAGAGAGCGGGGATAAGCAAGCTCTTGTGCCACCACCATCCTCAAGGCAGTGGGAGAGAACAGATTCTTGCATGCACATTGAGCAGTGAAGAGGCCGACTGTGGGCTTAGTGATAAGAGCAGGAGGAGCGGGCCTGGTGTGTGGGTCCAAACTGGCCTCTTCTCCCTGCACTGATGTGTGTCTGCCTTGCGTAGCTATTAAGATTATTTTCGATTTCCAGAGATGTCCATCTGGATGAACATTGGGAACCTCATGTTCTGAGTCAAGGCAAGGGAGTTGAGGCTACTTCTGTGTGGTAGGGACTTAGATGTTGGGTTATGGGGGATTTGGATAAATTCGATGGGCAGGCAGTGCTTGGATCTTGAGCCTTAAATACAGACCTTTCTGATCAGCGCCACGTGCTTTCAAGTCTATGGTTTAATATTGCTTTCTCAAACATTTACTGGGAGAAGTTGTATATGGGTTTGCCTTCAACTTGTGCCGTGATTTGTTGGTTATATATGAAAAAGTTAGTGAAAAAGTATTAATCCTAAATTGTTTGAGGGACTAGGGGAAGGTTGTACTTTGCTAAGTGCTGTTTTAAAAAGTCTTAAATTTGGATTGCTAACTCTGCTGTAAATCCCAAAGGGACATGATAGATTTAATGAAAAAGTGCAAGTCAGCATCTGGATGCTGGTGTACTTCACAAGAATATTTAAACAGAATGAGACTCTCAACTTTGCCTATAGTGGAGCTGCCGTTCAGCAGCATTGCAATCTCATTAGGGTGAGGGCTCTCAGAAGTGCTAAGTGCAGACTTCCGCAGTGCTGGTTGAAGCATTTAGGCACGTATGTAATCCAACAGCATAAAAAGCAATTTAATGCCTTGTGTGATTTGTGATTCACAGGTTGATGGCTGCTAATATATTGTGGTGATCTGCAAATTAAGGTTTGGCTGGTTAGATCCTTGAAGTTCAGGGTAGGCAGGGCATTCAATTTTCTTGCATTAATTTAATGGGATTGGGACCAAAGGCAATGAAGAAGTTGTATGGCCCTTTGTTTGTTTGGTTTTAATCACTATAAATGAGTTGTGATTTATGGTCTCAAACCTTAGGCTTGATGCTTCAAGAGCTAAATGCTTGGCAAAGGAAAAAAAAAAAGACACAATTCAGCTTTGAGAGAAGTAAGAAAACTAGAATTTCACAGACTGAATTACTCTAGCATGTAAAATTAGTTTTGCTGATGATTATATTCTCTTCCAGGTTTCTGAGAGAAGATGAATTTGGCAGAGATCTGCGACAATGCCAAAAAGGGAAGAGACTATGCACTCATTGGGAATTATGACTCTTCTATGGTGTATTACCAGGGTGTCATCCAGCAAATCCAGAGACATTGCCAGTCGATCAGAGATCCAGCAATTAAGGGCAAATGGCAACAGGTATGGTGCAATAAGGTTGCCTGCATTCTGTTACTTGATATTTGAAAAATATACTATAGTTCCTCAAGCTTTTTTAGTGTAGAGGATGTGCATTTTAGCTAAGTTTATAACATTGCCTTCACAATGTTTAGTTGCCATTTATGGGGAATTATTTCTTATGGTGTATTTAAAAGGAATCTTTATATAATGTATAACATTTTTGCTTTGCTTTCACTTAGGATGTTTGGCTAACCATTGGTCTGTTCATGTGTGATTGTATACTTTGGAAAAATCGTTTTGCTGAGGACTTCCCTTTGCTATTTTATCTCTTGTCCATTTAATATCCAGTAAATTAAGGTGTGAGTGAATGGGTTAGCATCAGTAGAATGGCTGTCTGAGTAGCAGGTAATGCACACTACAATATGTAAATTGTATGCTCTTGGTCTGGAGCGTGTATCACATATGTGTGTGTATGTATATATATACACGTATATATTTCACTGTAGAAAACATGTTCTATCTAAAAAAAAAGGATATAATTCTGCAGTAGCTGAAGAGACAATTTCAAGGAGTGTTCTTCTAAATATTAGTGTTTAACTAATGCTGTTTAAAAACAGAAGCAATTTTTTTTCTATACTGCAGAAGGTGCTTTGGTAGTGATTTTGTGCTTGAAATGTCTGCTACTTGCACTATTTTGTGTACTGTTAGCTAAAACTGTTAGCAATCAAATGATAATCAAATCATAATACTATCCTAGGTCTTTATTGTAAAACTTCTGAAGTCTGTACACTGGCTAAGATCTTGCTTGCAAAGGATGTGTGTGCACAAACAGCAGTGATAGTGCCCAGCTTTCCTGGTGCTGAAAGAAGCTGAACATTGTATAGGAGATGCTGACACTCATGTGTTTGTATTCAAGCTCCTCCCCACCCCAGGCCAAGCGGAGTGGTGTTTGTGCCCTGATCTTGTTCTTATTTCCTGCCAAATTTGTAGCTGATGTGAAGGTAAAAGCATGAGATTTTCCTTGCTCTGCAGCAGCATTTCTGTATCACCTTCGCTTTTAGTAATTTGTGTTTCCCCTGATGACACTGATTCTTCCATTAAACTTTGAACAGCTTTTGGCTTACGAAGATTACTTCAAGTCTCACGATCTCATGACATTGTGTGTTATTTCAACTGCTGCCTGTGCACCATGGAATGTATGTTGTACATTGGATACAAGCCTTGAGTATAAAGGGACCTTTAACACTGTTTCCAGGATTCTTCTCTAGGAAAGGCAGTGGGAACCTTACCAGAGAATCTGCAGTTGGCACCTTCTCAGAAATTACCTCTTTTGAGTAAAATCAGAATTGCCCTAACGGTGTCTGTACACAGTTTAAAAAGCATTATCCCAGAAAGAACATCAGCAGGTGGGGTACTGTCTGTCATGCTGTGTGCTCATGCTAATTCTGAAACTTCTCAGTACAGTGGTGGTAGCGAAGCTTTGTCAGAATCTGGCTTTGCCATTACTTGTGCCGATCTCTGCTCAGGGACAAATGCCTAAAAGTAAGAAGTTTGGAAAAAAACCCTGTTCTTCATTCTCAGGTTGTCTTCGTTATGTATAGGATATATATACCTGTAGGCCTGGGAGCAAATGAGAACCCTGGAATCCACAGTTTTTTCACACCTGCACTTCCCTCACTGGGACCCAGAAAAATTGACCTGCTTTCTAACTCACTCTTCATAAATAATTGTGCTTTCTCATTCTTTGAGACCGAGTAAGAGGGAATCTGCTGATCTGGATGTTAGCACTGCTTTCCAGCTCCAACAGCAACTACCTCCAAACTGCCAGTGCCATGCAGGTGCTGTCTGACAGACTGCTTCTCGTGAAAAGTACAAACCCAGAAGTTACATCACCAGAAACACTTGTGTTGATGCTGTACACATACATTTAGCAAAATTCAGGTCTAACCCACTTGGTAGCAGCAAAAAGCAGAATCAAAATCAAAGTATTTCCATGCCCTCTTGAAAAGCAAAGCAACCCTTAGGTCGTGGATAAGGGAATGAGTGCAGGTAGTCTTTACCTGAAATTGTCTCTCATCTGGAATATGGAATGAACCTGTTCTTTAGTTACTTGACTTTCTTCATCTTCTGATGAAGCTGAGGACAGTAATGCCACTGGTACTTTTTGGATGTGGAGTTTGGCAATCTCTAGTTGGGCAGAGCTGTACCTGTTGGGAGTGGTCCATGACATTAATGTACATGTAGGTAAATGCTCAAAGGAGGAGAAAGGATTATTACTTGAATCAGTTCTTCTTTAGGATCTGTTGTCTGTATGCATGTTAACAATCCATCTTGATCCTTGAACCTCCTGAAGGATTCTGAGGAATTGGACACTGAGGGAAACTGGTGGCTTGAAACATGCCCTATTTATTGTACAGTTGTGGACAGTGCATGTTTTTTTCTGAGGCAGTGAGCTCGGTTTCAGGTGTTGTGTACTCATTCCCTCCTAAAATAGGAATGTCCCTAAAAGTAACATACCTCCAAGAATGGTTAAGCCGTGCCATGGCAGTCAGTTAGCTTGCCACTTGTATGGACCATTATTCTTCCCCATACGGTCACTTCTCTGTAGAGGATTTTCCACTGGGAATCTGTCTTGTGGCTCTGTGTACTAACAGGATTTTGCCAGCAGTTTATTGAGAGATGTAGAGCGGGGTCTGCCAAAGTAGCAATGTGACAATATGAGAATTCCCCTAGCCCTTTCATGGGGTTCATTTTCATGGATTGTCTGGTCACTTGCTTGGCATGGTGGTATTGAGCATCACCTGCTATTGAGACCTTTACTTGTTTTGTATCTGGAGGGTTTGGAACTTATTCTTGGGTGGCTCAGAGTAGCCCCAGTCAAAACCAGAAGCAGCTCATCTCTATACTCTACACAACTATAAAAGGTAGCCTTTCTCTCACGACTGCTACTGTGAACTTTACTAGTTCTGACATTCCCCTTGTTTACTCCAATACAGTTTCTTGGCTCTTGTAGTCTTTTTTACTAGACAGCTGGCTTGTAGGAAGGAGCTGCTTCAGTGACAGTTCAGCAGCTGCAGAATGACAGCTGAGCGTGCCCCCAGGAGATAGCACTGTCTCTTGTCAAGGCCAGAGGCTGTTGAGCAAAACCTGCTGCATGTTATGACCGTGTGCTGCGTGTTGCACAGTATCTGAGAGCACAGGAGCTGGAGCTAAGACAGGAATTGGACAATTCTCAAGGGTGCTGTTAGAGGCCAACAAGGCACCCTTTCCAACCAACACCACTGGAGCAGGTGATTAGGTGCTCTGTGCTCTTCAAATAAAGGTTAATTCTTGTTTTATAATTTTAAATGCATTTCAGTCAGTTTGTGCCTCTGTTTCTGCCTCATGCCTGCTTTATTAACACTACATAAATTGCTTCATGAGTAATTAAGGGATATTCTGCATGAAGAACTGTGAATACTGTGCTTTGACTCCATGGGATCACACAGGGCATCCATTTTGGGTATGATTGAGGGAATTGTTATTTTCAGTTTTTTAAGTGGAGCTTGTTGAACAACTAATGCTAATTACAGGCAGTAATTTCAGGTTTGGAAAATGCTTTCATAGAAACTCTATTAGTTTTGTTCCAGCATGATGCAGTTAAAACAACCACATGTGTTATGTGCATTTACCAAGGTGCAAAATATTTGTGTTTTGGGAGGTTTCGGCTGTTGCTTAACAAGTAAGAGCTGGTCTCAAAGGTACTGCAGTTGCAAGATTGTGAATTATGTCGGAACTCTGAAACTCTTCAGAACTACCACAAAGAGTAAGTGAACTCAGCTCTCGGTCATTGTGTTTTATACCCATGAGTTAGGATGTGATTGCTGCTGAGTGCCCAGCAGAGCCAAGCTCTTCCCACCTGACCTTCTCTCCAGCAGCATCAGCTTCTCTCCCTCCTCTGCACCCTGCTTTGTCCTGGTATTCATCTGATCACAAGCTAGTGAGGCAGTGCAGTTTGCTAACTCAGCAAAGCTCCTTTATTTATATATTTAGTTATGACCCTCCTAGGGTTTTTTTGTGCCAGAATTGAGTCCAGAATAGCTGTAGTGAGTGTGGTTATGTAGAAGTGAGGAGGGTGAGATCTTTCTTTTTGGCAGTGAGAGCTGTTAAGTCAGCTCATGCTTTCTCTTGTAACTGCTGAAACATGAATAACACAAAAGGATTTTTGGGGGGTTCTCTGTAACCTGAACTGGAGCCACCTTGGAGCCCTTACACCTGAGGGAAAGGGAAAAGAGAGTCGGTAAACCCAGACCAGTGATTTCCCTGCTTGCAGCTTTCTTGGGCTGCTGCAGTCACACATCCCTCAGAGGCTCTGTTCAGTCACCTCTGTAATTATGGCATAGCCCCTCTTGGTTTGTGTCTGACTTATTTGTTTGCCAGCTGCAAGGAACACTTTCTGTACCTGTTTCATCTGACTCAGACTCTTCAAGGCCTCTAGGAATTTGTCAAATGTTTTTCCTTTGTGGTTGTCTTGTTTAAGCACATTGAGGGCTTTTGGTTGGTTCATCTGCCAGGTACCAAGACAGTGATAAGGGCTGTGTGTTCCAGAGTTTGCTCAGGTCTTGCTAACAAATTGGCAGCAGCTGTTAGTTTGTTTTCAGCTTCCAAGGCACCAAAAGCTCACTTTCTCTGCATTTTCAGATCTAACCCTCCTTCCTGCTCCAGGGAGCTGAATGACAGTGCTGCCATCCTCAGTGAAGACTGGACATCGTTTTGATAGTCCTGAGGGGGTAAAATGAGTGTGAGGGAGAAACGGGGTGAGCAGATATGAGCCAAGTGTACTTCTGCACATACATGCTGGTAGGACACAGCAGCCTGCACTTGCCCACCACTTCCTAAGCACACAGGGGAGATCGCAGGTTGCTAGCTGCATCCTTTCATCAGTAAGCACCATTAGGAAGAATGTTCATTAGATGTGGTGCTGCTTAACATTAATTTCCTTCACAAGTGTGGAGGTTGATCCTGCAGGATGGAAAGCATCAGTGAACAACAGGCAGAAGACTGGTAGAATGCCATGTAAGTGCACTTAGTGAATCCAAGTATGTCTTAAGCTAATGCACCATGAGCTCACGTTTTTGAGCAACAATGTAGAGTGTGTTTTTGGCTGCTGATGCCTACTAAGGACTGGTGACCTTAACACACACAACTGGAGCTTGTAGCAAGCTATAGAGCTTAAAACTTGTGAAGTTTCTTCATAGACTTATTTTTTCCCAGACTTAATGGAAAAAAATAACCAACAAATGTTCATTAAATAATTTTGAAATGACTGCAGTAGTGCTAATGGTGGCAATGGAAACATTAAGTATAAAACTCAACTGCATAATTCTGCAATCAGTTTCTTCCTGAGACATAATTTCCTCTTATTCTTTCCTCACCTGCTTTGCTTATCATTTGAACTTATGCTACAGGGTGTTAAAGTTCCCCTTTTCTTTTCTAGTCTTTGTAATCCATCAAATAATTGTTTTCTGCTTTGACTATACAGTAATACTGTGCCCATCACAAAATCACTTCTTTAATATTTTATTTAACAGAGTTGGCCAGTTTTCTAACTAGAAGCCTGGAGACTGCACTCTGAGAAGTTCATTTATGCCAGAATGGAAGCAGATGTTAAAGATCTGTCATTGGGGCCCTTACGCTCTCCAACTATGTCTTAAGTGTGCACACATATCAACAAGCACGTGTAAACTTTGGCATTTGCATACGTTCTGTGGTGTCAATCCCTGCATTAGCAGTCGTGTCTCTAGGTCTGCTCAGGCACTCACAAGCAGGAGGATGAGCCCAACTGATTCAGTTGTTGATGCTGCTGTTAAGACTCTTGTCAGCCCAGCGTGTCTAGAGTTTGTGAATGGAAGCCCTGGGAGTCTCAGATTTTGAGATTTACATTTTGAAAATGTAACCACTTTTAAATGATGTCTGTGTTTCTGAAGGTTCGGCAAGAATTAGTCGAAGAATATGAGCAAGTTAAGAGCATTGTCGACACTTTAGAGAGTTTTAAAATGGACAGACCTGCAGATATCCCTGTGTCCTATCAAGATGAGCCTTTTAGAGACCCTGCTGTTTGGCCACCTCCAGTTCCAGCTGAACACAGGTAATGAATGAGTGGCTCAGGCAGGCTGGTGGAATTAAACCAGGCTGCCTTAATTTCGTGTTCTTTTTAGAATGTATTTGTAACATGAAAATCGCATTTCATTTACATTGTAGTAATTTCTAATAAAGCATAAATATAATTTATTGGGGAAAAAAATAAGTAAATTATAGTCAGATTTATTGCTGAAACTCTTAAAAAGTCAGTCCTTTATTCTGGTAGGGCGGATCTTGGACATAAGTGAGCTTTTGGTGGCAGTTGTTTTTGTCATGTGCAGAGAAAACATTTTTCCATTCAGTTTATTTAAGCAGTAGAACTCATTGGTGGCTGAGGAATAGATAAGGAACTGAAGGATCTGGAAGGATGTGGTGGTTAGAAACCGCTCCATACCTACAGCTAACATAACCTTTATTGAATCAACCGGTTAGTTTTATTGCTAACCGTGTTCTGCTCTATGTGGTGTTCTTTCTTCTGTAACCACTCTAAAAGTAACATTAGCCAACTAATAGTTTTCTTCAAATAAATTGCATGTGTGTTTTGTGAAATTCCTATTTTTCTCTAATAGAGCTTGACACGGGTGGTTGGAAAAAATGATCCAATTGAAATGCGCTTGGCAACCTTGTCCACAGCAGGAGGTTGGAGCTCAATGATCTTTAAGGTCCCTTCCAACCCAAGCCATTCTACGATCCTAAATACAAGAGTCAATTTTTTCATGCCAGTGTGCTTTGTATCATTTTAATAACAAATAACGTTGACGTCTGTGTGCTCATATATCCGAAGGAAGAAAGTAAAGTGAGAGATCTGGGTTAGCAGAAAGAAGTGCCAAGTTGTGTAAATTCATGTGCTTTGTGATTGTCAGATAAATTGATTTTTATGTTTCAAAAAAAAAAAAAGCCCATAAGAATATAAAAGTAAAATAATATTAAAATTGATTGCTTTGAGGGGTGACATAAATGATTATCAGAGCTTTTGTGGTAATGCTGTGGGAAATACATGATATATTCCTTCTTGTATCTTCTGTAGAGCTCAGAGCCCAACAGTTCATCCACATCTTTAAGTTCAAATTTAATCTTATGCATAAAAATAAGGACAATCAGCCACTCTCCTGTGCTGTTACGTTTGAAGAAACTGTTTGAAAGCAGAATGCAGCAATTTTAGACAGGAGTGCATATAAGTATGTGCTGCTGTTAAATCGTATTCTAGGGGAGTGTTTTTTTGCAGACTATGCAGAAGATGAAGTTGGGATCACTAATTAAAGTTGGGTGACATTTCTGGCCACGTATTTCAGTTCTGTGTTCCAAGACCAATCCCTAGAGCAAAATGACTGTGACACCTCATCTTAAAAATAAATTCCACCTCCTCCTGCTGCTGCTCTGTTCCCTTTGACATCGTGGGTGATGCACAGAGTAGAGGTGCTTGCAGTTTGGCTTTGTTTACATTTACTTTTGAGGCAATTTTTATGTTTTGACATTTTTACACAGGGGAATGAAGATGGCAGCAGGAGGATTGTTTTAACGTTCTGTCTGTCTCTCTCTCTGTTTTGGGGCCTGTCAAAGTTATTAGTCAGCTTTTGTTTTGCTGCGGATGTCTTCTGGCTGGGTAGAACTTGTACATAGGAGTGTAGCCTCATGTATTCTCCTTATTCAAAGGAGAATATAATTGCAGAGGAAACTGCAATTACAAGACTCAGTATTAGTAAGTTGTATCCTCTCTTGTTATATGCATGTTCATTTCTTCTAAGATTGGTATAATAGTATTGACTGTTATCTTTCTTTCCACTACTGAAACTTTGCTTTTGTATATTCTTTTCTTTCTTTGTGCGTCAGACAGAAGCAGAAATAGGTTTCTGGATTTGCAGATATCAAGAGATAAGATAGGAGCTTGTCAGCTTTGGTGATAATTCACCAAGGCCGTTAATAGAATATTAGAATCGTTTCTTTTGAATGTTGCTCTTTTGGCTGTTTTTAGCATGTTTTTGTTGTGCTTTCCTATTGTCCAGGGCCCCACCTCAGATAAAGCGTCCCAACCGAGGAGCAAAGCCCTTGAGGAAGGAATCCCCGGGCCTGCAGCCCCGTGGGCCCGTGGGCAGAGCACAGCCAGCAGTGAGGAGCGACAAACCTGCAGGCAGCCGTGACAGGGAGCCGAGGGCCAGAGGGAGGGATGACAAGGTAAGGAGTGCAGCCAAGCCTGGAACCGTTCTTAGCTTCAGTTATCAAATAACGAAAAACTCTGACTGATGTGGCTGTGTAAAGGCCCTTCTCTGCCTCCTGCCCCCCAGCCCCTCTTTTTTCTTTAAAGAGATTCAGTTCAGGTTTGGAAAGTGCAAAAGTGAGACCAGTGCCCTTCTCTAGCCTTTATGAATAGGATTCCACAGTGCTGTTGCTACTGCCATGCCATAGTAAGATGTGCATGGAGGTCTAGGAGAGCTGTGTGAGTGCTATGTCATGCAGGTGCGTGCCAAGTTATTTGAAATTAAAGATTTGAATGTGACATGAGGGAGGCATAGCAATTTTAATTTTCTTTCATTTATGAAAAGTCTTTTGTTTTTCTTACTATGTTTAGGAAGGTACTTCTTGGAAAGGGTTTTTTGTTTTAAAAAATAAAACAAAAAGAATAAAAAACAACAATGAAATGAATTGGAATAAGTTATGGATTCTTTCTTTTCAAGATCCATGCCAAAGAATCAGTGCTGCAGTGAAAGAAGTAGTGATTCACTGTCAAGGAAGGGCTGTGTGTCTGAAAAAAACTGCCTGTGTGTACAAGTCACTGTTTGAGACACTTGCATTTTAAATGTAATTGCGGAGTCAGTGCTGGGAACCCAAAGAATCTGTGGTATGAATGATACAAGTCCAGAGTGTGCTGAGATGGCTTTGTCCTGACAAAGAACGCAAGCATCCCGTTCTGTGCAGCATGCAGTTTTGTAAGGATCTTGGTAAACAAATAAGAGAATATTTAGTCCAATTTTTTTCCAGGTGACTTTGGTCAGCACCTTTATGGCTTTTCTATTACAAGCTGCATCTAAACAGTGCAGAAAGAACTCAGAATGTGCACTCTTTCCACCATAAGTAGCTCTTTTGATACACAAGAAAAGCATTAGGGTATACCAGCCCTTATTATCAGTAGCACATGAGGCCAGGCATATCTTTAGCAGTGCCACTGGGTGATGCACGGATCAAGTTTAGTCATTTTAGAAACCTCTGAACTCTGAATCTGTACAATCTAAAATAAGAAGTGTGTGACCTGCAACCTAATAAAAAGCTTCTAACGATCTGTGAGATGATTTACATGCGTGCCAGATACACATGGTTTGTGACAGATTCCCCAGATGTGTTGGTGCAAGGTAGCCTTCAGAGCCTTAACTGTGATGAGGGTGGGCTCTGCAGTGATGACTATTACTGGGCTTCACTGTGAGGAGCTCACAACAGCATGGCTTGTACAGTAGTGTCTGGGAATAATGTGGTTAGTAACACCATTGCTGTCAGACAGATTCATGAAGGTCTTCCTTTTAATATGGTACATTTTAAACACTACCCTCATCTGAATAAATTGGTCACTAGGTGGCAGAAGGAAAATAACTACCAATGCCTGCTCTTCAAGAAACGCATGCTCTTCTTTTTGTGTTTTTCTAGCTAGTTGGTAGTTATGTTAATTTCTTTGTCTGGGGTATATATGCAAAAATCACACCAGGTTACAGCTTGTCATGTGCTTTTCGATGATTTTTCTAAAGAACCCATGATTTTCCTATGGAGATAATTTTGAACGAAAGAGGAAATAAGCAGGTGTGGGAAGTGAAAGAACTTAATGCAACTTTCCGTATTTTCTACAGAGGCACAGAAAATAGGTTTAACTTCCCTTTCAGTCTTATCCTTTCTCATTTTGCATGTGTTGATAATTTGCAGTTTCTGGAGTAAACCTCTGTGTGTCAAATTAAAGACGTTCAGTAACTCTTCATGGCTGGTTAAGAACAATGGAGCAAAACTGAAGCTTCAAACGAAGTCACCAGATATCAGTTTTCTCACAGTAATTAAGCTCTTTAGTTTTCAGGGCTTGGCTAGAACTACTAAGAACATACGATGAACTTGGATGACAGACCCATTTCCTGAGATGTTGGCTGCAGTGTAATAGGTTGTACTCTTTTCTGGCTATAACATTACCATGTAATATGCATATTTATTTGTAATATTTTTCAACATAAAATATAAATGATGGGGCTGTATTTAGGAGTATTTTGCTTCGCTGTGTGTATGAAGCTTTCTATCACTGTTCCTTCTTCCCAGGCCATATCATCTTTTCATTCTGACTGTAATCACCCTGGGATAAGGATTTTTTTAACCCGACTCTGCCTGTAAAATGCTCTTTTGTAGTCTTCCATAAAGTAATTTTGAGCTGAAGCCCACCTTAATGGTTTTTATCCACTAAACCCTTATATTTACACATTGCTTTTCCAAAAATACTACTTTCAAGTGCTTTTTCTTCTGAGTTCCATGGGAAATTGTTTGGCTGGTTCTCAAGGTACCTTCTGCTGCATAATTTCCAAGAGTTTTAGCTTCCCTTCAGTAGCTCAATTTAAAGAGGCAGTATGACTGTTACCTGGTATGTCTCTGAGCAATTTCCTAATGCTATACTTGTACATTTTTTTGGAGTAGTCTTTAGATTATTTTTGAACCTCAGTGGATGAGGATGGTTGATATTATGAAGGATATGAAACAGAAAAGGGCTGTGCTGCTGTATCAGTGAAGGGAATATTAAAATTGATCAAGATATGATTGTAAAACATTTTTTTTCTTGATTATGCCGATAGGCAATATCAGAAGGAAAGGCAAGGCAGGTTATAGGAAAATGAATGTGAGATGAAGTAGTTGCTTTTAGGTGGAAGTACAGGCATCCATGCATTATGGATGGAAGACTGCATAATCTCCATCCCAGTATTGTGCAAGGACTGGGGTGAGATGGCAGCACTGGGAGCAGAGATTTCCAGTAAAAATTACTGGCTCTGATATTTTCTTAATGAAATGGCAAATTGTGTTGACCATGTCTGTATTTAGAGGTGAAAAGGAAAAGTGATCCAGGCAACTGGAGTTTTTAATTTTATCTAAACAGTGTGCAAAGTTTTAAAACAAATATAGAGCAGAAGAAAAGTAGAAGACTTGGGAGTAGCCAGAATAAAGGAATAGTGGAATAGAGATAGAGGAATAGAGGAGTAGTGGAGTAAAGATGCACTGTTTCTTAAGCACAGGTGTTGTCTTCACTAGCACTAACACTTAGAGAAATAAATTAATCTACCTAGATGCCACATGGGAAGTAATTGGTTAATCTAGAGAGACCTAGAAGAGGTGTCGAAGAAGAGTAGTGGAGGAATTAAGCAGCAAGAGGAATTTAGACAAGTGGTACTGAAAGATAAATTTACAGTCAACTGGTAAGTTATTTATGGATTTCTTCAAGGCCAGAGACTTACTCTTGTTTTAGATTTAGATTAATGACTGGGCCACAAAAAAGAGACAAGTGCTGATTAAACTTGCTGATAACACCGAATTGGGAAGAACCAACAGAGAATGATGAAGGTGTTGTCAAGGAAGGGTTGGATGACTGTGCTGGAGCCATGGGAAATGGGATGATATTCAGTGATGCAAAGCAGCAGCCCATGTACTTGGGGATGGCAATGAAATTTTCTGCTAGAAAATGGGAGCTCAGCAGTTGTGGAAAAGCTTTAATGTATCAGCAGAAATGATCATAGAATCATACAATCACCAAGGTTGGAAAAGACCTCTAAGATCATCCAGTCCAACCGTCCACATACCGCCAATACTTCCTACTAAACCACATCCATCAGTACAACACCTAAATGTTTCTTGAACACCTCCAGGGACGGTGACTCTGCTACCTCCCTTGCAGCCTGTTCAGCACCTGATCGCTCTCTTGGAAAAGTAGTATTTCCTAACGTCCAACCTGAATCTCCCCCTGGTGCAACTCGAGGCCATTCCCTCCAGTTCCTCCTGTCCTACTGCTGTTACATGGGAGCAGAGGCCGACCCCCACCTCACCACAACCTCCTTTCAGGCAGTTGCAGAGAGCGATAAGGTCTCCCCTGTGTCTCCTCTTCTCCAGACTGAACAACCCCAGCTCCCTCAGCAGCTCCCCATCAGACTTGTGTTCCACACCCCTCACAGTTTCTGAACACACTCCGGGGGCTCGATGTCATTCTTGTAGTGAGAAGCCTGTGGTGGTACCAACTGAAAGGAGAGCTACCACTGCCATTGGGATGCCCCTGGTGGCAGTGACTGGAGCATTTTGTGTGCGTTCAACAGCCATGCTCCAGGAAAATGTGTTCATACGAGAAGAGAGGAGAGCAGAAGGTCTGTCAAAGTGAACAGGAAGCTGTATTCCTCTGTTTTCAGAGGATGCTGGTTTGATATGGAAAATGAGGGCAGTGCACAGGCACGCTTTTTGCCTGTCAGGGTAGTGGGCACATGGAAGAGATGACTACTGAAACCAATGCACAAACCTAGCACAAGAACAGATACAGGTTCATTTTGGAAACAAGAATTTTATTCCAGTAGGTCAGTCTGACACTCCTTCATGATGCATTTCTACATGTGTTTAAGTCAGAACTTGGCAGAGGAGGAGACTTGGTGATATGATGGCCAACGGGCGTGGGTGGGATCAATCTCTTGGATACCTGTGCACCTCTGCCTACACTCACACACACGTGCACACACATCCTTACTGAGAAGTCATCACAGCAGCTTTAGCTAAATCTGTTTTAGGAAAGAGATGAGGATCTGATTGGAAACATTATATTTTATGACTCCGAGAACATGTAACTCAATCCTGCCTGCATCCAGGTGACACATTTTTCTTTCTTTCTGGTCTCTACTCACTTCCCTACTGACTGCAGATTGCATATTGGACCAATTTAGAGCTGACGTTAATAATTTTATTGCATGCGAAGACTGTAAATGTTTTAAATTTTGGTTCAATTCCAGAACTGCAAAACCTGAAACACTGAATTCCATCAAAATGATGATCAGCACGACGCTGAGAGCATGCCTCCCTTCTCTCTCACACCGCTGGCAAGATAGGCACAGGAAGTAGGGAAAATGACCATCCCTGGGCCATGCAGCTTTTCTTTGGAGCTGGGCTCGGGCCTTATGGTGGCACTGCTGTGAGCTGGTGGCTGGGCATAGGACCCTTCCTTTTTTCCTTTATTTTGCCTTTTTCTGCTTTACTTTTTTTTTCTCCTTTTTCTCCTTTTCTCTCTCCCACCTTTTTCTCCCATACCTTTTTCTCCTTCTCTCTTTTTCTCCTTTTCTTTCCCCCCCACACTTCTTCTCATTTTCTTCTTACCTTTTCTCCTTTTTTTCCTTTCCTTTTTCTATTTTCCTACCTTTTTCTCCTTACCTCCCCTTTTCTCCTTTTCTTTATTCCTCTCTTTTTCTCCTTTTCCCTCTTTTCTCCTTTTCCTTTTCCATTTTTTCATTTTCCTTTTCTTTCCTCCCTTTTTTTCCCCTTCTTTCAGCTACCATGTGAAAGGCTCACCACTGCCTGCACCACTTTACACATTTGCTGTTCTGTTCAGTTTGTCCCACACAGCAAACATCCTGCAGGCAGAGGAGTGACCCTGCCTTGGCCGTGGCTTTGAGCTGCTGCTTCAGCCTCCTCCCCCCGTGCCGTAACTGAGCGACCTCCCTCCTCTTGTGCTTTGCAGCCTGCCTTGCTTTGCTACACCCTGCAAAAGCCAAACAGATGACAGGTTTTGAGAAGCTCAAGAAAAGTCTTCCTCTAGGAAAATCAGTTCACTGCAGAGGATTATGAGAGAAATGTGTAACAAATACCTTTCATCTTATTGTGATTTTTTTTTCTTTTTTACAGTTACATTTGGATTCCATTTTCTGTCTTCTAAAACCTTCCAAACTCTACAGGGCTTTCTCTCTCTGTTTCCTTTTTTTACACCAGCCCATTACATTTTTGACATCAGCTTTTTGTTCTGAACACAATTCTCAGCTTAATTTCCATTGCAAAAGCCCTGATCTGAGGGCACCAAACAACACTGACTCCACTTGGAAGTGAGAAATAAAACCAGAGAGGAGACAAACGGCTCCCTCATGGGCGAGTGGTGGGCATGCTGCAGCCGCTGCCTTCCCCTTTTTGCAGTGCTAGGTTTGTTGTGTGTCTCCATCTGCCTCTCAGCCTCTCCACGAGGCTGCCTTTGTGCAGCCAGCTGAGATCCTTTAGCTTGCTGCTCAGGCTGAGTGAGGAGTCCCAAAGCAGCTCCCTGCTCAGCCCCCTGCCTTACAGCTGCTTTCGCAGCATGGCCGAGCACTGCCATTGAGCTGGGAGGGAAAGCGGTTTCCATCTGAAGCCCAAGAGGAGGAGTGGGGTTCTAATGAATCAAAGGGAAAACAGTGCTTTGCCCCACAAGCTCAATGGCATTGTGGAGGCATTAACCAGAGACCTGTGGCTCCTGGGGGCAGTGGCAGGGCTGAGCTTGGCTGTTGAATGGATCTCAGCATGGTGCAGAAATTGCTGGAGTTCAAAGAGGTCTGGGTGACTTGGGAGCTTCCTTCGGGCTCTCAGTGTGGCCCTTAAATAAACATGACCTTTTAAAAGTATTTAAGTCTTAATGGAGCTGGCTTCAACAAGGGAAGGAAGTGGATAGGTTGCAGCTGAGGAAAGGAGAAATGCTGGGCAAGAAGGCCTTAATTAAACAATGGGAAAGATCCTTCTTGGTTCTCCTCCATTGAAGATTGCACATGTCACAGCTTTGTCAAGACAGTATGCCGTTGGTTTAGCTCTGGCGTGTAAAGTGGCAGATGGAGCATCTTCAAAACTGATTTGGGTGGTCCAGTTTTCAGCTGGAGTTGGACTCAGTGATCCTTATGGGTCCCTTCCAACTCGGGATGTTTCATGACTTCTGTGTGATGCAGCTGAAGCTCCAACGCCAGCTGCAATGTTAGCCTGCTTCTGCATTCCCGTGTTCGGTGTCAGTTACCTAAAGAGTGGTTTAGCATTGTTATGAGAATCTGGTTTGCTAATAAATAAAACAAAAAAAGCAACTAACCAGCCCACCCACTGTGATGTTTAATGAGGTCTGGTGGGGTTTTATCACTGTGAGCAGCATCCATGAGGAAGGCATTGTGCTGTTGTGGTGGAAGCAACCACAGGTGTTTGGGGATGCTTCTTGGAGTGCAGGGTGTGAAAGCATTGGGTTTGCTGGCCATCGTGGTGCTGTGATGGCTGTGTTAAAGCTTTGTACCTTGCGGCTTGAGCAGAAGCAAAGCAGACAACATTGCTGTATGTTACCAGTAAAGAATATGTGCAAAGGAAAATATTCTTATGTACCTCTGTGACTTTCACTTTTAGGGAAAGAAAATACCCCAGGAAGGTGTTGCTGATGATGTTCTAAGATTTGATGGAGCGGGTTATGACAAAGACTTGGTCGAAGCTCTTGAAAGGGACATTGTGTCAAGGAATCCAAGCATTCACTGGTATGAGGCTTTTCTCTATTGAAGTGTTTTTGCTAGTGTGGGGAAGGGGAGGAGTTATTCTTCTCCTAAACTTTAAAATAGGGAGCCATCACGATTTTCTGCAAATGAGCAGTGCAAGGTCTTTTGGCTTTAACAGCTTATTAATTTGATTACAGTTAGGCTTTTGTGCTAACTGGTATTTTTTGCAGTACATCCATTGCAAGTACTGCCATAATAGAAGTGCACTCTAGAGAACTCTAAAGATACCTCTTTGGTGTTCACGTTGTCCAAACCAATTTTTAATTAAGCAGCTGAGAGTAACTTGAGTTGAAATTCATTTTTTTCCTACCTTTCACAATTGGATTTAGTTTTAGGTCACAGGATTGTAGGAGTACTCTCATGAGGCTAATACAGGCATGCTAAAAGAGATGGTAGTGAGGGAAAAAGTTTTTTATTTGTTCTCATGTAAGAGCAGGAGAAATATTGTCATACAGGAATCTCATAAAAGTTTCTTTCTCTTGTACAGGGATGACATAGCAGATTTGGAAGAAGCCAAGAAATTATTAAGAGAAGCTGTTGTTCTTCCAATGTGGATGCCTGATTTTTTCAAAGGGATCAGAAGGCCTTGGAAGGTAGGGATTTATTTGGTGCTTTAGTAAATGGCAAGCTGTAGTTATGTGTGCCTGCTGCTGTAGAGTGTGTGGATGCCTGTAGCGGATACCTCAAATGCCAAATAGGAAAGTTCAAGAATTTGTTCATGAAATCCTCTCATAATGATTCATGTAAAATGCACTGAAATAAACAGCTGGAAGTGTATGCTGGTTTCACACTATATAATTCTTTTGTGTTTACTCAGTCATTGCTTCTCAATGTCAATAGATCAGCCTGCGCATGGGAGCAAGCATGTAGTGCATATTGAGAGAAGCAGAAATGCCTAATGGAAAGCTTGATTTGTTACGATGGCTGCTTTTCAACCAAGGAAAGCAATCATTGGACTGGTTTTATTTCTGCATGTGCCAGCTCTCCCTTATGCTGACTGCACATTGCAGGCTGCATGATGCAAGGAATCAAACAGAGAGAGAAGGCTGGTCTGATGATTTAGCTTTACAGCTATGCTTGCAGCTAGACTTAGTTACCTCTGGAGTGGCAGGAATTCAAAGTGGGAGCGTGAGCTGCTGCAACAGTAAGGCTATGGGGCTGAGCTGGGCTGGGTGATGGACTGGTGACACGCACGGCCTGGGCTTTGCTCAGAGCTGAAAGGGAAGCAGAGGGGAGAATGTTGCTGTACACAGAAAATAAAATTATCTTGCTTTAGTTGTGGGATGGACTGACACTTGTTTTAGTAATAACTAGTCACAGCATAGCGATCATCTGATTATGGTGATAAACTGGGGCAAGAGACTGCTGCAAGCTGCCTGTCATTCTGAGTCTCCAAAGACATGACATGTGTAGAGAATGCAGTATACATGGGTGGTTTCTGCAGATTAGTACAGTAGTTCAGCATACATCAGACCTTGTGTTACTAATGCTTGCCCTGTCTTTTCCTGTTTGGCGCTTGAGACTTCTCTGATTTATGCTTAGGACTGGCCTTCAAAGCTGTCCTTCTTCAGCCTGGCTACTCTTGAATCCTCACTGTGCTGTCTGTTTACAAAACTAAGTCATGCAGCATTTGAGGAGTAAAAAACTTGTCATTTTGGGGGCTTGTGTCTACAGACAGTAATGAGAGGAAGATGAAATGGTGGGAGTCAACAGCAGGAGACTTGGGATTGCTGTGTGAGAGATGTTCACAGAGGCTTTAGTGAGTTGCAAGGCAGTGGTCCAAACCCGGAATCAGCAAAACTTGTGGGCTGGAGCTTTATGGCTGTTGGTGTTGAGTGTGATTGTGGTTAAGCACCAGCGGGCTTGAGGTTGACTTTGAGGTTAACCAAGGTATCAGCTTGGACAAAGCCTAGATATCACTGGTCACAAATACAGGGTGAGATTTTAGTATCTGTTAAATAGCTGAATCTCTCTTCTTTCCTCTTGGTGTAGAGGAATTTGATCCATACCCTCATTATAGGCTACAGCTGCCCCATCTGTCCAGTCTTCAAAAACTTTTAAGGAAGTAAAGAGCTGCTATGCTGCTTTTTCACCTCTTAACATGGCTAAAGGATGTAGTGGCCATCTGTCTTTAAGGCAGGTATCTCAGCAGGCTGCAAGCAGCATGAAGAGCGCTGCTGATCCTGTCTCCAAACACTGTGGCAATAGATAGGGAAACAGCAGCCTGGTTGTCAGAGTTAGTCTCTTTCTCTTTGCATGAGATTATCTTTTCCTGCTGGCCAGTATTGCTTCTGGAAACTAGGTGGTTGCAGACGTGGAAAAAACGTTACGATTATTTCCTTCCTTCAGTCTGAAATGCAAATTGATTTCTGACAAGTCCATGAAGGGTCTTCATTGTTAGCCTTCTCCCTGGTGACTCGTGAAGCTGTAACTCTCCTGAATTTATTTCTCATGCAGAACAGCATGCATTTTCCTTACTGTTGACCTCTGACTGTGCTACAGGGATGAGAAGTTTTGAAGAGAAGGCTGTTTCTCGCAGTAATCAGTGTAGCAGCAGGCATTTGTTGAGCCCAGGCATTCAGGACAATAACTCAGGGAAAAGGCAGCCAGATCTGTTTTTGGATGTTCAGATTCTCCTGAGAATAATTCCCAAGACAGCCCTTGCTGTTTGCCCCTGCATTCAGAGGACAGTGCCTGGTATGAAGGAGCCAGCTGCCTTCCTGATTCAACACAGGTGCTGTGTGGTTGCAGCTGGGTCTCTGAGTGTCCACAGGCTTGCTCTTTCTTTTTCTCTGAACTGTTTTGTGCCAGGAAGGCCTGGCTGCTTGCTGCGCTTCCCACTGCTCTGCTAGTGATTGTTACAACAACAAGAAGTAACCCTGCAGTGATTTCATCAAAACACTTACTCCCTGCAGTGTGTTTCAGCTTCTTATTGGAATACTTTGGATTAACAGAGCCTTAGAGGAGGAATAAAGAAGTCTTTGTGTTTGTCAAGGATTTTAACTAGTGAGTAAGTGGCAGCCTCCTAGATGCGGAGAGAAAGAGTGACTTGATCCTGTGTTTCTCTTTGCAGCCATACACATCTCATTTTGCTGAGAAATCAAGGTGTGGCTTTTTTTTTTTTCTTCTTTTTTTTTCTCTTTATTCCCAGAGAGTTTGGTGTTCCCCTGGCTTTGCATCTGGTGTGGCTGCGTTGAACCTGTGTTAGGTCCATATATAATGCCCCTAGTATCCTCTGCTAGGTAATGCTCACTGTTGTAGTTACACAGAAGGTGCAAAGCAATGGGCTTTTGAATGAAGCAGTGAGCAGGGCGTGTGGCTGAAGCTGGAATTTGACCTTCCAGAATAATGGGAGACCAAAGTGACATCCAAAAGACTGACATTAGCCCCTTGTATCATCAGCTCCTACAGTAAACACAGTTTGTCAGGAACAAGGGTTAAGTGTGATTTGATATAGATAGTATTTTAAAATATAAAAATAAGCACATTTGAAACTTAGAACAGTAAGTCATCTCTGCCCTACCTATCACAAGCAGCTGTAATTTTCACCCAGTCACTCCAGGCTCACACTTGCATTATTAAAATACTATTGGTATGACTGTGCAGCAACTCAAATCATAGTATATGTCTGAATGTTCATGGGGTGAAAAAAAGAGTCAATTTGCTTTTCATGCTTGTTGCCCTGGAGTTTAGGAAACCTTGAGCAGCCTGAAGGGCGACACTGGACCGTTAGCTGTGTGGAGGAAGTATGAACATTTTGAATTTAATTTACCAATGAATGTATGTTGAGCTTACATTAGCTAAGTGTTAAATGGCAATAAAGGTATTAAGAGTTAATGGGAAATGGAGTACAGAGAGGCTATTGCTTCTGAGTAGTACATTTTTGAATAATTGCATTCCCGGTTGATTTGTTTTTATAGATCTCTTCCATGTCATTCTGTGTGCTTTTTGAAGTAAATTTTTGCGAGGAACAGATGAAATCTAATTTGCTATGTGGCTTGCATTTAACAGATATTTTACGGCTATGGTATTTCATGTAAGATATTAATTGCAAAGCGCATTATGATATGCAATTCTAATTCTAGCTAATTTGATTACCCTTGCAACCCAGTACAACTTAATTTTAGGAAACTCTTGTTAGCATATGGTACGATTTTGTAGTTGGGGAAAAAAGGCTTGAATGCTACGTTTTTCATAGTGCTATGCTCAAAATCATAGTGCCCTGTTCTAGTGCTGAGGGGGTGGTACGGTGTGTTGCTGAAATGGTCACAGGGACTATTCATGAACTTAAGTATTTAAAATAGGATTGTGAACTAGCCCTCCTTGGAGTCAGCTGTAACCTCATGGTGGAAGGAATCGCTTATTTTTGGAAACCTGTGTTGTTTCTGTTGTGTCTCACTTAAAAAATACTCTATTTGCTTCGAGTTATGGTGATTAGACAGTCTTGATGCTTCAGTCTTAATGGTCTTGATGTGGGTCCTGAGTGCACTGTGTATGTAGCTAAAAAGCTGCTTGCGTAGTGATGAGAATGGTTTGACTTAGAAGGGACCTTTAAGCTCATCCAGTTCCAACCCTCTGCTGTGAGCAGAGGCACCTCCCAAAAGGTAAGGTTGCCCAAAGCCCCATCCAGCCTGGTATTGAACACCATCAGGGATGGGGCATTCACAGCTTCTCTGAGCAGTCTGTTCCAGTGCCTCACCACCCTTTGAGCAAAGAATTTCCTCCTAATATTTAATCTAAATCTCCCCTCTTTCAGTTTAAAACCATTATCCCTTGTCCTATCACTATGCTCCTTAATAGAGTCTCTCCCCTGCTCTCCTGTAGGCCCCCCTCAGGTACTGGAAGGCCACTATAAAGTGTTTCTGGAGCCTCCTCTTCTCCAGACTGAACGAGCCCAGCTCCCTCAGCCTTTTTGTGTAGGAGAGGTGCTCCAGCATTCTGATCATCTTCATGGTCACTTCTGGACTTGGTGCAGCAAGCCCATGTCCTTCTTGTGCTGGAGACTCAAGAGCTGAACATGGTATTGCAGGTAGGGCTTCATGAGGGTGATGTAGAGGGGAACAATCATCTCCCTCAACCTGCTGGCCACCTCTGTTTTAATGCAGCCCAGGATGAAGTTAGCTTTCTGGACTGCAAGCGCACATTCAGTTTTTTGTTAACCAGGACCCCCAAGTCCTTCTCCTCAAGACTGTTCCCAATCCACTCCTTGCCCAGTCTGTACATATACCTAAGATTGCCCCGATCCAGGTGCAGCACCTTCACTTGACCTTGTTGAACTGCACGAGGTTCACATGGGGCCACTTCTCAAGTGTGTCCCGGTCCTTTGAATGACACCCCTTCCTTTTGTTGTTTCAAATGCTCCACTCAATGCCCTGAGCAGGAGAGGTGTGTGCTCCTTACTGTCTTACAGACAGAGCACAGATAGAAAGGCAATCTAGTGATGTGTTTGCCAAGCTGGGACTTGATTGTAGCTCAGTTGTCCAGGTGACATTTTTTTTAATAATCATTGAAGTTCATATTAAATGAAGTTGAGCAGCAGTCCACATAAGCCAAAAACTGCTGTCCAGCAGTGTGGTGAGAATGGCTTTTCATCCAGGAAATGGTAGGCAGTAGTACTTTGGCCACAGAAATACTAAGACAGAGAGATTAAGCAGTAGGACAAACCCTTGTGTCCAGTGAATGTTCTCATGCAGACTGAATTGTAAAAACCAGCCAGATTCATACGTGTACATGGTTAGGATTTTTTGACAAAATGTTTTTCTGTAGGAAAATGCTCTACTGACGAACACAAAAAGTATTTTGGTTTCGGTGGAGCTTTCTTCATGAAGGAGTCTTCCAAAAAGATGAATTCATTCTCTTCATCCGTCTGTACAGCCACTTGTAAGCTGGGAAAGATCCAAGTTCAAGTCCAGGCCCTGCCTGATTCAGAGCAAGTCTGTAAGTCTGTCACCTGCCTCCCAGGTGATAGCTGCAGCCTTTTGTGATTTCGACTTCAGTGGGGCAGTAAGGAGAATAAGTCACAGAATGCTTCCGTGCTGTTCTCGTAAAGCAGGATTCTTCTGTTTTCCACTGATGACGACCGTGACATTAAGCAATCAAAATACTGATTTTGGTTTATTTTGAGATGTAGTATAGAGGACTGTTGCGCAAAGTTTACTTGTTGTTCATCACCTTTGTTTTCACCTTTCAGGGCGTGCTGATGGTTGGTCCACCTGGTACTGGCAAAACAATGCTAGCAAAAGCTGTTGCTACAGAATGTGGAACAACGTTCTTCAACGTGTCTTCCTCTACGCTGACATCTAAATACAGAGGCGAATCTGAAAAGCTTGTCCGCCTCTTGTTTGAAATGGTATGTCCTCAGTGATGTGATCTGGGGATCAGTGAGGCGTGAAGGGGCCTCCCTCTCGGTTCCCTGCCCCTCCAGTAGCATGCTGAAAGTATTGAGTTCACTGCACTAAGACTCTCTCATCCAGATAGAGAAAAGACAACGTGTGTATTCATCCTTTTCTGAAATGTCACTGAGGATTAGGAGGGAAATGGCTCATCACTCACGTTGAGGATAGTGCTTTCCTGGCTAAAGGCAGAGTGGTGATCTTGACAGAAATTATAGGGAGCCATTTAAAATTGGAAAGAACTGAGAACTATTATTCTAGGAGCAATACATATTCTAGTTCTGTTTCTGTTCTGAGTGATGGACAAGCTTCTCACTGTTTTTGAGTGCAGTCCATCATGTGGGCTGTGTGAATGATGTACCCGTGTGGACCTATACTGAAAGGGTTATTCCTGCCTTCAGGATCTACTTCTGGCACACTGTCAGTTGAGACCTCTGTCTTTTGAGATGGACAATTCTGTTCTATCCCCTCTGCCTTGCCCTCACCAGCACAAAACCACAATATTAAAAACTGCCTACATGGTGATTGTGTTCCTTTTCCTCTTTGCAAGACCTCTGACTTGAGGAGTACAATTTAAAATGGATAAGCTTAAGCATGTGCCAAACAGATTGTGAATCAGGGTCTTGAATTACTTTCTTGCGACAAGCAGGGAAGGTAATATATGTAGTATCTGAACTGGGTCGTGGTCTGATGAGGGTTTGTGCTTGCTGCTACATTCTTAATAGTGATGTTTTCATTTGAATAAAGGCAAGGTTTTACGCTCCAGCAACAATCTTCATTGATGAAATTGATTCAATCTGCAGCCGCAGAGGCACATCCGATGAGCACGAAGCGAGTCGCAGAGTCAAGTCAGAGCTGCTTGTGCAAATGGATGGTAAAGATTACAGATTTAGATCCATGCTTGGGGCTGGGATGCTGTTTTGTTAGAGATGGGAATGTAAAAAACTTGAACAATCTGGAAAGCCTGACGTTATGGATGGGGGAAAAGTAAGGCAAAATTTGAGAGGAATGCATTCGCTGAGAATTTGAAGGCAGATAAGTGAAAAAGGTGCTCTGCTTTATTTTTTGTAAAATGACCATTTTAGAAAATTGAGAACTCATCTTGAAGAGATGCTTTGCTATTGGAGAAGCAGATAATGGAGACTTGTGAAGTTTAATACAGGTCTTTTTTTCTTTTTTTTAAAAGCAATTTAAACAAATTTCTTCTCTTCCATAGAGTCTCCTGCTCAGGGACCCCATCATCAGATCTGATTTTGCTGTTTGCTGTGGTGACAGCTAATATTACCCTTTTAGGTATATTCTGTACCTGTTCTGTGCAGGTGCACGCAGTGAGGACCACCACCCGAGGAATGTTCTGTGGTGTAGTGCTTTGATAACCACCTCTATATAACAGTTGCTACCGAACCACTTTGTTTATAATGTCCTCAAATGTTCATTGTGGTAAACCCCATGTGAGCAACTTGTTCTCTCCAAGTGAACATTTCTCTACAGTCCTCGTTTGGAAGGTCAGGGAGTGATTTTTGCTTCTTCTATGGCCACATTTGACAGAGATGGTATTTTTGCTGTGGCTAACAGTGCTGCACTTGCATATGACTGTGTTAGTAGCACTGTCAAAGAAAGCCCTTCCATGTCTCAGCAGAAGAATGAACCGTTCCTCTTTCTGTGGCAGTGATGGTCCTGCTACATCAGCCCTGTGAAGTCTGGAAGGCTGCACTAGGAGTGTATGGAACAGCTGCTGAGCTTTGTCTGAGCTTTTCTAACATTTGCACAGTTTCTTAGCAAGCATCTTGATCAATAGGAGCAGCAGAGTGAAATTTCTCTAAACTGTTGTGCTTGCAGGGGTAGGTGGTGCTTTGGAGAATGATGACCCTTCCAAGATGGTTATGGTATTAGCTGCTACAAACTTTCCTTGGGATATTGATGAAGCTCTCCGACGGAGACTGGAAAAAAGGATTTATATACCTTTGCCCACAGGTACGTTTGGTACAAGCATTTTACTTTAAAATGTCCTGAAGCTACTGTAGGACTACGCCAAGACTGTTGGATTTGGGAAGAATCTTTGTTTTTGCGATGAGCAGTGAAATTCAGGAGTTAATCATTTGGTTGGATTGCTTTATTCTTAAAGACAGTGAGAGAAAGGAAAAAAAAATAAATACTTGCTTGGGGGCTTAAAAACAAAGAGCTGCTGCATTTCATTGCGAGCCCATTGATGGGTTCTTACACTGAAAGAGAGTTAGTTTTAATGAGCCTGGAATTATTTTAAATGTTTAACAGCCAATCCTTGAGTGATCATCAAAGACAGCCTTTGGACATGTTAAGAAATACTGCAAATGCACTCGTGCCCTTGCAGACGAATGCAAGGAAGTGGATCCATGAATTTCCACTTACAGGCTTAGTTCATTGTAAATCACTGCTTGCCTGCCGCTATGAGTAGGCTGCGAGTCGCTCAGAATGCAGCAGGCTGATTGCTTTCCTGCCCCGAGACGTCTCAGCTTGTATTGTCTTTCCCAGCTGTCATTCACCTGTCCTATTAATTTTGAGATTCCTATCGCTTGAAGTTTGCATAGCTTTGTTTCTTCTTGCTACAGTGGATGCTTCATCTCCCTGCATGAGCACTCAAGATAACAAGATGCGTGTTCGTGCTGACAGCAATTGTGATTGAGTTTAGCAGGTATAAGGACACTTAATAGTTGTACAGCTTGTCTGCGCAGCTCACAGCTCCTAACAGGATGCCTGTCTTTATGACCAATTAGTTTAAAATCCTATCAGCTCTTGCTCTTGTTTCTAATTAAACAAGATTGTTTTTTTGACACAGTAGATTACACCCTGGACAACATGTGAGATGTGCTCCTGTTTTATTTCCAGTCTTATGTTCCCCTGCATTTATTCCATATATAAGAGAAGTTGAGCTGTTCTGTGCGAGCCTAAATGATGTTTTTATTAACTGTGCTATGCCATTTGATGTGGCCAGGCAATTTAATGAACAAAATGGTATGTCATATATACACCTCTGTGTTGGGGCATTTGGTGCACACGTACATTGTACCCTTTTTCTTTTTTAAAATACTGCAAGGGCTTGCTTATCCCAGTAGAAAAATTAGAAGAATATTCTCTGATACAGGAGGCTCTCTGCAGGTATGCTGTGTGTACACTGTGCTCTGTAAATAATAAATCCCCACTTTATAGCTGGTCCCAGTGGTGCGTGATTGATACCCATCTATATTCTTGACAGTTCTGCAGAGCACTCCAAACTAGCAGCCTTAGACAAGCTTTCTGGCTTTTTTTTCCCCCTCCTTTTTTAAAGTAGGGCCATCAGTGAATAAAACATACGCGATGTTTCCTTCCGACTTTTGGCTTTTCCTAGTGCTGCTCACTCTGCCAAGGTTGTCCTCTGTTCTGAGTCATAACCATTACTGTCTGTGGAAATAAGGGGCTGAGCTGGTTGGTGATTCTGTACTGCAAAAGCCAGGAAAGCATTTATCCTCCACTTTGCCACCATTATGCAGAGTAACACTGAGGCCTAAGCTGTCAAGCCCGGAGTGTTTAGCATATAGACTGAAATGCACATACGGATGTGCTCTCCACAAGAAAAATGGTTAATTGGCTGCATCGATACTCATTTACACAGCTGGTTATTGCTGTATGTATGCTACACTTAGGTCTGAAAGTGGGATGCCAGGACATTGGTATTATACATACATTAATACATTTACTGCATTAACGTATCTGTTTTCTGTCAGGCTTCAGCAGCTTTCTTGGGTCCCAACTGGGTAAAGTGCTTAAACACATACTTAAAGTTCAGCCTATTGTTAGGGGCTTTGTGTTGTCTAAAGCTCTCTTAATAGAATCCTCATTGTGTTTCTAATTAAACTGTGTGAATAATACGCAATCAAACACTTGAGCAGAGTGAATCCGAAGGGATATGAGAAGAAGCAGACATTTGTAGGATTGTGCTTTAGTGCCTTTGGGTAGCCTGTCACCAAATGCTTTATCACCTGAGACGTAACAGGCATTTCTAATGATGTACAACTTCGGAAAATGCCTTCAGAACGCACTATTTTAATATACAAATTGAAACCTTATCCCTTACTGTATTTGATTCCACGCTGTACTGTGATTTGTTGTCCCATTCTTTTTCTTGTATCAAACCCTTTTCTTTGTATTCTTCACTGAAAAATGTAAATTGTTGGTGTTTTGTTTTGTTTCTCATGTTTGCAAGATTTCAAACACACGTTTTTATGTTGTAGCAAAAGGCAGAGCAGAACTACTTAAGATTAATCTTCGGGAAGTAGAACTGGATCCTGACATCAGCCTTGAGGAAATTGCTGAGAAGATTGAAGGCTATTCTGGTGCTGACATCACTAATGTCTGCAGGTATCTCCTTCCCATTAATTTGCAAATGAGACCGCGTGGCAAGTCGTCATCTGCATTATGTGATTAAAAAGAAAGCAATCCCCACAGCAGCTGAAGCAGGCTAAGTGTGAATGTTTTGGGGGCCCAAATCTATTTCTTGGAACTGCACATTACTGTCATGTGGAGCAGTCAAAACACCATGGTGTTTTGCATGAGATGTCATGCAGTTTGCTTAGATCTTAAGTAAAAGTTATCTGAGCAAATCTCCTCTTGTGTTAGTTACCCTTGTCTGCATTAACCAAATGTTGATTAACGTAGTGCAAATAGGTTTAGGAACTCTGCATCCCTTATAGAGATAGGATCCCTGCCAAGTGGAACCGATCCTTTAAGAATGTGGCTTGGGAATATTTTTTCTTGCTGCTTTACTGAAATTGTGAAGCAGCACCATGGTTTTGAAAACTTTGGTATGTATCACACAGTGCAATAGTCAAATTACCTGCTCTCCCTGAGGCCTGTGTTATTCCCCGCTGGGAAAAAGCCTGGGGAAGGAGAAAATGTGATTTCTAACTGCATGTGAGCTGTGCTGTGAGAAATGAGCAGCACTCTCTGTGGCAGTGGGCCACGCTGAAGGCTCCAGAGCTGGGGAGGAGTGGTGGAACAGGTAGAGCATGGGGAGCCACAGGCACCGATGGCCTCAGTCCCAGGGCCACGTGGTGTCAGTATCTGACTGCTGCACGTGGGGAGGGTGTTGAAATTGTAATGGCGTGGGGAGAGATCTGCGACATCCACAGCACTGTTGGAAGAGAAAAAGAAAAATCCTTCAGTGCAGTTCTTCTCCTGCCCTGTCCTTTCCTGTGCTGAAGATGTAGAATTTCATCTCTATGAATCATTACAAAAGGCTTTCAGTTTTATAGTTTTAATTATCTCTGTGCATTTGCCATATGGTTAAATGAGTTTTGGTGCCAGTGCATTCTTTATATTGAATTAATGTTGGGATCTGGGAATGTGGATGCTAACAAAGATGTGAACCGCATCTTCTCTGGTAAATAAATGCTCTCTGAAGTGTTCCTGCCAGTGGTTTCTAGCGAGAGAATACAATCAAAATTCATAGGCTTACAGCACATGCTGCTAGCAATTAGCTCCCATGCATTGTCCTGTATTTCCAGGGATGCCTCTTTAATGGCAATGAGACGGCGTATTAACGGCTTAACTCCAGAAGAGATTCGGGCACTTTCTAAAGAGGAACTTCAGATGCCAGTTACCAAGGGGGACTTTGAGTTGGCTCTGAAGAAAATCTCCAAATCTGTTTCTGCTGCAGACCTGGAGAAGTACGAGAAATGGATGGCGGAGTTTGGATCTGCTTAATCTCACCGACAGCTTTCCATTGTAAGAGTTTTATGGCTCTTGTTGTTTTCACTTGCAATGTGAGTTAGAAATCTTTTTAAAGGTTTAATAAAAGGTCTGCCGTTCTCCCTGTCCCACCCCCACCCCTTCCTGGTGACAAGATCTTTTAAACTCTATTTGCCTTTAAAGGGACTGAACATAATAACAAGCTGAAACGGTTAAAATAAAAACAAAAAAAATAAAAAATAATGCCTGAAATAGTAAAAGCAGACAAACAGGAGGGGAATGAATATACTTCTGAGAATAATCACCTTATTTTCCCAACGAAGAGCAGTGCTATTTACCTCCTTACACTCATCTTTCGTGGCTAGAATCAATAAATCAGCTGGGGGATGTGGCTCCACAGGAGCTAACAAGGGCTCGCTTACCCCCTGTTCCAAGTGCTGTGTTCTGTTGGGTTGCCGACTCCGCCTCCCCCAAACGTGGCATCGAAGTTGCTGTTCCCTGGTGCTGTTTTCTGCTTGGATTTCCAGAGCAAAAGCCTGAGGATTAATTGGCATTTACACAGAGGAAGTGAGGATCAGTTTTCCATCAAGATGCAGGCTCAGCTCTCCTCTCTTGTACACCCATTTGGCTTTGATGTCACTTCAGATTGGAATGATGTTACCTGTGACTTCTCCTAATGGAAATGAGAAGGAGAGGAAAAGACCTTGATTGCTTTCATTCCATGCTGAATATGGTTTGTACCACTTTGACCTGTAGGCACTTTGAAGTTTGACCAGTAGGCACTTTGACTTTATATTGTGCTTTTATGTAGAATCTTGAATTTTGCTTTCTAAATATTATTTAAATAACAGTAGTGAAAACACTAATATGTCCTTAAAATGTGTGGCTGTGGACTTCCAGGTCCTCTAGTTAGGCCTGAGTCCTTTCCCAGCTTTACTAAGCAATGGTATTTGCACTTGTTTATGTCACAGAACTATTTTTGTTAAACTCCTTAAATGAAGGTTTCTTAAAATGTATAAATGCAATTAATTTAGGGGAATTAATCTGTACAATCTCTTACATGTTCTTACGTGTTTCTTCCTGCCCCAAGTACAAGTGCAGGGATGAGAAGGGTTAGGTTATAAACTATAGCATGATAAATCCCCTCTGGAACATAACTGTCATGCTGACAGTATGGACTTCTCGCAGCCTCAGACTGTGTGTCTGACTCATGTAGGTTTCCTAATGTAGGAATGGGAAGGATAGGTAAAATTTACAGAGGAATATGGAAGCTCTGAAATTCTTGGTGATTTTGTAAGCATGACACGAAGTGTCTTGGTAGATCTGAGCTGTTCTGCAGTTGGGTGGGTTCTGCACCCTCTGGCTCTCTGCTGAGACTCCTGGTGACATAGCCAGGTGTCGTAGGCTGGAGTAAGAAATTGCTCTTGCTCAGAAATGAGGCCAAGTATTCAGAATCGCCTACCATGTCTTGGATGGGAGTATATATTTTTTTACTAGTGCTTGGTAGTTCCAAATAATGTTTGTAATCCAGCACGTTGGTCTTTTGGGCCATGACGTGTGAACCACTAACATAAATGCTGCTTTAGTGTGTCTGCTGTTCAGGAGCAAGGACAGTCAGGATATGTGCTTGACAACTCTGCAGCATCCTTCTGATTATGCGAGCAACTTGTGTGGTTGTAGTATCTTCTCTACTTTGTCAGCAATCCTTTTTTCTTTCTTTCTCTGTAAAGACCACAGCTTGGATGGATCATGCCATTTTAAAGGGCTCCACTAATTTGCATGGAGAAACACCACAGAGATTCTGTAAATCCTGCATTTGACACAAGACAGCTGGGGCTGTAGAGGCCTGCTTTTATGTGGCCTTTCAGAAATATACTTTCCCCCAGACTGGTTGAAATACAACTTCTGTCCCAATCTTTCCAAGGATTCCACTGGCTTTGTTACATTCTTGACCAGTGAGATTAGAGCAGGAAGAACATCAGCTTTTCCCTTTTCACCTACAGAGAGAAAATAAGAGCTCCAGTCACTTTTTGCCTGCCCAGTTTGCACCAACTGCACAGTATAGTCTTTGCTCTTCATAATATCTGCAACTGTTAGAATGAAGCACTTCTGTCTGCCCTGGAAGATGAGCAAGTGCAAAGCTGCATTTGTCTCTATCATTTTTGGGTAAATTACTACCAGGGCCAGCCTGTTCCTCCCAGGGAATAGCTGGACCTTTATAGAAGGAAAGCTTTGAAAGCGTTGCCACAGTGTGTCATTTCTTCCTTATGAAAGCTGTAGGCTGCAGCTATTATTCTTTTTTCCTTTTTTTTTCTTTTTGTTTTACTGCAGTAGAAATGAGGAAAGCTGTAAGAGTCTTCTGCGGCCAGTGCCAGATTAGCACTTCAGGGTTTCTCACTAGTGAGACAAGTACTGCCCAAGGAGCTTACTCTACACAGGCAAGATCTAGAAGGAAATAGACATGAATGCCTATAACTCACACCATTCATCTGCCTGAGAGCATTGCTGGATTCAGCAGTTGCTACTTAGGAAGACGTAAGTACCAGCTTTCTCAGTTTCATGTTGCAAGCAGCAGGGCCCTTGCTGCTGTTGAAAGCACAATGTTTAGCAGAAATGTCATTTCTTGGCTTTTTGATGAACCTTCTCCCTTAAGGTGTTGAACTAACCTCTTGCACGGTAAGCAGAATACACTACACTGGACATTCCTTCTAGTTGGAATTATTTGGGTGCTGCAGCCTTTCTCTAAAGATCATGATTTGTACCTTAAAAGTGTTTTTTTTTTCTGTACAGATCCGTTCATTCTTTTCTACTGCAGAATAGCAAAGTGGAAGTTTCCAGGCCATAGATATTTGTCTAGGTGATGGCTGTGCCCGAGTGTTACAGGGGGCCCCTGTAGATTAGGCACCCCACAAGACAGAGACCATCTCTATCATGCCAAGACTCTTCAGTGTAGGTGTCTGGCCCTAATGCTGACCCTTTCATCTCCACCCAGTCTCACCATTGCACTCACCTAGGTGGGCTTGAAGATTGAATCGTTGCCTCTGGAAGAGAGCCAACAGTGGGATGTAGCAAGGCACAATTAGGGAAGGGAGGCCAGGCTAACAACGGGAGGAACGCGAGACCCAAATGATGAGCTTATGGCTCAGTGCAAGTCCAGCTCATGTCCCTTTGGGGGAAAGCCTTGTTTAAGGGTGCTTGATTCATTAGGGAACAGTGTACTAGCATCTCAGCCTGCTGCAACAATTTGTTTGCTCTGTGTATAGAGCTGCATACACACCTGTGTGTGTATGTGTATACGCACACAAGTTTGTACCTATGTGACATAAAATCAAGTTCTAAAGCTGTGTTTACATGTCTCTTTCTAAATGTTTGTGAAAGCCCTCTTGGGTGGCACTGCTAATTTTTGTACAATAAGCAGTTTGATTGTATGAGGTAATAAATGTACATATAGAGTCTGTCTGTCTCTGGGCCTGTGATTGCTTTTCTGTAGCTGCTTCCAAAGACTGCCGTACAAAGCAAATTTTTTCAGCATGTCACAGTGGTGTTGGATTCACCAAAGTCTTGGGCGGAGAGCAGTTAAAGCAGAGCCTGGCTTTTTTTGGATAACACTGTCAGCAATGCTTTCCCCTCTTAAATTGGCCTTCCATTGCCACAGGCTATAAAATGGTGAATGTTCCAGTGCCCAGCACTGGGGGAGAGGAGAGCAGAGGCTCCAGCACATGTTCAGTGTTAGCACCTGATTCAGACCTCACAGCGTTGGGCAGGTTTTTTATTGCTTGCCCCTGGGCTGAACATGTAATCAGGCTCTAGAGAAGCTATATCTTCAGCTGCTTGCTCAACAGAAGACTTTCAAAAGCAAAACTTCTATTAGGAAAGAGCTTTCAAAGTTGGAAAGAGACCCCACATCTCTTGGGGCCGAGTTGATTATTTGAATTTTCTCACTAACTTCCTTCTGGAAGTATGTGTAGTTTCCAGTGTTTCATAATGCCTCTGACATGAAAGAGAGAGCAAGGGAAATTGCTGATCAAGGGATTTCAGGAGAGGTCACATCTTTGCATAGGGAGTTCAGCTCACCCCAGTTTAAAAGAGACCGCACAATAGTAAAGGTGCTCCAACTTGTTCTGATCATGGAAAAGATTAAAAGCCTTGTGTGATATAAAGAAATCCTCCATCGAGCGAGCAAAGACCCAGCTGTACAATCCGGACACGAGGAGGTAAAAGCAGCAGAGGAAACAGAGAAATAACTTTTGTCTGTTTTAGGAATAGGCTCTCCTGGATCAGCTGACGGGCTGAGACTTCTTTCTGAGCATGATGAAAATGAAGGTGGCACGGTGGTGCTACAAAGGAAGGAGGGATCCTGGGGATGCAAAAGCTACTCACTGGTGTCACTGGTACCACTGGTATGTCCCGGCAGGCACAGGCAGGAGCAGGAGCAGTCTCAATAGCCCTCTGATGGAACAAATGGGCTGTATGAAACCACCCAGGTCGGTGACAACAAGGGTTGATTGAACAAAGACCTGATGTTCTCCGGGGAATAGTAGCTACCGGCCAGTAGTCAGAAATAAGCATCAGAAGCTTGCTTCTCCCATGGCTGGGGGAAAGGATGGTCCTATCTGATCTGCACAGCCCATGTTGCTCCATCTGGTGGCACGCTGGGGGAAGCTGATGATGGAGGGACACTTTGGAGAGCAGGGTGCATGGGTTTTTTTCTCTCATGTTGTTCCATGAAAGGACAGCGTGAAAGGCTGGCCATGGCTGCAGATGCTTTGATCACCTGCATTTCAGAGCCTGACTTCCATCCGAACTTTAGCTAGCAGAGCTGCAGCAGCAAATGATGTCCTTGTATGCACAGCATAAGTCTGTGTGATGTTCTTCACATTCCAAGCCTGCCTGGTTACACACAGCAATGGTGAGCTGTCCATCTGACCTACTTGCTGCATACACAGTCGTTCAGAGCACCCTGAGTGCAATACAGAGCTGACTTCTGGCCAGCTGAAGCTGAAGCATCCGTGCTCCTATGTATTTATTGGACAGCTCCAGGGAATTTCCTATTCTTCTTTAAAAGGACCCTACTAGCATTGAGAGCACATGGGATGAGATGTCTTGGCAAACCCAATTGCTCAGTGCAAGAACGTTTTTCTCAACAGTGAAGAAACTGCCACTAGAAAACGTTTGGTTCTGTTGTGAAGAGATAAAGTGTTGGGATGTTCCCATCCCTCCTGCAAGGGCAGGGCTAGGGCTGTATTATGATCAAGCTCCATTTTCTGGCTTTTGTGGTTTTATGTCTTTGTTGTAGCATGAACATTTCTCCTCTGAGTTAGGGAGAAGCCATTTTCTCGGAGTTAGAGGGTTTTGTTCAGTGTTTGGGATAGGGCTTTGGGGATCCCATGGTCTGATGGGCACACGAAGGTGCTGAGACCATTCCCAGCACTGCTGTGTTTGGAGACTGTTTTCCTCCAAATGCATCCCGCTTGGCTGCCTGGTACAGTAACTAGTAGAGCTCTGTGCAAGGTCTCTTAAAATAGAATATTAGTTTGACAAGGAGAGAAATTCTTAGCAGCAGATTACAGCTGTGTTGCTCCCATTTGAGAGCAGCCCCTTGCATAAGTTGTTGAATGGATGTAAAAGAAACTGTCTTGGAAGTAAGAGCCTCTTGAACTTGACTTTGGAGAATGAGAAAGGTAGGAAGATATTTGCTTTCAGGAAGATACACCAGAGTGTCTGAGATGTTAGGAGCCGAAATTTCTTCTTCTTGTGGCTTTCCCCTCTGTCTAGCAGTGGCACTGCTGGGTTGCGCTTTCTGGTTCCAATTTGCATGGAAATAATTACCATTGTTTATCTGAGAGACGGCATTTTGCAGATGAATTGGCTCCACAGAGCCCTCTTCTGCCCTGGCGGTGGGTGTTCTCACACAGCGTGCTGTGTGACATCTAATTGAACGGGCTGATGGCGTGAGATCCTCCTTGTAAAGTAAAGGTCATTGGAATGGTGAAGGTGAGAGGAAACGCGCTGAATACCAATCGGACTGACGGTATCAGAAACCATAGCAACTCTGCACAGGGTTTATAAATATAAGCGAAAAGAAAAAGGGAATAACCTTAAGGAGGTGCTGACAGCACTGCAATATGCATGTTGATGAAAGTGGTGGTCTCCTCATCCTTGCCAGTGAGGAGAATGTCTGTGAGAGGATGGGAGCGGCTCAGGGAACAAAGGGAGCCAGCTGCAGGTGCTGCTGATGGGCTTCATCGCCTGCCTTCCTGCCTGAAAACGTGCCAATCCCCAGGGCAGGTTTGTTATGGCCACTGCAAGATCTGCCTTTCGTCTCCTGGAATTTGAAAGCCTAATAGATTGCTTCCCGTCCTTGATCTTTGGGGTGAGCTGGGGCTGGAGTGTTCCTCCAAGGCTAGAAGAGCAAGTGGGTGTCAGTGGTGATGGGTTCCTATAGGTCATAGGGCTCTGTCGCACTGGGTACTGCTCCATGCACAAGGAGCGATGCTGTGATGCCTGCAGGGCACTGCGGGGGTGAATGGTAAATGGTAGGGGAAGGTAGAGGTGAAGTGGTTCACCTGGGCTCCCTGGGTCAGTGGAAGAGACAAACCCATCCCTGCGACTCCCAGCCCTGGTCCTACAGGGTGCAGTAGCGTTTTTTAGTGCTTTTGATCTGCAGCCCCCTAGCATTTTCCCTACTGAGGCTGAAGATCCCTGAGCTGTGAATTGAATCCTGTAAGTCTGATTTTCTTCAGTACCTTCTGTAGGCACCTTACAAACAGCCTGCAGTGCTCCCGGGGGTGGCAGCCGATAGCTTCAAAGGCACTGGCCCATGTCATCCTAAGCTTGTCTGAATTTCTTATTGAAGGGAGTGTATAATGGATGCAGTTGATTTTATTTTCTTGTTAGTTTGCTCAGAAAGATGAAGCTCAGTGAATGCAAGGTGCTTCTGGGGAGCTTATTTACAGGGTGTTTTTTTCTGTGCAGATTAGCATTTTGCCAGCTATGGCATGCCCATTTAAAATAAATATTTGCTTCCCTTTAATTTATGCTTGTGTAGAAAGATCCCTGAGTACGCATATCTATTCCTCTGTCGTACCTAATTAGACATTTCTGCCGCAGTGCTGGGGGACCAGGAGGAGCCATGCAGGATCACTGAGCAGCAGTGCTGGGTCAGCTTCCCTCTCTGGATCCTGGAAAGTTTGGTTTGAGCTGGGAGGTGTGCCCAAGCAAAGTGTATGGCAACACAGTGGTGTCAACAAGCGGAGGGGAGGGGAGGGGAGGGGAGGGGAGGGGAGGAGAGGAGAGGAGAGGAGAGGAGAGGAGAGGAGAGGAGAGGAGAGGAGAGGAGAGGAGAGGAGAGGAGAGGAGAGGAGAGGAGAGGAGAGGAGAGGAGAGGAGAGGAGAGGAGAGGAGAGGAGAGGAGAGGAGAGGAGAGGAGAGGAGAGGAGAGGAGAGGAGAGGAGAGGAGAGGAGAGGAGAGGAGAGGGGAGGGGAGGGGAGGGGAGGGGAGGGGAGGGGAGCGGAGGGGCGAGGCAGCTCTGGGTGTGCTGCATGCCCACATTCACCAACAAGGGGATGGTGGGGACAGGAGAAGCGCTCCCACAGGCTCGCACTCAGGGAGAAGAGCAGAAAACCTGCTTTAAAACGAACGAGTAAGAAGCTCAGCAGTTTTGAGTTGGAGCGGCCCACTGCCACCAATGACCTGGAGCTCTCCTCCAGCTCTGTGGCACAGCCAGATGTTGTGTGTTCTCACAGGCAGTTGGGAAACTTCCAGGCGGTTTCCAGTCCAAACATACCCACATTTGATTTGTATCCGTCTGATCTTCTGCTAATACCATCTTGTGGCAGATAGTTCTTTCTCCCTCGTACACCTGAGGATGTATTTATAGAGTCATCACGTAAAGCAAACACCCTGTGCTTTGTTAGCAAAGCTCCTTCCGTCTCTTGTTACATGACAGATTCTCTTCAGCAGCCTTTCCTTCCACCTGCACCTGCTTGGATTTTTTGATGCAGATCAGGTTCACAGTTTGTATGGCTTTGGTGGTTAAACCGTTGTTTCTCACAACTAGTGCACAGTGAAAGCAGTGCCTGGGTTTGGGCCATGGAAGGGCTCGTGACACCCATGGAGCACGGGTACAGTGGCTGCCCTGTGCTTTGCCAGAGCAAGGTGTCTGTGGGGTGAAAAGCCACGATCTCTGTTAACCCTGGAGCAAAATGTCCTGCAGCAAATCCTCTGGCACCCATCTCCTAACGCACAACAATTTCGGCCTTTTGGCTTTCTGCCTTGCTCTGTTCAGCAAGTCCAAGCTGGAAATTAAAGCTGACTGCCAGCAGGGACACCCGAGCTGCTGAGTGAGCTGCTGGGAGGGAAATCAAGCCGCATGGTTAGGGACGGATTCTTCTCTTAAGGCTCATTACTTCAATTTTTCCAGACCCTCTCCTCCGGCTCACCGTGAAACCTCAAACAGCGTTGCTGTGGGATGCAGCCTGGGCTGAGGACAGGGACCTGGGGTCAGCCACATGCTGTGCGGGGGCATTGCCACCTCCTTGCCACTGGGACACAGTTTGGGGAGGGGATAATGGGCAGCTGGAAGCACGGGCAGGTGGAACAATCTCTTTATCCATGGAGTCTCCTGGAGCAGACATCCATCCCAGCCTGCCTGCTTATACCTGCTGCAGGGAGACACCCCACACCCCGCTCTCCTCAAGGCAGAGCAGTCCCATTGCAGGGGAATGGCTCAGAAAATGTGTGTTCCCATGGCACAGCATCTCCTCAGAGACCTGCACGCTGTGCTCTTCAAAATCATTTTTACCTCCAGACAAATTCATTTCTTCCTCGAGAATGAGCTTAGCGCGCTAGGAAACAAATGCTTCAATATCTCCTCTGGCCTCTCAGGACTCATTATGAATTTATATTTAAGCCTTGTTTTTTATTTAAGCCTCGGAGTTTTCTGTGTAATTTTCCTGTACAGAGAGGAACACGCAGCTATTGGGGTTGCGGGATGGAGCGCTCAGCCAGCACAGTCCCTCGGAGGGAGTTTATAAGCCATGTATGTAGAGCTTATAAACCTTTGATGTAGGGTTCCTCGGGATGTGGTGATTGCAGCAGACCCGTAAATATTGAGATTCCTTAAACCGCACAGAGGCTGCGGAGCACGAGAGCTCAGCTGGAAGGGACTCAAAGCCGTGCCGAGCTCTGAATTCTTGAAGGCCACTTGACTCTCTGAGCTAATAGAGTCCTCCCAGCTGTGCCCATCTGCACGAACACGTCCTTAAGAAACCAAGAAATCATCAGAGAAAGAAAAGTGTTCCAAATGCTTTTGAGATTCTTAAACACTTAAGGAAGTTTTAAGAGCTAGAAGCAGCTTAGCCGTTGCTGTACATGCCCAGCAGCCCTTCAGACAGCGCTTGGGGCAGCTCTGGCCGTTTGAGGCTGGATGCAATTACAGAGCTCAGAGCTGCGTCCCCACAGAAGTGGGTGTGCAAAGTGCTGACTGCAAACATCCTCCCCGATAGCCCCAGGATGAATGCAGATGTTACAATCCTTCTCTGTGTCCACTGGGGGTAAAGCAGTGGGAAATGGGCTTAAATTAACATATGGGACATTTGCGTTAAACAACAAGGGGAAGAATTGCAAGCATCCCAGCATCAGAAGGTCCCTTCCCACCTCAGCCGTATTGGGATGCCAAGATCCCTGCATTCATCCTCTAGCTTCTTGGCCCTTTAGATGTTTGCATGGGAGCAGCTCCACAGCATCTATCCTCCTACCTACTTATGGCTGAGAGCCCTGGTTCTCCCTCCCCATATCCCTCCCTAAACTCATATCCCATCCCAGGCTGTATCTGAGCAAACTCACCTTGACTTCCCCCCAGGAACCCCTGCCTCTTTCCTGAAGTGCAGAATTAGAATTAGATTAAAATCTAAACTTGTCTTGAACCCATCACTCACTTTGCAATTTTGCTCTGACAGTGAGTGTGTCTGGTTTCTAATTCAGCTCAGTGTTCCCCAGTGCCCATCACTGCCCGGCAGAGGCACTGCACTGCCTCTCTTGGTCTCAATTTTTGTCCCCCTTACCACCCAGTGCTTTCTCTTCACGCATACACTTACACACATCATCAAATCACCTCTCGGGTTTCCTTCTGACAAGTTATGGAGGCTGACCTCCAGAAGTCTCTCCCTGTAAGTGGTTTTCCTCAGCTCTCAAACCATTTTTTATGGCTCTTTTCTTCACTCGCTCCATTTTATTCTATTTTTTTTTTTTTGATGTTCTCTTTAAAATATGGGTACCTCAGCAGGATGCAGTATTCTGGTGTCAGCCTGACCAAGGACGGACACGGAGATAAAATCACCTGCTATTCCACTTCACAGTCCTGTTGCTTATACACAGAAAGACCAAATTAGCTCTTCCTGCTACAGCAGCCAGAAAAATAGGTCTCACGTTTAAGAACCAAAAAGCTAGATAGCTGTATTAAAAGAAGAAAAATGAAGCCAACATAAAAGCAGAATTATAAACCAGGGTGGCGTTAATAGCACAGTGTGATACTAGCCTGAACACATTAGTTGAAATAAAATGCTGAGAAAATGCTTTCTTCCACTTCAGAGCCTATTACAAGCCTGTGCTGTGGCTGTGTTGGTCAGGCTGTGTTTCTGGGAGCCTGGACTCCAAGGAGCCTGTCAGTCCTCCACTTGCTGTGTGTGCTTCTCATGGGACCTGTGTGGAGGAGCATCCTCCCCTCCGGAGGGGGATGAAAGCCATGGAGATAAAAGCTCTTATATAGAGATAAATGTTGGGGGGCTGATGCATTGGGCACACCAGTTGGAGGTCACCGAGGTGGCTGGAGTGCATGAAGTACCAGGACATGGTGAGAGAGTTACTCTTGTTCTAGCATAGGAAGAGAAGGTGAAGGAGTGGCCTGATTGCCTGCAGCTACACAATGTGAGATAACAGGGAAGATGAAGCCAGATCCTTCCTGGAGATGCGTGGTGAACATATGACAGCACGAGCTGCCCAAAGAGGTGTGGGTGTCTGTGTCCTTGGATGTGTTTGAACTCATCATGGCCCTGATCGGTTTGCTGTAACAGGACCTGCTTCGAGCTGGAATGGCCCTTCATCCTTGTTCATGTTCAGGTCACTGGCGGGGAAGAGAAGACCAACACACATTGTTAGACAGGATGACTGGGATGGCGTGAAATGAGGCACGTAGTGAGAGTCGTCTCGCTCAGCTCCCAGGGACAGGGCATCCTGGTCTCCCTGTCATCCATGGACGGAGGAGTTACCCCCATGGGATGGTTCAGCTCAACCTAAGATATGTGTCTGAGGTTGGTGAGTTGATGGTGTTGATGATGGCATGTGGTGTTTTCTGTCTTTATTGGCTAGGGAGAGGTACTCTAAACAGGAGATCTAGAGGGGAAACCAGCTTAGGCTTGGCCATTTTGGTGTTTGATGATGGGTGTATCTTAAGAAGCTCCATGGCTCTTTGTCCTTGGGAAGGGACCAAATCCCCACAAGCATCAGGCCCAGCACTGTACAGCATCACATCTTTGTTGGATCAGGAAGCAGAGTTCTAGATGGCTGAAGCTAGTGAAAAAGTGTCTCATTCCCAATGCAGTGTGCCACCATCCTGCACCTCTGCTCGGAGTCCTTTTTCCTTACCAGGTAGCTGAAGAGTTGCTCTCTCTGCTAAGAAGAGCACCTTCACCTTCCTTTGGCAGAAGAGCAGTCCCTCAGCTTGATTTGCACTGGCCACGCTACCAAAAGCATCCACACTTCTTGTTCCCCATTCTTATTTTCCCCCACTCCAGATACCTCCCCAATATTCTGACATCTCCCCAAGACTGTATTCATTATGGAAATCTCAAACTACATTTTGGGGGATCCCTACAGATGTACAGTCAAATTGCTGCACAGCAATGGGCTGTTCCCAAGGAGGCTGTGTTTCACACAGTTCTCCCAGCAGAGCAGTGGTGCTGGGAGCCCTGACAGCCAATGTGCTTTTGTTCCTTGTAAAATGTTGTTAATGGAAAAGCAGACTTGAGCTTGTTCACAAGATACGTGAAATCAAATGTATAATACAGATATTGTTCCACCCTTGCAAGACAAAGGTCTTCCTGCTTCTTAAATATCTGATTATGTATTTTCAGCCCCAGCATAATGTCATGGAGATAAAAGCTTTCATTGCTTCTTCAGTATTTCACATCTTTCCAAAAACACATTGTTTTTCTTGTTAGGTCATATGGATTGAAAGAGCATCCTCTGCTGATGAGACAGCTTGAAGGACCACAAATGCTGGTTCATCTGCTAGTCTGTCCTCCCCATGTTCTCCTGTCCCTTCATTTGCTCCCCCCGAATGTCTTCTGGATAGCAGTTCAGCCCTATGGCTTCATCTCCTTACCCATCTCCCAGCTGAGATGCAAGCCTGCAGAGCTGCATGTCTCATGCTCCAGGCAGTGAGCTGCCAGCCAGGCCCAGCACCAGCAACTCAGTGGGTCTGGCAGGTCCTGACGTCTCAAGTCGGGTGGGAACTGCTCTGGAAGCAGCATCTCAGAAGTGGAGCCTAATGGAAACTCTAATGGCAGCCTAATGGCAGCTCTTCCTGCTGCCATAGAAACTGCACAGGCTTGACAACAAGTTGTTACTTCTTTCGTCTCCAGCAGCTCAGCATCTGAAGTGACTTGACCTATGAGGACATTTGCATTAAGTATCACTTGATAGCTGGAAGAATTAGATTGAAGGAGAAAAAAAAAAACCAAAAACAACGAAGAGGAAACTTTTGAACCTTGTGTGAAAGCCACAGGGGGGCTCCTGAGCCATGGCAGGCATTTCTATGGGGTAAGAGCAAGGGAACAGACAGGCCAAGGAGAGACTGTTAGCCAGGAGGAGCTCACCAGGGATGCCTCCTTTTTTATTTTTATTTTTATTATTTTTATTTTTTTAATGATTTTTGCCTATTAGCAAAGGGCCCCTATGCAAGGAAAGCCTTTCTGCTGCTTATGAAACTAAGAGACCTACAAAGGATCTGCAGAGCTCTCGGGCACAAGCCTTACAATTTAACAGAAACAGGTGGCAGAGATGTCTGCTTGCAGGCTCCTAACTTCGCAGGCAGGGAAAGCAGATAAGTTAAAATTTAATTCCTGAAGGCACAGTTTTGCAGAACAAGCCAGTATGACATTAAAACACAGCCCCATCTATGCCATTCGGAGATGCTTTTTACTTCTGACATCTCCCTGAGAGCATCTGCCACTCAGTGCATCACGGGCACTAGTTTTTGAGAATTCTTACAAATATGTCCCCCATTTTAACTCCTTTTGATAAACCTATTTCAGGAATTAAGATAGCAGATTGTGAAAAACTAACAGTACCAAGTAAAAGCACCCCTTGAAACCCAGAAAACCGTGAAAACCATGGCAACATCGGAGTTTCATCACACAACACATGTCAACCACAAGCAAGTGTCAGATGGGACTGGTGTCCCAACCATTTCCTTCTCCCATCGAACAGCTGCCTGGGGTGATGGTCATTCAGTGTTTGGCATCCTGGGGATTGTTTGATGCATCCTGAAAATCTGTGAACTTGTGCAAGCAGCAATGCAGTCTTGGGACAAGTGTTGTTCAGATGTCTTTGGATGGGTGTTGTTTGGTGGACTTGGGATGGGTGTTGTTCACTTGGCTTGGGGTGGGTGTTGTTTGGTTGACTTGGGGTGGGTATTGTTCAGTTGACTTTGGGTGGCTGTTGCTTGGTTGACTTGGGATAAGTGTTGTTCGGTTGACTTGGGATGGCTGTTGATTGGTTGACTTGGGATGGCTGTTGTTTGGCAGCTGCTGCTCATGTGTATTTATCTTTTTTTCTAACCTGCTCACCTTTTGCTATCTCAGAGCAGCTGGGAGGCTGCCCATAGACATGTTGTGACCAGGTATCCATCACGCTTGGACAAAGCCAGAGATTTGGCTGTCGTGATGCAGGCACAAACCTAATGGCTGCAATGTGCTGCTGCACTTTTGGCTCTCACAGTGAGGTCACTGGCTGTGCTGGAACAACCTCCAGCCTTCACTGAAGATCTTGCAGAATGCTGCAGTAAGTTAACTTCCCCTGAGAGCAATCATAAAACAATAAGTTGTCATTTTGTGTTCTTAATGTGGTAGTAAATTAGATGAGGAGTTCAGTATTTAATTGCGAAGCTCAAAAAGCCCCATATTACCCATGAGCCCTGGCATTTTCCTGATGATATCTTACAACCCCACAGTGTACAGTTGGAGGTCAGAGTTCATCTTCTTCCTCATACGTCCTCTCATGATGGTGAAGGTGCATCTGGCGGGCAGCATTCCAGCATGGCTAGAATCTGAGCACCAATGTTGATGATGTCGATGCTTCATGCATCCCCATTTGCCCCTTTTGCATGAAGCATCACAGCCATACAGGAGCTGGAGCTTGCCCCTTCATTTCTTGGCTGTCCTTGACAACTCTGACAGCTAGGATGGATTTTCTGAGTGAGCAAGCAATCTCTGTTTGGACTAACAATAAGGTTTGGTCTAAAATCTTTTTTTTGTGCTCCATTTATTCAATGTCTTCTTTCACAAAAAGTTAGGAGCTTAGTGCATGTTTTCCAAATAACAACAGCACTTTATAAAGAGCAAGCAGACAATTCTTACCCTGTGTTTGACATGGGTCAGCCTTCCTTGCAAAATAACCTCTTACGTGAAGATAATGAGATGGGTTATTGTGGCATAGAGTGAAAGGACAGAAGAAGGAGGTTGGACATGAAAGTTGGTGGTAAGCTCGAAGGGACCAGGAGGGGAGCAGTGGGCAAAGGTCTTCCAAACATGGCTTTCAGCAGGGAGCTGATCACCACCACCAGGCAGCAGACCATGCTGTGCTCCACCACTCTCATTCTGAAACCAAGAGCTCAGGATGTGTGCACAGTGTCCAACACTGCTACTGATGCCCCAGGTGGGCCTTCACCCAGGCACCCAGTGCTCTTCCATCTCCCCAAGGCACTTTCCAACATCTGAGGGTAAAACTCCTTGTTCATCTGGCCATGCTTCCAGAGGATGCTTGATGAGTGCTTTCACAGTTGTCCTGTTTCTGTCTGGGCTTGGAACTCACGGTGGGATCTCTTGGCAGAGGCTCCAGTGCAGCAGCCCAGGACCCTGCAGTGGCACAAAGCCAGAATGCTCTTCTGGATTAATTCTCCATAAAAATTCACACAAATATGCCATGCTGGACCTCATATTTTGACACAGGATGTTGTGGCTATACCTGTGATGGAAGCATACCCAGGGCCATCCATTGGCTCTGCAGCAGCTGGATCACGGTAGCCTGGTCCCAGAACAGTGTGGCTGCACTCAAGCTGCCTATTGGTAATAGTTCATAGAATCACAGAATCACCAAAGTTGGAAAAGACTTCCAAGATCATCCAGTCCAACTGTTCACCTACTACCAATATTTTGCCACTAAACCATATCCCTTAGTACAACATCTAAATGTTTCTTAAACACTTGCAGGGACAGTGACTCCACCACCTCCCCGAGCAGCCCATTCCAGCACCTTACCAGTCTCTCAGAGAGGAAATATTCTTCCTAATATCCAACTTTAATCTCCCCTGGTGCAACTTAAGGCCATTCCCTCTAGTCATATCGCTGTTACCTGGGAGAAGAGGCCGACCCCCACCTCACCACAGCCTCCTTTCAGGCAGTTGTACAGAGCAATAAGGTCTCCCCCAAGCCTATTCTCCAGACTGGACAACTTCAGTGCCTTCAGCTGTTCCCCACAAGATCTGTGCTCCAGACCCATCCCAGCTTTGTTGCCCTTCTCTGATCACGCTCCAGGGCCTCGATGTCTTACTTGTAGTGAGGGGCCTAAAACTGAACACAGCACTCAAGGTGTGGCCTCAGCAGCGCTGAGTACAGGGGGACGTTAATCTCCTTTCTTCTGCTGGCTGTGCTATTTCTTATACAAGCCACACTCATTACTTCACACAGCACCGCCCCAAATCCAATTCCTATGTCTGAGAGCGCTGTCCAAATGCTCCCTGAGCTCCGGCACTCGGGGCCGTGCCCACTGCCCTGGGCAGGCTGTTCCATGCCCACTGCCCTCTGGTGCAGACCCTTTCCCTCACCCCCAGCTGCCCCTCCCCTGACCTGAACCCCTTAGGTTCTATTCTAATCTCTCATCAAAGATTTGGAGAACATTTTGAAGGGATATTGCAATTTTTGATCCAGCATGTGTGCATCTTTTGTGAATATTCTGTCAGAAGGCCATGACAAATGCTAATACATGTCTGCAGAAGCCACGTGAAGTCTCTGCATTTACCTTGGCACCACAGATACTGAGAGGAGCTGCTGGAAGGAACGGGGCTCTGCCCACGCCGCAGGTAGGGAGCTCTGCTTTGCCTTCAAACCAAACAGAATCAGGCCCTGCTGCTGCTGCTGCAGGCTGCAGGCGGGGAGAAAGAGCAGCCACGAGGCTTTCCTCTGGGGTGGAGGAAGGGAGCAGAGGGACGCTGCAAGGGAGATGCCCACACTCATGGCCACTGCTCTGCCCCAGCTCCCCAGCACACCTTGCTCCCCTGATCGAGGGCCGCCCCCTGCCAGGCGCTCCCCAGCGGTGGGCTGTGCCTCACGGTTATTTATAAGCCGAGCAGACAGGCAGAAGAGATGCTCAGGCAAAAAAACCCGCAGCGTGCAATGACAAAGCCGGGGAGCTGCTGCCTTCCGCACGCTGCCAATTGCACAGTCAAGTAAATAGCCCCGGGGCGCTGGTGACTCCGACGCCGCATTTTCGTGTCTGAAAAACGGTTCTATTTATTGAACATTCATTTTGCACTTGAGAGCTAAAAACTTCCTCTTCCCACCTTCTGTCGGAGGCGCGCGCACCTCCGGCGTGTAACTGAGAGCGAGCTGCGTCTCGGGGGAGAGCAGCTTAATGACTCATGGAAAGTCGCTCCGCACGCAGCCTGTGGGCTGATGTTCGTGTGGAAACGGCTTCGTGTCTTACAGATAGAGGCCGGAGAGAGGGGTGCGGGTCTCTGACCTGGGGCTACGTGGAAATTGCATGAGCAGAGAAGCTTGACGTTGGCCTCTTGGGGTGGAAGTCGGGTGGACGGGGCGCTGGCAAGGGCTGCCCAGAGGCTGTGGGCTCTCCTCCTTGGAGAGCTTCCAAAGCCACCTGGATGTGGCCTTGGGCACCCTGCTCTGGGTGTCCCTGCTGGAGCAGGGCTGGGCCAGAGGGCCTCCTGAGCTCCCTCCCACTTCAGCTCCTGTGAATGGCACACACGCAGCGCCGGGAGCCAGCTGGGGACTGCGGTGCTCTGGAGGCTCCTCCAGCTTTGCAAGCGCTGCGGGGCCGGGCGCAGGGTGCAGATGAGAACGTGATGGTTGTGGTCTGTGTTTGCCGTCAGCCAAACCCTGCTGGGAAGCATCGCAGCTGCAGCTGAAGAGTGGTGAAAGGCAGGAGCTGGGGCAGAGGAGACCCGAGGAGAGCGGAGAAGGAAGACACCTGCAGCAGAAGAGGGTTCCCATGGCGTGTGCCCGCCCGCCTTAGCCCCGGGAAGGTGATGTGGTTAGCGCTGAAGTCAGTAGGAGCTGAGTCTATCTGTCTTACATGGGTGCCATTCACCCAACAAGTTGTCTCGGTTATGTGTACTGAGAAAGAAAGGAGATCCTTTCCGGCTAAGATCCCTGCTGCTGCCCCTCACTGCTGCTGTTTCTGCAAGAATTGGGGCTCCTCTGAGCTATTTACCAAAGGATGCTTGGAGAAAACACATCTTTAATGAGGGTGCCCTTTCCCACAGCTCTGTGAGCGGGAGGCAGCCCTGTCCGCTCTGACTTCATCTCTTCAGTGTGCCCCTGCCTGAGGGCCAGACCCTCTGCATGAGAGAAGGTGTTTAATGCTAATTTTTTATATCATATAATAATGTGATATATCATGGAATTACAGAATTGTTTGGATTGGAAGGGACCCTTAAGGGTCACCTGATCCATTCCCCTGCGATGAGCAGGGACACCTACAGCTCCATCGGTGCTCAGAGCCCCATCCAGCCTGACCTTGAGTGGCTCCAGGAATGGGGCGTCCATCACCTCTCTGGGCAACCTGTGCCAGTGCCTCACCACCCTTATTGTAGAAAACTTCTTCCTTGTTTCCAATATAAATCTCCCTTCTTTTCATTTGAAACCATTTGTCCCTCTCCTACCACAACAGACCCTGCTAAAGAGTCTGCCCCCCTTCTTTCTTACGACCTCCCTTTAGATCTCTCTACATATAGATGATTTTTAGCCTGAGCAGCGCAGACTTTCTCCACGCAATCTTCAACACATCACCTCCAGGGCCGGGAGGAGGCCAGCACCCCACTGCCCCAACACCAACCCTTTGTGCAGAGCTCCACGTGTGTCCCTCCCTGCAGGAAGGCAGCAGCCCCAGCGGGGCCCCCCTTTCCCCTGCAGCCCCCATGGGCGGTGCTCCCCAGCCTTTCTGGCTGTGCTCTGCATGGAGGCAAGGAGCGAGGGCACCAGGTGGTGCCCCCCATCACCTCCCCTGCTGCTGTCGCGGTCTCAGCGTCTGCCTCATCTTCACATGCAGTGCAAACAGCATCCATGTAACCCACATTTCGTGTTAGGCAGGGCGGAGCTGCCCTCTGCTGTCTCTGCTCTGCACAGCTGCCTGTTTGTTACGCAGATTAAAGCCCAGCCTGGGCACGCTGCTCTGCTTCCAACAGGGCTGTTTGGAACCCAGCCCCTCTTCCCCGGCCATGAACTCACACGGAGATGGCGTTTTGCTGCCCGTGCGACCGCAGAGAAAATCCAATTGGGGAGCTGTGATGCATGGAGGGGTGAGAAGCACCTGGCCCAGCTTTCCCAGTGCTTCCGTGTCCCTGCATGCTGCTGGTGCTTTGGGGTTTGCTGGTGGCTGTACGCTGGCCTTCAGGCCTTCTTCCTAGCTGGGAGAGCTGGCTGAGGGCTGGTTTGTTGGGACATAAAGTCCCTGAAGAGAATTATTTGGAGAAGGGCACATATAGATCACTGAGCCCAGCTGTGCACAATGCCAGGCGATGGCTGCGCAGGGACAGCTCTGGAAACGTGGTTTGCATTTACCCCAATATGGTACCCACATTGGGAAGGCCGGGTGTAGAAAAAAGCCCATGCTGTGGTGTGTGATGGGTGTGCGGGGCTCCCTGGGTGAGACGTTCCACTACAAAATCCTATGGCCACCTCAGGTCCACCATGGGGTGGTGGTGATCCCTCTGTGTGTGTAACTTCTACCAGGATTCGGCTCCCTTCTGTTTGCTCCCCGCAGTGGCTCCCAGCAGGCTCAGCTCCCACTGAGGCAATGTCACCACCCTGCCTCGTTTCCCTGCTGTCTCTGCTGATGCCTTGAATTTGGTGCTGTTGTGGGATGCTGCTCCCCATCCCGCAGTGGGACTGGAGAAGGCAGGAGCTTGCTGGGTGTGGGGTGGGCAAAGTTACACCTTCTTCTCCAAACTCTTCTGAAGGAGCTGGGACTGTTCAGTCTGGAGAAGAGGAGGCTCAGGGGAGACCTTATTGCTCCCTATAACTACCTGAAGGGAGGATGTAGTGAGCTGGGGGTCGGCCTCTTCTCTTGTGTAACTAGTGATAGGACTAGAGGGAATGGTTTCAAGCTGCGCCAGGGAAGGTTCAGGCTGGACGTTAGGAAATACTACTGCTCTGAAAGGGTGGTCAGGCACTGGAATGGGCTGCCCAGAGAGGTGGTGGAGTCACCGACCCTGAAGGTGTTCAAGGACTGTTCAGACATTGTGTTGAGGGACATGGTTTAGTGAGAACCATTGGTGATGGGTGTATGGTTGGACTGGGTGATCCTGTGGGTCTTTTCCAACCTCGGTGATCCTTTGATTCTATGATCCTATGATTCTATGATTCTCATCTCCCCACACCTGGAGCCACCTGTAGGGCACCAACAGTAAAAACCAGAGGGAACCCTGGGCGTGCTACTGGGGAAGTATAAAAGCTCTGTTTCCATTGCTCATTTGGGACAAAACCAATGATTTAAAACCAAACCCATTATGCTCTCTAATATCACATGACTGATGGTCTTTTGGTTGTACAGATGCAACCTGCATGAATCTTTAGGGACGTGGTGTAGTGGGTGCAGTAGTGATGGGGTGGCGATTGGACTGGAGGGCTGTAGAGCTTTTTTCCAACCTTAGTGGTTCTACGGTTCTATGAACATCTTGGTGTCATTTCTGTCAATGGCAAAAGCACTGTGTTGTTGAGGCACTGAATTTCCCATGTCCACTGAAGTGAATAAAACTAACACTCCCGGGGCACCTTGGAATGGATATATTATATTTACAAGGGTGGATAGTGATAGGACAAGGGGGAATGGTTTTAAACTGAGACAGGGGAGGTTTAGGTTGGATATTAGGAAGAAGTTTTTCACCCAGAGGGTGGTGACGCACTGGAACAGGTTGCCCAAGGAGGCTGTGGATGCCCCATCCCTGGAGGCATTCAAGGCCAGGCTGGATGTGGCTCTGGGCAGCCTGGTTTGGTGGTTGGCGACCCTGCACATAGCAGGGGGGTTGGAACTCAAAGATCATTGTGGTCCTTTTCAACCCAGGCCATTCTATGATTCTGTGATATTAAAAGCAGGTGCTGCTTTCAGGAAATTGCAGATGGAATGGTTCAACTTTAAATGTGTCAAACATAACTAGCAATGCAGTAGAGTTTTAATTAAAAGTGCCTGGAAGTAGTTAATTATTTTAACAGTTCGAGCAGGAGATAGAAATGAGGTTCCCGTCCTTAATAAATCACTATGCTGCTCTGTTAGCAGGACGCTGTTCAGGAGTGGCCTCAATTCCAGACAACACAGGTATTTGCTCAGGTCTAGGCTGGCAAGAAGCCATGGGAAGATGATCATTTCACTTGCAGTCAGCCAGCAGAGCCCAGGCGAGGACGGTGCTCCTGCTCCAGCTCCCAGGCTGGCACCAGGGCGTCCCAGTCTGCCCGTGCTGTGAGGTGCTGCAGCAGCAGGACCTGCTCCCACCTCAGCACAAGCACAGTGCATCCCTTCTGCCCTGGTTCTGATGCGGGACATCTCCTGGGGGGGCAACCAGATCCTGAGGTCTGGTCGGAGGGGTTGGATACCGGTGTTTTTCTCTGCTGAGAGCAGGTCTTTGGGGCAGAATTCTTTTGAGAAGAAAGACTTATCGCCATCTCCTGCCTAATGGACCTCCGGCAGCTGTAGCCCTGCTGTAGTCCCTGAGGTGGGTGGCCGGTGGCAAGGGCAAGGCAGGAGGCTGCATAGTGTCTTGGTATGGACATGGAATCATAGAATGCCTTGGGTTGGAAGGGATCTTCAAGGTCACCCATCCCCAAGCCCTGCTGTGGGCTGGCTGCCCTCCACCAGCTCAGACCACCAGGGCCAATCCATCCTGGCCTTGAGTGCCTCCAGGGATGGGGTACCCACAGCTCTCTGGGCAGCATGTGCCAGGCTCACCCTCACTGCTACTATTTATGCATCTGTTATTTCAATCTCATATGTAGAAGTGGATATCTGCAGTCATTTCCCCCCCACCCTCCATGGGGAGGCACTGACACACATCGCATGAAGTTCTCTGACTGCACCAGTTTTTTCTCTCCGCTCTGGTCTCTCAAAGCCTCGCTCTTTTGGCTCTTTGCTCAGGCTAGCGGCGATGTGTAATGCTGCAGATCCCACTATGTGCATAATTACCAACACGGGCACCTGTGCCAGCCTAGCAAATTAGAGGACAGGCAGCACGTGGCAACCTCTAATTGCAGCGGCAGCCTGGGTGCTGGGTGCAGGTACTGCTGCCGGAGAGCACAGCCCTGGCAGAGCAGGAGGAGATGTGCCGTCCACGAGCAGGGCTTGCTCCGGGGTGGTTTTCTTTTTCTTTTTGCACTTTTTTGTTAGTTTGGCTGCGTGAGCATATGCTCAAGATCCATTGCTACAACACAGACGGCGCGGGATCTGCGCCTCTCTGCCAGCACACCTGGGGCCGACAGCCCATCTCCTCTTGCCCAGCAGGAGCATCCCTGCCAGGGGGTGCTCTGGGGGGAGGTGTATCCCTGCTGCCCACCCACGGGTACCAGCAGCCCCCAGGGAAGGCAGGGGCAGCCCCTGGGGCGTTCCGCTCCTGAGCGTGTTGGAAAATCTGTCTGCAGACACACTCGGCGCATCCTGCTGTGTCAGGGCGATTTTCTCAGTCATTCAGCCCGCATTTCTCCTTCCTTAATTTCATTCTTAATGTTCTTTGCCTAAGCCCCGGGGGCAGTAAATAGCAGGCAGGTTAGCAGGAATAGCTGAGCAGCCGTAATGAGATTTGTGCTCAGGACGGCTTGCCGCCCTGCTCACTGCGTCGTGCTGCTGCTGGCTGAGTCAGCATCCCCAGGGACGTGCCGCTGGCTCAGGTCTTCCCCCTGCATTTATTTTTAGTTCTTTCCAGTCGGGACCAATTAGCTCTGTACGCCTCTCCCTCTGTTTCTGCATCTCACCTGGGGCGGGCTGTGGGATGTTCAGATCCTTCTGTCCCTCACTTACAGACAGCCCTCACGGCGACGCGGTGTTTCTGAGTGTAGGAGGATGGGTGGTGATGTGTTCGTTTTGGCATCCACTTCTCAAAGACACGGGAGTGCTTTTGGACATCTTGCTGCTCCTTTCTGCTGGAAGAGAGGCTACAACTTCTTCTTCCCCAGGCTTTATCGGATTCCTTTAGGGATACTGTAGTTACCACTTCCAAATCATTTCATCTTCACTTTCTTCCTGCCCCACTCTTTGGCCCCCAAAACCCTTCCACTGGGCCCCAAGGCATGCAAAACACACCTGTGGTGCCGTGCTTTGAGAAAGCACTGCTCTGGCAGGGAATGACACAGCCCTCTTGTTATTTCAGGAACTTTGAAACAGGAAAACCACAGACAACGACAGTAGGGCACAGTGGGGCCCAAAGCCCTGGCCAGCTCTGACAAATCCACCTATGGGGACAGATTGGGATGGGGATGGCAATGGCAATGGCAGTGGAGATGAGGATGGAGATAAGGATGGACATAGGAATGATGAGGATGGGATCATGGATCGGAATCATAGAATCATTAAGGTTGGGAAAGACCTCCAATGTCATATAGTCCAATTATCATCCCATCCCCACCATGCACACTGACCACGTCCCTCAGTGCAACATCCACAGGGTTCTTGAACACCTCCAAGGATGGTGACTCCACCACCCCCTGGGCAGCTGTGCCACTGCCTCACCACTCTTTCAGAGGGAAATTTTTTCTTAATATCCAACCTGAATCTCCCATCTCAACTTAAGGCCATTATGTCTCATTCTATTGCTGTTACGTGGGAGAAGAGGCCAACCCCCACCTCACCACAGCTTCCTTTCAGAGCAATAAGGTCTCCCCTGAGCCTCCTCTTCTCCAGACTGAACAATCCCAGCTCCCTCAGCTGCTCCCCATCAGACTTGTGCTCCAGACCCTTCACAGCTTCGTTGCCCTTCTCTGGACACTCTCCAGGGCTTCACTGTCTTTCCTGTGGTGAGAGACCCAAAACTGAGCACAGCAATCAAGCTGCAACTTCACCAGAGCAGAGTACAGGGCAATACTCACTTCCCTGCTCCTGCTGGCTGCAGTATTTCTGATACAAGCCAGGATGCCATTGGCCTTTTTGGCCACCTGGACACACTGTTGGCTCATGTTCAGCCAGCTGTCAGTTGACACCCCCAGATTCTTTTCCTCTGTGTAGCTTTCCAGCCACTTTGCCCCAAGCCTGTGGTGATGCATGGAGTTGTAATCAAAGTGCAGGACCTGGCACTTGGTCTTGTTAAGATTGCTTCAGCCCAGTGATCCAGCCTGTCCTGATCCCTCTGTAGCACCTTCCTAACCTCAGGAAGATTGACACTTCCTCACAGCTTGGTGCCATTTGCAAACTTACTGAGGGTGCACTCAACTGGTGGAGTTGGGATACGTTTGGAGATGGGGGTGGGCATGTGGGTGGGGATGGGAGTGGTGGTAGGATATGAATAGGAAGAGGGAGAGGATGGTCCCTATGACACCAACCCAAGCACTGTGGGAAGGTTTCTGTTCACAAAGCTATGGTGTGGCTGAGTTCTCATGTCAGTGTTGTGCCAGTGGGGAGGTTTGCTCTATAAACAGCCATGAATAATAATGGGTGCAATAATGTCATCAGGCAGAAATTCACTTCTCCTCCAGCACTTCGTGGCCTCTTGTTGACCTACTAAATAAAGGGAACCTTTCATCACCTGAACTGCAGGCATGCTGATGGAAAGCAGGATGGCTTGTTTAAAGAGAATTGTGGAGGGGAAATCTTCACGCGTTATGAAATGTTGTTTATTCAACATATTCCCTGCTGTTACAGAAGCTTTTCACTTGGCAGTGTGCTTCAGAGCAGCTTAGCTTTGAATTTGGTTTGTTTTTTTCTTTTACTAGAGCTGTGAGATTTGCTTTAAGATGTTGGAAGATTTGGGGGGCTGTGATATGTAGGAACACATGAAGAAGCCCTTCTGGGGTCCCTGTTGCCCAGGAGTGTGGGGGCCAAACTCCAATGGATGTGGTCCCTTGCAGGTCTATGCCTTTGCCCCAGTGCATTTCCAGCCTCTTCCCATTATGTTTATCAGCTCTGAAAACAACCACAGCATTTGAATCAGTCTGTTTGCAAGGTAATTGATGTTATCAGATGTGTGTGTGTGTCAGAAGGAATTTGTCCTAGAGCAATTAGGTCGGTTGTTTGTCTTCCATGAGATCTCCCTGAATTATATAAATTGCAGTAAATATAGGCTTGGCCTCCTGTTAGTCAGGCTGTGACTGGTCCGACTGGGCTGATAAAGAGCTCTAGGCTTTAATGACTCCGCACATTTTCTCGTAGGCGAGTTCCTCTTTCTGCTGCCTGAGTATGTGTGGTGATGGTCACGCGTGGTCCTCATCGAGTCCTGTGCAGTGCTGCTGGTGTCAGACACTCTGCAGTCCTGAGTTCTCGGGCAGCTTTGTCCTCCATGGCAGGTTGCAACCATGCATTGTGAAGGTCTCCTGGGTTGGCCAAAGTTGTCCCTTCCTGCCACGGGGAGACCCAGCTCACAGCTGCTCAAAGGGCTCTGGTTCTGCCATCTCCATGGTTACAAGGAATGGGAACCAACCAACGATGAAGCAGCACTAGAGAGTCCTGCCATCCTAGGGCTGTGAGACAGCTCATGAGCATGCCATGTTCATTGCTTTGCAGCGCAACCTCCACCCAGCAACAATAATGACACTTCCTGTCTTAATTATTTCCTTCCTTCATGTCCTCCCTCGTGCCCCCAGCCTGCAGTGCCCCACATCACCCACCCATGATGACCATGGACACGCTGCAGCGGTGCCCACGGATGGGTGTGCGCTGCCGGTGGCTGAGCTGGGGCACTGACCTACATGTGTCACCCTGGCTTCCCCAGGAAAATACTTTGGTTTGAGCAGATCTGGTGACTGTGACCACAGTGAGATGTCCCAGAATAGACAATGTGTGTCAATAACTCCTCAAGTTGAGCTGCTGTTGTCTGAAACTCGCTAAGTCCATTAACCACAATGAAGAATTACTGTGTCCAAGAAGATACAACTTGGCCACGGCCAAGATGTAGATGCTTTATTGAATATTTCTGTTGGTGGTGCTTGTGTATCTTAGTGCATCCAAAGATAATTTTAAGCATCCTAAAATGCCTAAGAGCTGAGAGATTGCATAAATAAACAGCACAGGAAATACTCATCCCTCCTGTAACACAACTGTGAAACAAAAAGCAGCAGATGACTGCAGGGAGGAAAGCAAGAGGGACCTGAAGTGGTGGCTCCCAGGGCTTGTTCTGGGCTTGTTCGGAGGTGATGCTCTGATTTCCATTTCCTGACGTCTTGCACTGCTCCCAGGTGTAGTCCCAAGCCCTGTGCTGGGTATGCTGGAGCCAGCTGGGGTCAGGAGAGCAAATCTTGGCATTTCTTGCTGTGATTGCCGAATGTGGGTACTTACTATCTGATGTTTAATCAAATAGAAACATGCATAAATGTAATTATAGTAATAATGATAATAAAGAAAAACAACAAACCTCAGTGACAGAGCAGAAGAAGACACCAAATTAGTCTGAAATTAGTCAGACTGTCAAAAATGAGAAAAATGCTACATGTCAGTGGAGCCCAAATTCCCACCCACTCCGTGCTGACACGTTTTGACAGTCTTTAATTGTGCCGTGACACATCAGCTCATCTGTGGGGCTGGGGTGGGGATGTCCTGGAGGAGGGGGATGGCAGGAGAGGAGGCTGCAGCCTGGTGTCCCCAGCCAGCTTGGGGCTGTGTCTGAGACCTTCATTGCCTCTGCTTGCCCACTTTCTGGGCTGTGTGCCCCCCAGGTGATCCCTGCTCAGGCTTTACAGTGGTTAATTTCCTCCCAGGTGTTTCTCCAATGCTGTCATTGTGGGATCTGAGCCATCTGCAGCCACTAAGGAAGCCATCTTCTCTGTCCTTTGCAAGCCACTCCTCTCGGAGCTATAATGGGGATTTGGGACACCAAGAAGAGGACCGTGGCTGCTGCTCAGTTTGGGACACACAGAGCACGAATTTTTTGGTGTGAGGAGCACGTGTGATGGCAGCCGCGTGTCTGAGAAATGGGGAGGCCAAGTCACCTTTAGGTTGATGGGCTGGTGGCATCACTTAGAAACGTCACACCTTCAGCAGGGCTGGAGCTGGTTCTTTGGGGTATCGGTTCCTTTCGGTCACTCCTCCCCTTCCAGCCCCGTTCAGCCCCCTTCTTCCCTTTCTGACTGCACCAAGCAGGCAGGAGCTTCAGCCATATACAGCTCAGAGATGTCTCCTGAGCACCACTTGCCCTGTCACGGATGGGAGAAGGGTCCCAGCAGAACTCCGGTGTGTGACCATGTCATTACTGTGTCTAACACACAGATTAAATGAAAGCTGCACAAGCAACTTTACTTGTAAGCCAGTGCAGTACTGCTAAGTGATGTATGTGATTGCCTGCAGAGAGAGACCATGGGTACACCATGATAGCAGAAACATGTTCTGAAAGATGAAAGTAGTGGTTTAAAATGCTGACGTATCAGGTTTTTGGGGGGACTTCAGTTGCTTTTTATCTTCTGTCTGCTTAGACCCATCCAAATCCAGCTTTTCCTCAGATTTTAAACTGCAGATAGGCACCACTTACAGGGAGACCCAGCCCTTAAAAGCGTTCTTCAAGATCATGACTGCTATGGAGGAAAGGCTGTTTGTGATCCTCATTGCCTGAGCAAAGATACTAACCTTCGCCAGGCCTTACAAAGCAGGGAGAAACACTGCAGCATCTGCCCTGTCACCAGCTCTTCCATGGTGGTGATTTCATGGTGCACCTCAGTAAACCATCAATTTAGCAGGACTATTATAGGCTGGGTAATGATAGCTTCCAGCCTGGTGACAGGGGTCCTTCTGCACGACAACTTTCTTGTAGAGGTGTGATGGCCACAGGCAGGCTTTGGGGATGTAGCTTTTCCAAAGCTGATAGATAACCCATCAGGCCTAACCAACCAGAGCTTTAGACCAGCCTGATAGTGGGCACCTGGATGGATGGATCCCTGCTACAATCCCAGATGGAGATGGGCGTTGTGGGCAGGCTGAGACACGTGCTGCTCCTCTGCTGCCAATGCCATCAGCTTGTGCTGTGAGGCCAGAGGACGCCTCGTTGCCTGGCGTGAGGTGTTCTTGGCCAACACACTCAGCACAAATATTGAGGACCTTATCAAGATGATGAAGACATCGTGTGAATCCACCTGGTTTAAAAACCAGGGTATCTGCCTACCCTTGGGTCAGCCCGGAGGACCACCAGGGTCACCCAGGACTGTCACTGTCTTCTGGTAGGGTCTCCCACTGGCTCTGCCCAATGGATGAAGGGCTGTTTGGGGACTCATGCTTCCCCTAGCAGCAAACCAACCCCTGGGACATCTTAGGAGACGCACCCCTCTCCTTTCCTTCTCCATGCATTATTAATTCCAAGCTTATGCAGGGAGCAATTTCTGATATTCCTCCAATACATTTTTGGCAACGCTGATGTCCTTAGAAAGTGAGCAGCACCCATAGCAGCTTTTTCAGTATTTGATTTAACCATAACTGCCTCCAGCAGGGCAGTCTTTCCTCTTGACATGTCAACATTCAAGGATTCAACAGCACATTGATCCAACACGAGGGGTCCTCACACAGAGTCTGAGGTGCTGTGGCCTCCTCGGTGCACAATATTCAGTCTAAGCTTACTCCATTGTCTGCAATCTGTTTGAAGTATCAGAGGGTCCTTTTGCTGGGTCAGCTGTTACGTGTAGGTGCAGCTCTACCTGTGCAACAGAGGCAGTTGTGTCTGTCCACCGACATCCACCATGAATGTCACCATGGTCTTTGCGAGGCTCCAAGGCAGAGTGTGACAGCTGTGCGGTGATGGTGGGAAATGAACCCAGGGCTCTGCCAGTCACGACAGCAGCAAAATAAAGATCAAAACGAGAAATGAAATATGGAGGGATTTTCCTGCCTCGAGCAGAGGCTGAAAGAGGAAGCAGCCGTGGCTGATGCTGCTGTCACCGCTTTTAGCTGTGGGCTGTCCTGCTGGCCAAATGTCCTGCAAGCCCTGCAGGAGCAGCCTGGCCTTCATCTCCTGAAATTACAAGCTTACAAGCATCTTTAGCTGCTGTGGCCTGGCAGGTATGCACCCATATCTCCCGGTGTGCACCCCAGCAGTGCCTGGCCAGGATTCAGCTCCTCTTTCTCAGTGTTTCTCAGCCAGCGAGCGATATGGTTGGGCTTTCATCTGCACTCGGGACACTTATGGAAAGCTGACAGGGGATACTTTGGGGTGAGATGAGGTGTTCTGGGGTCTCTCCTGGCACAGCTTGTTGCAGCTGCTCCCGGGTGCTTCCTTCTCTTTCCCTGTTCAGACCTGAGCCATCATCCCTGTGCTCTGCAGCCCTGCCCTGCTCCCCCAGAGCTGCAGCCCTGGTAGGACACGCTGTTCAGAAACGTGTGCTCTTCATAATGAAGCAGGCAGCGAGATAAACAGGAAACCCTGCCACGAGACACCTCTGGCTCATCATCATGCTTTGTTACAGCCTTTGCCTCAAATCGGGGGAGCAGGAATGTTGGGGATATGTGTTGGGGGGCCACGCAGAGGGCTGGCAGTTGTACATCCCAAAAGCACATGCTAGCACAAGTTAGATAGATGCCTGGCAAGCTCAAAAGACAAGGTTTGGCTTGCCAGACTGTTCCCTCTATTCACAGCCTAGTAATAGATGCTAATCTGAGTTGTGTCTACTGTTAGTGGACGGGTTCCAGAATGGTAGGAGATGTGATGATAAAAGAGCCTACATTTTAATAACTAATTAAACAGGCTATCTCAGCCAGGGACCGCTGCTGTGCAACTGAATCCAGAACCCAACAGAAATAGTGGCAGCTCTCACCCGAAGCCTTAGCAGTGCGTGAACCATAGAGCAAAAAACTCTGCCCCTTAGAAGAAGGTCAGGAAAGGCTGACAACCCTCTTCCAAATCCAGTCTGAACTGGGAAATTAAAAGCGCTGAGTTTGACTCCTTGTTGTGAAGTTGCTGTTTACTAAAGCACATCGTTCCTCTCTGCAGGCACAGCAAGAAGTCCTTCGGCTGCAAGTGCTCAGAGTGGACCTGACTTTACCTTCCTCTCTGTGCCTTTCTCTGCTCTCAGCCCTGGCCATGCAGCCTTTGCAGCCTGCTGGCACTCGTGGGCCATACTTACTCCTGGGGAGAGGCAGAGATAAAACGACCCTCCCCGGGCCGGGTATTTATTTAGAGGAACCCACTGTGTGTGCTGTGCTCGTCTCCATGAGGAACTGGTAGTGTTTGATGCCTTTTCCTTACACGCTGGTGGTTTACTGAGCTCTGGTGTATGCGTGCATTAAATAACTGAGCTGCTATGCACTGGATATGGTCTCACATTGGCTTCAGGCTGGGGAACCTACAACCCTCCTGCTGATTCATGGTCAAAAGCAGGAGCCTGGAGCCGGACCCTGACCCTCTGAGAGCTGCCCTTGGAGCCTCCACACGTGTTTGGAAGGAGACCTCATCCCTTTTGCGCATTGCTAAGCCACCTGGCTGAGCAAACAGCCCTCGGAAGGAAAGAAATGCCCCTGAATGCCACCAGCAGCCTCCCTGCTGGCCCCAGCAGCACCATGCTGTGGGGATCGGGACAGCTGAGCTGGGAGGGAGCGGTGTGTGGCGATGAGTCATTGGGCTCCTCCACTCTCCTCAGGTTTTATAATGAAGTGGTGAGCAAGCCGTGTAACACCCAGCTAAAAGCACAGCTCTGCAGTTAACAAACGCAGACTGCGGGCTCGCTATGCTACATGCTTGTTTCTTCCTGCCGTTTTCCTGTGTGCCACGATCACTCATTGTATAAGGCCGAGACAAGTGGGTAATAAATAAAAACACTGCGTTGGCTCCCTGAGCGCATCCTGTGAAAGACAGGTGCGGGAAGGAGAAAGGTGGGCAATTTCACTCCTCGTTACCTGCCTAATGATCAGTAATGTCTCCTAAGATGCTGAGGCAGCGCTCACACACAGCAAGTGGGTGGGCTGGGAGTGTTTTCCCTGTGCGATGTGGTTTTGAAAAGCTGCCTACCAGCTGGACTCAGTGCCCTCCTGGAATCATAGGATCATAGATGCGTGGAGGTTGGAAAAGACCTCCAAGATCATCCAGTCCAACCATCCGCCTACCACCACTACACCATGTCCCTCAGTATAACATCTAAACGTTTCTTGAACACCTCCAGGGACAGTGACTCCACCACCTCCCTGGGCAGCCCATTCCAGTGCCTGACCACTCTTTCAGAGATGAAATTTTTCCTAATACCCAACCTGAACTTCCCCTGGCACAACTTGGGGCCATTCCCCCTCATCCTGTCACCAGTTATGTGGGAAAAGAGGCCGACCACCACCTCACCACAACCTCCTTTCTGTAGGTAACACACGAGGTGAGCACAGGCACATCCCTGTGCCGGGCTGCTGGGCTAGGGATGGGCCGGGGTGGTCACCTCACCCCGAGGCTGCTGATGACACACGGAGAGCTCACAGGGCAGGGTATGTATAGATACACGTATGTAGATAGGGATGTATCCCACACGGTGTGTGGATCCCACACAGGTTTCTCCCCGCTACATCGCTTTGGAGAGATGTGGGCTGTGTTCCCTTGGTGCTGGCTTTGTTCTCCATTTGGCGGAGGTAAAAATAGTAAAAGGGAAAGAAAGGAGCATGTGGGAACTGTCTGACTGGCTGCGCATCCCCCTCGCAAAGAGGCTGGGGTGAGCCCCGTAGGTCCGCCTGCACCATCCCACACTCCCTGCTGCCCTGTGGGACCAATCCTACAGCTCCACATCGTTCCTGTGCTGGGAGCTGCACACCTGGGCACTGTACTCCGAATGGGGCCTCACGAGGGCAGAGTAGAGAGGAACAATCACCTCCCTTGGTGCCCTCCAGCATCCCACCCCAAGAGTTCTGTAATTGCCCTCAGAATGACCCATCCATGTTTGTGATTGTGCTCTGGCCAGCCAGGCGATCTCATTGATATTTTTGTGTTTCTGAGGCAGCATCCTCACATGGATCTGTGCTGCAGCACACTGTGTGAATATGGCTCATCACCACGATAGCTCTCTTCCTTCCTAATCTCTCGTCACTGCTGATGGATACATCAGGAGAGTGACTCCCTTCCTGCTGTGAAGAAGCGCCATACTTGAAGGATTACTCTCAGCAGCTAACAGAGATTCATCCTACTAGATCTAGCCCTTCAGAGCTGGCAGAAGCTGGCAGCTGGTCTGCGGGGCAGTCACAACAGATACCAATGGAACAGATATCGGTGAGACAAGTAGAAACTAGAAGCACTGGCACAGGCTGCCCAGGCAGGTGGTGTAGTCATTGTTCCTGGAGGTGCTCAAGAAACATGTGGATGTGGTACTGAAGGATATGGTCAGTGGGCACGGTGGGGATGGGTTGAGTTTGGACTTGATGATCTTAGTGGTCTTTTCCAACTTAAATGATTCTGTGGTTCTAAATGCTAATTGTAAAAACAAAGACACCAAAAAATGCTCTCAAAGATCTTGCAGACTACAGCATTTTGCACAGATTCACTGATTATATGATCATGCCCAGAGAGTGGTGGCCAATGGTTCAGTGTCCAGATGGAGATCAGTGATGAGTGGTGTCCCTCAGGGGTCAGTGCTGGGACCAGTTCCCTTTAACATCTTCATCAGTGACATCGACTGTGGGACCCTCAGGAAGTTTGTGGATGACACCAAGTTGTGTGGTGGAGTCTACAAACCTGAGAGATGGGATGCCATCCAGAGGGACCTAGACAGGCTGAGCAGTGGGCCCAGGTGAACCTCATGAGGTTCAACAAAGCAAAAAGTGTAAGACCTTGCACCTGGGGTTGTGGCAACCCCTACCATCAGTACAGGCTGGGAGGTGGAAGGATTGAGTGCAGCCCTGCTGAAAAAGACCTGGGGGTTGTGGTGGCTAGCAAGCTGGACATGAAAAGCTATGTTCCCTTGCAGCACAGAAAGCCAACCATATCCTGGGCTGTATCCAAAGCAGCATGGCCAGCAGGGTGAGGGAGTGATCCTGCCCCTCTGCTCTGTGCTGGTGAGGCCTCACCTGGAGTACTGCATCCAGATGTGGAGTCCTCAGTACAGGAGAAACATCTGTTGGAGATCTGTTGGATCTGTTGGAGTGCATCCAGAGGAGGGTCACAAAAATGATCCAAGGGATGGAACAGCTCTCTACGAGGACAGGCTGAGAGAGCTGGGGCTGTTCAGCCTGGAGAACAGAGGGCTGTGGGGAGATCTGAGAGCAGCCCTTCAGTATATGAAGGGGGCCTAAGAAAGAAGGGGACAGATTCTTTAGCAGGGTCTATTGTGATAGATTGTGATGGTTTCAAACTAAGAGAGAAGAGATTTCGGTTAGGTATGAGGAAAAAGGGTTTTTATAATCAGGGTGGTGAGACACTGGCAGAAGTTGACCAGAGAGGTGGTGGATGCCCTATCCCTGGAGACACTCAAGGTCAGGCTGGATGGGGCTCTGAGCAACCTGATGGAGCTGTAGGTGTCCCTGCACATTGCAGGGGTCTGAACTGGGTGATCTTAAGAGGTCTCCTCCAAATCAAAGGATTCTATGATTCTACATTTCTATGATTTTTGGTGTTCCCTGCAGGGAGGTGAAATGAGGCTCTTTATCACCCCAAACAGCTGACCACTCTCAGGTCTTGTTCAAAGCCCATAGGGAGCTGAATGGAGACATCCTGACAGTGTGGAGGTGGGAAAATCCTTGCTGGTGGGATGGAGAGGATCCCCTGGGTTTGCAAGAGCTCAATCGAGTTCTGAGTTCTCCAGCAAGCTAGAAATGCCACAGCCCCATGGAACAAGGAGCTCATGTAGAGCAAACCCAACCTGCTGCTGGGAACGGGCTTTGAAAGAACTGCTGAAACCCAGCTGATGACCTTTCCATGCGTGCTCATGTGTGTAATGACAAGTCTGGTATAAAAAAAAATATCAAAAGGGGGGCTTATTTCATTTCTAGTACAGAAACAGACATAATGTCTGCCCTGCCACTGCAAGCTTATTGGTGCCATCTCTGCTTCCATATAGCAAAGCAAAGCTCCTGTGTGATACGAGTGCAGCAAAGGAGGCAGTGTGACCCTGGAAACTCATGACAAAAAACAAGGGAAAATGTTGTGTTAGGTTTAAAATAAACAATGCTCAGCAGGTCTTGTTATTCTCAGGCAACACCAGCAGCAAACTCATTGGACTGAATCATTTCAGAGCAACGGTCAAGGCTGCTGTTTTATTTACGACTGCATTCAGAATTTAACCAGAAACAACATATTTTCTTTTTACTTCTGTAGAAATTTCTTCACGTGAATAATACAACAGTAGAGTCACGGAAAACTTTAATCCAGGAATGGCTTCAGAGCCAGGTCAGCCTGCCCAGCCCTTCGTTTTGAGGTTCTCTGGAGAACAGTCACAGAGTTAGGAGGGGAAAAGCCATTTCTGATAGAACTGCTTCAATATTTGCCTTCTCAGGAAGCTTAAGACCTATATTTGCTTAGAATAAGATGAAGAGGATGACTTGAGAATTGAGAAAGAAGGAAAGGGACACAATCTATTAAAGGTACTCAAGATAAGGACAAACATACACTGGAAGTGACGTGAATAGTCAGTTCCCATCCACACTGAGGGCCTCCTAAGACTGAAGTGAATAAGCACACCCAGCCCTCAGGGGGGGCAGTGCTGGAACCCCTACCTTTTGCCCCAAAGCCCAGATTGCTGCCTCCCCAGCACAGGCGTTGGTGCAGCTCCTGCCCAGGGCTGGCAAGGTGCTGCGGGCAGCAATCTCTTTACTCCCTCATTTGGGAGCACAGCACCTTTGAGCCCCCTCCTCTTGCTCTGGACTGCTCCATTCCCACTGGCACTGCTCTGGCATTGCTTGGAACCCTTAATTCCCACCCCGTGCTCTCGAGGTGGCCGGGCACATCTTGTCACAGCCGCCGTGTTTTGGTGGGTGCTGATAAGAGGGCTGTGGATGTGCTGGTGTCACTGCTGCACTGCATGCGGTTGCCATAGAAATCTAGGACACGCGAATCTGACTTCAACAACGGAGAGCTGCCGTTTTTTCCTCCCTTTCTTTTCTTCTGCATTAAATAAGGCAAACTGCAGAGCCAGACCTGCTATCCCAGGAGCTGGGCTGGAAACCCGAGGCTGTCACGGTGGTGGTTTTGGATGCAGAAGTGAGAGCAGAGCTGCTGTCACTGTGCTCCAACTCTGCACCTTCAAAATGCACGAGCTTGTAACAGCAGTAATACTTGACAGAATCACGGAATCACTGAATCATTAAGGCTGGAAAAGACCACTAAGATCACAGGTCTGACTCTCCACCCACCACCATGCCCACTAACTGTGTCCCTCAGTGCCACATCCACATAGTTCTTGAAAACTTCTTCCGGATACTTTCACAACAAATACTGTTTGCACTATAGCTTGCCATGGCATAATCTTTAAGTATATACATTTGACACTTCCTGTAGACCATGGAAAAAAGCCATATCAGGCTCTATTCATAGAATCACCACGGTTGGAAAAGACCCACAGGATCACCCAGTCCAACCATTCACCCATCACCAATGGTTCTCATTAAACTGCGTCCCTCAACACAACGTCCAATCGTTCCTTGAACACCTGCAGGGTCGGTGACTCCACCACCTCTCTGGGCAGCCCATTCTGGCGCCTGACCACCCTTAATCACCTCCAGTAACATGAACGCCTTGCCCCTTGTGTGTGCCCTAACACTACTCTTTGCTCAAGAAGGGTGCTGGAATTATTCTTGTGGCAGTTGTGTTCATGTTATGCCTGCTCATTCTGTTTTGATAGAGTGAGATCAGGGCACAGATCACTTTGCAGCAAGGAAATGGCTTCTAAAACATTCTACCAAAGACCATACAGAACCTGCCCAGAGCTGGCATGGTGTCCTCCCAGACAGAGCCCTGACCCAACAAGGCTGTGCCTGGCTGTGATATGAAACACTGAGAAGGGGAAGCCCTTTGCCACACTGCCTGGCTTTTCTCAACTTTGCCCTATCCCACAGTGTGGTGCAAAGCTGGGAGCAGCTCTGCTCACCATAGCAAGCCCTCATTCACATGAGTCCTGCCATTAATGTCAAAGGAAGTGAGTGCACACCCAGCAGCATGAGAACACGTTGCACAACCCTGGCCTAAATATTAACCGGATACGGCAGATCGTCTCCACCACGTGTAATTGCAATAGCTTCGAGGCCCATCCAGCTCGCATTAATGTCACTGGGGCCGGGTGTAGCATCCCTGCAAGCTGGTGTGGTGCTCGTGGGCACCCAGCTTGGCAGGGTACCCCATGGTGTTGGGGTGAGCCGGGAGGCAGAGAGCCATCGGAGGGAGGAAATTTGGGTAACTGCGTCCCAGGGAGCCAGGCTTCCAGAGTGTGTAATTGAGCTCCAATTAAATGGCTCATCAACAGGTAATCAGGCAGTCCAGTTCATCTGCTAAGAGTCACAACTGATCCTATGCCTACGCTTTGTTTTTCAGCACCTTACTGAATTTAAGGCTAAGGTAGGGAGTAACAATCAGTCCTTCGTGAACACCAAAACTTGGCTTCCAAATCCAGCCTCATGATGTTTGGAAATGACTTTGGGTTGGAGAGTTCAAGCAAAGTTGCTCTGGCCCATCCTTTTTCTGGCTCTCCTCTAGGAGAACACATTACTGGCCAGAAAAGACCCTGGATAACCCAGCCAGAATCCAGCACACTCAGGTCATTTCTGCAGTATACCGAAATATCTGCTTGAGCGTTCTTCTGTGGCCATGGAAGGGCATGAAACTACAGCAGCAGCAGACGGATCTCACTCTGTGAGGTGCCTCCAGGGAACTGCTCTCATCCGCTGTTGCTGACCGCAGGAGATGCTCCACACCATGTGAGATGCAGGCAGCCAGCCAGGCTCCTGAAAAACACAAACTTTACAACCACACATCACCTTAAGACAAATCCATGTTTGGCAATCTATGCAGAGCTTCGGTGCAGTCATGACTCAGGCTGGATGGGGCTCTGATCACCTGATGTAGCTGTAGGTGTCCCTTCTCGTTGCAGGGAGGTTGGACCAGATGGCCCTTCAAGGTCCCCCCCAACTGAAATAAATGGATGCTAACATGCGCTGTATGCGTGTGTGCGTGCACAGACCTGAACCTGAGTGCACCCAGATGATAATGAGCACTTTTTGGGGCGGTAGAGGTCATTCATAAATATCATTAGAGAAATGCAGCTTTCCTTGGAAAAATAACTTTGAACGGAGCTTTAATTACCACGCATCACAGCCCTTTCTTAAACCGCAAATATTGGATTTCAGTGTGAGTGGTGTTTTTAGGTGACTAATGGGATATCGAAAACCTCACTCTGTGATTTTAAGGGTTGCGTGAGAGAGGCTGCAAACAAAGAGCCTGTAGAAAAGCGGCCGCAATCCTCCAGCGCTGGCTGTGCAGGGAGATTAAAGCAGGAATCCAAACCGGAGTTCCTTTATAAACCAGTCTCGCCAGATTAAAGCACGAATCCAACATTTTATGGGCAGCCCGCTTCAAGTTTCGAGTCACACGCCTGTCCATTTTTAACAGGACTGCTTTTGCCGTCGGAGAAACTTCATTCTCCCAGCCTATAAAAACCCTCTCGTAAAGATAAAAGCTGGAGCCAGAGCTGCTTGGGGCACGGGCACCGCTCCGACTCTCCCCAACAGGAATTTTCCCAGGCGTTCCCATAGAGAATACATCGAGGGATGCTCACCTTTCCCAGGGGGTGCACGGAGCTTTCCCATGTGTCCCCACGTTCTCAGGGCATCCTCTACAGCCCTGCGGGCTCACGGCTTGTCCCTGGTGGGCTTCGGTGGAAATTTCCAAAGGGGTGAGAAAGGCCTGGGAGATGGAGTAACCAGCTTTTTCCACTGCTTTCACCTAAGTCATTTTGCGAGGGTACATCGTATTGCCATGGTTTTGCTCCAGATGCTTCTGGGACACGGCAAAGACTGTGCTCTGAGACAAAGCGTGGGGAGGGAAAAAAAAAAAGGAAGAAGATAAAAAGAAAGAAAACCAACCAATTTTGCAGTAAACTGCATACAAGTCTGAGGCACGACATAAAAGCTGGGACATTCAAAGGACCCTGCGGGAAGCAGACCAAAGGCTGACACTGAATTTAATTTGCTGTACGCTGAAGGAAGCAGCTTTGGAAAAATGCCCATATCTATTCACTGTCCTCAAAGAGACATTTTATCAGGTTTAGCTCCAGAGCAGCCAGGGAGGCTTTGTGCTGGATGGATGGATGGAGAGCATCCCCAGAGATGGGGGTCCCTCTGCCCCAAATTTCCCCATGAGCTGTTATGGGGGCGGTGGCACCGCGCGAGTGGTGGAGCATCCTAAAGGCTCCGTCCTGCCTCAGTCCAGTGAAACCATGAAAAGCCTTCACTTTTGCTGGGATAAACATCCAAAACGAAGATTTCTTTCTTTTTTTCCCCCCCCTTTTGCTGTAAATCATTTCACAGAAAGAAGCAAAACCACCCAGACATTGCCTGTGTCCTGAAGCCTTGAAGGGGATGTGTGTTTTGGAAGGGGTGTCCACTGCAGGGCCACGCAATTCCTTCTGCACCAAGAGGGGAAGGAGCGGTACAGCTTATCTCTTAATTGAGATATTACTTTTTTCTTGGGAGATATAATGGGAATTTTCTCAGTGTGGACAGAGAAGAGGAAATATTTTCAGAAATGAAATAAAAAAAGCAACAAACAAACAGCAAATTGCAGATGAAATCTATGTAGGAACAGGAAATTAATTTTCTGTTAATAATCCCTAAGGTTAACAAACTCATGAGAGCCACGAGCCGAGCTCAGTTCTGACATCTGTCCTCCAGAGCACATTTCATTCTGTTTTATTTTCAGATTGAATGGATTTCTCTTTTTCTGTTCTTTGTGGGTGATGTGTTGGGTCGTAAAGAGGCACTGAGCTAAAACGAGCTGGAATTGAAAAAGAACTGAGGGTAGAGCGGAGCTTTCCTGGTTGGAGGACATTTCTTTTTCATGTGGGAAGAGACCAAATAGGAGGAGTTCCCTCCAAAAGATCCCACCCCAAACCTAACACAAATCCTGACTTCAAAGCCTGGTTCCTTATCTGAGCAGCAAGATTTGTCATCACAAGCACAGTCTCAGAGAATAATATCAGTAAAACCCTATTTAGTGCTTTTAATAAACAGCTGTCAATCTGATTCTTTTTCCTCTTGAATTCCAGCGTTCGAAGCTTTTGCTAATGGCTGAGGCACTCTTAGATGTGAAGAGAGAAAGCCTGAGATCTCCAGTCCTGAATCTGGTGAAAAAGGTGTAACTGCCATATCACAGCACGGAACGCTGAGTACATTATTCTTTCCAACAGCAGGATTTGAAGTCAACTTTGTAGGAGGAAAGAGATGGGTGAGTGCCGCTTGTTGGCCATACTGCTGGTGCCTGAAATTCCCCGCAAAGCAGAACGACGTGGATGTTTTGTAGGGGACTGTACAGCTTTGGGATGGGTGTTGCCTCTGCACTTACACCTGTGCGCTGCTTTGGGTTTACCCATTGAAGATGGTGCCTCTCCTGGGCTGTGCTGGTGATGCCTCTCCACACAGAGCTGGGGCTTCTGAGCCACCCCTCAACATCCTTCCTTTCTTCCCAGTACTTTGGATGGGAGCTTTGATTTCCAGCCCAATGCAATTTCATTCTAAATTTGCCTGCAGATTTATCCAGCTCCTCCAAGTGCCAGCTATTTGCAGAGAAACAACTAAGTCCTTCGTTCGAGTAGCTCTGGGGCCTGTGATTAGATCATCAGCACTCCCTCCAGTTGCAAACGATGCATGACGAGCACAGCCTTACAATGTCAATATGCTCGGTACACTTCTCAGACCCACTGAGCAAATGCTCAGGGAACATGCTGCAGATAGGCTTGCTTGCCAGGGGCTGTTTCTTCTTTTCTTTGCTATGTGAGTGCATGGCTCTGTTTAAATAGGAAAACACATTAAGAGGCACTTCATCTCCAAGGGCTCCTGTTTAAGGCTCCTGCATACCCGGCAGGGGTGTTCAATATATGATAAGTGCAACATGCTTTGTGAGATCCTCTGATCCAAATGCTGGCAGGGCAACGGTGCTGTTCTGGTGCCACTGGAGTGACTGCTGAACTAAGGCCAGGCCAGGCGCGTTCAGTTTTTTTCATGTTTTTTCCTTGTTAGGTTTCGTATTTGCTGCCCAATAGTCCATACGCTTTCCAGTGGTATCACAGAATCACAGAATATTCTGAGCTGGAAGGGAGCCATATGAATCATCAAGTCCAAGTCTTGGCTCCACGTGGGACCACCCAAAATTCAAACCCTACCTCTGAGAACACTGTCCAAATGCTCCTTGAACTTTGGCAGCTCAAGGCCACAACCTCTGCTATGTGGAGCCTATTCCAGGGCCCATTTTACTGCACTGGCTGCAGATGAACATGGGATAGCTTGCAGAGGAGACGCCAGCCGTTTGAAGGGCCAGTGGTGCACAAAGAGGATCCCGGCTGAAACCGCTCTGTTTTCAGATGCTCAGGTTGATAGTGGTCAAAATGCCCAGACTATGAGGAAGACCTCAGCACTATCTGCAAATCCAGCGCCCTTATAGAGTGTTGAGTTGACTAAAGACACACAGGACCTCATCCTGTATAAATTTACAGTGTAAATCTAGCATGAGGTGAAACCCTCCCAAAGATCTTAGACCAGGAAAGGTAGAGAAGCAGAAGCAGGGACTGGACTGAGTCTGGAAGAGTACCCTCTAAGTTTAGATGCTGTGGACAAGACATAGGTCTTATCTGTTAAAAACAAGTAAATGAACAAAACAAAACCCACAGCCACTGATTCTTTCTAACCTTCCTCTTCTGTCCTCTCAGGAACCTATTTCTGGGACAATTCTCCCTAACAATCACACTTTCCATCTCCAGACGATGTTTTTTCCGTTCAACCCAAGACACTTTTCACCTGCAATCACGTATTTTTCTCCTAGTAATCAAAAGAAATCCCTGAAGTACAAAAAGGAGGTTATTTTTACTCTTCAGTAGATAGTGTTGGTGAAGTGGGTTTCGTTAAGAGGTGCTCTCCTTCACACCATGCCCTGTGCCAACAACTGCTTCTCTATGTCCCTTAGCTTCAGTGACCTCGTTCCTCAGCCCAAGGCTCACCTGGTCCTCTGTGTACGTCAACCTGAGAGGTTCACCAGAAACCTAAGTTGTGCCTCAACACTTTCTCCAAATGAAAAATGGAGAAAATGACACTACATCTGGAGAGAAGCATGTCCACAGTGTTTATTTATTCCAAAATAAACACTGAACAGAGGTGACGCTGGAGTAGATCTGGAATAACTTGCTGGGCGCATTTCCGTGAGGGGACAAACCAGGCCAGCAAAATCTATTTTCACATATTTTTAGAAGTGTAGAGAATGAATTTGGAAATGGGGAAGGATCTATTTTCTTGTCCTAGAGAGAGAAATATTTTAGGGTTAGTGGATCTGGTTATCAGTATCTCACCTGAAAGACTACACAAGGATCCATTCGCCAATAATGTTGATTGAGTTATGGGATTATGAGTCCCTGTCCATTAGAAAACCAAGCAAGTAGGACTAATGGGGAGTTCAGGGGGGAGGTTCATGGAGGAAGGAGTTTCAGGGGAGGTTTAGGTTAGATATTAGGAGGAGGTTTTTCACCCAGAGGGTGGTGACGCACTGGAACAGGTTGCCCGAGGAGGTTGTAGATGCCCCATCCCTGGAGGCATTCAAGGCCAGGCTGGATGTGGCTCTGGGCAGCCTGGTCTGGTAGTTGGCGGCCCTGTACATAGCAGGGGGGTTGAAACTCGATGATCGTTGTGGTCCTTTTCAACCCAGGCCATTCTATGATTCTATGATAATGCTGTACAGTATCTCTCAGTATGCCTGCTTGAGTGCTACACAAACACTGTTGTTTGCTACAAAAGCAAAGTGCCCCACAAAGAATACCAGTACTGGACAAAACAGTCAACCAAGGAAACAGAGACTGTCGTGAGGAGAAACTTGCAGTTTGCAGTGTACCCAAAGAAAAGCCAATTTGAGCTGTCACTGCGGTAGAGAGGCAGAAATGTTATTTAAGGTAAATGCTGGCACCAGAAAAAAAGATTTATAACTTCTCTGCATGCACTCAGGCTGCAGAGTGAAGATTTCTTCCCATCGAAGTGTGATGTCCTTGAAGTCCTTGAGCCTCTCTCTCAGGGTGGAGGCTGGAAACCCCTCAGTGGTCTTCTGGGAGTGACACCGCTAAGTCCTTGGTTCACAGGAGCCAAGATTGTATGTCTGTGTCAACTCAGCTGTATCCATCTCCTCTGACAGTTTTTATCCCTGGAGGAATCTGAATATCCCCTGTGGAGAGTTGGCTGGAGCCCACCAGGCTCTGCTGTGGAGAATGGAGCCTCAAGCCCTGAACGTCAGCCCCAGCCCCAGAGGGCAACCAGTGTCTCTCCAACGTTCAGATGGGCTGGGTGACACCTCTACAAGCTGCCAGCAGGAAAGCTTCTTCCATGTACTGAGCATTCGGTCCAACGCTTGTTTTTCCCATCTACACTCAAATACTGCAGTGTTCACTCAAATAGTGCAATGTGTCGTTCAGCCCCGGGGTGATGGGGGAGGACCATTTCTTCAGTCGCAGTCAGCATCTTGGGTGCAGATGGAACAGGTGTTAGAAAAGTGAAGTAAAAGTCATTATTTGCATCCACTGTGATAATGCCGTACCATTCAATATATTTAGAAATGGAGCAAAATACTGTGTTTTCTTTTAAACGAACTCAGAGCTGCTCAGGAAGGAGGAGAGATGAGGGCAGCAAATAAGCAGGGAGAGCCGACAGTGATCAAAAGAGAGCAGGAGTCCTTTCAGCCGTCCACCCAAATGTACGGCGTGGAGGGTGATGGAGGAGAGCGGCACTGATGAAACACTGAGGGATCAAATTAGCAAGGGCTAATTCTGAACTCTGAGCAGACCACAAAGGAGCACGAGGAGGACAGGGTGATGGGCACTGCCCAAGGTCACAGTGCAGGTTATGGAGAACCTGGGAGATCAACTTGGCTGCCCCTGGCACTGCGTGTTCCTGCCACCCGCATCAGGCAGGGCTGCTCCAGGCTTTGTCGTGCTGTGTGCCTTTTTGCCTCATTACTGCAGACCTCAGTTCTGACTGCTAGCAAAGCCACGGCTCCTCCAGCCCCAGGCAGACCCCTGTCCTCTCACTTCTCCTTTACCCAGCTGCACACAGCCCCAGGCAAGCAGTCAAGAGTGGTGAGTTCTCCTTTGCAGCTTCCTCAGCTGCCTTTTGCAAGGCATTAAATACTTTATACCCACCCCATGCTCCTATTTTCTATCGTGTGACTCTGTGCTGTATGTCATCCCATCAAAATTAAGGTGTCACCGCTCTCCAGCCCCAAACCTGGCTCACACAGCTCGTGCCCATGTGCCGTGATGCCTGTGCTCAAGTGAGCACCACTTCCAGAGGGAGGATGAATGAAGGAGCCAGGGTTTTTCCATCATCCCCCATGGCCATACGGCCACTCTGTAGTACTCTGTAGGGTTTTCTGTCTTGCCAGAGAACTGGCACCTTGATGGCAGATTTTCTGTATGCATTTTACCATCTGAAATTTCTTTCAAAACCATTTGCTCCGAAGAACAGCTGCAATATTTACTGTACCAGAGCGTGCCTCACCTGCCAGATATGACTCCACGCATTACATCATCTTTGGCAAGATTCTGTGTGTGAGATGTGCTGCAAACTGCATAGGGTCACAATTTCCCAATTTGGGAAGATGAAGAAATGGGCGGCCGTATTCCAGCCCCATCTGTGACTCTGCCTCCATGTGTGAGTTTGAGTGAGCCATGGGTCTGTGGATGAAGCTGAAGTGTAGGCTGACAGTGGCTGACTCTGGTTGCAGCCCATCAGGTGGGCACGTAGAGGATTTCCTGCCGCCTTCAAGGTCTGGAGGAAGAATACCCATTGAGTGGCCCTAGCATGGCCATGCTGCCCATATTCCCTTCCCAGCAGGTCTGAGCTGATAGTATCCTCCCCCAGCATTGCCCCTTCTACCCCAAAACCGGTCCTACAGTATGTCCATTCATGCCTGTAAGTACTCAGCTTTCCAAATGACGATCGGGACGACCTATGCCATAGTTGAGCGCACTGCAGCTCCCATCCATGCGGCAACAGTCCCTCAGCCTAGTGCTGTGACACCTGGTCATCAAATCAAATCAAATAATTAAAAATAAAATGAAGTGAAATGAAGCAGAACGAAACAGGTAAAAATGGGATGGGATGGGATGGGATGGGATGGGATGGGATGGGATGGGATGGGATGGGATGGGATGGAACAGAGTTGAGTGGCGTGGTGTGGCGTGGAATGGAATGGGATGGAATGGAATGGAATGGAATGGAATGGAATGGAATGGAAAGGAAAGGAATAGGATAGCCGCGGGGACGCGGCGGGCTGTCGCCAGCAGGTGGCACCGCCACTCGTCTCCCGGCAGAGCCCCGGCGGAACCAGCCACAACAAACTGCATTTATTTATTTTTTTTTTTTTTGTTAGTAGCATATTTTTAATTATTATTATTTTTTTTCCTAAAAGGTGAGCTCGGGGCTGCGAAGCGCCCGATGGGGAAGCTTATAAAATGTGATGCTCTCTGGAAGGTCTGTTCACGCAAAACTAAGCGAGGAGTGCCGCCCCATTTACTCCAGGGAAATACAGGGCTGTGAGTGCTCCGCACTGCCGTCCCCCTGAGCCGAGGGGCTGAGGCTGCTCGGAGCCCCGGAGGGGCTGCTGAGCCCCACTGAGACGGCCCTCCTGCCGCACCTCGCCGTGGCCGGGACGTGACGAGGACCAGGCGGCCGCTGCAGCCCCGCTGCTGCACACCGCGGTGGGCACCGTGGGAGAGGGGGCCGTGCCTCCATGAGGCAGTGTGAGTCAGCAAAATAGGGCTGACTGAGCACTTATCTGGGCATCGACCGAGCATCGGTGACTTAGCGTTTACTAGGCGGAGCTACCGACGTGCCTAAAGCGAGCAGCCTTAAGGTACCCCAGTACTCATTTCAAATGCAGCATCCCTCCTAAGCTCAGGTGATGAGGAAGATTTCAGCTTGCTCTCTCACAATGAGGCAGGATTTGCTTGGCAGAAATGTAAGCCAGTGCCCCCCATCATCTCCACTTACGTGCTTCTTCTACCACATCAAAGGGTCAAGTATGTTATGTTGTGTGCGTAGCATTAATGATTAACTGCTGTCTGTAGAGGAACTAGTTTTTCTCTTGGCTTTAAAACTTGAAAGATGAAATGGAAAACTAGCCTTGGGTTGGCTCCAGCGGGTGTTTATGACTACTGTATTGATGGCACGGGAGATTAGCAGGCATCTGGAATCTCGAGCATTTTTTTTTTTTTAAGCTGATTTGTTCGTGGTAGGTTTGAAATAAAATTGTGAGGGAAGGAGCAGGCTTGTGGTCAGGCACATATCTTCCTGCTCCGGTTGCCAGATCAGTGTGACCTTGCTCAGGTCACCAGCAGGGGAAAGGGAGAAGGCATCACTCCGGTTTCAAGGCATTTGCAAGCCCATGTCCAGCTCCCAACAACAGCAAACCACTGGCACCGGCCACGCTCATCCCCTGAGCTCTGGGGCTGGGCCCCACAGAAACCACAGGTGGCTGCGTAGGTTGTCCTACAGCCAGCACAGGGTGAATCATCCCACCTGCTTGGGAGGAGATGAGTTGTTTGTGGGGGAACCTGCTAGGAGGGCTTCTAGAAGAGCGAGGCTCTTGCTTTGGCTTTGCTGTCCAATCCTGAGGTGCCTGAAGATGGCTGAGGTGAGGCCTACCCTCAGCCTCAGGAACCCGCCCCTGTGGGTGCCATCCAACTCGAGATATTCTATGCTTCTTGACCTGGAATTCTGTGATTCTTGAACCATCTCCTTCTGTCTTATGCCTTTATATTTCAAGATACTCCCAGAAAGTGAATGCCCCAGCCCTGCCCTGGGCGAGGCTCTGCCCCTGCCGAGGACATCTGAGGGACTGCAGGAGGAATCATCCCAAGAGGTCCCGCTGGCCCATGGCTCAGCTTTCTGTGTAAAGTATGCCCCGATGATGAAGAAGAAGAAAACCAGCTCAGCCCAGATTATTCCATTAAACACAGCCTCTGGTCACTGGAGAGAAGCGGAAGCACAAAGTCGGGTTCACAGATCTGTTGCACACAGAGACTGTATTGAGAGTCGTGTTAAAAATATCTGGGTGACTGTAAGCCTGAAACCATTTTGTGTCTAAAACTGATTTCCATTTCCTTTTCCTTTCTTTTGTTTTTGTTCCACTTGTTATAAAAAGGCCTTTCCACAACCCTCCACCATGGTGCTCCGCACTCAGCTCTTCTAAGGTGCTTATAAAAAATGCTTTTAATGGTACAACGCGTAGACATCTTTCAACGTGTCTCTCAAATCGAGGGCACTTTTTCGTCCATCCTGGGCTGATGGATCACTGGGAAGAGTGCTGTGACATGGAGTGTCCCCGCTCCAGCTCAGCACAGGTTTTGCTTTGTGGCTCCCTGGCAAGTGGGGGAGGCTGCGCTCCTGCTGCTCCCAATGGGCTGGGGGCTGATTTCAGGCACAGGTGATATGCTTGGATCTATTTGGGAGTGGACACATGCTGAATAGCTGAAATGCAGTGAGTGTAGCAGTGTAGTATAACCTATAGTGAATGCAAAGAGAGCACTGCAAAACAAAGATGGTATACAGGCCATTTGCCTGGGAGCTGCTAGTATTTGAAATCATCACGCTATCAGTTCAACCCATCCCTCCAAGTTGACAGTTGTATTTTAGCACGGTGCATTCCTCGAAATGAATATAATAATCAGCAAGCTCTTACCAAATTTCCCTAATTAGCTTTTGGATGTGATTTCTCACTGCAAAACTTTGAGACGCCGTATGCAGGGCATAGGTAGATCTTCTCCAGCATGATGATGGCCCTTTGTGTGGCATGACAGCTAACTCTCTAATTAATCTTCGAAATGTCAGAGCTGCTGGAAGTAATTGGGCTTGACAGTTCAAGGGCTAATTAACTTCAAACCCTGCATTTTCTCTCACTTCCTCCACCATTCTAGGTCAATTATTTACTTTCTTTCTACATGATTTTTAGTGTTCAGGGGTGTTTCCATGCCTGCTTTGCTGGGCATTTAAGGCCAAGACCAAGGGCATCGTGCTGGCTGGGCTGCACTGTGTGAGTTCTCCTGGGGCATTCTGATTCTGTGGGGCTGCAGGCAGAGAAGGAGCACCAGGAGGCAGCAGCAGTATCCTGGGAGCAGGGGCTGCTCCAAGGTGGGCAGCCTATGGGGCAGAGCCAACGTCATTAATCACTACCGCCATCCCAGTGAGGCAGCAGGGAGCTGCTCGGTGTTTCCTGCTCCAGCTCTCCCGGGGCTGCCATCCCATTTGTCTTCCCCTCTCTGCAGGCTGGAGTGACCCTCGGCAGACAGAAGATGAAGGGTTTTTGCAGCAGAGGATCCAAGCCCCATCCCCTGCTGCCTGTCCCTGTGCTGAGTGACCTTGTGGCTATTACTAGAAATGCATGAATAGCCTTTTCTCTTGCTGATGGGCTCAGCAGCCGGTCATGCAGCAGTATAGAGCGGGTCTTTGTGAGAGCAGCGTGCACACGGGTTCCTCAGCTGCCTCCTGCATCTCGTTGCTTTCTGCATCCAGTTCACAAGGGCAGAAGGCAAGGAGCTGTGTGGGAGGCACCCCTATAGGTGCGGGCTGCCCTCAGGCTCTCCCCTCTAGCCTGGCTCATACCTGAGCAGGGGGATCATCTGCTCCGGAAAGACGGCTGCAAAAGCTGTCTGAGATTTCTTTGCCACTTTCATCTCCTCATTTCCTCCCATCCAGGACTTTCTTCCAGCCCTCTCCAGGCAGTCGCTAATCTCCTTGCTGCAGCCATGCTGAGGTGTCCCAGGAGTGTGAGACCTCGCTGTGACTGACAACGACCATTAAGCATGGCTCCTCCAGCGCCAAGGCTCATTTCATTAACTGCTTTGCACAGGCTCAGGCTGCCTTCTCAGAAGGAAAGAAATCACCATATGTTCACACAGGGTGCTGTAGTATCTCCTTTTACAATCACTGTCATTTAGGAGCCCAACAAAACAGAGACTGTGTGATGATACCAACCTTATATTTCATATATAATGTTGTTGGTTTGCCTTTGAAAGTTCTGTCAAATAAAAGCATTTTAACCTTATCTGAGTGTTTTCTTTGAATAAATGTTATCCAAGTCACTGTAGATTGTCTAAACCATTGAAATAGAAGTGAAATGCCAACAGAGAGGAGGCTTCTGACAAGTTACTGTCTTGCAGTAAAGGATGGAGAGAGTGAGAAGCAAATATAATGAACCAGAGAGCAAATGGCAGCGTGAATCCACTCCATATAGACACTGCAATATCTCCTCTGTAGTTACGGCTTTTTTTGTTCCCACTCTCCTAGGAAAGCCGTATGAAAGCACTATTAATTTCAGTTTTTCCTGGTCACCTTCTTATCCCGTGTTGAATGACACTGTGATGACAACAGCTCAGCATGACTGAGATCAGGTCTGCTGTGAATTAAACTCCTTATTTGAGTTAAAAAAGTCAGGGGTTCATCAGACACAGGACTCCAGTGTCAGAAGCAATACGTCTTTTGTTCAGACTGGAAAGCTTCCGAAAAGCAGAAGGAAATCACCTCCATGAGCTTCCCTTCCTCAGCATCACAAACAGGGCACGTGGTGACAGCAGGATTCAGCGATGCCAAAGGAGAGGAATGACTTTGAAAAAAGAACATGGAGTTTCTCACCTGCGTTTGTGTGGCTGAAGCACACTTTTGTCTGAGCTGCATTCGGAGCATCCTCTGCCTGGATCTCGCTTCACATTAAAGCAGCCCCATGTTGGATATCCTCATGCAGCACCTCGGCACATCTGTGCTCTTCTGTCTTATGGCTGTACCCTTTGCTTCTGTGCACAAGCTGTACAAACATAAAGGTAAGAGGTGAGCAAGGTTTGTTACTACATAGCGTTGGTTTGGCGACACAAAAAGTCAATCATTTTCCTTAGCTGGGACCACGGCTAAGGACAGTGGAACAAGGATCAAGGACCAAGTCCTTCCTATGGGATTCCAGCAACAGAGATTGCTGCCCCAGGCATTCTGTGAGCCCTAAGGATCATTTTCTTACTGACCCTGTATGAAATATCAGCCCCATTAAGCAAGCATTAATCTTAGGGTTTAGTCCAGTTCTTCTGAAAGTTATTTCTCCCCTCCCTGATGCTGATGTGTTGGGAGGAACTGCATGCAAGCTGGGGGTGTCTGGGATGCTGGCTGCAAATTTGGAGCCTGGCACAACTGTAAGTCTACCTGAAGACAGGTAACAGCAGTCTGAGCTGGTGATAGTCTGCTAGTTCATCCCTTACCCTCCATCAGATCCACGACCCACATTACACTCACCGAGCAGGGTTAGAAGGCTTCCACTGGGCCTTCAACCTGGACGAGAGCAGTGACAGGCAGCGATGGATGGCTCTGGGAATACCTGCTCCCACCGCCGCTGCCTTCTCTTCTTCATGCCTGGAAGGGTGTGAGGGAATGGCTGTGGACTTTCTGCTACTCTCTCCAGAGAGGTGGATGTTCGCACTTCTAGCCAAGTGCTCGGCACTACTATTATCTTTTTCCCAGTGCTAACACAGATTTGTCCTTTCTGTGCTCCTTGCCCCAAGGACAAGCCTGCAGATAATCAGAGACTTTCTCCCATCTGAGCCAGAAGGCATCTGGGGACAGTGCTAGGAGCCGAAATCAAGCTGGGCAAGTGACTGCTGCTCTGGATGTGAAATGTGGGATTTGCTCCTCATATGGATCTCACAGCAAAATTAAACAACTGCATTTTCTTCTCTGTGTATATATGTTTAGGTTGTTAAAATGCATGAGCATTTTCTGGCTTCAAAGTGAGAAGCAGTAAATGCACGAGTACCAGAAAGAACGTTGAGTGTTATTGCCGGAATATTGCAGAATATTTTAGCTCTTATAAGGAGACATTGCCAGCTTTTGCTATGCAGGGTACACAGGCTACCTGGGGCTGTGCTCCTTTGTCCTTCCATTACATTCGCTATGTACAGATGCGGCTGTTATTTTCCTAATGCAGAAATAAAAGGGTAGTGCAGACGTTCCCAGTGATTATCACCACAAAGGTTGGTCATGGCTCTCTTGTTGAGATAGCACTACATTCCAGCAAGAATCGTTTTGCTGCTGTTGTTTTTGTTGTTCAAAGAGCAGCAAAATGTTTGTTGTGTTAAAGTAACAGTGGTTATTTTATTCAGATGCATTGGCCAAAATCACTTGGGCATTGGGCAAAATCACTTCTCAGCTCTAGGCTCCTTATTGCTGGAATGGGTATTTTTCTTCATTCACCTCTCATCAGAGCAGTTCTGTGGTGCTACATCCCAGCTGAGAGACCATCATTTTTTAAAACCATCTGTCATGCCATGAAGTATTTGTTTCTTTCCTTGAAAAGGAACAGTAGATTTTGCCCAAAGATTTAAAATTGAAAGTTGGGTTCCTTGAACCTAAATTTAGCTTTTCAGGAGTTAGGCTCCTTATCTAAGCTAGTCATATTGGCTGCTTGTCTGCTCAGAGAAAAGATAGGTTGTCAAAGCATGGGTCATCCCTCCAATGATCACTGGCAGCATGGATGGGATGGCTGGCCCACTGCTCTCACTTTTCTTTCTCCGTAGTCATAGAATCATAGAATTGTAAGGGTTGGAAAAGACCTCTAAGATCTTCCAGTCCAACTGTCCATCTTCCACCAATATTGCCTACAAGATCCATTGGAGGTGATTGATCTGAGATGCACTCTTATTTTGGGAAAGATTTGCACTGTCTCCTCAGAAGACAGATTTGGTTCCCATTTAGAGCAGGGGAGTTGTCATGGGGCCAAAAGCAGGAGGATAAGAGAATAGGGCTCTTGAAGTCTTCTCTCCCATTTACAAGGCTATCCAATACTTCATTTGGTAGACTAACAAAGGAAGCTATCCCCGCAGAGCTGGAAGCAAGCCTCATTATGCCATGTCTTTAAAATTGCCAACAAGTCTCTACAGGACCTAATTTAACACATTCATTTGCTCACAAAAGTGCTTGAAGAACAACAAACCTGTCCTGTACAAGGACAAAGAAAGTCTCTATTAACGTACTTTGTCAAGCTGAACCAACCATAAAACTAACTGTATACCTCTGTGCTTTATTTTGCACAATGTATATTTGACTCTGTACAAAGAGTGAGAGCAGCTATAAAACATCCCTGGGACTCCAGCGGGTTTTGGACTCTAACTAAAAAACCTCCAGTGCCCTTCTTTCTCTAGGAGACTCCACCAAATATGCCAATTACTTCTACAACAACTCAAAATGCCCCAAGTGCCACACGCCACACAATAGCACTCACAGGCAGGGGATTTCAGGAAAAAGACGTAACTTGTTTTACTCATGCAGAAACACATATACTCTTATAAATGCTTTCTACACTTCTATATAAATGTGTGTGTAGGTATATGTATGTATACAAATACATATATACACAAGACTGTATGCAGGACACCAGCCCAGTGCCACAGCATGCACAGTATGGGTTTTCCCTGAAGAGGATGGAATTCCCCGGGGTGCTGAGTAGGCTCAGGAAAGGCCACAAAAGTGCTTGATCTTACTGGAATTCATTAGATTCATGTGGGCCCAATTTTCAAACTCGGCCAGGTCTCTTTCGATGGCATTCCTTCCCTCTGTTGTATCAGCTGCACAACTCAGCTTGGTGTCAGCAATTTGCTGAGGGTACATTCAATTCCACTGTCTGCATCACTGACAAAGGTACTGAAGAACACCATATTGCTGGATTATATGCAGAAGAGGGAAAGAAAAGGTATGAGAATGGAGGCTAGTAATGAAGAGACACGTGCCCTTCTAGAAGTTTAATGTAAAAGTATTTTGTACGGGATCAAACACGTCCTGCCCAAACTATTCAGCTATTTGTTTGTAAGCCTAGAAAACATCACAACAAATATTTTTAAACTGACTGGAAGATATTTTTTGAACTGGGAAGACTGCTCTCATCAAAGCACCAGCCTTTATCTCTTGTGAACTCAACTTCTTCATTTTTTCTAATAATTTCCAAGTCTTTATAAATGACGACTCTACCAATATTTTAAGTGCATATTTATGTTTGCTAGCATGTAAATCCATTTTAGGAAAACATCTGTCTTTAGATTAGAGAATTGACCAGAAAGCGTACATGCAGAAATCAGCATGTTCATAGTGTGGTGCTGTGATGCATCACCCAGTTGCTCATTAAAAAAGTGGGAATGGTATTGCAGTCAGTGAAAACAAACTAATGCTAACGATGCACACCAGCAACAACAACAATAACAAAAGCTTTGCAAAAGAACAAAAAAGCATATTTTTCATATGGTTTCCGTTCTCAAACCAGTGCAGTGCCCAGGGCTGCCTACTTCTCCTTGTTATTCCTGATAGAGTTTATTTCAGGCTGTTTATCTAAGAGTCTTGCTCCAGAAAAAGGAAGAATGAACATAGAAAAGAAAAAGTATTCCTCTTTGCATTTAAGATTTTAAATCCTACAAACTATGGCCAATGGTTAAAAAATACAGAGAGGTGAGTGTTGCTCTCACGCATCCTTGTTCAGAGTTATGAGGGCTCAGAGCTGTCGAGTCTCACCAGTGAGAGAGGTGACACGTTGGTGCCAGTAGGACTTGTGACAAGCACGTGATGCTGAACTCTGCTCTGAACGCTTATCTTAACATGCTGTACCTGTGTTAGCAGTGGAGCATAAGAACAAAACCAAAAGCAGAGGCGAGAAGGAGCAGGGTGGTGTTTGTCAGTGGGTGTGTATGGAAAGTACTGCCTTAGTGCCTGAGTTCACGGATCACTTAGCTGCAGGTTCCTCTTTATTGCTCTTCTCCAAGCAAGCTGCAAGCTACTCTAACTTAATAGTCTCACATTTCCACGCTCCCACTGTTTTCTCATGTCTTTTTTAACCTGACTCATACTTGCTACATTCTACTCTTGGATGTGATTAAGAGCCACCAGATGGTAGTGCTGGAGATGGCTTTGCTGATCTTATTTAAGCTGACTTATTTAAGACCAGTTCCTTCCTGAAGAAATGTTTATGGCCAATTGTGATACATTTCCAGTCTCAGCTGTGGAGAGAATGATGGGCAAAATCTGTTTTGTCTAAATGAGATTTCATCCGAAACCAATGTGTAGATTCTGCCTATCAGTTACATCTATGCAAGTGAGCAATACACGGTGCCAGGAGCCTTGCATGTCTGCAATCAATCTATGGAAAAGTTTGCCCGTAATATTAAATTTGTTGGGAACTTAGACAGAATTGTAAAGGTCTGATACTCCTGGGAGCTGGAAAAGTCGAAGCAGTGTGAGAGCTCTGCTGAACTGCTGACCCAGTGCAGAAATGTGCTCCTTCAAAAATAAATCCTTTATCAAGAAGTGTGAGGGCATAGATTGCCTGTGAAAGTGAGAATGGAAATGCATTTTTTGTTTCATCGGGCTATATACAATAGTCAGGAATAGAACAATTTAATCTGATGACAGTTTTTGTTCAATTTCTTTCTGGGAAAGAAACACTGGATGCCTTTTTGTTTTACAGTACTTGCCTTGTTCCTCCACTCTAATGCAAGGCTTTCTCCCATGTTTTCAACTGCCACTTAGGCACTTTTTAAAGCACAGGAAAATTAGTTTCTCATACAAAAGGGAAGAGGTGTTTCATAAATAAGGAAAAGCAGGAACTCAGTTTTACTGCAGTCATTTGTCAAAGAAAGGGCAGGAGAAGTGAACAAGATCTCTGTTTGGTGGCACGCTCCATGCTCTTGAAAATCCTCTGTAATACTCCGTGCAACCTGTCTCAGTTTATGACATACCTTTTGCTGCATTTGCAGAGGAATTTGCAACAGTGAGCTAGAAAAGTGTAGCCACATTAAATGCCATACTAATGCTATGAAGAAGGGAAGATCCATACATGTCTCTCCAGGCTTTCACTTTCTGTTCTTGTTCTCTTTGGTCAACCTTTTAATGACCAATTCCTTCACTGTGCCCTCAGTGTCCTAGATAAGAATCCTCCTGGAAAAATGAAAGCTTTGATGCAGCACTCACCTGTTCAGAGGGCACTACCCATGCAGTTTAGGAGCAGCCAGGCCGATGCTCCAGGAACTGATGCACCAGACCCCAGTGCGTGCCCTGTGAGCATGGAGCAGTCTCATTCAGTGGAGCAGCCTGGCAATCACTTTCTCTTAATGCTCTCCCAGAAGAGCGTTTAGATGTTTTAAGTGATGCCATGACTGTAACCCTTCCAAAGTTACTTCATCAATCACCAGTTTGAAAACCAAGTTAATTAAGTGACAATAGCAAGTTTTGTTCTGCAAGGGAAACAAAAGAAGAACATTATCTTGCCTTGGGGTGATTATATTTAAGCCTTGATCCTGCCAAAGTTTTGCGCTTACTCAAACCACGTTTGCACATGGTTAGTGCTAGGCACTTCATGCAGCCTGCACCTGCTGACTTCAGCCCTACTTTTGTACTGAAGGTCCTGCATGACTGCAGCATCTCTGGCTTTGGACCTCAGTGCTTCAGAACAGGAGCATTGCCAAAGTCTGCAGGTTGGTGCAGAGCAGCACAAAATCATAATTCACTGAGCAGCCAAGCAGTGTGCAGAGCTGAAAACACCACGTGGTGGGAAGAAGTGGAAGAGATAAGAGTCAGATTCATCTTGGTTAATTTCATCTGGCTGAAAATTAAACATCTCCTCTGAAATAATTTTCTATAGTCAATGGAGGGAACTTAAGCACCCCACCCAGGTTGTCAGGGTGGTGGATGTACCTTGTTTCACTGATGACTGAGGGAGGCTGGACAAGCAGCTTAAATAAAATACGCAGTATTTGTAAAGAGCTGAATTTAGGTGAATGTAATCCTGTTTTTTTTTTGTGTGTGTCTGATAAAGAAAGTCTGAAGATGGAGTTTAAGTATTTGCATGCGGACAAATATTTCCACTATTGCTTCTCACTAACTTCTGCCTGTAGCTAGCATTTCAGATACCGGTCTCCTGTCAACGTTGGATGTAACAGTTATCAGTGGTGGTTGGGGTCAGATGAATTCTCCTTTTCTTTATCTTCTACCTACAGTAATTTTAATAAATTAATAAAGCTAAGATTAGTAAAAACTAATGAAGCAGATGACTTCCCACAAGTATAACCCACTCAAATGTGGGAAAACTTGCTTGCTCAGTCTCTGGATTCTGCTGCTCTCTTGCAAGTCTCTTGCTGACAGTAAACCAATTAGGCAACTTTTAGTGCTGGCTATTTTGGGAGCATTCACCTATACTACACAAACACCTATTGCTGTACACATAGGCCCGGGGACTGAAGAGAGAAAGAGAGGCTGGAATGAGAACAAGCCCTCTTGGGCGTTTATGGTCATGATCAGAGAAAGTGAAAATAGAGAAAAAAATCAATCCCAACACTGGCAGCATTCAGGACCCAGATGACTGTGACCTTGTAAGTAATATGGAATTTGTGCTCCTATTAATTTGCCCAGTGCCTCTCTCGCTTTATTGTAAAACAAGAATAATTCAGATTACGTCAATTAAGTTAAACTCATATAAAACTTTTGTAAGATCCCAAAGTAGCCAAAAGTCTCTCTACTAAAAAACAAAATCTCCTATATGCAAGACTCCATTCCCCAGAGCTGTTCTTCCTGTGTTTTCCCCTTTAAATCTGAAAGAATGGGGACCATTCAGCAAAACAAAAAGTGGTTATTCAGTGTTTCATATACTGACAACATTCATCCTCAGGAAGTCTTTGTTGATTGTGCCTCCTATGTATAATAATAAAGCAAAAGAAGCACAAAACGGTGGTGTTTCCATATCCTATAGCTGACATGAGACCCTTGTCCCATTATGTTTCCACTGTGCCATGCTGCTCATGGAAAGTCTCCCCAGCAGCAGTGACCAGTTAGCAGAGGTCAGACAATCTCTTTAGCCAATTGAGAATAGTGCTTCAAGACACTGGTTCATTCAGATATTGTTTCTGGTGTGCAGACTAGCGAGCGATAGAAAATAAGTCAGATTAAATGCTATGTTGTGTTGGTATAATGTATGTAAACAAGAATTATGTTCTTCTCGCAAATTCTGAGTTGGGTTTTGTTTCAGCTAGAGTAGCTTACAATCAGATTGGAGTGCAATTTATTTAAGTGATACAGTTAAGTTAATGTTCAGATATTTAATACCTGTGTGTGCATATAGAGTCTGCATAAACATATGTTTGTGTATGTGTATTTCCACACGTATATATTTAACAGACTTAGATAAAGGATGTATGAAGATCTTAAAATTAAAACAACAACAAAAAACCGACCAGAAGAGTTCTAATGTAGTGTAGACAACAGACTCAGAAATCACATATGCAAGAATGATTTCTTACTTCAGTTTCATATTTTTGGTACTAATGTAAGAATTAAGCTGCTGGAGTCAGCAGGAAGCAGGAACAACAGGCGGTGCACTTCATGTTTCAGTGAGCCGGGTTCTGTGCTGCTAAAGGGCTGCGTTCTCTGCAGGGCTGAAGGGAGGGCTGGGAGCCTGGTAGCACCAGCATGCAACCCGAGCACAGCTGCATTGCTTGACAGTTTAACAAAGCCGTGCTCCTTCTGCATCCTTGGTTGGAACGAGCATGATCTACTGAACCAGGCTGCCCAGGGAGGTGGTGGAATCTGTCCCTAGAGGTGTTCAAGAAATGTGGAGATGTGGCACGGAAGGACATGGTTAGTGGGCATGGTGGTGATGGGTTGACAGTTGGACTAGATGATCTTAGAGATCTTTTCCAACCTTAATGACTCTATGGTTCTTATCTGTGATAAAATAAGGAACTTCTGTTGTGGTTTAACCCGGCAGTCAGTGCAGCACCACACAGCTGTTCTCTCACTCCCCCCCCATCACAGTGGAATGAAAATGGAGAAGAGAATAGGAAAAAAAGGTAATACTTGTGCATTGAGATAAAGACATTTTAACATACAGAAAATGAAGGGAAAACAATAATAATTATTAAAGAAATACAAAATGAGTAATGTGCAAGGTTATTGCTCACCACCCACTGATAGATGCTCAGCCAATCTGTGAGAAGCAACCCTTGGCTAACTCTCCCAGTGTTATTGCTGAGCCACGTGGTATCAGATATCCCTTTGGCCTGTTTGAATCAGCAGCACTGGTCCTGTCCCCTCACAGCTCCTCACACACCCCCAGTTCCATTGTGGCCGGGCAGTGGGAGGAGCTGAAAAGACCATGGATCTATGTCAAAACTGCTTTGCAACAGCTAAAACATAAGTGTGTTGTCAACATTGTTCTCACCCTAAATCCAAACCAACACACCATATCAGCTACTAGAAAGAAAACTAATTCTGTCCCAGCTGAATCCTGGATATCTCCCAATTGCTTTCAGTAATTTTTCTGTATGGACTAGACTGATGTACCTGTTAATTCATAGAGGTATGAGTAGTTAAACTACCTCTAAATGCCAGCGATTTGAACCCTTTCAAATACAGGCACAGAGACTTCTTGTTCTCATTCAGGGTATTCTTCCTTCCTCTGTATTCCACCTTTGCACCTTCCTCTGTCAGTCCTCACACCCTCTTAGGAGTTTCCCAGCACAATTTACAACGTTGGTACCTGGAACACTAATATGCCCTATCTCCTTTTCTACAGCTACGCCCATTAGATTGTCAGAGCACTGTTCCTGCCAGCTTTGGCTGGGTCAGAAAGGCCAGAAATAATCTCTGGCACAAAATATTGCTTGTTTGTTTCCTATTGTCTTGTTTTGGTATACAGACACTACAGAAAAAAAAGGCAGGGGAATGAATCCTTAAAGTATACTGGCATGCAGGGCTACAGTGTGAGTTAAAATAGCTGTGGATTTTTATTTTCCAGCAAGATCAGCATGACAAGTAACTTAAAAGGTAAATAAATAAGCCACAATTACGGCCAGCACTATGTATTATAAACTCTACAAAACCTCAAAGGTCTTTTTTATTTTTGGCATCCCTACTAGCTCTAGGACAGGTGAGAACCACTAAATGCTATTCCCAGAAGTCTGCTGACATCAGATGTGGTAGGACACCCATGCTGTTCCGGCTTGACACAGAAAAGGCGAAGAAGCAAAAATCAATGTGCTTCCAAATGGAAATGCATCAGTTTAGTAAGAAAAAAAAAAGTATTTGCAAACACAGTATCTGAGGTTTTTACAGAAGCACCAGTTTGGCTCAGTAGGAGTTAAAAAAAAATGCCTCCATGTTTATATAAAGGTATTAAAAGTACCCTGCTGACTAGCCCCATGTGTTCCTTGCTGCCCTAGGTATCTTGCTTCTGTGGCTGCCAGAGAGGGAAGGAATCCTGCTCTGTCCTTCAGCCAAACCACAGAGAATTAAACCCTTTGTTTAAGGAGTCTTTCACCTCCTCAAGCTGCTCTAAAAACCTGCAGGGAAACCAGAAGCCATGGCTATTCTTGCCTTAAAAGTAATTTCCTTTCTGTCACTGCTCCTTCTCCTGAAGATGCTCCTGTTTGCAGCCTGCCTCAAATGAAAAACACCAGAGTATATTATGGGTCTGAAAGCTTTTAATGTCAGTTTAGGAGGGCAGACTCAATGTGTTCTCGAGCCCCAGCAGTAACAGCCAACAGAAGACAGCACTGCTCTTTTGAAAAATGGCGGCCATTCTTACATGTTATCGATGGGTTATTCTGCCATTAAGGATATAAAGGACATGAAGTTTTCTGCTTCAGGGCACAGACCAGACTGTTGTGCATCCTTGGCAGCAGTAGAAACTTAACCAAATAAGCAGATTATAACGTGACTGTCCACTGTGGGGCTTTGTGTGTCTTTCTCTGAAGTATTTGATGCTGGCCACTGCTACCGACAAGATAACACATCAGCTGGACTATTGATCTGATTTAGAATTACAGACCTTTTATTCCTGTTAAGCACATCTTGATACAGAGTTGGGTTTCAGCTAGGACCAATGGCAATGAAATACTAAAATACAGCCCCAGCCTACCCAAAGAGATCTGGCACAATTCTTGTCAACACAAATACAGCATTGCAAGATTCAACTCATCTATGCATGCCATGTCATGTTCCTCAAACGAGGAGCAAAACAGCAGTTGTACACTCCAGCATTTTCTTCTATAAATTGACAAAGGGTGATGATGATGAATGATTTTGTACCCTGATGTCTAAATTCACATGCCAGTTCTGCAAGAGAGAGCTAATGGAAAGATCTGTGTGTTTGAGTACAGAATTAGGTCCCAAAAACAGAACTCTTCATATTGCAAGCACTTCTCTCAAACAGCACTTCCCTTTTTGCTCAGTCCTTGGATGTGGGAAAGATTTGTTTTCAGCTCTGTGCCTGCAGCACTTGCTCAGTGTTTAGCTGCAAGCTGATCCCATATGCAGGCTATAGCTGTGCTTTTTCAGGGTCCCTTGTTCCAGCTGACTACTGCTGACCACAACTCTCATTTCCTCTCTGCGTGAACGTGAAATGAATACTATCATAACAGCCTTTCTTAATACATGCCAAAGAGAAAAAAGATATTTTTCTGTTTTATACTTGACCACGCTGTATTTCAAATACATTACCTCACCCCTACAAATCCAGTGGGAATTTCTCTCTTTTGTCATATATGAGGCACAGGTCCACAGTATTCCTATGAGGACCATTGTGCAGCTTCTCCTTTTATTCATTTGCCCAGCACTCAACCATCCTTAGAAGATCTTTGGCATGTATTGGGTCCTCCATTTGTTTGTGTTGTATCATCATAGCTGAGAGCTTAGAAAAAAAGTCACACAGATGTAATACAAATGTCAACTGTGGAGTAAACACAGTACTGTCAACCTTTCAGGACAGAAACTCTTTTATCTGTTTATACTGTGCAGCACCTAAGGTAGAGATGCCCTGGACTACTGTTATAATTGTGGAGCTAGATTTGTAAGAACGAGTTAAAAAGGTAATTTTTCATGCCATCTTTTGGAAAGCTCAGCTGTGTGTCAAAGAGAGGAACTGATACTTACTTGCACAGTGCTAAGCAGAAAAGTTGTCAGAGCTGAGTATACCCACAAAAGTGACAATGTCAGTCCCTGACTCTTCATGTACAACAGTGCTTCATCAGTACTGAAGGTGTGATCATTTCTTTTAATGGATTGCTAAGATAGAGGTAGGAGAACACTAAACACACAGTCGTGCTGATTTAGGCGCTATGTCTTCTGCATTCTGCCCTCGGATGTCCTATGGATGTGCTTATCTTAATGCAGCACAAATGAGCTAATCCATCTAAATAATTCAGAAGAGCCATCGCTGATGGAGTGGATGTGTCCTACTGCTGCCCCCTTGCCTCGCCAATCCCTCATCCAGTTTCCTTGTGCTTGCTGGTACTCTAACTTGCCTGTTGTGCTTGGGCACATGGACCTGTCCCTACTCTATTGATGGGTACTTCCATAGAACCTTTGACAACTCATGCTGTGTGCTGTAGAAGGATGGACTGCACTGCTGTATGCCTTGCCTCCTGGCAGCAGAGGAGATGGGAAGGGTCATGCACCTTTCCCCCCCCAGCCTTCACAGCAGGGTCAGGACATCATTTTGATTTGCCTCAAGTTTCAGGTTACATGAGGAGACAGCTGGGAGCTGTGGTTCCTGAGAAGCAGACATGATGCATGTGCTCTCATCCCTACGAGTGGGCATGGGCAGGGCACCTCCTAATGTGCCCCAACATCCCTTCGATGCACTTGTACAAGGTTGCTGTAATCTTGGAGCAATAGGCTGGTCTCTAAGACAGCTTTGCAGTAGATCTTGGGAGTCCATATAAACTTAAGCTGTTAGGCACACAAATAAATAAATACGTGAGTTGCTTGTGGGTTTTTGTTTGTTTGTTTTGTTTTGTTTTTAATGAATAGTTTTCTAAGTATAATCTCTATACAGCATGTATGTCTTCCTGGCTAAATCAGGAAGACATACATGATCAGGAATGCTTAGTATTTGGGATGAAGAGACATCCTTCATAGCTCACCCCTTTGACCTTAATCTATGGATATTGTCTAGATGATCTACAAAAAGTTAGGAAAAAAAAAGGAACCCTTCCACTTTTTCTGTCCCTCAAGAAAAAGAGAGAAATGTTTTGACAATATGCTGTTATTCCCACAACTCTAAGCCTTGCTATCACGTTGGCTTGAAGGCCTGACGGGTTGGTGATAATTATATGCAGTACAAGAACATCAGACACAGACACAGGAGGGCTGAGGTTGAAAGCAAACTCTGGAGGTCATATAATCAGCCCCTGTGTGTCAGTCCTGTCAGGTTGGCCACTCCCGGTTGGTGACCATGACTATGTCCAGATGGGTTTTGAGTATCTCTACTGACAGAGTCCCCACAAATTTTCTGGGCAACTTGTGCTAGTGTTTGACCACCTTCACAGTGTTTTCTTCTGTTTGAGTTGTATTCATTAGTTTTTAATTTGTGCCCGTTGCTTCTTGGTCTGTTGCTGGGAACCACCGAGAAAGAGCCTGGTTACAGTCTCTTCATCCCATCATCCCACCAGGACATTTATACACATCATGGGGAGCCCCTGAGCCCTCTCTTCTCCAGGCTGACAAGACCCAGCTCTCAGCCTCTCCAAATGCAGGAAAACCCTTCCAGAAATTCACAGCACAAGCAATCCAGGGAGATAAAGTCTAAAGTCACATGGTGCGACAGCATGGACAGCAATGGGGGGTCACTTCTGCCGACCCCCCAACTCTTCCTGTGCCTTTAACCAAAATACTTGCTGTCAAATATGTTCTTTAAAGCCAATACCCTCATACCGCGTTGGAGTTTTTCTTAAAGAGTTATAACCTCCACAGGGAACAGCACCTCCAGGGGTTGTTGCACACAGTGGGAAGTCATAAAGAGGGAGTACAACCCCCAACTTTTAGGGGGGTTCCCTTTGAAAGGGAACAAACCTGCCTTAATTTCCTGTGGTTTTACATGAGAACCGTTCCTTGGGGAACTAGACTGCATGTATCACAGCTCCATCTACTTGTTTTGCTTTCTTGATTTTTTTTTTCTTTGTTGGCTTGACAGCACTGGAATACAAACAAATCTCCATTCACCCCTCTAATTACTGGACTCTTCTAGCCTTGCTAATTTCTTTGGTAGATCTGGGAAACTTGTGTGAACACCTCCTGTACTTGGCACTAGTGAGGCCACACCTTGAGTACTGTGTTCAGTTCTGGGCCCCTTGCTACAAGTAAGACATTGGGGCCTGTGGAGCGTGTCCAGAGAAGGGCAAAGAAGCTGTGAGGGGTCTGGAGCGCTGATGGGGAACGGCTGAGGGAACTGGGGTTGTTCAGTGCGGAGAAGAGGCTCAGGGGAGACCTTATCGCTCTGTACAACTGCTTGAAAGGAGGCTGTGGTGAGATGTGAGTCAGCCACTTCTCCCAGGTAACAGCAACAGGACGAGAGGGAATGGCCTCAAATGGTGCCGGAGGGGGCTAAGGTTGGATATTAGGAAAAATTTCTTGTTTGAAACAGTGGTGAGGCAGTGGCACAGCTGCCCAGGGAGGTGGTGCAGTCACCATCCCCAGAGATATTCAAGAACCGTGGAGACATGGCACTGAGGGACGTGGTCGGTGGGCATGGTGGGGATGGGGTGATGGTTGGACTGGATGATCTTAGAGGTCTTTTCCACCTTGATGATTATGATTCTATGAGTCTTTGGCCACCTTCACATAAAACCAGCATGTTCTTACATTCATTCTGAATTTAGTGGGTTTTAATTGCCTCTTCGCCTCTTGCACCTGCTGTAGGGAACCTGCTTTAGGAGGGATTTGGACTCGACGATCCCCAGAGGTGCCTTGCATCTCTGTGATTGTCACGGGGCACCCTCAAAAGGCAGGCACGCCTTAGCGGTGGGACGCGTTTTTCACCCTCTTAGCCTCACGGAAGTCATCATTTTCCCCGTGAACGTTAGAGGAGCCGTTTCGTCAATAGAACGGCACGGTTTGGGACGACCCCCGGCCCTAGCAACCGTCGCTGAGGCGCGGGGCGGAGCCGTGCCTCCAGGCCACGCCCCCCGGCCGCCTACAAGCCCCATGGTGCCGCGGGGCGGCGGCGCGTGACGGCGGGAGGAGGGGGTGGGGGGCTCCGTCTCTCTCCTGCCGCGTCCCCTGCTTGGGCTCGGCAGACGCCATGTTGGCTTGAGGCGAAGATGACAGGGGGCGGCTGTGGGCCGGCATCGCGCTGAGCAGCGGCTTTTCCCCGGCTCGCGGCGCGGCCAGGCAGCGCCGCTAAAGCTCGCGGGGAGGGGGCGAGCCTGCCGTGCCGGCGGGGGGTGGGGGGAGGAGGGAGCGAGGGCGGGCTGAGGAGGAGGAGGAGGAGGAGGAGGCGATGAGAGCTGAGGTTGCGGGAGGCGACAGCCGCTGAACGGCCCCGCCGAGCCCCGGAGCCGCAGGGCCGTCCCCGCCGGAGCCTGTTGCATGCGGCAGCCCGCCTAGGGGAGGCCCGAGCCCGGCGTCCTCCCCCGGGCCCCGCCGGCCCCAGGGCAGCGAGTCGGGCCGGCAGCGCGGCGCTTAATGAGGAGGTGACGGCCGCCCCATTATCCGTGAATCACCCCGTCGTTATTCGCCGGGAAGGAAGAGCGCGAGGGGGGAAAAGCCGCGCGCAGCCCATGTCGCGGCGCAGTGCTGCCCGCCCCGCCTGGCACCGCCGCTGACGGAGCCGCCGCCCCCGGCACAGCCCCGCGGCCCGGAGCTCCGCAGGGCCCCGCCGCCCCACGCCGGCCTCGGGCCGGGGATCTCCGCTCGGTGCTTCTCGTTCTGCTTTCAAAGTTGGTGTTAAAGCGTCAGAGGGATATCAAGATGTCCAGCAGCGTTCCGGCTGACATGGTGAGTGCTGCGCCCCTTCCTTCGTGCCATTATCGTGCAGTAGCGTTTGCTGAGGCTCCTTTTGGCAGAGGACGTGGAAAGAAGAGGGGCGTGGGAAGGCGAGAGAGAAATCCCTGCTGCCCGCTGGAGGACCCGGCAGTTCCCGGCCGTACCCGCGGCGCCGGGCTCGGAGCGGGGCTCGGCGGGCGGAGGGGCCCCGCTATGGGGAACAGAAAGGCGAAGCCGAGCCCGCAGGGTTCCTGCCTCTGCCCCTTGTGGCTTTTTTTTCTCCTAAGCCTGTTCGCGTTTCGTCTCAGCCGCCTGCTTCACGCAAACTTCGCTAGTTCCTTACCGACGCTGCCTTCTGACGCTGGCGTGAAGTTAATCCCCCTTACCTGATGCCAGGTCAGGAGCGAAAGAGAAATCCCCGTGCGCTCTTTGCCCACGGAGAGCGTTCGTGCACCCGCTGCAGCCTGGACGTTTCTCAAGGGCACTCCTGGTGCTCCCGATGGCGGACTGCCGCCAGCCTGCGCGGTGCTGTGGCGGAGGGGTGGCAGAGCTCTGCCAGGTAATCCCCGTTCAGAGGGCTCTGCCGGTGGTGTGCCTGCGTTTCATAAAATAATTAAGGTTAAGGAAGACCACCGAGATCATCTTGTCCAACCATCGTTTCTGTACGTCCCTCAGTTGAGGGGGAACGGAATGTCATGGCTGTGACTGGGTAGCTTCCTCTTTATTCTTGCAGCAGAATATTTTCTCTTATCCCCATGTGGTGGTTTAGGCACTCTGTCTAAATGCAGTGAGCTCTTCTGTGCTTTTTCTTTTATTCAGGGTGAAATTCTGTTCTGTGAGCGTAACCTGCAGTGGTGGTAACAGGAAGACAGTCTTGTTTCAGCCATACAACTCATAGTCCATGTGTAGGATGAATAGGCTGTTGAAGTAATGGCATTGTCTAGTTGCTTCATGTCATTGTTTCCTTCCCAGCTTTTCTAACGCAGCCCAAAGGAGTGAATTTTGTCAAGAGAGCCGGAACAGTGCAATACAGAGGGTGACCAACCACAGTTCTAAGCTTCCCCAGTCCCTCCCTCCCCAAGCACTAAATATATTTTGCCTTTTGGGAAGAAATAGAGGTATCACTCTCCTCATCACTGAGTTTCAACCCTCTCAGCTGCTTATTTTCCTTCATCTCTTGTTAGGGGCTCTCTGGCCATGCTCTGAGCCCACTCCCACATGTCAGTGTGTCGTGGCCCGGCTGCAGCCCCTGCCCAGCTCGGAGCTGGGTGCCCACCTCTCAGAGCAGCCAGAGGAGCCCTTGGCCATAGCATGGAGTGCTGATCTCCTCTCAGCCCGGGCTGAGTGTGTGGCACCCCTCTGTCCTGGGGGCCGGGATGCACCTTTTGTATGCAAGGACTCCATTTTATAACGATACACACATCTTGAGAGGAGAAAGAATAGTTTGCTTCTATTAAAACTGTTTCTTCCTGTCATTATGATGTAATGAGGATAGCGATGTGTAGGCCTGGAGATACTCTGCTGCTTCAAGTCAGGAAGAAGCTTGTTATCCATAGCGATGTTTAAATATTGAGTCATTACAAAGACGTTTGAATGAAGATGTCACCAGTGTCAGTATAATTTAACCAAGTGAACAGGCATATTCTGGTCTGTCTTAGGATCATTCTGCTGCATTTTTAGCTGCAGTTTCCCTCATCAAGTTCGAAGTGTGCTGTAGAAATTAAGATGACTAAATGCAGTCAGTAACTTAATATATAATCTGTAGAAAGAGCACTTGAAAACTCATTTTCAGTCCCTTTTTTTTTAATCACCGTCCTCCTTATTTCAAAGGAGCTTGTTCAGGAGGGAAAATGGTGTTGTTATTTGATTGCTTTTTAAAGAGAAGCACTTGCAGGCTGTCACCTTGTTTGTGTATGTTTTTATTTACTTGTATGATTTTGCAGTTTGCATTTCTCTTTATCCACCCACTCTGTAATTTGCATTTAAAAAAAAAAAAATCCCATTCTTCTGTAGGAGTTGGCATCGTTGTGGTGGGGTGTTGTATTACGAAGGCTCTGTCACGTTTACTAAATCTGCTATGAATTACTTAAGTATTATAGTAATTATGTTTCAAAGTATCAGATGCATGAACTAACCCTCTCGTAATAATAAGAATAGAACTATTATAATTGGTGCTTCTTAAAATGCGGTCTTCCTGTCCTACCTTTGAAACGCCGAGGATCTGCTGCACATAAATTCCTTCAGTAAGCTTTGTGCTTGTGTGTAGACGTAGTTTGATCCAGCCTTCTCTTCTCTGATGCTTGGCTGACTTCTTTCCAGGACTACAGCAGATTTTACCAGCTAACCATTTCAGCATCACTTCTTAAATAATTAACATAGCACTTTATCATTTGCATTCCACTAATAAACTGGATGGTGACACACTGCATTCCGGGCATCGTAAGTTTGTGTTGCATTATTCCTTAGGAATACACTCTACTTAAAGGCTAAAACTCCGCTCCTGGAATGAGACCTGCTGCCACTGGCCTCTGTACTTGTGAAGTTTCATTAACTTAATGAGGACTAGACATGTATGGAGTAGTCTTTGAACACCATGCTGCATTTCTACAGTCTTAACTTCCTCCCCTTCATAATTACTGGTGATTGTGGTCGCAACAGCGCATCTTTGAACGTGTTGAATATCTTCATCAGATAACCTATTGTTGTTGCCATTTGGTAGCAGCTACGGATTGAGGGACTGATAGCTGCTTCTAAGTTATATTTTCTTTCCTACTAGTAAAGCATTATGAGGTGCTTTATGGACTTGAAGCCAATGGCACTACTTTTTTTTTTAGTTGACAAAAAGAGAAGAGCTTGCTATTAGTTTAAAAACTCCAGCTAACTATATCAAAACAAGCTATTAAGAATAAAATGAAGCCCAACAAACCTCAATATGACAACATGTGCCAAACCACCACCAACCAGGTTCAGTCCAAAAGTTCTTACTCAGTTGAGTATCTATTCCTTAGGCATTATCAGAATAATTTGGGAAGCTGATTCTCCTTTTTATGTTCCTATGATACTTCCCCCTATACACATAATTCTTCAGGGGCTTTAGAACATTGCAGAAACGGCTCCCTATGACTGAAAAACATTGTGCTGTCTGCTGTTTCCTTCATTGGTGCATTTTGTTTAGGTACAAAAAGGCTCTGCCAGCTTTTTCTTCCTGGGTTGTTCTTTGTGTGTCCTCTGGGATATCAAATTCTGAATTCTTTTTGGATTTGAGTGGTAATCAAGAGTAATGCATTTGGCTCATGGCAGGGGTTTGTTGTTGTTTGTTTGTTTTTGGTGTGGCATCAGATAAATCCTCAAGAGTTGATAGACTTGAGTGTTTTTGATTTTATTATGTGTATGATACTGAATCTGTATGCTGAACTTAAGAGATGTAGGTGGTGTGTGGGAGATTATTATAACAAAACAATGCTTGGTGTTATGTGTTTGCAGACATGCAAGAAAATGGGGTTTGTGGTCTGAAATCCTTATGTGCATGGCCAGTGTTAGAAGAGGGCAGTAAGTGGAGGAAGACTGTGTGTATGTGTGTTGTTCTTCTGGAAGTTTAGTGTAGAATGGTGGTGAGTAGCTTAGTGTGTAGTATATGTAACATCCGTAATCCATTTCAGCGATGGCTAAGAGGAAAAGGATGGGTACATATACACCTGGTCCCACAGCACTAGGAGCATCTGAGCATCCTTGAATAAGGTTCAGGCAGGAGAGGCTTAAAGGGGTACTTTATTGAACGTCAACTGAATTTTAACATCCTTTATCCAGTCTAAACAGTTCCTTAAGAAAAGTATCCTTGTAGTATGCTTGGAACATAGGACATGCTTTGCACGCTCATTGCACTGTGATGGATTGAAGCAAAATGTAGGAAAGAAGTCACACATATCAGTTCTGTTGGAATGGCCTTTTCTTCTGCAGATGCATTTCCTCTGTTTTGAAAATTGCAGAGCTTGAAGAAGCTCCTTCCTGACTCTGTGTGGGATGAGCCAGCCTTGGTGGTATAGGGCAGGGTTTGCTGTAACAAGATGCGCCTCCTCTCTTATCTACAGTGGCGGCCAGGGATACGCTTGCCAGAGCTGGTACTGAATCTGTGTACTAGAAGTATCTTTCCAAAGGATTTATATTTTTTTTCCTTCCTTTTGTTCCACAGATTAAAGAAAGTCTTCCCTGTGGATTTAACAACAGCACAAAAGTCACTTCAGTAGTGACTGATGTTTGTATACAGGGTGCTAACGGAAACTCCATGGCATTCTAACATATTCAACATACTCCAGAGCAATGATTGTATGTCCTTTATTTATTTAGGGAGGGGCAGCTGTAACTTGTGGATGGGGCAGTGAGTGTTGTCTGTGGCTTGGTGCAGCACTGTAAGCTCAGGCTGGCTGTGCAAATTGCTCCTTCTTGCCCACCCTTCACCCTTGTTGTCCTTGGTACCTGTCTTTTTTCACTCCAGTTTTGTTCTGTAACTCCATGAAATAAGAGAGGGAATGGGAACTGAAGGACATTCAGCTCCTCCCCTGTTGGGAGTACAGGGCAGCCAGCAGTGACTGCTGGCAGGGTCCAGCAGGACGGAAAGACGAAAACCAAATGCTGAGTATCTGACTGTAGCAAAATGATCACCTCTACAGCAGAGACATTGAACTGTGCACGTTAAAAACAAATTGCCTGACTTATCTGAGGAATACAGACAGAGCAGTCAGGAATAGATGGGGACAAGTGGTGGCTCTGCGGAATTGGTGCCAACTTAAGGCGCATCAGTGCTTGTGCTGCTGTTTGCGTGGATCTAAACTTAACTTTTCCCCATCAGCATTTTATTTTAGACAGTTCCAGGCCCACGTATCTCTTCCTTGTCTTGGCCCGAGGCTGTACTGGGAGGTGAGCCTGCCTGAATACAGCCTGTACAGCAGACTGAGTAGGAAAAGCTTCATGAGAATGTCAACAGAGTGACGAAGGATGGACTTCTCTATTTTTAACGTGGGATTCTTTCTTAGGACAACTTCCGTGAGCGTTGAAAGCCGTGGTCACGGTATATGCAGTCGGAGGGCTTTGTTTTATGCTTCTGGTCGGTCACTGTTGTTTCTGAGCAAAAGTCAGAATGTAAACTTTTGATGTCCCCCATGTGCTTATGCAATAGGGAAGAGAACGGAGAGCTCAGTTCTGACTCAGCCTCTGAGTGCTACTCTACTTTGCAGGAATCCAGAAATATCTGGAATGTGACTAATCATTCCTGTGGTTTTATGTAGAAGAGATAGTATGGCTTATTTTCAGTCTTTGCTCTGAGTAGGTCTGGGTCCTCTGACTTGGTTATTTCTCATTCCAAGTGCAGCGAAAGGCAAGGCTGCTGATCAGCGCTCTTTTCAATATTGTCTGTTTGCAATTAACTGAGCCTGCTAAAGTAGCAAGCCTTCCCTGCCACAATTTTGCATGCATAAACTTCAGCTCACCATAATTATTAAAAGGCTCTGACTGAGTGCGATGCTTTCATTTTAGAAGCCACTGGAAATGAGCAGAATGTCAATGAGGAACTGCAATGTTGCTGTTCTCATGTCAAATCTAAACTTTAAGACCCCAACTCTAGAAGTTCAATTATTGTTTAAAAATGACCCTATAAACTCAGCTAGAAGGACAGCCTTTAATGTTTGACAGTTTGTTACGTGTATTTTGCAGAACATCTTGAAAAATGATCCCTTCATTGCTTTCTTGAGTATACATCCAGACAAATACAAATGGACAGATAGAGGGAAACACTAACGGAAGAAAAGAATGAAGAATCAACAGCCTGCAACAGTTATAAGTAAATAAATGGAGGCATCAGCTGAGATTCTGCAGATATCGTATTGAACTGCATAAAGCTAGCTCTTGTGTCTGAAAGGAAATATGTGGGAGGTGGGGAGAAAGTTGTTAAATGGGCTTTCTGAAACCGTGCAGGAGGTCTTTTTATTTTTGAATGCAACATTTAAAGAAAAGGTGAAGACCTTCTGACTTGTGGGTCTGCTGGGCCTCAGCAGCGTAGTTGTGTGGAAACATTTAAATGTCGTTGCACGCAAGTGTTGCTATGTATTTGTGGAAATGCAGTGTGTTTTGCAGCACCAGCTGCGATGGCTCTGCAGAGGCTCAATGAGTTGCTGCTGGTAAACCATGCACAGTTTGCGTTGAGACTCTGCACACATGTTGAAATCTGACTTAAAAACGTAGCGTGTATTTTCCACGACTAGAAACTTAGTAAAATGGGGATTTGGCTGGCTGCACAATTGTGGCATTACCGTCAGTGTCTTGTAAGTTTTTCTTTTTCCCTACTTTCTGGTAAATAAATCTGAAAATAACTTGCCAGTGGCAGGATCACGCTTGTGTGGGTTTGTGTTTTTGTTAGTTTGCTGGTTTAACTTAAGTTTTTGTGTGTGATTCAGTTTAGAATTAAAAGGAAACGTTGTGGCAGAGTTCAGCTGAGATTTTATTCCATAATACCGTTGTTATGGAGACAGAAACAAGCAGGAAACTCCTTGAGTTCTCTGTATCCCATACAAATCAGGAGAGTAAAAACATACGTTTCTGGTTTTGGTTTGGTAGAGTTCTACCACCCAAAAAGGAAACAGATACCTTAGTGGGACGTGGGTACCAAACGGCACAGGGATGCAATCTGCAAGTGCTGGTGTTGGTGGCTTCCTGCTGTGGTGGTTCCACTTTCTCTTCATGACTGATACAGTTTGCTGTTTAGGCCCATCTCATTTTTGTCAATGGCTTTGACGTGTTGAGAAGCAAAGGTGGTCTTAACCTGGAACGTGCTGCAGTTGAGGATCTGGACTGGTTGGATGGGGCCCTGGGCAGCCTGGTCTAGTATTAAATGTGGAGGTTGGTGGCCCTGCCTGTGGCGGGGGGTTGGAGCTTCATGATGCTTGAGGTCCCTTCTAACCTGGCCCAATCTGTGATTCTGATTTAAAAATAAACACGTATACTTGTTTGTTGGTCATAAAGTGGGGTCCTGAGCTCTTGTGGAAGCCTTTCCATGATCTTCGTAATGCAGTATTAATTGATGAAAGTTTAGTACCAATTATAAAATAAGCACAAGGAAATGGATTTCATTTCAATCTCTGAAAGAAAAAAAAAAAGCACCTAGTCTCAAAAAATAATCATACTTCAAAGTCTTGTGTTGTAGCATTGGTTGGTATCTCTATAGTGGAGTTATGGTATGGTAACATTTTGTGGTCTGGCGGAGATCCACATCACCATAATCTGTTTCTGAAACTTAGCATATACCCCAGATAGGACTACTTAGTCTATCTCTGGGATCTGACAAGTTTGTAATATAGGGAAATAAGAGAATAGTGATAAAATAGAGAAGTTCATTGTTAATCAAAAGTCTTTCTTATCTGGGGCTGTGAATTTAAGATTGCCTCTTTAAAGGTAGATTAGTGTCAGGCTACATAGGAATATAGTAGCATACTATGACATATGCTAGTAAGCCTCAGGAAAGTTATTTTAAACTATATTACTATGACATAATTACTCTTAAAGAGCTCCTTTTTTGGTATTTCTTTTAAGATAAAGTCCTGTCAAACATTCTTCAGACACACTTATCTCTAATATATTGCAAGTGGCTGACTAGAAGGGTGTGGAAGATTTTTTTAGAGCCAACCAGTTACCAGGTTTTTCAGTTGTTTTTAAAGAATTCTTATTAGCATAGGCAGTATCACAAAGACCAGAATTAGGTTAATTCTTGGAGTGGAGTTCTATGGCTGTAGATGACGTACAACGCGTTGCTTAGGGCATGCCAAATCTGCATGTCTGCCATTTTGGCTGTGAATGAACATACTTCTAATCAGTGCAGACAAGTTAGTTATAGCACTTGCAGGGTGTGATAATGAAGGCTTAGCTCATTTTTGAATCTGGGTTATTGATCTGCAATGGAAATAGATATTATTGGATTTGCATGTTTGAGTGGTTTGTACTTAGAGCTATTTTTGGCAATAAACTTGAAATGTTCAGAAAGCTTTGTTGAAAGATTTGAAGTGAAGGGGGGGAGGGGTAGAAGAATCCCCTATTCGCTGTTTTTATGTGATTCAGTAACAATGAAATCAACATAAAAATCACACACAGTTACTAGCTTTTGATAGCTGTATTATAGCACGTAAATGGTGATGAGGGTGCAGTGTGTTACTGTATGTTTATGAGAAAAATTAAATAAGCTGTTGTCCCAGCAGAATGGTGATCTTCCTGGTATGAAGGCTTCCCAAGTTCCCACTTGATTTCATGCTGGACTGCACTGCCCTGTAGCAGGCAGGGCTAGCAGGGATGCAGCATTGCTTGTGTGCCATGGCTGCTTGCATGGGTTGCACTGCCAATAAACCTGGTAAGCATGGCAGGAATGCAGGATCAGTGGGTTGGCCCTTCTTGTGAACAGCTGTAGAGGTGCACTGCTTTCCATGGTGCACGAATGAGACAGTAATATTGCTTTGAAGCATTTTAGTTTGTGTAGTCAGGAACCTCACACTCACAAGGTGAGGTTTGCCAGACGCTGTACCTTAGGCCATAAAAATGTGTACTATTTGACTCCAACATTCAAAGGTTTTGTACCAAAGTATGCTGTAATATATATTCTTTGTGCTGCCAGTTTCTAAGAAGGGCTATTTTAAAGACCAGCTTTATACTTAAAGATGTGTTAAGTATTTTTATGGGAGTTTCTGCTAGTTCATTTCAATGTAAAATACTGAGGAAGGGAAACGTTTTTCCAAAACATACTAGTGAGTATTTCTAGCTGTCTAGACACTAAGAGCAAAGCTTTAAGATGCAATATGTCAGATCCTGGCACCAAGAGAACAGCTTGTTACTGAGAAATTTGACTTAGTCTTAAGGATTTCATTTTCTAACGGCAAAATGACTAGAAGTTCTTATTAAACAAACTGCAATAGTGTTTGATTTCTGTCTGCTTAATTGCTTCTGGCCAGTATAGCTTCATAAGAATTGGGGTTTCATACAAATCTGGAAATGAGGATTTTTTGAGTGATTTCTAATTATGTACGGTTGAAGTTATTTGGTAGTTCAAAATTTCCATTGTAGTGGGTGGAAAACCGGGTAAACTCTCAGTGTGGTTGGATGAGGGGCCATGAGAACATGGCAGAGGGCATTTGCTGACTTGTTTTAGCTTGCAGGTTGTTGAATGAATTGTGTTTCTTCTTGCAAAGGAAGGTATCTTGTGGTATCAATTTCAGAAGCCTCAACAGAAGGCTTAAAGCATGCACTTCTGCATTGAACTCTCACTGCTTACCTCAGCAAGGGTGCTGGGGCTTCCTCATACATTCTGCTTCTGATGGGTGTGAAAATGAGCTCCATGTGCCCATTTCTTCAAGCAGGGAAATCCCTATGGAGGGCTGTAGTATGGGCGCAAGACACTTCATAGAATCACCGAGGTTGGAAAAGACCTCCAAGGTAATCCAGTCCAGCTGTCCACCTGTCACCAGTATTTCCCACTAAACTGTGTCCCTCAGTGCAACATCTAAATGTTTCTTCAACATCTCCAGGGATGGTGGCTCCACCACCTTCCTGAGCAGCCCATTCCAGCCCCTGACCACTCTTTCAGAGAAGAAATTTTTCCTAACATCCAGTCTGAATCTTCCCTGATGCAACTTGAGGCCATTCCCTCTTGTTCTATCACCCCCACCTTGCCACAATCTCCTTACAGGCAGTTGTAGAGAGCAATAATAAGGTCTCTCCTGAGCCTCCCCTTCTCCTCGTGTTCCATCATGGTGCTGGGCTTGGTGCTACCATACATATTTAGTGCAGGAGGTAAGCAGGACTCAGACCTCAATGATGAGGATGACATTTTTGAAGAGATTAGACTTTTCCCAAGGTAAGAGCCATGGCTGCATCTTTCCCTCTATTGGCTATAAAGGGTGTCACATCTCTCTATAGAGGCTGGTGCTTCTAAGCTGAAGTTGTCTTTTTTCAATATCCATCTGTGTTTTAAGCAAATAGCAGTGGCAAAATATACATAGTGAACTGAGTATGGTGCATCTACTACTGTGCTATTTATGGCATACATGGAAAACTGACTTTGAGGGAACTGCTAGACTGGTAAAATGAAATACAGAAACATTCAGAAATAAAAGGATCAAGATAGTGAGAGCAGTGTGGTGTTGCTTAGCTGCCTGTTGGCTGTTAAACCACCATGCTTAACTATTTTTTTTATCTTGTTGCATCAACTGTGTTCTTGTTAAATCTCCTATCCAGAAGCACATGAGTTTTTCTATCATGATACGCCTTCCTCATCCGGCACCTACTCGTTATTCAAAGACTGGATCAGTCTGTGCCTTCTTGAACTGCTCAAACCTTGTTTAGAAGAGGTCTTAATTCACCATGAGTCTTCCTGTGATACCAGTCTCTTTAGCAAGTACTTCAGAAAACTCCATTCATTCTGAAAGATCTGTTTAAACCTGAAGTGATCTTATGAGAAAAGAACAAATCCACAGCAGTTTCCTGTGTTCAAGGACATGGGGATTTAGTTTTATGCTTATGTTATCTCTCTTGAATTCCCTTAACTTTTTTTTAGAAAACCAAGTGTGGGAAAGGTAACTAGCCTTATCTGAGGGGAACGGAATGATTATCAGTCAGTGCCTTTATCTGCAGACCTGCTGGTTGGTGCTTGCTTGTTTTTTCTTTAGCTGGGTTTGAAAGTTGCCAAAGTGAATAATTTAGAGTGCTGAGTAATACCAGGTAAGGTGGAGAGAAGGCAAATAGTTTCCTGCCTTTATAAGTAGGTTCTGTTGCTGCCTATCAGTCCTGACTTTGATGCCTTAAAAAAAGTCATAGGTTATGTGTTTTATTTATAATGAACATGTGGTTAGGAGATATTTTGTTTCTGTTATCTTCTGCCAAAAAAGAGAAACTTCTTGTTTTGTTTTATCTTCTTGTTCTCAGCATACAGACACAAGGCCCAGAGGGAAAGAAATTACTGGGGAGATCGTTTAGGTTTTTGGCCTCTTCTTCCACCAATGGTATAGTTGCAAAGTGTTTCTCTTTTACTAAGTGCTCTTCTGCAGGAGATGGAAGGGAGAGATGATGCCTGAATAAACCCAGCATTTTCTGCAGTCTTTCTATATCAAATAATAGTTTTTTCTTGTAAAATCAGATGACAACGTGTTCTAAAATGTGGTACAGCTTTCAGGAAGAATCATATCTATTTGTTGTGGTAGTTTGAAATTTCATATGCAAAAGAAATGTATCCAGAATCTTAAAATACAGCAGCACTGTATTTTTGTTCTGTCTGACTTTTGGGTGAAGGCAGCAGTTGTTTAGCCATGCTCTACTGGGAGCTGTATTGGCCAACCCTAGAATGTCCCTGGGCTGCTGGGAGAGGGAAGAGAAAGTCTTTTGAGTCGTTTCAAAGTAGTTCTGGCTGGGTTTCTGGAAAAGATGGCACTTGTTTTTTTTATTGTAGGCATTCTGAACTGCTGTAGTAGCTTGCAGGAAGGTGGTGGTAGCAGCTGAAAGGAGCACAGGGAGAAGCCAAATCATGGTTACGCAACCATCGAGCAATGAGCGTACAGGCAGTGCACATAGTGGTGTCAGAGCATTCAGGCTTATTTATGAGCAGTAATTCCCCATACAAGCATATGGGGAGCAACAAACTGTCAAGGAATTAGCATGATTTTTCTCATACTGTGCATAGGTTTGTACTCTTAAGTAATTAAATTCTATTATGTGAAGTTTTTAACGGATGTAGAGCATGCTAGATGGTTTTTTTTTTTCTTGGTCATCCTTACTCCTCCCTCTGTATGCTAAATGCAAACATACCCAAACCCATCCCTTAATTAGTATTGGTAATTAGTTATGTTTGGTAATTAGTATGTTTGGTATCGGTCCTGAATAGAGGTAGAAAAGTAATGTACGTTACTCTGGGTGAAAAAATGAGATGTCTGTATACATGATATCACATCTTTTGGCGAAGGTGAATCTTGTTCACCAAATCCAGTTCTAAAGCTGGAAAGTTCCCAAGGCTTGATTAAGTTGCCTCAACGTGGCTTTTAGTGCCATTTAGCATGTGCTGATGGCCCGGGGTGTCTGCATGGCAGACTGCTCCTATGAGTGATATCGATGCCCTTCTGGAGGAGCAGCTGCGGTGCATAGGGGGGATACTTCCCAAGACATGAAGACAGCACCAGAGGTCTGTGTTTGGGTAATTTGTTTGAGCTGCTGGGGCTCTGTAAAGTCCCATTTGCAGTATTTTCATATTGTTTATTTGGTATGCTGCCTTTTCTTAGCTTAAATTTATTAAGTTGTGCTTCAAAATTGTTAAATGTTTTCATTTGCAGTAAATCACACTTCTACACAGTTTCATTATTTCCTACAGAAAACTTCAGCATCCATGTTTGTGAATAGTGCAGCAGAAAGGAAGATTTCTTGCAGTCAACCTACATTTCTTTCCTTTTAACCTAGAAGAATTTCTCCTAATTACAGCTCCATGGAAACTTGGGTAGCTGCAGGTGTGCTGCGCCTGTCATGGCCAAGTAGGTACTGTGTGATGGCAGATGTACGGCCAAGTGAGATCCGGTCAGAGCTGTCACGTACAACCTGTTAAAAAAAGTGGAAGCTGAGACAAGTTAATACAATGAATTTAAAAGTAATTTAAGTTATCCAGTAAGAACTTGCACATAACCAGATTAGTTTAGAAAATCATCTGAAGTCCTTGAAAATGCCTTACCCCATCAGCTTTGTAATTTGTGGTATAAAATTGGACTTGAACAGGCTATGCTAAATATTACAAGCAGAAATGCAGTGTATTTCTGGTGCATTACAATCACACTCGTGTAGCAGAAGAGAAAAATACTGCCCATACGAGCGTGTTGTCTTTTAAAGATACTGAAGTTTTTGTAATGGAGTCTCACAAAGAAATTCAGCTTGGTTTTGTGATACTAGATTAAAAGAAAGAAGTGCACTCCTTAGAGCATGACAGGCCTCTCTTGACATTTGGCCTGAAATGTTTGCAGGATACTTCATATTCTCAGAGCAGAAACAAATGAGCAGGCTGAGAATTTATGCGTACGTAATTAAATAATGAAGATTCTTTGGCATTAAATAACAAGCTTCCTTGTATTCATACCTTATCACTTCCCTGGCAAGATTTCTATCATACACCAGGGTAAATATCATTCCTCGTACTTGAAGTGTATTTCTTTTTTGGAGTGCAGCTTCTGATAGCTGACTTCTGCTTTAGTCTTGGCTGTCTTTAATTTTTGAGTTGTTTTACTTTAGTTTTTAGAAACCTTATCGTAGAAACCTAATGATTGTACATGAAGCCTTTCCAGCATAAATTCTTGTAAAAGAAGAAAGAATTGCCATGCCATTTCATGATTATCTTGAAATATAACATTTTTCTCTGGATATAAAGGCTATGTCTTATTTGCAGCAACACTTCACGTTTGGAGGAATTTTATGTGGAGGAATCTTTATATAGCACCTATCTAAACAGGCACCTATCTAAATATAGTCTCTGTCCATATGACAAGACTAATCTCTGTGTTTGGGCTTCTGGCAGACCTCTTTTGGATGGCTAGATTTCATTACTGAGAGATCAATCAAAAATTAGCAAATTAGACTTGCTATATTGGGAGCCCTGGAAATAATACTAGACTTGAAGAGTCAGAAGACTTTATCATTTTTAAGTATAAAGTATTTATGATCTTCCTCTGAAAGGTTCAGCATGCAGTATGTGTGGGAAGCAGTGCTGTACGTGCTTCCTTATGTCTAGAAGACCAAAGCAGAGGTGGCAGCCCACAGCTATGTTCTTTCCTTCAACTCCATCCATTTTCTGCTGTGGTACATGGGCTGTTACACCTCTAATACGGCTGCTATTTGTGGATGAGAGTATCATGGTGGTTGAGCGCAGGCAGTTTATTCCAAAGACTTCTATTGTTCAAACTAAGCTGAAAACGATCTGTGGGATAAAGCTGTGACCTAGTTTTGGATTTCCATGCTTTGGAAAGTATTATTTTGCCAAACCCGTGCATGTGTATTTCTTTAATTCCTTTCTTCATCTTTGAAGATTGATTAATTACTTATTTTTAGGCCGATGGCTCACGTATTCTGTGAATAGAATGGGCGTGATATTCTATTCAATGTTAATTTTGAGGGTTTTATTTTTGCAAGAGGGGAAATTTTCAGCCAGTGTGGTGTTAGAAGAGGTCAGCCTGCCCAGCCCACGTGCTGGCTCTCAGCAAGGTACGCTGCATGCTTCTAGCATCAACACTCTACGTATACGAGGAAAATTGTATAATCTGCAACGATGGCTGTTTGGTTTTTGTGCATTTAGTAAGGTTTTCTGCTTTATTTAGTGATAGTGGAGGCTTGGTAAGGGAGCAAATTTAATACTAAAATGTATGAATATTACAAATGTTGAAAATAGGAATGAAGAGTTGCAGTTGCATTCTGTGTTTTGCTTTGCTTCTAACTTGGTGCAGTATGGAGCTGGGCCCTGGGTACCATAGCCTGTTTTAAGTTTTACTTAAAAAATTCTACTACGTGCTTTTCTCAAGTCACTGGGCTATTTACCCACCTCTGGCTGGTCCAACAGTGACAAAAACTACGTGAGAGCTGGTGAAGTGAAAGCTGCTTGAGGCTGTGACAGTGGCTGGATTTGGGGTTGGAGTTGCGGAGCTGGCTGTGGTGCTGTGGAAGTCAGCCCTGCTGTCAGCAGCCCGTCCCTTCCTGCCCTGGTTCCCTGCTGGTGCTGAGCAATGTGGGAGGCTCCCCCAGGCTGTGTCTTGCTTCAAAGTGGCAGCTCAGCGTCAGTACCTTTAAGAGGCTGTAGGTTGTCACAAAGTGTGGTTTTCCAAAGCAAAGGTCACGTTGGATGTTGTGCCCAAGGGACTGTTCACTGTAATTCTGCAAGGTTTTTGTATGTTTTCAGGTGTTGCTGTATCTTGTTGTAAGTAGCTCTGAATAATTGTATGGTTCTGGTTCAGGTGATGGAAAATAGCGAGGACTTTCAGATGCAGAATAGTTTGAGTTGGAACGGACCTTTAAAGGCCATCTAGTCCAACTCCCCTGCAATGAACAGGAACAACCTACAGCTAGATCAGGTTGCTCAGCCCCATACAGCCTGACCTTGAGCCTGGACAGGGACAAGTCATCTTCCACTTCTCTGGGCAACTTGTGCCAGTGCCTTATCATCCTTATAGGGAAAAAAAAAACCCCAAAAACTTGTATCTAGTCTAAATCTCCCTTCTTTTAGTTTGTAACCATTTCCCCTTATCCTATCACAACCGAACCTGCTAAAGAGTCTGCCCCATTCTTTCTTACGTCCCCCCTTCATATACTGAAGGGCTGCTCTCAGGTCTCCCCACAGCCTTCTCTTCTCCAGGCTGAATAGCCCAAGCTCTCTCAGCCTGTCCTCATAGAGAGCTGTTCCATCTCTTGGATCATTTTTGTGGCCCTCCTCTGGATACACTCCAACGCCTCCATGTTTCTCCTGTACTGAGGACTCCACATCTGGACGCAGTACTCCAGGTGGGGCCTCACCAGCGCAGAGCAGAGGGGCAGGATCACTCCCTCTTCCTGCTGGCTTTGAATGCAGTCCAGGATACTGCACAGCTTGTTTGTCACATCGAGTATGAAATAGAAAACTTTTTGTCAGTATCTTGCAAGGCTTTAGAAAGTGCTTGAAGAGGGCTTCGTTGCTGACACAGAACCCTTTGCTCTTCTTTATAAAGTAGTAGAAGAGAATTATAATTATTTGAAACAGACAAATCCTCCCTTAAGCGTTCTGATGTGAAACAAGGGTAATGGAATGAAACTCTTATTTTCTCTGTGAAAATTGGGTATGCTAGCATGGTACTACCTGCCAGTGGAACGTGTATAGAATCTAGTTTTCTGGGTACCTCAATGGGAGGAAGGTAGAATTTCTGTTGCTTTTGTTTGTTTGTTTTTCCTCCCCTGATTATCAGTATCATATTCATGTCTTGGATGTTTGGGTTGCAGTACAAGAAAGTAATTGTAAAACTTTCCATTTTTTCTGAGTGTGGAGAATTTTTATCTCGGATGTTAGAAAAGTAGATTAAGATGTAATCTCTAGGAACATGATGCTAACCCTAAACTTCAGTATATACACCGCAATGCATGCTTAGCTTTGTTTCATTTGAGAAATATTAAAAGTCTTTTTAATATTGTATCTGTTTAGTTAAAAATCTATATTTGGAGAGCGAAGCAGAGACCAATTTCATAACCTGCACCACCATCTGTTAAATGCACGAGGAGCTTATTTTTTTTCGGGATGAGGTTTAGCCAGCTGTCCATTTTGCACTGCTGCCTGGATGGAGGCATGCATTTAAGAATAACACAGTAGGTTTTCTGTGAGTCAACACAAAAGCTTGTTTTCTAATCTGACTCCTTTATCTTGTCTGACACTTCCCCAGATCTGTTCTTGCTGAGGAGTGTATTTGAAATCCTTCCCTGTTGCACTCCTTTCCTCTAGTGTATGCTCTCATCTTCTCCCACTTAGACTGGAGCTTCTGCTCAGGACAAGACGTGCTCTCAGCGAGCGTGCAGCGAGGCGTGCGGATGTATGTGCTAGCTGCAACCCAAAGCCCATCCTAATCCTATTGACATCTAACCCAAGCAGCATTTAGTTAATCTGTCTGGTATTCTTCTTACTTTGTCTGACCCAGTGAGATGATACAGCTTTTTGTGGCTTCATTTTCTCTTAAATGAGTGTTTTTTGGATGGTAATGGCACACTTGTGGAGTTTACTGAAATTTTCCCTTTTTAGATGTTGTTTTTATGATAGACGACCTCAAAATTGTTGCCAGGTTGCGCTGGCAGACTGTAGTATTGTGTTGCTATTATTACTGATTGTATTTTATACAAGGGCTACTTAAGGAAAAAGTTGTTATTTACCAGAATCTGGGAAGGTAATCGCTGCAGGTCAGTTAATCATTCTATTTTGCTGTTCAGTCTGCAGCAAAATAAACTGTATTCAGGAAGAAGATCATAAATAGAAAATTGATTAAAATTAGAATCCAGTTCTTTGTTGACTACAATTCAGAGCTGGCTTTAAAATGTAATTTTAGAAATTCATCTTTCTGACTTCCACAGGAGTTTTGTTCATTTAAACATTATTAAAGCAATTTAGAATAATTTCAACTTTAACCTAGCAGAGATCATGGAACTACTCAAAGCAGTGCCCTGCATTTTCTGATTTGGCTTTCCGTCAGGTACCTTCTGGGCTGCTGCTGAGCATTCCCACTTAGAATGTCAAATCTCCTTTTGTAGGCTCTCCACATTGGGTCAGTTTGAGACTGCTGGGCTGGCAAAGGATTTGGCTTCACTTCACGTGGGAATCTCTGTCTGTTTATTCTTCCTCCCAGAGTTAGCAAGAGGTGTCTGTGCCACTTAAAAGCATGGATCCTCTGAATTCAGCATCGTGTGTGAGCACTCCAGCCTTTCCTCGTCCTCTTCAGCTTTATTATCCAGCCGTACCTGACCAGCAGCACTTTGGTTCTCTGCAACTTGATGGATTGGTGTTTGACAGTCACTCCAGAGTATACATAAGCATGTGAAATGGGAACAAGAATTTGAAGCTATTGTATGGAAGACAGCTGTGATACTAATCAAGCTATAGCATCAAAATAGTCAAAATGCTTGCTCTTAGATTTGTGTATCAGTTGGATAAACTGCACTTGAATTAATCACATCCAGCTTCAGCTGTTTGTATGTAGTGTGCTTTGGCTTAACTTTATTGGCCCAACTCACCAGAGGTTTACTCTAGGAAGATCAAGGACCTCAAATCTATGCTTTTAAAATCTTCTTTGCCTCAGCTTCTATCTTCAAAGTGTCACTGGAAGGTTTGTAGCTGAAACCTGGCTATATAATGTTATTGCAAGACAGTCCGTTTATGTGTTCCTGGCAAGTCTGCAGCCAAGGCAAACATAGATGCCTTCATTCAAACATTTTAATGAACTAGTGGACAAAATGCTCTATAAACTCATTTTTTTCCCTCTTCTTTTTTTCCTGTGTAGTCATTGTGTATAGACATGACTAGCCATGTAACACTTGCCCTTCCAAGGCCATGTTTCCACCATGTCCTTATAGCAGGGTTTAGCTATTGGTCATACTGGCAAGAAAAGAAGAGGTCAATGAATGATTTGGAGAAGTAATCTACTAGAAAAGCTCTGGGAGAATTTCTGTGTCCAGCCTGAAACTATTCATCCAGTAATACAGTCACTAGATCTCATCTCAGAAATGAGGAGAAACTGGGATTGTCCATTTTGTGACTGCAAGCTATTGACAAAAGTTTAGATGTACCAGAAAATACACTCTCTTCATAAACAAGGCAAGCTGGCTGAATGCTGGAGATCCACATGTGCTTGCATTTATGTAACCACTGATGTACTGAGACAATACTGATGTCCAAGTAGGGCAGTAACAATGAGCAAGGCTTAAAGGATTAGTTGCTTGTCAGGCAAAACAGAAGTACTCTTTTTTTTGCTTTGTTTCATAAATCAGATATTAATAGTAAAAGGCACATGAATACCTAAATAGTGTTCATTTTAAAATAATTGTTGCTATTTTGAATTTCAGCTGGAATTGTATAACTAACAGGACAATTAAGGAAATAAAGCTGTTTAATCTTAATGCCTTTTTGATGCAGTGTCAATGTATAAATGTAGCAGTTGGCCCTTTCTCATGTTCTTGGTGCCATGTTTATCAGACGTTTGTCTCCCTACCAGTGCCACTTTATGGAGGGGTAGGGGAACACGGAAAAATCTGTAGCAATAAAAATCATTTGGTCTGACTGAGGGCATGAGTATTAATGTGCATGTGTAGTGTGAGGTGTGACGTGTTCACCTATTCCTGTAAAATATTCTTTGTTTCTGTGTATTCCTATAGCTCATCAGTTATAGTAGCGTGATAATGATAGGAATTAAGGCGGAGTTGAGGATTTCTCCTTTTTGACTCTTGGAATCTCAGAAAATTTGCGAGTCGAAGGTGGTGTACATGGATATAGTTTTCTACCTGCAAATTATTTTTCTAGAACTTATGCTGGACTTGGTTGTGGATCTGCCAAATGTGACTGTTGAGGGTCTACTCAGTTGAGCGGTGTCTTGATATATGGAATGCATTTAATACAAATGATCATCAGAAGTCATCAAGAAAATTCATATTTATAGATCATAGAATCTCAGAGTAATTGATGGAATCACAGAATTGCAGGGGTTAGAAGGGACTTCAAGAGATTGAGTCCAACCTCCTTGCTAAAGCAGGAACCCTACAATAGGTCTCACAGGTAGGTGTTCAGATGGGTCTTGAATAGTTCCATAGTACTGTAGACTGTATAGACTCTCTTTACTCTGTAAGTGACCTCTGGAGGTCCTCTAGCCCAAAGCAGAGCCAGCTACCAGAGCAGCTCGAAGTGTAGCCGCTGGGTTACTTGGGCCTTACGTGCTTGAGTTCTGTATGTCCTGTATGCTGTTCCATTGCCTCTTGGGGCAGCTTGTGACAGAATGTAAACCACTTTTGCCATGAGTTCATCTGTATGTGGCAAAATTTCCCTTGCTGCAACCTGAGAACATGAAAATGCTTTGTAACGCTGTTAAGCTATGAACTCTGAGAACTTTCAACCAAACTACTTCAGGATTCCTTATGTTTTAAGGCCTGTAAGTAATTAAATGTTTTGTAATTCTTCAAGCAAGTTTGTCTGGGAATGGTAGTTTGAGGAGCTACCTATGAAGTTTTTTTTAATACAGTCTAGCTAGCACTTCTGCGTTCTACTATAGATGGAACACTTATGTATACTTTCACTGGGGATGAACAATATTTTTTTCTTTGTATTATGTCTCCATTTTTTTTAGGTAAAGGTAGGAAGGAGAAGTTTATTTTTGGGGTTAAGAAGCACTTAAATAGCAAGACACTTCAGTTTAAATGCTCAACAAGGATAGAAAATAATTCTCCCAAAACGCAGAACAACCTCTTGTATGCGTGGAGCTTTGGATAGGGGTAAATGATGAGAACTTCATAAGGCAAAAATAAGAAGCAGGGACAAGGTTTTTTTTCCTCTTATCTTTGATACTCATAACAGGAAAAAGGTAGTTTAATAATGCTTGTGTAATGTTATGTTCTTCCTTTCATCTTCTTGGGTCAGAAGTTAACCTTTTGTTCCTTTCCTATATATTAACCTGTGTATTGTGAACTCGTGTATAGTCTGTTTAGTGGATTTCTGTTGGGGTTATTCCTGACGTTATTTTAAGCACCAAGGCTCATGAAAGGGGCTGAAAAAAAGGGAAACGTGTAGACACCATCAAAATGTTTTATATTTAAGATGTTCAACTTCTGTTTCAGTTCTCTAAAACATTATGCTGCCTGTTTGATAGATTGCTGAAAATTGATATTACCAGGTTAGTTTTCATCTCTGAATTATGCATCTTAGCAGGATTTAGTAATAGTTGCTAGAAAGGAAGAAGATCTGGAACGAATACTGGTGTTTTGCTTTAGTTACAGAAGAGGGAAAGGTCATCTATGAGTGGTTTTGTCTCTGGCTGGGTGAACATTGGCTTCTGCTTCGTGTTGGATGCTTCACTTGAGTGGCCAAGCTGTCGCTGGACTTCACTCTTGCTGTAAAATAAGGAATCTCGTATTTAACTATCTGTTCCTCTGGCTTTAGTTTTTATCAAACAAGTTGAGTTTTTTGATATGTGATACAACACAGTTAGCATTCTCTGGTTTCATCAGCCAAGGTCGGGTGCTGTATCCCGTGCTTCTCTCATACAGATGATGTCACTCTAAATATACAGTATCAACATCCGTGTGCTATCAGTGTCACATTCTTGTGGCAGGCTGTGAAATTACCAAGTAGCATTTCAGATGATTTGACAGCATTTTAGGTGATGTTCTTACTTAGAACTGCTTGCATGTGTCCTTTTTGCTTTGCCGTTCTAGTACTAAGTGTGAGCATGCAATGAGTGAATAAAGAATAGCCACTTGTGTAGGATTTACATATCAAGGGAACGTGAATGACTGCTTATAACCAGTGACTTTTTTGATCTTTGTGGGTTTACAGAAAAAATCATCCATGCCTGTTGCTCAAAGGTAGAATTTCCGTACTGGAAATAAAGAATTATAAAACACAGAAACCATCTATAAAGCTGTATATATGTAATAAGGAGTTTGAGTGGCATTCTAGGGAAGTAAAGCTTCAGAAGTTCTGCATTTTAATGAAAATGGCACCATATATTTTTTCGAATAGCAGCCATGAGAAGGGAAGGTCACGCTGATTTAATGCATTTGCAAAATGGCCTTTTATATAATTTTGATAATCCCAGGAGGAAATGATTTGAGGAAACATAAACACTTTCAAGCTCTAAATGATTTTCTGAGTGGGTATTTATTCCCTGCAATATTTCTTTCTAAACAGATCCAAGTCACGACTTGTTAAATTTACGTTTAATTTCCCATGCCAAGATATAATTATGAGAAAAAGGAGAATAATTTTTAGGCAGTTTTATATATGAACAATGGACAAAATTCTGGTAAAACATGCTTATCTTCCTTATAGTTTTGCCTGGCCTTTGAATCCTAAGATCCATGGCCCAGCTATGGGAAAAGCTGTTGTAATTCAGCCATTATGAAGACTGCCACGTGGTGAGAGAGAAACAGAGGTGTTGGTGTTGATTTTTTTGATTCATTTATTAGGTAGTGATGGAGATTCTGTTGATTACTGTAGCCCACAGTGCCAGGTAGAAACTGTGCTGTGCTCCTTGCCAAGCTGCTGCATCTTCCTTTTAATGAGCTTCCTCCATCAGGGCTTTTTCCAAGTTCTGCTAAGCGCAAGGATGCTCTGTCCCAGTAATGAAGAGTGCAAGGAGATGATCTGTGAGAGCCCCTTGGTTAAGCTAAGCAGGGGGCTCCTGGCTTAGGACAACTTTTCTTATACTTTTCTGATGCAGGAGATAAGGTAGTCCACTGGAGCAAGGAGAGGCCACCTGCATGGTGTGGGCTGGAGCGCTGGCACTGCCGGGAAGGGCTGAGGGAGCTGAGCTTGGTCAGCTTGGAGAAAAGGTGGCTTTGGGGACACCCAGTTCCAGCCCCATTGCACTTCCTTGTAAGTCATGTGGAAGATAGGCCAAGGCTCTTTACTAAAATAAAAAGGTGGGAGTGTGGAGGACAGTGGTCATAAACAGGAACAGGAAAAACTTTGATATAAAGGATAAATTACTGTAACAATAGCTGGTGGCATTATGTTCTTGCATTCATTTTCTATATTGTTTTTTAACCCTTTTGTAAACTTGCAACACATCTCTGGCATTCCAGTTTACTTCCTTCTATTGTGTTGCTTACTGTAGAAGTCATGTAGTCATAAGTAAATGAAAGTTTTCTTCTTTTGCTGACTCATCATGATACCACCCCCCTCCTCTATACTACTTCTGTGAGGGTATGTATTTTATCCTTATTGGCTTGCCAGCAGAATATGCTGGGAAGTCAAGATGCCTGATAAATTTGGCACATTCTTAAGTTGAAAGAAGTTACCTTGAAATAATCTTCAATTAAATGTAGGTTGGGGTGAAATTTAAAAGCGTACTGTAGTATTTTGAGTAGAAAACGAGATATAAGGAACATAAGTGCAGAAACGAGGTGTTTTTAGTTAATTGATCTACATTGAGACTGAACCTGGATAACTTCCCTCTTCTGGTATCCAGACGGTTTGCCATATTTTATTTCTGGAAACCCACCTTGACAGAGATGCTGCCTTTTTGTGCTGCCTTCCATCTGTAGTTGCTTCTCTTGGAACATATTTAATCTTTCCCTTGAAACTTGTTAATTTATCCTTAAGAAGTTGTCTTTCACTGTGCTGATACAAGTATTGTTTCTTTAAATCACGGAATCATAGAATGGCCTGGGTTGAAAAGGACCACAATGATCATCGAGTTTCAGCCCCCCTACTCTGTGCAGGGTCACCAACCACCAGACCAGGCTGCCCAGAGCCACATCCAGCCTGGCCTTGAATGCCTCCAGGGATGGGGCATCCACAGCCTCCTCGGGCAACCTGTTCCAGTGTGTCTCCACCCTCTGTGTGGAAAAACTTCCTCCTAATATCGAACCAAAAAGATGGAAATGCAATTTTGTTCTGTAAACTGTCATTTCCTATTAAGTCTTTGTCCTGCTGTTAGCAACTAAAGATAATATAAAACTTTTGTTTTTCCTTCTATGCCTTTTCAAGTCTGTAAATCTTTGAGAGAAATGTCCTCTTCAGCTGCATCTTATCTCTTTGTCCAGCACTCACTAAATAACACACTTGTTACTAACCTCTAAATGAGACAAATGCCTCACTATTGGTTGTAGGTTTGGAACCAGACATGGCCATAAATAACAGCTTTGGGATGATAACAGATTTGAGGTATCTGTCCTTCAGGGATACTCTAACATTATTTTCTCCTGTTCTTTCTGCAGCGTCCTTATTGCATCCTCATTTAATGACTCATTTGCTCCTTTTCACTCACAGCTTCCTTGCAGAGATTTCCCAACACTATCCTTGGTACTTTTTTCCATCATGTTTGTGTATGTGTCTCTGCTCCATCACTCGCTGTTGCAACCTTACCAAACTTTTCCTTGGGCACAGGCAGGGAAATCTGCGGCCAGCTTTGTGAAAACCACTCTGGTGCAGGCTTGTCTCCTGGTCCAGCTAAAATCTCACTTCTTTGACATGTTTTTGTGCAGCCGAAGCCCTGTTCTGCTTTTGTAGGGTGGCATCAGTTTCCTGACCATCATTTGGGCCTGTCATCTGAGTGCCAATTTTGAGTGGATGCGATTGAAAGGCCTTAATGAGATTTTTATCTAAAGCTCTCCGATTTCTTCTTTCAGAGCAGCACTGAGCAACTTAGGTTTTCTTTGCTTGTTCCTTCAGCTCAAGCTCTCCAAGTTCTCATCTCATCATTTAGTTACTGCAGCATTCTTTTCTCTGGCCCCTTTTATGTGTTTCCAGAATGATCTGCGAAGATATAAATGGAATGCTGGTATTCTTAATATATCCATTCACTGTCTCCTTTCCTAGTTCATGGAAAAAGAAAGATTGCTTATCTTTGTGTCGTGCTGGCAGCTGCTCCTGCATGTGCACTTAATGATCCAGTGTGTACGTTTAACCTTTATCCTGTACTGCGATTCTATTCAGAAAGAATACTGGGTATGCCAGCTGCAAAATTAACATTATCCACTTTTTTCCTCCTGATTTTTTTTTTCTGTGATATTTGCAAGAAAACCAACAACACATAGGCATTGTTCTAAGATCACTGGCTGTAATAACAGGCAGCAGTGCTATCTTCTTAGTGGTTTATCTGTAGGGCGTTTGTATTTCCTTGTTGGCCTTGAGTTACAAGGACAATTTCTTTGTTCTGGTCAGACTAGTTTAACTGTGTTAGACTTGGATTTCTGGTAAGGAAAAGTTGACCAGCTTCTGTCTGGTTACAACAGTTAGAAAGATAACCAAGGCTGTCTTTGAAATTGTATTATGGGAATTATGGTGAGCAGCTGCTCACAGCACCAGCAAAAATGGAGAGGACAGGAGTTGTAAAGGAAAATGGAAGTGTGTTTTGCATTATGTTTAGACTGAGCTACCTGCAGGTGAAATGAATCGTCACGTATGTAGGAGACTAAATTGGAGGAAAGTGCTTCAGTGTATAATGCCAGATAAATGTATGAACACAAGTGAGTCACCCAGCACTGGGTGCTGGAAAGTAGAAAATACTGCTGAAAGAGGAAGTTAGAGAAGAAATAAGGACAGTGATAGGAAGCTGAAATGCTGGGAGAGGTGGGGAGGGCAAAGTGCAAGCGGCATCTCTGCAGTCAGGAGAAGACAAGGGATTAAGTGGAGCCGTTGGAGTGCTGTATTAGCAGTTCTTGTTCACCTTTCAGAAATAGTTTCTGGCTTCCTGACCAATCACTGTCTTGCAGGAAAGGCAACGTGATATTTTTTTCTGGTGATTTGTACTGTTTTAATCCCAAGGGAATGAGAACTTACCCACCTAGAAAAAAACCAAAGGTAATGGCATGGGATGATTCATGAAGGAATTTGATTTGCAAAGCTCCTGTGAAGGTTTACTCAGTTCTGTATGCATCTCTGTATTGTGGTGGATGGGTTCTTTGGTTGTTTTCACTCCTTTGTAGAGTTTGCATCTGATTAACTGTCAGTTGAAATAGACAGTGATGTTTCCCAATGAATTATTGGGAAACCTCTCAGCTAAAATGCCATCTGCAAAGAGAAATGTGAAGCTTCTCTTAAGGTGTAATTCTTCTAGAAAGAATTCAGAGATGTGTTAAGCATTTTCTAACGTGTTTGCCAAGATAGTTATAAATAGATGAACATACCTCCTGATCTAGAAGGCTAAGCATCCATTACCTGCCTATGTTGAACACATGGCTTATCACACCAGCCTTACCACTGGATCTTTTAGTTTATTTCCCTTGATCCAATTGTTTAGAACTCGTTAAAACTGAATCTTTCTAACGAAAACACATGAAAATTCATCTCCTTTATCTGTTCACTACTCTCAGAAGAGGCCATTTCGTTCTGGTCCTGTTGGACAAAGCGGGTGCTATTTTAAGTGAGAAGCCCTGTAGGAAATGTCAGCTTTGGCAGTAAGAGGTCTGAGCATTGAGTGTGATCAATGGCAGAGAGCCTAAATGGAAAGCCTCGGTCAGTGCTAGCATAACTTCCCTTGTGGTACTTTGTATTAGCAGTGCAGTACACCTGGGTCTGTCTTTCTCTAAAAGTGTGTTTCTGAATACATCTGAAGTGAATGCCAAAAACGCAATCTTATTGTTTCGTGAGCAACTGAAACCATTGTGACTGTTTAAAAAAACATAAAATAACTGCAACCCTTGGTTGTACACAAGAAGATCTAATCTGTGAAAAGATATCAATTATTTATAGCTTATGAACACTTAAGGCTCTCTTTTATGGAAGGGGATGTAAGTGGTGTTGGTTCAAGAAATTAAGTATTTGTTCTGCGTTCGGTGCTGCTTTCATGTTGAATGTGTGCAAAGGGGGCAAAACATTTGGATTAGTAACAATGTGCTCTAACATTAAAAAACATAATAATTAAAATGGAAAATGGAAACACCAAAACAACAAACTGCTTCAGTTCTTGGAGTGCTGCTGGAGTGACTGAAAGTTGCTCTCCATCCTGAGCTCAGAAGCTGTAAGACCTTTGGCTGCGTCTGAACACAGAGTGCTTGTTATGCTACTCGTTTGGTTACTGCTTTGTATCTGTTGGTGGAAAATCTGTTCATTTTGGAAGTTGTTGGTTCAGTAGTTTCATGTTTAGTGCAGTGAGCCAATGCCTCTGAAAGACACTGCTGAAAATTGTTTTTTTAAGCTGAAACTGCGAGTCTGTGTAGAGCATACTTATATATTGTACTCATTTCTAGGGTGTTATGTCCAACTAAACCTATTAATCTTGCTGCTTTGCTTATAGGATGGGTATTTTTCCCTGTGTATGTTTAGTAGTTTTCATCTGCCTCTAGCTTGTGTACCAGTGAAAAATGGTTTGAAAACTGTGTGTGCTTCTGAAGTGACTGACAGCAACATCCAGATATCATCTAGTGCCTCATTAGCACTCACATTGCTTTGGTTCTCTGTTTAATGCTTTCTGATGAAGCAGCAGCTCTGTAGGAGAACCTGTCTGGCTCAGGCTGTGGTTCTGAGGCAGCCTGCAGTCCGAGTGCCTGCCCCCACAAGAAGGCAGGGACGCTGCCAGGGGTGTCCTGCAGTCCTCTCCTATGAGACTGGTGGCTGCTCAGAAGCTCGGTGTCCATCCTGAGGACAGCTGGCTGATGAGGAGAGAAAAAAAATGAAAAATCACTCTTGTGGTTTGCATTGTCAGTTAGACTTCCTTCTGTGATGAAACAGACAATGTAATGCAAAGGAAGCATTAATTACCGCTGTATCTTTGTTTGGAAACTCTGGAAGTTTTTAACTAAGGAGCGTCTGCAAGTATAGTTTACGGAGAAGCAGGGAGAAATACTCTTGGTTTGTGTCCCGCTACTCATTTAGCATACCACAAGTACCATCCCTCTGTGAAAGCGCTGTTACCAGACCACAAAAGAAATAATTAGTAGGCAGGAGACATTGGGTTTTGTGTTGCAGTTTGCAGGGTTCTGAATAAATGTATTTCTCTCTCTTTCTCTCCCTCCTCCCTGTGTTTTGTTGTATTGATGGCGAGCATTTAAATAAAGATCGAAGTTGTATTCTTTCAGAGCTCCCCGCAGTCCAGACTTAGTGCTCTGGTGTTTGATTTCAGCTTGATCTGCAATGGAAATATGCATGCAGTGAATTATTTACTGTTGAACACTAACATAGAAAATAATGTATTCTGAGTAGCTTTTAATTAATCATTCAATGGAAAATATGAAAGTCAGGTTTGTGTGTGTGTGTGTATATATATGCAAACGTGATAATACTGCTTTGTGGGTAAAATAGCACTGTTTTATTTATTCAATACAGTCTTCTAAAGCAGAGCGAACACAAATGAGCCACATGCAGACTTACTGTCTTCTTGAACATAAATAGGCTTAATCCTTAAGTTGATACAAGAAATAAGATGGGAAAGCACTTTAGGGGTTGACATCTTCCTTGTACAATGAGGCAGATGAGTTGTAAGATTGAAGAAGCCTATAGGTTTTTTGAGGTAAGTGGTTAGTAGTAGTACTGCTTGGTTTTAATGAGGCAAAAGATGTAATTTAATAAGAATCATTGTGAAAGTCATCATGACTTGTGTCAAACAGCTCTTCATTTTCAAGTGCAAAGTCATTCATCAAAGGCAGGAAAGTGTGGCAGTGTGGAATTGAGGCACCCCACACAGACTTCATTTCTTTCTCAGGCATCCAGCATAAGGTTGTGCTAAAGTCGCACTCTACGATGCGAGATGCTAGTAATGATCTTGGATGATATTTTGTCTTCATTTAAGAGCTTTTCCTTCCTCTTTTTGTTAAACTTCTTATTTTCTCCTCAGTTCTGTTTCTTTAACTCCACTTCTGCATTGCACAATGATGCAGCACTCTTCTGTATCATGTTCTTCTGTATCATGTTTGTGTAATTTTACATCTTGCATTAGGAGTTAGACCTAGCAAAGTGAAATTTGTAGAAACTGATTTTAGGGGGGATCGTGTTGGGTTCACTTGTTTGACTGTGCTGAAATACACTGTGCAGAAATTTGCTTAACACTTAACATTCACCGCAGGTAGTTTCTTAATGAGGTGGAAGTAATATTGTAATTAATAATCATGGAAGTGTTTGATAGTATATTACTGCTTTCTTTATTCATTTTTGTTTTCTTTAGCAGAGGCTTTAATGAGGAAAGGTAGAGGGATTGTTTGCAGAACTTCAGTAATACTTGAGTTGTAGAGAATATTCAGAAGCTTCAGAAGTTCAGACTTGAGAGCTGGCAAGCATTCCAGCATGAAGGGCTGAAGTACTCTCAGTTTACCTTTCTCTTTGGGAAACTTCAAATTCTTAATGTTGTAGGTAGAATCAAAGTATTAATTAAGTTGAATGCTGTAGGTAATATATGTAAGTCTTTCATAGATACTGAATGTGAACCGAATGTTGTTTTTCATTGTAATGCAGTCACATTGACTCAATATACAGGGAATGCTCCGAAAGCAATGCCTCCTGTTTTATGGTGTTGGCCTGCAATGTCAGAGGCGGATGTTGGAGGTATGGCAGTAGAGGTGGTACCTTCCCACCACTATGCCATCTTACGTTGTGCAACAGATGGCAGCAGAGGGGCAGTCTGACACAATGGCGTCTGACGCGGAAGTGCAGATGAAGCAAAGGTGTGGCATTGAATTCCACCATGCAGAAACAGTGGCACCCACTGATATTCACTGATGATATCTGAACGTTTATGGGGACCACACAGTGGGTGTGTGAGCACAGCGAGGCGGTGGGTGATGCGTTTTAGGAGTGGCAACAGCAGCAGTGGACACCTCCACTGGTGCAGATTTGTGTGTGTGGCATGCAGGCTTTTGGTCATCACTGGTGGAAATGCAGAACTAATGGTGGTGGCTATGTTGAAAAATAGCATTTTGTAGCTGAGAGCTTGCACTACCAGATAGTGTAACTGTGATCTTTTTATCTGCTGTAGTTTCCATGGGAAATAAGTAAAAACCAAAGCATTGATGTCATTTTCACTGTCAGTTTTCTTAACAGCACCTGTGATTGGTTTTGAAACTTCATATAACTTCTCTTGCACAGACTTGTATAAAGTATCTTAACAAAGGCCTGCTCTTTTTTTGGTTTTCAGTGTGCTGAAGGCATCTATTACATTTATCTGTTACATATCCCACTATAGTCCATGTAAGTGATTGCAATGTAAATAATAAACTGAAATCCTTGTGTTACTTAGTGTAATATTAGTTACTATGGGTGGCATCCATTCTCTTTGCATCCAAGGAAAGAGAAATGCATCACAGAGAAAGTGTTCTGTTCAATATTTAGGGTGGGTGTCAGACTGTGAGGTCGATGCTGCTTAATATGAGTGTATGCGCAATCTTTCCTACATGGTTGTAAGAACATGGCGCAGATCTTTGTGATTTGGGAGTCTACAGGTAATGGCAGTAATAGCCCGTTCTTCAGAGTGCAAACAGTACCCTGATGATTCTGCTGACGCACTTGGGGAGGAAGGTGGAGATGATCAGCTGCTTCAGTTCTTGCATGTAAAGCTAATTGAAGTTTTTAATCTTACCTTTGAGGCATGCATTGTGAAGGTCCAAAATACCATGGGTTCTGAGAAGTTGTACTTACTATCTCTGCTGCTGTCTGTGCTGCTGTTCTTGAAGTATGAAACTAGTTTGTGCAAGGATAGAGTATAATCTTTGACATTTGTTGGAAAAGTTCCAAAATCTCTTGGCGCAGGTATTTTGAGACCCATTTTTAGATGGGTCATAATATGTTACGTGTATTTAACTGATGTTTTGGTGGAAGATCTACAACTTCAGAGTCTGAGATGATTGGTACATTGGTTTTATTTGTCTATAACTATTGGCCATGGTTATTTGTGGTCATTTTCTTAACTTAGAGCCTCATGGTCTCTTTTTAGACTATCTCAGAACTCAACTGTCCCAAGTGGCACTTGGGATTGCAGTTCCCCATAACGTGGTGGTGTGTGGGTTCCAGACCATATCTGGCACAGTGTTTGCTTATCCAGTGACACAAGCCCTCAATTTGTAATACAAATGCTGCACAGTAGTCACGCAGTGCTTACTTTGTATAATTTGAGAGGCTGTTTGTTTTAAGTAAACAGTCTTGCCTGTTGAGGTAATCAATGAAATACAGTTATATGCACATGAGAATTCATTATGTTATTTGTAAACTAATTTGAGTGAGAACGTTAATGTGAAAAGCAGATGATGCAGCGGTGCCTTTAGCACCATTAAGTGCCAGTATCGCTAGTCGCAGGTTGATGCAGATTGACTCTTCAGCTGAATACTTGCCTGAGCTGTGGGTAGCTTAAGACAGTAGTTTTCTTGATAGCTGTTTTGTATGACAAATGCACTTTTCTTTCTAAATGCCAGATCCTCCTTTCAGCTTTGTGTAATGACTTGTCTCCCAAGCTATTGGGAAGAATGAAATAGTTCTGTGTAGACTTCCATTCTGTTCATGGAGAGCAGCTGTATTTTCTATACTGTCTTGTGAATACATGCTTGAACCTTTGTGAAAAGTAGTCATACCCACAATTCAACTACAGTGCTACACTTGTGACTTAGTAAATATCAAGAAAATATCGAGTTGGCTGTAGTCAATGTTAGTGTTGTCAACAAGTTGTGTACACTGTTATCGTTCAGTCACGAATGCATACAAACTTATTTCCCTCCAGCACTGCAAAATTCATAGTAAAGAGTTGTGTCTCCTGGCAGAGAGCTTGCTAAAGTCTGCATTCTCCAACAGCACAGCTTTCACAATTCTATCATAGCAACTGCAAAGGTATGGCATCCTTCTTTTTGTAATGAAAAATACAGATGTTTTGTCTTGATTTCGTTTTTAATCCTTCCTTAAGGATTGGTCATCATAACCAAAACATAAATCTTTTGGCAATTCTGCATTGAATGTGTGAGTCCCAGTAAGAAAGAAGACAATTTGACTTGTTTGTTTTTGGGAGAGCGTGTTTGCTCTTTTAACATTAAGGTAAGATTTTACTTCAGGTAATTAGGAAAGTTTAGTAACTGTCTGGGGAAATAATTCTCCATTAACTACAGTTAGTCATAACCAGTGGTACCTGTGAGGTTCATAACATGCTCAGTCCTTGATGCTATCTCTCTAGATAATAACGCCGTTTACCTTAGTGAAGTAAGAAGGTGAGAGGGTCTTTGAAAATCCACCACTGAGTTTGTAAAATGTTCTTAGTTTTTAAAATTTGCTCTGTAAACGAGCTGTAGCTTAGATGTGTTATATGAAAGGTAGAAGTCAGAAGAACTGTCTTAAAGCTGACAGTCTAATTGTGTGAGAAACAAGAAGATGAGAAACAGGTCATGTCCATATCTCAGGGAATGCAGACTTGTAGAGACCAAGGGACATGCCATGGCAAAAGGCCAGAGAATGTTCTGCTGGTGTAGGTGAGCACTGGGTGTTTCGCAACCTACCCTCGTGGTGAGTAGCATCTGCTGGCTGTATTGGCCACAAGTCTTAAAAACATAGAGGGAAGGATTAAGGGTTTGTAATGTGACTTGTGTGAAACTCTTTTATTCTTATAGTGTATGGGAAAAGGTGCCTATTAAATGACTTATTCTTCTGTTGCCTTATCTATTTACATTCAAACAAATTACTTCAGGGAATCAATATTATTTTTCCCATTTTTTAAAAAAAAAGGTAAGAAGCATGTACATTGAGGAGCTTTCAGTAACGTGCCTCTGTAATTGTCCATATATCGTGTTTTGCAAACCATAATTGAGATGCAAGCTAGAACACATGTTGCCCCAGATTCACAGAAGCCAACCTTACTCACTACTTTGACACAGAGCAGATGGCTCGTTATAATGTAGTTGTTGATGCAGTAAGAATGGAGAGCCCTGACTGGTGTTGCCTATAATTGCTACCAATTAAGACTGTAATTTCTTTGGGAAGGCATTGCTGTTCTCCCCTCATGCTAAGGGTTTAGTGAGATCCAAGTCCCAAAGTGATATTTGTACTTAGAAGGTGTTCAAATATCAATTGGTTCTTAAATTTTTAGTTGGTTTTATAGATGTATGTCTACAGATTAAAAAAAAAATTAGAGGGGTTGGAATGAAGTTTTGTGTGTAATATGATGCTATTTTATGTAGATTCTGTCTAAGTAAGAAAAAAGAAAAAGGTATTAAGGAAGTGTTATATGAAAAACTCTTATCTGATTTCCCTTAGTAAAACCTAACTGTCCTTGGGAGAAGACTTAACCTTTTTCATCCAGGAAAAGTTAGAACCTGCCATGACTTCATGGCACCTTGCCAGGCAGATCCAGTTCACTTTGAAACCATAAAGCAGGCACATAGAGGTATTATATCTAGAACTACATCTACCAAAGAAGTTGAGCAGTATGTTATCAACTGGTAAACTGTATGCTTCTTACTTGGTAGAAGGCTTAACAGTACAGCAAAAGGAGGCCAAAATGAAAGGGTAGCTTTAACTGTTCTAGTCATCAGTAGATAGCCTGAATCGGTGAGTGTGCTTCATGATGGAAATAAGATGAGAATTGCTATTAGACTGCCAGCTAGCTGGGAGGACACGTGCACATGACTAGCATGCAGTAACAGCAAGGTGAGTAATCTGTGCTTTTTAGTATTCAGTGAAGAATGCAGAGCACTAGAAGTAACTGGATCAAGCCTTTATTTGTGATATCATTCCATTATCTTCAGCCTGTTGACTTCAGCAGACTTAGCCTGGGAATAAATTTGTGCCACAATGTTTAAACAGAACAAAAATATTTAAGCTCTATATAAACATGTTTTATAATTTTGTAGCACATTAAGAGTGATTTATTGAGGGGAGGGAGAAAATACCACATAAGGGAGTTCATTATTCTGTGTTGAAAACTACAGACATAAGTCAAGGGCAAGCTGGTTGCTCTTGAAGAGTTTTATTCCAAATAAATTGGCATCTGCATCACAATCCTTGATCTCTTATCATGTGTTTTAGTGTTTTCTCTAGGCTGCTTTAGGAGGAGAAAAGATTGTTCTCATTCATATCTAGCTTTTGCTAGAGTAAACAAGGTCTGTGGTCATTGAAACATCCATTTTGATTAAAATTTAAGCTATCTATCTTTTGCATCAGAAACAAACTTAAAAAAAAAAAAAAGATGCCCTATCTCTTGCCTTTAATTATCACAGCTCAGTGATTTAGACAGTGCTTTGGAATGGCAAAACTTTGGCTGGCTGCCATCTTACACAATAAGCCCAGAGAAACCAGGAATCTGTAGCTCAAAAATAAAAACTTAATTTTATGGTATTTCCACTCAAATGATCAGAAATACACCTCTAACTCAAGGTGAGATTCTTTGCTGCTTTCATGTCTTTTAAGACTTTTTCCATTTTATTTTTGATACTTGCACCCAAGGGTAGAGGATTTAGTAGTTGTGTGCTGACCAAGATGGAGAACCATATGAGGTGAAGGACCTGACAGCAGGGTTCCAGAATGTCTCCAAAGTGATAAACTGCCAACTTATGTTGCTGGCATTTTTTTCTGGGATGTATGTTCTAAAAATCCTAGGGAATTTTTTTTGTTCATTCATCAGTCTTGCTAATAGCTTAGAGCTGTTTTGCAGGAATGTTATTTGACTGGACTTCGGGGGACCACGTCACTCTATATTTGTCTTAAGGGAGTGACAGGTTTTTCCTAGAATATTTCAAGCTGTGCCTAGTTTAAATGACAGAGAGCATTTATATCAGCTGTAATCCCTTTACTTAGTTGCAGTGTGCTTTTATGTACAAATAAAACTTCATTAAAACCATGTAAAGCAACAGGTATCACAAGAGAAAATACAACAGAAAACAAAAATGGATTCAGAAGATTGTTTCCTTGTTATTTCCCTTCTGTTCCAAACCAGATTGTTTTAGTAGTTATAACTGTTCCTCTTTTGGGGCCTGAAGAGTAGCAAATCTTAATAGGCTTTGTGGGGAGACTGACTGGTGTCCAAGGAATACCATCGTGTCAGGAATCTTTGTTTTCTTGTAAGGAACTAAGGGCTGGTCTTCTTGCTTCTCTTTTAAAATAAATGCAGGGTTGTTTTTTTTTTCCATATACTAGAAGATATTTTTTTTCAAAGGAATTTTCTAAATTGGTTAGGTTTTTTTGGTGAAAAGCAAAAAATTAATACACTAATATTGTAGTAATTCTTAATTACTGTTGCTGTCTCACATAATACCTGGGGATAAGTGGGAGTGGGGAGAAGAGCGCAGTCTAGGAGTTCTGCAATAGTGATTAACACAATACATGTTTAAAATTTAAGTAACTGAAAATGAAAAATGAAAATTCAATTTCCTCATACAATACCTATTGAATTATAGAGTTTTAATGCTGTTAACAGTACATAAAAAAACACTGTAATTAAGAACAGGGTTTGCAGATAGTATTTATGCCATCTACCATTTGAATTCCATCTAGGAGGAAAATATCTGCAAAACCAGCTTCTTTCTACATAGCCATGCTTACTCCAAAACCTAGATCTAAAATTGCAAAAGTCATTGGGGTATTATAGGAAGTCTTAATACTGCCTTTTACTGATAAATCACCAGTCTATCTCTTGTAATTTTTGTCAATCTGTCTTTCTTGTGCTGAATTAAGATGAGTGAGCGTTCCTCTCAGAACTAATGAAATTTGCTGGGAAGAGCTTCAGTTTTCTTCCCTGAAAATTAGCGTGCAGAAGTAGATGATGCCTATGGCCATGTGTTGCTTGCTATGTTGCACATTTGATTGCTTCTAGTTAATAGCATTTTTCTTGAAATGTTCAGTTTCTTCTGTATTTCTAAATGATTTCTCTTGTTCTTTTTTTTCCTTGTTGAACTTAATTTCATCTGAACTTAATTGAAGCTGCTGTGTGTTTGTCCAGACTGTAAGTGAAAGATGGCTTTCAGCTTTGTATATGCTCTTGTTGACCTATTCTGTTATAAAATTCTAATACCTCTAAGTCCACTCATATTGACCATGTTTTGTGAAATTTCCCTTATGCAGTAGCAAATTCAGATTTCTGCCTCTGTGTTCCCGTAGCGCACAAACAGACCATTCAATATGCTTTCCCCAGCCCACCATTAGTTTTTTCTTTATTCTTTGTAACCATGGAACAGCTGCATCTGGAACTTGTAAGAACGTGAGTTAAATTAAAATTTAGACCCATAAAATTGGTTAAAGATGAGGAAAAAAATGATTGGGGATCAAGAAGGGATGTGAGGTACCTGTATGCTATTTGGACCCAAAAAAGCAACTGTTAATGGAGCTATTACCTTGAAATCGTATTTCTTCCTTTGCTAGCAGCAGTAGTACTATTTATTTCAAATCTGAGCTGTTAAGCATTTCACCAAGAAAAGCATTCACAAACGTGATGGTCTTGCATTTCTCGTCTTAAGAATAAGACTGAACTGTCCTAAACTAAATTGAAAAATACCATATGAGTGCTCTCTCTATAGAACAATTCAGATCAAATATTAAATTAGATCAGAATTAACTGACTAATCACTAGACTTTTACTCTCCTTTGGATTTATCATTATTCATGTGTGATGAACTTCTAAGCTTTAAGTACTACTGATATGAGAGGGTGGAAATAAGGTGCTGTGCTTACCCAGTGTCAGCTTGTGAGAAAACATGGCAGGAGGGGAACACAGATGGCACTGATGCTGCTCTTGAAGCCTGGAGTCAAATGCTGGGATGTGTGTCACTAGGCGGTATTTTTAGGGAGACAGAGATTGAAAGAAGAGAAACAGATGATGTCTCCATGTTCCTACTCAGTCTTTTCTAATTCATAAAAAAAAAAAACTGGGAATGATCTTTGTTTCATATCTTCAGGACATGTTGTGGGGCAGATCCCTGGGAGTCTCTCCTGGAAGCAGTACCAGAGCTAAGGGGTCTTCAAGCATCAGCTTCTTGCGTATGCATCGTAACTTGATGCAGTTTTACTATTAATCCCACTCTTGTATTTTGAAATGACTAATTGTGTGTGGTATGTGTGATCGCTGAAGTAATGTCTACCAAAATTTGATGTTAGCTTTTAGTGCATCGGTTCCTCCGTTTTGTGCTTGAGTCAAATTATTTCAAAATGATAATAGATTTATTCCAACGCTGCATTGAAAGGATGAGCTTTCACGACACCAGCCTAGGTTGCCATGTGGTTATCTCTCTGTTCCTATTTTTCTTCCGGTTGATACTACACCCCAATTCCCAAGCATGGTCTTCCATATCTTATTATTTACACCTTATGACTGCAATGGATTTAGACAGTTCTTTCATAAGGTGATAGAAATCTGTTTTGCGTGTGCACAGTGAATTGTCCTGTCTACAGCTAATGAGTTATCAGCATAGGTCTTTCTCTGAGTCTCCATTATCTCCAGCTACGAGGGGATGAATTATTTTTGACTGGGCGTTTGCGGCTCTTACTTGATCCAATTATTGAAAAAGGTTTCACTGATGTCTGCAAGAAAAGGTTGTTTTCGTTTTGCTTTCCTGTTAAAAGTAATTTTTCAGTTAAAATTCTTAACTAGCTCCAGGTCCCACTTCCAAACAAAAAAAAAAAAACCAAAAAGCTAAAAGTAATAATAATCAACCAACCAACCAAAAAAAAAAAAAAACCAACCAAAAAAACAAAAGCCAAAAAAAAAAAGGCAAAACAAACGCAACCCCAAACCTTGTCCTAAGAACACTTATAAAGAACATAGTAAATGATACATGAACTCTGCTGGAAAGCTGGAATCTGCAGTATTCTACTTTAATTTGTGATGAAACCCAAATGGTAGTTTAATTTGAGGAACGATGCTTCCCAAATACTGCTTCTTAAAAGATAACCCTGGATAATGTATTGTTATTGTTCCATTGTTATTTGAGCTGAAGGGAGGGAATGGATGAAGTATGGCTGAGTGTTAAGTTCAAGAATGGCCCGGTTTCTATAGAAACAGCTTGTTCTATCCTAGCTACCAAAGTAAATGGTTATAGGATTTTGCTTTTTCTACCTTCAAATAAAATTTGATCGCGCTTTGTTTTGGTTTTCTCTTTCCCTTCGCTTCAGAATTCTCTGAATTTTGCATGGTTCTTAGCAGCACAGTTGTCTTAGCCAGTATATATTTGAATAAACCTTTTACATATAAAAATGTATTTGCTTTTCCTTTAGTGATTTTTAAGATGAGTATGTAACTGCTACTGGTCATGGAGTTCCCATTAATCTTGAATAGAGTGATGTAGGGCATTATCACACTTGTGTGGCTTCGTGCTGGAGTCATCCTGCTTTCACAAGTGGTGCAGCTCTGGGTGAGTTATGCAGGTCTGCCTGCCAGCTGGCAGTGAAACTTCAGAGTTTTGTCGTGCCACAAGGACATTTATGTTGCTTTACATGTTCTGTATCCGTTTTTCCCTCTCATCTGAAGTAAATTTCTTATAGTTGCAAGGTAATTGTAAGGGTAAAGCCCCCTTTGTGCATCTAAAACTAAGTGAAGGGATTCTGACTGTTGAAAGGCTTACGTTTTAGGCGTTCAGTTAAGGAAGGAAGTGCAGCTCATAATTACCTGTATTTGCTATAAAGCATCTAGTAAAAAAATAAACGTTTAGAAAAGTGCTTCAGAAGAAATATGGTGTTCTCTTACCTTGAAACCCTTGAAATGGAGTCTAGCATCAAGGATCTCTTGATTCTCTTTCATGAGAATGCTTGCCTCGATGGGCTACAAATTCATACTCATCCTTGCTTATTTACCTTATTCTGACCTGATGTACCTGAATCTCAATCCCTGTAACACCTAAATTCTTATTCAGCAATGGATGTTATTCTAGATGTTGTCTTAAATTCCCCAAAATCTCTGGAAATCTGTGGAAGACTGCTTGGGAAAATAGTGTTAGATCCAACAGGCATGAGCTGATATAGTTTAAATCAAATGGAAGAATAAACAAAGTAGGATCCTACATAAAGACTTTGGATTCAAATTGTGTAAATGTTAATTAAGCGAAGTGTATGAGGCTAGTATAAGGAGCATATCTGAAGAATTTGTGGGCTTGGTGTCTCTTCAAGTCAGAGGCCTTACAGGCTTAAGATATTTGATTGCAAAATGAGTGAAAAGATGTAGGAAAGACTTTCAAGTTGACAGCCACCTCAAGGAGGATGTTGAGAAAGAGCAGAGAAGCATAAAGAAACAAAATTCCTGATTTTTTGTTTACCCACGTTACAGAATAACAGATTCATTATCTTGTTGTTTTTGGAAGATTTATGTATTTCAGAAGTGCAGAAGGGGCAACCTATCTGGAATTCAGTGAGGTTGATGCTGCGTAGGAAGGAATTAGTTTGGGAAGACAAGAATTGATAGAACGTGTGACTAGGGTGGAGGAGATGTAAGATGAAGTGTTGGGTGTGCAGGTGTTAGATTGGCAGTAGCGTTCAGTGGAATTCTTTAAGGATTCATCTTGGGACCAGCTTTCTTCAAGGTGTTCTCATTTATACCACTGACATGAGCAAGGTCAGTACGCTGATGAAGTTTATGGATGAAAATTCTAAGGAATCAGTAGTAGCGAAGTGGATCAGGCCATTGTATGAGAAATACTGAATTATCTGGAAACTGAATTAATAGAACGTTACTTGCATTAATACTAAAATAAACTGTATATTATGGATCATTAAAAGCAATATTCTGTAATGTGTAACTTTAAAGTTCTGTGTCACGGAATTGACTGAACTAGAGAATGATGTTGCAAATGTGAGATGGTTTCCGTCTCCATATAGAAGATGGAAAGGCATTTGCAGTAGATTTAGGGAGGTTCTTGTATCATTCTATAAATTCATGACAATGTTCCCTGAAACCCCATGTACAATTCTAATCATGCATATTTAAGGAAGGTGAATCAAAACTGGAATAGATGTACATTAAAGTGGAACGTAAGAGGTCTGCAGCCCAGCCTCCTGCTGGAAGCAAGGTCACCACCACATTTGGACAGAACGCAGACGGGGGTGCCTGGGGCTTTGTTATTCAGGTCTTGAGAACCACCAAGGCAGAGCTCACATCTCTAGGTTACCTCTTTTGCTTCAGGGCAAAATTTACTTTCTTATTGCTCCCATTTAAGACTCTTGACCTTTGGTTATGTACCTCAGCAAAATGATCATCATGTTGGTAATTTCCACATAAGTACTGAAAGGCTGCTAATAGGTGCTTCTACGGTAATCAAACCCAGTTCCTTAACCTCTGTTGATGTACTTAGGTGCTTTGAAGGCAGTGATGGCACCCAGGATCAGCCTGTAAGTGAGGAGAACCACTGCTTGTTTATTTTGGTGGTATCTTCGTCTGCAGATGGAGAAGCGAGCTCTCAAAATCCCAAGGGGGTTAAGAAACAAAAGAAACAAATGAAATAAACCATGCCGTTATGACTAAAGCTCAAAGTAAATCTGACACCAGTGGATGTAGCCTGTCCAAGAATGAACTTAGGCTGAGAATTAAAAGGAAGTTTCACTCCATAGAACGCTCAGGATCTGGAGCATCCTCTCAGTGAAAATGAAAACTACAATTCTCAGTTAAATCCAGGTGGATACATTTAGAGAGGATTACATGAGATACCTACCTTAGGAGTGAATGGGAGTCTAGAACTTGCAGGTTCCTATGGACATGGCTTGTGTAATGCTGCTCTTGCATTTAGGCTCTTGGTCAGGTTCGGTTTAGCCTCTGAAATGAATCTGGTGGAATTCAGTTAGTAGAGTAGAAATTGAGCAGGTTTCTCTTTTTGCGCTACAGTCATCTGGCACTGATGCATCTTTGGAACAACAAACTTCTTTTGTAAAAATATGAAGTAGGATTTTGAAAAGTGAAGCATCAGTCTCTATTTCTGAATGATGTTGTCTCAATTTTTCCCCTTCTGGTCCACTGTTTAATTGAAAGTTCACATCTGTTAGGAAAAGGGGCAAAAATATTCTTGCATGCATTTTAATCTTAAATACAGCTGAAGAAAAGCTGTTTAAATGTGATCTGGTATAGCATATGGTGATATGAGGCTCTTTCTCTTCTTTCTCTTCTGTGTTTTAATAATAAGATGGGAGGAATCTTAAGTTGTTACTAGAGCCTAAAATTGATAACAACATAATTTGTTTAGGTGAAAGTCACTCAATCATCAAGAAGTATTCTGGCTGCAAATCTCCCATTTCTTGCTATTGAGACTTCACATTCCTTTAACTTTAGCTGTGAGGTTACTTTGCTTCTGCATGTACATGACTCAAATTTTGGTTCCAAAAGTTGCAGTTGCACAGCAGTTGTTACTACAATCTTCTGTGCATCCTTTTTTTTCGGTTTACAGTGTATAATCTTGCACCCTGGTTTTTTTTTTACTACATCTGTAATGCAATTGGTGTGGTGGTCACTGTAGCTGTAGTTAATAAATCTATGTTGGTTGTGGTGTGTAGTGGGAGAGGACAGAGTTTGCATGCTTGAGATCACGAACAGAATGGACAATTATATAACCCTCCAGAGGGGACATCATCCACCAGTTGTATTTTCGTACAAGTTGTATTTAATCCTACTTCTGAGCCCATCGCTCTTCTGAGCTAATTCCTTCACTACCAGTTGTTGCTATAATGTGGAAATGGAAGTCTGTGACCCTTACTCAGTTTACTGTTACAGAAGTCTGGAATTTCCTTTGGTAGCCCATAGCCAGGACAGTCATTACCTCCCTGTGAGTGAGCAAACTTGTCAGGACCAGAAGAATGTCGGGAGTATTGTCGGACCAGAACTCCTTCAGCAAGGAAGGAGGAGGGGCTGTAAGCATATTATCTCGAAATGTACAAGTTGCTTGAAAATTTCTACCATAGAAAATAGAACTATTGCTAAAAGAATCATCTGGTAACTTGAAAGTTTTAAATGGACTGCTTCCATGTCAAAATTTCTCTACTGAGCCAACCAAGACTTTTCTGTTTCCACTACTTGCACACGTGCATTTCTTTTTACATGTGGACTTTCATCGGTGGCATTTTGCCAAAAGATTTGTTTGAGATTCCCCTTCAAGTTTGTTTGGAGTAGAATTCTCAGACACACAGAATAAGAAGTGCAGCAGTTGTAAGCAATTAACTTTTCCCAGTGCTCCTGAGAGGATCAAAATGAGGCTCTAAATTTCAGGACAAGTTCTGGGATTCTTTGCTTCCAAACTCTTGGAGGTAATGTGATGTGCAACTGAAGATTAAGATTCCTTCAGGCCAAGATTAAGAAATAGCATTACAAAGGTATATTTATCTTTTATGCATGTATATATAGACAAACATGCAAACTACACATCAGTGGCATGCTGTACTATAAATAAGAAAATACTTTAAGCTTTTATTAGAGCAGCTGTTTCCCTGCATTTCATGCACATCTGTTTTACTGATTTAAAGATTTATTTTGGGCTTCTGATAATATTTGATGGTAATTTTTTAAATGATAATATTCCTCTCCTGGTTTACTCATTTTGTAGTATATCCTGTAGAATTATTAGTCTGTCTTGATGTGCGTTTTGTATTTGATAGGCTATAAGAAATATTCTGCAGCACTGTTAGGAAATCTATCTTGGGAGGGGAAAGAAGAAACTAATATTTCTTGTATTTTTTTTCCCCTGGTGCTTGTATTGAGCTTATATTGATTTTATTTTTTGCATTGTATATTAACTGCAGAAGTAAGATTTAATCAAACTTTATAGGAAGCAACATCAGTTTTAGTTATTTCTCTACAGTGTTCTCCTTTCTGCATTCACTTCAGTGTGCCTGGCAATTTCAAAACTCTGCAGTGAAAATACAAAGAAACAAGCCTCCTGAATGTAATGCTAGCTGAAGAATAGCTTCAATTCTATATTAATGCTGTATTCTAATAATATTTTAAGTACTGAGCATGGCTAATATTCTTTGAATATTGTTTTTTTTACAATCATCTCCTTGCAGGAGATCCCAAAATTCAAAGGAGCTGGTAGTTTGGTGATAGAAATATTCACTGCCTAGGAAGGTGTTCTCATCTTTAGAACATGTAAACCCCACCACAGATAAACTACACACTGATAAAGGAAAATAAATCCTTAGATAATATGCATAAACTCGCAGCTGGGGAACTACTTGGCTAGAGGGAACAAGATGGTCAGGAATAGGGGACGTAGATGTTGTGGGGAGGTGAAGATGGAGGAAAGCTGCTAGGGAAGAAAGCTTCTCATTTTGTCTACGAGTGTGCACAGCAGACACTGCTGCTGCTGAATATTTGGGGTTGGTTGGTTTGTTTGTTTGTTAAACAGGCAGCCCATTCCCTAGTACAATAACAGCTTGTGACACAGTCTAAACCTCCTAAATTTTTGGCAGTCTGTTGGGGTTGTAATGAGATGCATTAACGCTTAAAGGATAATTAAAGATAATGAGGTATAGAGAAAGTGGAGTGGAAGGCAGCACGCTGCACTTCTGAAAGCCAGATGATGGCAAACTGACTTCTGCTGAAAAGAACTGATTTTCTAAATAGAAATTTTTATAGTATGCACATATTCAGATCAAACCAACTGATGTGATGCCAGATTGCAAACTGTTGGTTAAATTGGAGAAACTAGGATTTAGGAGAGAAAATGCAAGTGTATAAGGGCCTAATATAAAGGAACTGAGAGCTGGGGGAAGCTGGGTCAGAGAGAGCTCATTACTGGAATTTTTGTGGATTAATTTTTAGACCAGTCTTACTTCATGCTACTCCTTTAATGACAAAGGTATGCATAGAGGATGTTGCTGTTAAAATTTGTGGATGACACAAAGTTCAAAAAATCTTCTCTCCATAGAAAGAAGGGTTGTATGGAAATGTGTGGGTGATTTCATAGGCCTCGGGCCCAGAAATTGGGGAGATCTCAAACATTTCTGTGGCTCAAAATAAGGTTTTGCCAACTTCTTTCCACCAGTCTCCTTTCTCCTTTCCCTGGGAGAAATGGAGCAATACAAGTAGAATGAAATGTGGAGCTCTAGGGCATTACAGTTCAAATGTCAGTTATATGCTCTGAGGCTAAATAATGGAAAAGGATGAAGGTGGAAAGGATGAAGGTTGGTTGGGCTACATAGTGACTGAACTAACAGCGTGGAGTGGTTATGAAGGAGGTCTATGTATTCTTGGGAGGCAGACACAGAGGATGTTTCCAGTACATGGAGGAAACTACTGGTGGTGTTATAAGCAGCAGCTGGTGGAACATCATTTGGTACACTGCAGAAATAGTCATCTGGCTTGAGGAGAGAAAGAAAAACTGAAATGTGTAGAGAGACAGACAGCTAAGAGGGAAATGGTGTCTCTTCAGAGAGAGTTTGAAGAGTGTGTCTTGTGCAGTCCAACTAAAGAAATCATCTGTGTTGCCTATAAATACACAGGTGGAGACTGTTGAAGGGCTGGGAGGAACTATTTCAACTGAAAGATGATACAAGCAAAATGACAAGTGGCATAGCCTGACCATTGCCAAATGTAGTCATAGAACTTGAAGTTGCAGTTTTTTGGAGTCAGTGGGAGTAGTGAGTCTTGGTCTTCTTTTGCTACTAAATCTTGGTGAGATTTGGAAATAATTCCTTAATCACGCTGGAAATGTCAGTGAAAATGGAACCGCAGCACTTCCAGCCCAGGTGTGTTCTGAATTTCCTGAATGTAGTCCCGTGACTAAACAGCACTCCTGGAGCTTCTGTTCTCGAGGATTCTGTGTGATTTCCTGTGTTCCATGCAGGCAGGGATAACGCGGTGACGCTTGGACAGTGGTGGTGGCCTTTCCTCATAAACAGATCCTGGTTACCTTCTTCCCAGGGCCGAGGCAGAGCTTTTGGTTTCGTACAGACCTTAACAAGGGAATGGGAGGGCACAGAGCTCTGATGTGAATTTGCCTGTGCTACATTTTGAACTAGAGACTAAATTAGTTTTTGGAAGGGTCGTTTTCGTATTACAGAATATTTAGAGTAGGAAGAGGCCCACAAGAATCATTGAGTCTAATCCCTGGCTTCACACAGCACCACCCCAAATCCAATCTGTACGTCTGACAGCGCTGTCCAGACGCTCCCTGAGCTCCAGCACTTGGGCCGTGCCCACTGCCCTGGGCAGGCTGTTCCATGCCCACCGCCCTCTGGTGCAGACCCTTTCCCTCACCCCCAGCCGCCCCTCCCCTGACGCAGCTCCATGCCGTTCCCTCGGGCCCTGTCGCTGTCACAGAGAGCAGAGCTCAGCGCTGCCCCTCCGCTCCCTGTGAGGAGCTGCAGCCGCCATCAGGCCTCCCCTCAGCCTGCTCTGCTCTGGGCTGAGCACACCAAAGGCCTCAGCCGCTCTTCACACACCTTGTCCACTGGACCCTTCTAATAGTTTGATGTCCTTATGTTGTAGTGCTCATAACTGCATACGGTACTTGGTGAGGTAGCCTTGATGAAGTGTGGACCATGATGGAGACCATAACTTGGCTACTTCTACTGGAGTAGATTCTCTAAGATAGCTGAAATGAATCCAAGCCAAAGCATTTAAGGTAGATTAGGCTTCATAAGTAACCAGAAAAATGGATAGATGATGCAGGGCTGTAACTGAGATATTTGACCCTGCAGAAGCCTTGAGAGTTGGGCTTCACTATAAATTTTTCCTTTTGTATCTGAACTAGAAGAAGAATTTCCTTATTTCCAACAAAAAAATAATTGTAAGAAGAAAGATTTTTGTGAATGTGGGATGCAACATGAGAGTTGGATCTGAAAAAGCACCTGAGCAGTTAGGTTGCCAGGGCCTTCCTAAAACTTGATAGGATTCAGGCTTGTAGGCCAAAACGTGAAGTGGTTAGATTCCTACTTGTCCTAGACATTGCAAGTGCTGCTTACACAGATTCAGGCTTGTAGGCCAAAACGTGAAGTGGTTAGATTCCTACTTGTCCTAGACATTGCAAGTGCTGCTTACACAGATACTCTTGGTGGACCTTGCTAGTAGTCGCTTGTGGAACCCAAATCTAATTTCTTTTTGCAGTGCAAATCATTCATAACAAGCTCTTTATATGAATTATCTTAAAAAAAAAAAAAACAAAAAAACCAAACAACTATGATATGCTGTGTTGCTGTATTGCACGTGGATCTCAACAGTTTTACTTGTAGCAATGTGGCAGTGCTGGAAAAAAGCTTTGCATTTGGAAGACAGAGTTCCATGGCAGCTGGGACCAAGAAAGGATGTGTTTTGTAGGAGATGCAGTGGGTGAAATATCTGGGCTCATAAATATCACAGTGGAGGTCTTTTACTTAAGTGCACAGACTACTCAAATACAAGTTTTTCAATGCTATGTCTACAGGTTAATTTTCCAGGTTTGTTTTTCTTCTTATTCAAGGTGATATGTTGCTAGTGGTTCTTGGCAGACTTCTTTCATATTCTGCTAAAAGGGTGTTCTAGTGGTTACCCTCAATTTGGTCACTACCTATCACAGTCTTCTGGTGTTCAACATCAGAAATGTCAGCTGTTAAAATTTTATCTTCCTAGTTTGCCCCAATTTTTAACACCATCTGAGTGTATTGTCAGATCGCTTTGGGAAAATTATTTTCCAAAACCAATGACAACTTTTTAGTAATGTGTTTAAAAATATATATATATATATATATAATTAAGCTTTCTCCAGTTCTTTTCCTAATAGTGCATTTTATTTACAGATAAATTTGCGCCTCATCTTGGTAAGCGGAAAAACGAAAGAGTTCTTATTCTCACCAAATGACTCTGCTGCAGATATTGCAAAACATGTGTATGACAACTGGCCAATGGGTAAGTACCTGTGTGCCTTCGGCATTTTAATGGCAAGCTTGAAGCTCCCCCGTGTTTTCAGACTAAAATGCTAATAAATGTGTTCTCAACATTCAGATTTACATAAAGTAAAATCGTCATCTTGCCTTTGTTTTGTTTCTTAGGTTTAGATGTCTTGACTGTTTCCCACTTTGTTTCTAAAACTCGCTTTTCCAGACTGAAGCTACTTCTTTATCTTTAGATACTTGGTTAATTTTGGTAGAGGATATGATAAGTGGAAGACCTCAAAATGCTGAAGATACAAAACTACTTATGTGAGGACAGCTAGTGGGAAAACATAGTGTGTCACAGAAACACATTTGTTGTATTGAGTCTCAGGTTTTTCTCACGTGCTGCCTTACCATGGAAAGGATCTGTATAAATATTTTCCCAGGGAAAAATGAAGTATAAAAGAACATTTTAATACGAATTAAAAGACAGAGGGGGAACTAAGACTGTTTATATGAATATATTCGATGCTATGCAGGAATACTACTCTTGTAAATTGGAATTGAAGACTAAGGTGTATTATTCACATATGTGAATAGTTCTATAAAGACAAAGTGCTACTGTTTTCCGTGAGTATGATTTCATGGGAAAATAGCCAAAGCACAGACATAGCTTTACATATGATGAAAGAAAATGCTTCCTTTGGTACAGGATTTCATCTGGGTTACTATTTTGATGATGAAAAAGACTATTATTTGCACAAATTGACAACACTACAATATCTGTTTCAGTTGTGTCTTAGTCACTGAGGTGGAATAGATAATGCACCATGCCAAAAAGTTGATGATAATCTGTATTTTAGACTGTAAGCTTGCCATCTTTGAGGTCAGTAAGAACAGGAGCTTTTGTGGTTGCTTGTTTTGCTGGAATGTAGCATTATATATGTAGCACTATACATTTAGTAAAATAAATAACGAAAGAAAAGGCTTGTAGTCATCTGAAATATTAGACACACAACACTTCTACACTAAGAAATTTGCTGATTTCTGAATGATATGTTTCTAATATGATCTGCTCTTACTACCACGTGAAGAGCTTGAAGGTTGCAGACTGAGTTTACATTTGAGAAGAAACTCACCCTTTAAAAATCTCATCTTGAAGAAAAGGAAAAACAGAACTGGACATGGGAGGCATCAGTTCGATTACCTGGTATCCCACGGGAGTACTCGGAATCTTCTTCGTGAATATTTAATTGCCTGCACAAAGAAGGATAGCAGCAATTTAAAAGACTGAGGAAAAAACTACTTGGGAAAAGTGTATAGGTTTTCATATATGTTATTAGCCTATTAGCTGTTTTTTAAGTGAGAGCACTCTTCTGTGCTGTGGGACTGAGAAATCCGAACGAGAACAAAAGTTTATTTGAAATGGAGAGGATATGAAATCACTGTTTTTACTGTCGTCGTGACTTGTCATGATCTTGTGGGAAGGAAAAAACCAACCATGAAGTATCTTTAGTCACATGCTAGCGAACTTAAGCCAAACCTCTCTTCCTCCTTTGGTAATGCAATTGTTGATTAAGGATTTCCTGGCTTATAGTGGAGAATGCTAAGTTAATATCCATGTATACAATGTAGGTAGGTTTCCTATTCTCTTGCATCCCTTTTCTTCTAAATAACTTTAAAGGATGTTTTGATCAGGAATTATCAGTTAAGCTTTAATAATAAGAAGAAATAAAGTCAGGTAAATATTTTCTCCTTGACTCCCTTAGTCATCAGTGGAATTTGAAAATTGAAATAGTGTCAGAAATGTTTTGGATTGCAGGCCAAGAATTAAAAAGATGGGTAAATTGGCAGGTTAACAGTGAGGAAATACCTCTGCCAAAATACAGTCTGTTGTCTTCTGGTTGCTGTTCTGTATCACTATGGTACTGTAAATTGGCAGATCTTTACGACCAGAGTCTCTGCAGTTCAGATGTTATGGAGTAAATATAATTACGTAAACCTGGTACCATCCAAAGAGTAGTTTCTCCTAGCAATGTGATAATTCCAATTCTTAGCTTAGTCCTCCCAACACAGCAGAAATGGCACGTGCTCTTGTTGCCAGACAATTGAATCAGACAACCAGTGGCAGTAATTGAAATGGCTCCGGTTGCCAAGTTTTATCAAAGCGTGTAGCCCAGGCCTGCGCTCAGTGACCCTACAGCTGCTGCCCTGCCTACCCACCCGGCCACCCTCATGCTCCCACCGGCTGCCCACTGCTTGCCTCCTTTCCCCTTTTCAGTTCTCCTTTTGTGGTGCCTTGCCGCTGTCTGTGTGCTAATTGTATGTTCCCAGTTAACAGGTTGGCCTCTGTCTTCGGTCACCATCCCCTGCTGAATATTCATTCTGGTATACAAACACTACAAAAGCTGCAAAAGAGCACATTTGTGAGCAGCTGTTAGCAGATATCTGGTCAGCTGAGAGACAGAAGACTGCTCCCAGAGAGCCCATTTAAATGCAACATTTAAAGGTTTTTATGTTTATTCCAAAAGCAAAGTGCAGATGTATTTGTTCATATTTTACAGGGAACAGTGAAAGACTAGGAAATGATCATCTCGGCTTATAAATGATTTATTGCAGCCTAGGAGTTATGGGAAATGCATTATAGGAAAATGTATGCTTGTTTTTCCCGAATCGCTATTTGCTCCATAAAAACATACCCAGATTGTTCTTGGAGACGTTCCTTAAAACATACCAGTAAATGTCTCCTCTGTGAGAGCCCTCTGTTCGGCCTCCCTGCAGCGACTGTTTGGGCTGTTCAGTTCCCTGCCGCCTCTGGACATGGAACTGGCTCAAGCTGGTCGGCATCGAGCGCCGCTGAGCAGCCCACAGCGAGCTCAGTTGTGTGATCTGGGAGCCCTGTTTCAAATGACCGGTCACATGCACTGCTGGATGCGACTGCTTCTCAGTGCTGGAGAAAGGCTCCAGTTAGACAGCCAAGTGGGGAGGATGAGTACGGCTTGAGAACCCCCTGAGCTATGGAAGGAAAGAAGGAAGGAGCACAGTTTTTAGCCTCAGTATTAGTATTAAGCCTCAGTGTAAGCAGGAGCCAGGTTACCCTTAGAAGTATGTTCTTCAGGACTTGTACATATGCATCTTAAGTATCTCGTGCAGTCGGTGAGATAAGTTAATAATACTTACACTTGCAGGCATGCAACTAGACGTTTCAGTGTCTAGTGTCAAATGAATTTCAGAACGCAGTTCAGTTGAATTGTCTGTCTTCAGTCTGTGCTCTCTTCAGTGTCTCATGCAGGAGAGTTCTGCTACCAGTTTCCTTCCTGGGGGAAAGCATGAGAAATAACAGGAGGTGTTACTGCAACATAACTGAGAATTCTCTTCCTTTTCAGATTGGGAAGAAGAACAAGTCAGCAGTCCAAATATCTTGCGGCTTATTTATCAAGGGAGGTTTCTTCATGGCAATGTGACACTAGGAGGTATGAAAGTCATTTTCATTATCCATGCTACAACAAGGCCAAGAGCATTTTTATTATTATTTCTTTTCCAGTGCAGTAAATGTTACTTTCCTGTTCAGGATCGCAGTATGATTTGTTTTGTACTGTTTTCCTTAGGCGTGGAATGGCATATTGTATCTTATCTTGTGTTTTTCTGTTCTGTTATGACTAGTTGTTAAAGTTGGGGATGTACCAACTGGTCAGTTTAGACTCCTGCAGAAATAGATGATGCTGCTTTTATTTGTTGCCTTGCCAAATGGAAGATTTTTTCCACTTTTCTTACCCTGATTTGAGGGCAAGTTACTACATAAACACTTCAGTGTTTCAAAATATGGGATAAAGATTATGATAATTGAGTAAACAGTGCTTTAAACCTTAGTGCAATGAAGACAGACACCCCGTGAATGAGAATGAGGGGAGGCATTCTTGCTGTCCAGTGCTCTCCCAGGGATACAACTGCATAGTTAGGTGAAAATAAAAGTAAATGGCTCCACTTCACCTACTCAGAGAATGCAATTCAATTATGCCCCCTTGTGGCAAGTTTTTCTGCAGTTACGTACTTTTGTAGATGGCTCTCTTGGATGGAGGTGTGACACAAATTTGTGACAGTGATCTTTCCTTTCATCTCTAAAAAGCTGACGGAGTTAATAGCAACTTTTGCAATGAATATATTCTCTTCAAGCCATTTCGAAAATAAATATTCTTACCTTCTCTGGGTGTTTGTTTCATGTGTTTGCTTGATTGCTATACAGAGAGGATAATGGAATACGCAATCACTAATGAAATGTTTCTGAAGTTCATCTGCACCAGGAAGGAATATTTCTGGACTGCTTATGATGGTATTTCCATTATGGAGTGACTGGGATGATAAAGCCATTGATTCATTGTCTACCATTACTAACATTGGCTGATGGTGTACTTTTAGAATAGGTTTACCCTCCATATAAATCCATTTTTAATGCTGCTATATAAACTGAAAAGATCATTGTCAATTCAGCTGAGAGAACTCTGAGATTTTTATTCACTCTTTAATTTGTATGTTTACACGGTGCCAATGTTTGTAGCTAGTAGTGGTTGGAGAAAGGCTGAAAGACAAATGTTAACTCTTGGATCATGTCTGCAACTCCAGACGTGGATCTTGCCTTACATTTTCCAGGCAAATAGAGCTAAATGGGGTTTTCTTTACCATTCACCTGTGAGTGTTTTTAACTACTAGTGCTTGTTCTCTTCACTGATATCTGTCTAAACCTGAGGCAGTCTTGAATATTTGTTGAACAAGTTATGCTGAAAAATAATAGCTGTGTGCTGTTGACTTTTACCTTCTCTCAATCCCCGTGTTCTAAACGCTTTGGTTCTGGGCATTTCAGTTCATTGTTAATCGCTCATGCGTTGCGATTTAATCATCATGATTTTACCCCAGGGACCTGACATACCTGCCATGTATGTTAGTGTTTTTCAAAGATCTTTGCTGCTGTCTTGTTTTTAATAAATAAAATAAAAAAAAATGTAAAACAGTGGCTTACTGTGGTAGGAATGAATTTATCTGGAGTGAGGTAAACAGCTCAAAGGGCAACAACAATTCCTGTAGCAGCCTGAAAAGGCTGTTATTTCATTACTACCAAGTTTCTACTAATAACTCAAAGTGAACCGGTCCATTTTAAAAGTAGGGGGAAAAGCTTTCTTGTTAAATACAATACTTAGTTTCTGATGCCGTTGTAATACAGTTCCATTATGCTTTTCTATCTGCAGCTCTATGTAACTGCTACAGCACTTAGTGTTTTATTTGTTTTAGGTGATTAGGAAATATTGACTGGAATTTGAACTTACTGTGTACTGAAGCTTTATCAACTACTGAAACAAGAGTTTCCAAGGAAACAGTGTGGTGTGGCTTTTTAAACAGGAGTCCATTTTGATCACATTTAAAATGACATAGTAATGTTCTTGCTGTAGCCTCACTGATGCATAAAAATTGAGACTCTTTTAAATGCAGAATCCCCCCCCCAAAAAAATAGACAAATTGAAAGAAAAGACTCTTCAGAGTGGAAAAGTGTGTTCTAAAGGAACCATTTATTTCACCACCTTTTCTGAATGGACTGCCACAAGAAATATGTTCACAAGAAATATGTTCAATTTATCTTGTGAATAAATAGCAGCTATGACAGTGTAATGGATTGCTGATCTGGGTGGTGAGTTCTATGTTGTTGAAATGATTTGGTAAAATGATTATCAAATGATTTTGGGGGTTGGACTCCATCTCTAGAGGTCCCTGCTACAATTCTGTGATTTTATTAAGAATGCTGTATGCGATGTCTGAAAGACAAAACTGGATGAGAGGATCTGATTAATGTTTATAAATATCTAAAGAGAGATGGGAGGTAGATGGATGAGGCCAGGCACTTCTCAGTGGTGTGTAGCAGTAGTACAAGGAGAAATGGCCCAAAACTTGAACACAGGAAGTTCCATACTAACATGCAGAAGAACTCAGTGCGGTAAGGGTGACAGAGCGCTGGAACAGGTTGCCCAGAGAGGTTGTGGAGTCTCATTCTATGGAGGCATTCAAGACCCAGCTGGATGTCTACCTGTGCAGACTATGGTAGGGCACGTGCTTTAGCGGGGGGTTGGGCTTTATGATCTCCAGAGGTCCCTTCCAATCCCTACAGTTCTGTGAAACAGCCAAGCATACGACATTACACGTGGTAAAGGAATAGAGAAGTGTCCATAAAGCTTGTCTTGCCACCTATGGTGCTTCAGACCTCCTGTTTCCAGACTGTGCCAGGAGCGGGGGAATCAGAGAGGCAGAGTTGCTTGTTCAACCTCCAGGAAATTTTATCCTTCACTTATATGTTTAGTCTGCAGTTTGCATTGGAAATAATATAATTGAAATAATTAGGGAGTTAATACATCAGTGATGGTTCTCTTCATCTTGTTAGATAGTGGCTATAGGCAATATCTTACTTAACAGAAGAGGGATAGTCATCCTGCCCTGTGCTGTACACGTAATGAAGAGAGAGTGAGAAGGGAAATCTGACATTAGAAAATCTGGAATAAAAGCAGAATTACATAGACGAGAAAGGAATTAAATAAAGGGTTAGTTTAAGTGAGACAAAAGAATGAAAGAGCAATGATGATAGCAGGAAAGGATTACTGGGCTTAGTTTAGGGAGCTTTCTTTCTTTCATGGTGCTCCAAAGCAAACAGTTGTTGGAAATTGTTAATAAGAACTTGTGTGAACTATGCAAACTACTGGCTGGAATAAATTAATTAAAAAAAAAAATTAGCATACTTTCTACTTGATTACTGTAAATAATTAATCTCCACGGCTCACTAATCAAGTCTCCTTGAATGTCTTAATATTATGTAAGATGTCCCTAATGTGATTAATTTGTAAAATCTTGGTCTTTCTTGGGCCCAAGAATTTATGTAATGGAAGAAAATCATTTTACACTGAGTTTAACAGACTCTTGAAAACTCTGCAAAGAGTATTAGTTGTATCACAGAGATAAGTGTCCGAAATACTTTATCCTGTCTGCAGGCTGTCAGTAGCTTCTAGTTGCAGGCTTCAAGTATACTAAGCAACTTTCACATCTGTTTTTTCTAGAGACAGCTATTCCTCCAATACAGCTGCTTCAGGGACGTTATCTGTGTAGCCCTCCATATGTTACACCGGTGTCATAACCAGAACTTGATTTTTCTTCACATTCATGGCTACTAAATCATTTTTATTGCCTGTGTTGCAGCTAGACTTGTATCAAACACAAGTAGTGAGCAAATCATGTTTGTTTATTTTACTGCCCAATTCTCTATCTATGCGGTAGTGATTAAAATGAATAAAAGCATTTTCTCTTCAATCACTTCCAGATCCATGAGACGTTCATTCATTCAACGTAAAATTATTTGATGCACTCTATGAGACAACAGAAGTAATAAATTGAACTTAAGAGGAAGAATTCTACTCAAGTCAAAATGATTTGCGTGTTTAGGGTGAAGCCACTGTTGCATTTCTATGTCTCACTCCCTTTTTTCCTTCTATAAAAGGGAAAAAAAAAAAAAGCCACCTTAAAAAGAGTGCATCTTTACTTTGCATGTTAGAAAAATAGTTAAGAAAGGTGCTTAGGATTAGGAGTGAGGAAACAAACCTAAAATAATGCAAAAATGTTGTAAAAAATTCTTTTAAGTTCTTAATGCTGAACCTACTGGTAAGAACTTATTAAACATAACGAACAGCAGTGAATATTTTGATTTCAAGGGGAATAGAAGCCTTGGTAAGTATTGTACTGCAGTGATAAATCCTTAATGCAGCATTGCACTGGCATGTTTAAATCAGGGTGTGAAAAAAATGTTTCAACAGCAAGCAGAATGAATTGTGGAACTTGTTAATAAGGCCCACATAGGCAGCATTGCGAGGAGTAGCTTATCTGATTTTAAGTCTTCTAAATTCGATGCTTTGCACATGCAGTGATGTCACACTTTAATATTAAAAAGTAAGATGCAGACACTTTGTATCTCAGAAATCCACATCATGGATGTAAGTATATTTTAGGAGAATGAGTTCTGCTGTGGTGGCTGCTATTTTGAATGTCTCAGAACTAACAGCGTAGTGGCTGAAGCAGCCATTTTTCCCATCTTTATGAATAAAGGGCACTTAGTGCCTGAGTCTTGGCCTTCCTCTTTCACTCGGAAGGGGACAACTAGACTTATTAAAAAGAGTGTCAGAGGGCTGGAGCACTTCTCCTGTGAGGAAAGGTTGAGGGAACTTGGGCTTGTTTAGCTTGGAGAAGACAAGGCTCTGGGGAGACTCGTTGTGGCCTTCCAGTACTTGAAGGGAGCGTATAAACAGGAGGGGGAATGGCTGTTTACATGGGTGGATAGTGATAGGACAAGGGGGAATGGTTTTAAACTGAGACAGGGGAGGTTTAGGTTGGATATTAGGAGGAAGTTTTTCACAGAGAGGGTGGTGACACACTGGAACAGGTTGCCCAAGGAGGCTGTGGATACCCCATCCCTGGAGGCATTCAAGGCCAGGCTGGATGTGGCTCTGGGCAGCCTGGTCTGCTGGTTGGCGACCCTGCACATAGCAGGGGGTTGAAACTAATGATAATTGTGGTCCTTTTCAACTCAGGCCATTCTATGATTCCTAAGAATACCATGGCTTAAGTTGTTATTATTAGGTCCTAAGATAGCAATATACAAAACTTTTGCCACATGAGCTTCTGAACAGGTGCAAATCTGGTCAACATTGGTTTCAATTGATAAAAGGTTACTGCAATGTATTATAAATCTCTCTCTCCTTTTGCAGCATTAAAACTTCCTTTTGGCAAAACAACAGTGATGCATTTGGTGGCTAGAGAGACATTGCCAGAACCAAATTCTCAAGGTAAGCTGTACACTAGAAATGTTTCTTATTCAAATATGTGGCAAAGTAGTCATGTCTCAGGCTTTATAAGCATTTTGTAGCAGAGAAACCTTGTGGGATTGTGAAGTAGTAAAATATTTTTGTATGTGTTGTCTGTAGAAGAGCAAGAAATTACCTTTCTGTTTTAGCATTTTTGTAATATGTAGAAACTTAGCCAAACCTTCAAAACATCAGTTTTTGTTGTTAAAAAAATATTCCTGATCTGTTTGCATGTAGATAATAAAAATATGCATTATTTTTAGTTAAAAATTATTACATTCTTCTCTTAAGTATACTGTATTCACACACAGAACAATCTAATCCTTTTAGAAACAGCTTCTAAGCAAAACTTTCTTCTCGCTCCACAGGTCAAAGGAACCGTGAAAAAACTGGAGAAAGCAATTGCTGTGTAATCCTGTAAACCCTGTTAGCTTTACCTGCTAAGTGTGATGTAATATAGTCTTTGTCTTTCATGCTGCTGGAATAGAAGAGGCCCTACCTTGCTTCAAACACCTGTAGGAAGAGCCTGTCTGTAAATCCATGGAACTGAAATATTACACGAACACTGTCTCATTAGTCTTTTTTTAAAGAGAAAGATCTGTGAACACTTTCATTTTTTTAAAATTCCTGCTTTTTGTTTGTTGAGTAATCCTACAGTCCATCAGTTCTGGAAGGAATTTGATCTCCTGAAAACTTAACGTGTTCTTTTCCATAGCAGGAATCATTTTGCTACCACAAAAATCTCTATTAACCGGATCTAACTAGTCAAGCTTTCTAGATGCAATTTGCACTACGTATGGTTGACAGTATATTTCTCATCAACAGTCTGTAACAATATTCGAGATACCTAGTAGTAACCTATAATGTATAATGCAACACTGGAAAATAGTATATCTGTAATGAAAGTAAATCTCATTTATGGCCAAATCAAGGGAAAAACTTAAGTCAATTCTACCTGAGTCAACCTGAGTGGTGGCCGACCTGGCACAGAATGCTAACTAAACCAACTCTAACTATATATATTTTCACTAAAACAAAAACAAAACGATGTGCCTGTAATTTAAAGCACTCTGTAGAGGGCTGATGAAACTAATCTTTTTCATTACTGCGTGCACTCTTTATCTCGTACGTTAGGTGAGTGCTTAATTCAGACAGCACAAACAAGTGCAGAGAGTGCATTTCCTAGCCTTAATATGGGAGGGGTAATTTCCTGTAGTTCATAGGCTTTTATTATTGTGCATAAATGTTAGAAAACATCTACTAATCAGTTTTATGTATTTGAATATTGACAATTGGTGTTTTTCAGTCACTTTCTCATCTGTACCTTAGTGTCCAGTGTCATGCTTACTCATTAGAGACTTCAAAAGAATTATTAAAGTTTAAAAAGCAAAAAGAAAAACCTCTGCCATAGTACTAGTTTTGTTTCTTTACGTAATCTGCATTTGGTATTAGTGCTTGCAATTGTATTTAAATCAGAAGCTGATTTTTAAAGGCATACATAATTAAAAGGATGCCATTCTTTTATTTCATATCAATAATTTAAACGTTGATATGCTAAAGAAATTTGCACAGCACTAAAGCATGAGCTAGTTTCATCTAAACCTGTAAAAATAAAAAATAAAATAAAAAAAATAAAAAAAATAAAAGATTTTATATTTTTTTCACTGGGGAGGAATTCTTCCTGGCTGAAATTACAAATATGTGTAGAATATATTTAATAAAAATCTTATAAAATACTTAACTATAGAAGTTAAATATAGATTGGCGTGTAGTATAATAGAACAATATTCCATATAAATAGCTTTAGCCTTTAAAAGAAAGTCACAGGTTGACATTGTGTTCTGTACTTACGTGTCCACAACTCTTACAGATGTTCTATATAATCTTTTTTTTTTTGAATGATTGGCATCATTCAAATGTAATCTGGTTATTTTATCCATTGTTATTGCTTTGATGAAATGCTTTATATGCAGTAGATTTACACAAATATTGTTCATACTGATCGGAATTAAATTTGTATAGAGCAGAGTTTTAAAACAAAATGTAAATAGCACTAAACATTTTCTTTCTGCAACCTGTACTGATAGACTCCCCTGTAAACTAAATAAAAAAATATTGTAGTGCATTTTGGTGGTGCTTGAAGGGCTGTGGTCGGGTCCATAGCTGACTTTAATAATACTTCTTAATCTGGGAGCTAAATAAGGAATTTTAAGGAAAACAGACACTGAGAACTGTTAGTGGAATTTCTCTCTTCGGTTTCTGTTTTCACTGGCGTGGTGATTGCAGGCTTTGAGTGCTTCAAACCAGTGCTGTGACAGCGCTTGAAGCCCCTCAGAGAAGGATGGAGTTTTCGGCACCGAATAATTAAATGGAAGGTGGGAACATTCCTGTCGTGTGACCACACAAAGGAGTTCCTGGGCAGGGCCTTAGGTGTGCTCTCACGGTAAGCACTTGTAAGTCACGGTAAGTGACTTGTGCAGCTTCGTTTCATGTACTTTGTGAACAGAAGTAAGTGGCATTGGGTTGGGTTTTTTCCTTTCTTGGATAAGAATATGAATGTGGACAGTTGTAGTTGTGAATGTACCACCGTGTCTCACCCTGGTGTACCTCACAGAAGCTTAATGTGCTCATCCTGTAAGTTCTTTTAGGCTTAATGAAAAGCATATGCGTGCCTCTTTTCGTGTTAGGAATTGAGGTGACGGCATCATTCTGTGTTCATTGCCTAAATGAACCTGGGAGGGAATTCCTTTTAATTAAGGGTTGTCGCTAGATAGGCAACTATACAGAAACCAGAGTTTTTAATAAAAACTTTGATAACCATTGACTTAAGAAAGCCTGTAGTGGCATGTTACCATCTTTGTTTATGAGATGGAACTTCCCTTTTCCACAATGTTGCCCATCAGTGTATTTTGGGAACTGGTTATGACAACACAAGGAAAAAAAAACGGGCTGAGGCAGAAGGTATTTTATTAGTTAAAGAAGTCTTTAAGATGCATTGATTTTAGGGAATGTTTGAAAGGTAAGCATGTTTTCAAAAAGTGGTTAGGTGCTTTAATACTGTGTGAATACATAAAAATCCAGTGGCTTCTGGTTAAAATATTTGGCAGGCTTGAATAGTGGAATATGCGGAGTTCCCTTTTGTCGAGACAAATAAAATATATGTGCTTGTCCAAGCAAATCTGTAAATACTGCCTGACATTTCAAATGTGAGCTTGTCAAAACGCAACTCCTGCAGAAAGCAAATAGGACTGTTCCCTTAATTTTCATTCAAGCTGTTGGAGCACAGTCCATTCTACAGCGCTTCGTCTGTGCTGATAGACGAATGGAAAGCTACAGAGGAGGCTCGTTGAAAGACGTGTGCATTTTCCTTGGATGTTTTGTCTCGTGGATTTGTCAAAACAAAACTGGCAGTTCTTAATTCCAGATTGCCTTGCTAAAGCTCATGCATGTGTTTCTCTCTTCTGCTGATTGGAATCAAGAGAGTACTTGCAGACCATAAAGATGAAGACTAAATCTTTGCAGGGCCAGGCTGTTGGACAGTGTGGTAATGTATTAGAGTGCTTGACATTTGATTCTCACTGTTGAACAGAAATGATATTTTCCCAATGGATAAGTTAATAGATGGCATTAAGGATGAGAGGAGAGGATGAATCAGAACCCTTTATATTCTGAAATGTCATGGAGGGATCACATCTGTCTCCCACACCACCACGTGTGCTATCAGTTGTAAATCAGTATTAGCCCATGTGAGGAATTATGCCTGATAGTAATGAAAGTACTCTTATAACTTCTGCTTCCTTAAATGATAGTGCAATATGACTGTTTCAGCAGCCTTAGGGACTTGTTTAGCTGCTGGAGGGAGAAAGCATGGCCACTGGTTGGTTTCTTTGCTTGGTTGGGTTTGGTTGTGCTAGTGTGCAGCATTGCTGTTAACCCAGTGGTGATCTCTGCAGTCTAAATGCACTTCCTTAACACACTGCCTTTACAATGGGAGGTGCAGTGACTGAATTTAGAAGAAAAACATATGGCGCTCTGAAAAGCCTTTTTTCTTCCCTTGTAGGTAAGAAGGAAGGCAGCTGTTCCTAGGCTGGCCGAGAGTCAGGAAGGAGCTTTTGCTGCTGATCGTTGGGGAAGTGAATGCTGCGTGCTTTGTGGTTCAGTGTGTGCTCTAATAAGATCCATTTTACATGTTTCTTTAAGAAGCCAAGCAGAAGATGGATACGCTCCTCTCTAAAACTCACTATTATTATACTAATTAAATGGATAAGCTTAAGCAGATTTTAGGTTACATGTCCTGTCAGAATTGATGTTTAGAACATTAACAACTGCGCTATTGAAACTGATGGAACTTCTGTAATTAAATAGGAGGAAATATCAAGATCTTTAAAGAGCCGTAGAGAACTCTTATCTCCTTTATTTCTTCTGAGGTAGCTATGTTCTGGATACTGAGTCTTGACCATAATTTGTGAGAATCAAGTTTTATTTCAGGGCCCAGTAAGAGGCAGGAGGCTGTCAATACATGGTTCATGATAACAGCCAGTTTAAGTCCTCATGCTGTAGTAGCATACTTGCCAAAAACAGTCATCCTGTGCCATGCATATGCCCTACAGTGCAGTAACCAGTTTGTTTACCAATTCATTATATTACAATCTGGGGGGGATGGGACTTTTATTCTGTATTTTCCTGTAGTTGTGATTCTCTTTTACTATTTTTTAAATGTAAAAGGAATGAGCAATGAAGTAGGAAATTGCGAAGGTTATTAACATGAAGCTTACAGAAAAATCTGGAAAGTTCATCTGTAAGTGTGTTAAATGGATCCCAGTGAGAAGTCAAGTTCAGTTTTGAACGTAAAGTAAGGCATAGTTAGAGAAAGCCAAGTAACTTGCATGGCTGGTCGTTTTGCAGTTACCTGGGTCATTCAGGAGCTGAGTTCTGGGCATGACGGCAAATGCTTTGTACTGCAACTTCTGTAGGGTTCACAAAGTGGTAACAAAAGTGATCAGACAACTTAAGCTCCTGTTCTCTTCAATATCTTCAATATTTCTGCTGTCTACGATGGTGGTGAGCACAGAGGAAATGGATGGAGAGCTCCTGCTTTTGTCTCAGTCTTGTTGGCCCAGTTTTTACATTTCTCTTTAAATTAGAGATGACATTCAGTTATGACAGGAATATTTTCCTTGAAATCAGTGGAACTGACTTTCTCCAGAAATAACTTTGGGAAAAGCTGAGCAGGGTTTAAAAGGATGGGTCATTGTGAGCGTAGTAAGCAACTTCAGAACAGTCGTGATCACTGATAAACCTTTTTTTCAGTAAGGTATTAATTTTTGTCCTTCAGCCATTACGCTTAGTGAGAGCTCTGCTCGTAGAGGGGGAAGAGCACTTCCAGTACATCACCATCTCCATTATGTACAAGCAACAGCATAATATGAGCCCTAGCCTGTAACAGACCGAGGTATCCTTTGTCGTGGTAAGAATTTATCTTGATAAACTCACCTCAGAATTAAGGTGATGTTGGTGCTTTCTTGGAGCAAATTTGATGCCGTAAGTTACTGTGGTTAGATGTGTATGGGAGAACGAGATAGGAGATGCTCTTTCATAGGAAAATTTCAGGGCATGAGAACTTAGTGGAGCCTTGTAGCTTTGGATGCTCCCTGACTTGCGAGACTTGGGGACATGTAGCAGGAGCTGCAGAAGGATGGGCTGCCTGCTGAGTGAGAAGGCAGGGTGGTGAAATGTGATAGACCTCGTGTGCCTCTAGCCCTGCACCAGCCCCAGCTGTGCTGCAACTGAGAGGTGGCTGGGACTCAGCAGCTGCCTGGTCTGAGACTCTGCATATATGTGCATAGTGAGACTTAAACTGAAGGTGTGCTGAATCCCTAATTGTGCTGCTTGGACAAATATCTCAGAAGCAGTTCTAGCTGAAGCTAAGCAGAAGCGAAGCAGCGAAAAGATCGTGCACTTTGTTGCCATGAAGCAAAATTGCTGTAGGATCCCTCTTTGCAATGCAGGAGGTAGTGCGGTGAGGGAAGGGGAAGGGATGAGAGGGAGGTGATGCAGTGCCTAGATATTGGGATCAGAAGGCACTGGCTGCTTGCAAATACTGCTGCTCCCCATGCTCTGGGATGACAGTGTAGTGTTGAGGTGATATTAAGTCCTGAATACAGCTGACGAATGCTGATATCTGATAATCCTCTAGAACAGCAGCTCTTCAGCATACTTCTTGATGGAGGTGCTATTCCTACTATTGCAGGTAGCTTTGCATTAAGAAGTGCTGCCCGGGAGAAGAGCGAGTTTGTTGGCGATGCGGATGAAGCCGATGATGGCAGCAGAGGTGGTGGCTCCTCTCTGACCAGGCCAAGAGCCAATAAGAGCAGTGCTTGAGTTGAGGCTGTGCAGAGCGGAGTGGGACAATCCCTTCCCTCAGCTTGTTGGCAGTGCTGTGTGTGATGCACCCTAGGGTGCAGTTGTCCTTCCTGGCTGCCCGGGCACACTCACGCTCAACTTGCCCTCCGACAGAATGCAAAAAACCCTTTCAGCAGGATTCCTCTGCGGTCTCTCATCCTCCAGTCTTCATGCACACCCCTTCCCAGGTGTGGAATCCAGCATGTGCTCTTGTTAAACTTCATGAGGTTGGTGATTGCTCTCTAATTTGTCTAGATCTCTCTGCGTGGCCTCTCCAACCCTGGCGGAGTCAGCAGCTCCTCCCAGCTTAGTACTGTCAGCAGACTTGCTTAAACACCTTCTAGTCCTACGTCCAAGTTGTTTATGAAAACGTTAGAGAGAACTGGCCCTAAAACAGAGCCCTGGGGAACCCCCCTAGTGGTGGGCCCTCAGCTTGAGTAGGTTGACTTGGTCTGGTTTTTGCATGAAAATGGTATTTTTCTACAGAAAACCAGAAGGAAAAAAATGTTCTGTATGAGTCTCTCCTGCTCCTCCATCCCAAGGACAGCAGCTGGGGACAGTGCTTTGGCTGCTCCCCTCAGCTGGGACTTGGCTTTGAGCTGTATTTCATAGAGACCCCGTTTGCAGTAGTACCATGAATTTATTTTCTGTCACTACTGGAACCAAAGAGCATAAGATAAGAGGTTGGGAAGACTTGCCACCACGCTCCATGGGTGTAACACCATGCACCTCCAGTCTGTAGGTGCACACTGGGGTTGACAGCTGTGCTGGTCTTTGCAAGGTCATGGAGCTTGTGTGATGTCCCTGCCGTAGGGAGGAAAGCAAGCATTGCATGCATCCTCAAAAACAGGCCAAAGGGATGGTCTGGCAGCTCCAGACCGGTCACCCTTGTTTGGTCCTGTGAAAAGCACGGGGTGACCTCTCTGGTAACACATCTTTGGGTGCACAAAGGAAGAGAAGATGACAAAACAGCATGGCTGTACCAAGGGGAAATCATTCCTGATTGGTCTGATTGCCTGATTAGCAGTGGCTGGGCTTGTGGATGGATGCAGAGCGAGGGATGTTATTGACCTCAATTTCAGCAGGGCTGCCCAGGGCAGCGGCCCTGTCCCTCTGCCCCTAGGGGTTGTCGTGGCCCAGCTGCACCCTGGGCAGCACAGCCAGATCTCACTGCTCACCTTGCTCTGAGCACAGACTGCCTGAGTGCCTTCCAGTCTCAGAACTACAAAATAGAGTTTGATGCATTGCTTACTTCTCGTGCATACAGCAACTCCAGCATCGTGGTATGGGTCTGTATTTATTTCCAAATTTCATTTATTTATTCCAAATTTGTATTTATTTCAGCCATTTAAAATTGCCCCACTTTAAGAAGCACTATTGAGTGACGCTGTCGAATCCCAGGTACAAAAGCCAGTTATTTTTCTGTCCTTGTCCTCAGCCTGCAGCCCTGCAGAGGGGGAGAAAAGCCCGTGCATGGGGCTCTGCTGTGATGGAGAGCAGAGCTGCCTCCTGAGGAGGAGGAGAAAGGCTCCCAAGCCATATCTTGGCTGCTGATGGGTGTGTGGCTGGTGGCCAAGGCTACTGGGCTTGGAGAACTTTCACCTTCTGGTTTGCAGCAAGGCCAGCAGCCCATGTGAACGTGGCCAAAGGGGAGCTGAGGCATGGATGCTCGCGGTCACCTTGTGCCACTGGGTGGGATGGCTGGGGGGACACAGCCCCTCCTGCTCCCTGCACAGTGCCATGTCACAAGGATGCAATGGGAAACAGAAATGGGCAAAAGCCGCAGGCAGTGCTGCGTGTGTCAGCTGTAGGGAAGCTGTGAGCCGGCGCTGAGCCCCGTCCCTGCCTGCAGAACTGCCTCTGGGTTTTGCTCATCTATTTTTAAAGCTCACTTTAAGGAGATTTGTGTGTGTGTGCAGTGGAGCTGCAGCTGAGCTCTGAGGAGCAAAAAGCACTGGGGTTCCTGGAGGAGTCTAGAGCAAACAAGGGTTGGGATGGGTTGTCTTTGGGGTGGAGGGAATGGGGTGGCGTCTGCTTCTGCTGCTCAGAGAGCCACTCAAACAGGGACAAAAGAGCAGAAAGGTGTTCTGTGAGCTAAATAAGGATAAACTGTTTTAATTCAGGATGCCGGAAAAGAATGAGCATTGGTGGGTTGGCCCTAGCATTGCATGGATGAAGGTACTGCTGGCCCAGGTGGTGACTCCATGATGCTCCCAGGACGCCACAACCAGCAATATGAGAACCCCCAAGGCTGCATTTATGGGAAAAAGCTTTCCCAGCCGTTATCTGTGACTCTTCTTCTGTGCTCTAGGCTGGATTTCTTTGCCAGCTGTGGAAATGAGGAAGTCTGTGCTACAAGCAGACATTACTGCTGTGTATGTGTAGCATTTGACCTTCCATGCCACCACGGAAATCACTCAATGAATCTTGATTTTAGCCTGTATTTCAGAGAAAGCCATCTATGACTGTCTGTCCCCTTCTGATATTGACCACTCCTAACCAAATGGGGTGGGCAGGTTGGGATTTGGGACCCAGCCTGGTGAGAGATGGGGACTCTGGTCCCTCTGCCTTTTCCATTAGCTATTTTGAACAGCTAATAGTAAATCCTATCTTTCTGGTCCTTTAAACACACACACACTGACTTTAAAAGCATCTTCCTGAGATAGCCTGAAATTATTCCTGATCTCATAAATTGACGTGCTCTACATATTTGATCTTCAAGCACCATAAGCTGCACGGTGAGGCTGCAGGGGGGAGCACATCTCGATGTTACCATGAGTTTGCTTTGCCACGTCACTGGTTTTATGGGCATAAGAAATGTTTAACGTTGGACAGTCATACTTTTATTAAAAAATAACCTTGAAAAGCTCCCTTAGTAGTTTAAACAGTTTTCAAGGGCATAAAGATTGCTGAGTTGTAATTTGGTCATCCCTCTAAACGAGATGCAGATTTGCCAAAAAAATACAGGTTTGTGGCCTTGGAAAACCTTCTTGACCCAAATATTTCCTAAGCAGCCATGCTGCTGTTGGCTCTCATTGTGCTGTGGGAAGAAGGACTGAAGAGATTGATGGGCAACTTCCATTCCCTGTAATGGGCTTTGGTTTGGGTCAGTGGGTTCCTGCCTCTTGTTCGTTATCACGAACCAGCCACCAGTAGGGGAACTAGAAGTGAGATAGTGGGGTCCCTGCAGGGAAGGAGGGAGACCCGTTAGAAATGTGCAGAGCTCTTTGACTTGCATTTTCTCCCTATCTCTGCCTTTGAATTGCGACCAGGGCTATGCGTGGAAGAAGGGCTGGAATTACTTTACGTAATCATTTTTCATTAAAAGGATTACTTGGAAGCTAGTGTCTCATGCACAGGTGTCCCTGATTAATCCTTGACATTTCTGAGAGTCAGAGGCCTTCCTATGCTATTCAGCTTCCTGACAGCCTTCCTACTCACTCAACCGATGCTGAAATTAGATTTGAAAATTACCTTCGAGCCCACAATGCTCCTAAGTGAGAAGCTTATACAAGGAGTTTGCCTGTACTGGGCGCCATCTGCCAGCACCCCAAAGCTGTAGTCTACGCATATTCATGTGATTGAACTTCATTGGTGTACTTCATCATGGTCAAGCTGTCTCTGCAAGCATGTGGGAAGCAAGCTGTTGGCCTCCAGTTGACAGCTCACCTTCCCTTTCCAGTAGAGCAAGGAACATCGCCCATCCACCAGCACGGGAGCTGCTGGCCAGCCCCAAGACTGGGGACACCTGGGTTGGGCCACTGCAGGATTTGACTTCCCTGTAAGTAAATAATAAAATGTGATTAACAGACTTCTTAAGTGTGACTAGGGCTTGGATGCAGACCAGGGAGAGACCAGCTGTTCATGGGTGTGCGATGATGTACATAGGAGCTTGTCAGATACACTGGCAACGATTTTCACAGCTTTGTTCTCATCCTGACTGTATTTCACTGAAGAAAGAAGGTCTATAGCAAAAAAAAACTGATGAGGTGGGAGTGAAAGAACAAATGTTTGTAAAGAGAGCCAGCTAACATTCATGCTTGGGACTATCCTGACACAAGTGGAGCACCTTGTACTTGGTCTTGTTGAACTTCCTTGGGCTCATGTGGGTCTGCCTTTCAAGCCTGTCCAGGTCCTTCAGGATAGTTCCTCTTCCTTCTGTTATATCAACTGCAGCGCACAGCTTGGTGTCATCAACAAACTTGCTGAGGGTGCACTCATTCTCCCATTAATAAAGGTATTAAGGAGATCTAATGGGGATTTGAAACTAGTACTGGACTAGAAACTACAAGGCTGGAGGACTAGAGGGCCGGGCCTAGAGTGGTGGTGAAGGAGCTGAATCCAGTTGGCAACAGGTCATGAGTGGTGTCCCCCAGGGATCAGTATTGGGGCCCATCCTGTTTAATACCCTCACTGATAACCTGACAAGAGAATTGAGTGCGCCCTCGGTAAATCTGCAGTTGACACCAAGTTGGGAGAAAGTGTCAGTCTGCCTAGGAGGAGTAGGAAGGCCCTAAAGAGAGATCTGGACAGGCTGCATCGCTGGGCTGAGGCCAGCGGGATGGAGTTCAGTGAGACCAAGTGCCATGTCCTATAGCCACAACAACCCCAAGTGGTGAAGCGGAATCACAGAATCACAAGGTTGGAAAGGACCTACAAGATCATCTAGCCCAACCATCCTCCCATCAGCACTGCTACCACAAGCCACTAAACCGTATCTCGTAGCTCCTCATCCAGACGCCTCTCAAACACTGCCAGGGATGGTGACTCCACCACCTCCCTGGGCAGCCATTCCAGTGCCTGACCACCCTCTGAGAGAAAACGTTTTTCCTTAAAAAAGGCTTAGGGCAGAGTGGCTGGAAGACTGTAGAAGAAACAGACCAGAGTGTGTTGGTTGATGCTCGGCTAAAGCTGAGATAGAATTGTGCCCAGGTGGTCAGGAAGGCCAATGGCATCCTGGCTTGTATCAAGAATAGTGTTGCCAGCAGGAGCAGGGAAGTGATTATCACCCTGTACAGCTCTGGTGAGGCCGCACCTTGAGTGCTGTTTTGGGCCCGTCACTACAAGAAAGGCATCAAAGCCTTGGACTGTGTCCAGAGTAAAGCAACAAAGTTGTTGAGGGATCTGAAGCACAAGTCTTGTGGGGGGCAGCTGAGAGAAGTGGGATTATTCTGTCTGGAGAAAAGGATGCCCAGGGGAGACGTTATAGCTCTCTACAACTGTCTGAAAGGAAGATGTGGTGAAGTGGAGGTCAGCCTCTTCTCCCATATAACTAGTGTGTGGACAGGAGGGGATGGCCTCAAATTGCACCAGAGGAGATTCAGGTTGGATGTTAGGAGAAATTTCTTCTCTGAAAGTGCGGCCAGGTACTGGGATGGGCTGCCCAGGAAGGTGTTGGACTCACCGCCCCCGGAGGTGTTCAAAAATCATTTACACGCACTAAGAGATATGCACTGGGGAAGTATTGGTGGTAACTGGACAGTTGGACTGGATGTTCTTGGAGGTCTTTTCCAACCTTGGTGATTTTATGATTTTGTGCTTCCTATGTTCTGCTGAAGCCAGGGATGGGCACATGTGAGACCACAACTGCTGAGTGGGAAAGGGTGCTGGAGCCTGAGAAAAGGCAGCGATGGAGAGTGTGGAAGTGAGCTGGCTGGAAAGAATGCTGTGAAGGCCAGAGCTGCAGAAAATAAAAGATGGGAAACAGTTAGGAGAAGAAAGTGCCCTGCTACTGAAAAGTTGGACGCGTTTCAGGAATGGCTCCTGAAGGATTCCCTGTGCAGCAGCACACATCAGATTACAAGGCACTGGAAGCAGAAAGATGCTGAGCGTTGGGCAGGCAGAGTCAAGAGAAAAAATAAGCTAAATTGTTTGGAGACAAGTGAAGCAGCTCCAAGTCCAGCAGGATAGAAAGGAGCCTCTTTACTGTGCTGATGGACTAGGAATGAAAACAAAGAAATCCACTGCAACTTTCTTGATTCTATTAATTAATTGAAGGGTTAAACCGTGACGTGACTTGGCTTGATTTGACTTGACGGAAGAACTCGGAGCAACTCATAGTCAGGTCCTGCCATGGAAGGGCTGGAAAGTGAGCGTCCAGCATTCTCCTACAGCTTCTAGTTTTGGCCAGGCCACCAGCATGCAGTCACAATGACACATGCACTCAGGGTATACAATCCATGGATGGCTTGGGTTATTTAGTTAAAGCATGTGGCAGCTGGATTCTTCAGAGCTCTCAGAGAGGTTTGCGGTTTGTCTGGTTGTGTCTCTGGTCTACAGCCACAGAGCCTGTGGGGTCCTTCTCCTTGGAAACATTCAGAACATGCCCAGAACAGAAACCATCTGGGCATGGTCCAGACCAACCTGCTGTAGGCGTCTCTGCTTGAGCAGGAATTGGACCAGATGACCTCCAAAGGTTCCTGCCAACATCACGCATGTGACTGTGGGATTCAGCCACCTACATCAGAAGCAGGAGGAAGGAGCTGGTCCAGGCAAGGGTCGGCACACTGGAGAGCCCCACGATAAGTTGGCATTTCGATGTTGCTCCTAGAAGTAAACCATGCCTCTGAAGCAGGGAGAAACCACAGGCACCACAGCTGCCTGCTGGGAGGGAGGACATTTTGGGAAGCTTTACTGTGCAGCAGTTTGATGATAGCTTTCTGAACTTCCTCTTTGCTTTGATTTACATTGAAATTTGTATGCAGCCAGCTCATGTTTTGTTGCTTTGAAGTACACTTCAGGTAGCAGCAAAGGGGTGGCAGATATTAAATGAATAATTAAATGAACGGAAGCAGTTAGTGCAGACACAAAATGGAAAGCACAGCTATACAAAGGAGAGATCTCATCACTCTTCTCATACAGATAAAACGCATTCTTTATGCAGATGAGGATAGTTGGCTTTCAGGAATTCAGATGGGATTGACTTAGTTGAAATAACAAATCTGGGCAAGAAAGAAAGCACTAGCTTTGATTTACGTGGTTGAAGGAGTGCTCATCCTTTGACAGGGTGTCTTGCGCTGCCTCCTGTGCCCACATAACCATGGAGGCAGATGGAAAGGTGCAGCTATCACGAGCAAATGGATGGGAATACGTGTCACCAGAGACCACGGGTGAATAACGTTTCCCAGACCAAAGCAGCAATTCGTATCCATTGGTGCAGGCTGCACATCTCGTGTTCCAGATGGCACCTCGGACAACTAACTGTGACAGAATGAAGTGCATCCCCCGTCCTGCAAACCATCTCCTCTTACTTCATACTCAGGGAGAAAGGAAAAAGGGGTTTTTTTTGAGTTACGTGGTGGTGTTTTTTGAACGTTCAGGACGTGGTGTGGGTGGCTCGCGGCTGCAGAAGCAATAAAAACTCTTCCATTTCTTAGCGAGAGTAATGCAGTGGACAGATCACCCTCTTTTTCCAGGAAAACATATCATATTATGGGACATTTTTTAAAGGAACGTCTTATAAATGTTTTTCGAATAAGATCCTGGAAGCCTGGAAGGAAGCATTGCACAAAAGTAATAAAGTCCTTTGCTTCAGCCCTTCCAAAGCGAAATGCTTGGCTCAGTTTTTTTTTGCGAGGCAGTGTGTTGTTCTGAAATTCATTTTATGTAAAAAACCTTGACAGTTGTTGAAATGACAACAAACACTTTGACAGGCATCAAAGGATCTGCTCATCTTTGGAAAGTTTCGTTTGATAGGAATTGCCAAAACTTGTTGGTTTCCATCCAACACAGACTAAAAGCCTGCTGCAAAACCGGGGAATTCCCTGCAAGATGGAAATTCCAGCTCCCACGCAGCCCTGGTTTCTCACCTTGGCTTTAGGCTCTTGGTTGCACCATCCCTGGTTCACCGGGACTGCCTGAGGTGAGGCTATGGAGGCTGTGAATGCCTCCTCTGCTCCTCTGCAGCCGCAGCCTCAGGCACCAAGACGTGGGGACACCCAGCTGGAAAGCGGCTCTGCAGAAATAGCCCTGGGGGCCCTGGTGGACACCAAGTTGAACATGAGCCAGCAGCATGACCTGACCGGTAAGGGGGTTAGTGGTGTTTGTGGGTGCATTGGGCAAAGTATGGCCAATAGCTCAAGGGAGGTGATCCTTCCCCTATACTGAGTGTTGGTGAGGCTGCAGCTGGAGTGCTGGCCCCTCAGTGCCAGAGAGACTTGCATGTACTGGAGGGAGCCCAATGAAGGCCACTGAGATGCTGAAGAGCCTGGAGCACAGCTGCTGTGAGGATAGGCTGAGCTGGAAGCTCAGCTGGAGCGGGGGGGGTGCTCAGGAGATCTCACGTAACACACATCTTGTGCCCAATCTCATGTTACACACATCTCAGTGTGTAAATACCTGAAGGGAGAATGCCAAGAGGAGGGGGCCGGGTTCTGTCAGTGGTGCCCAGTGCCAGGACAAGAGGCCTTGGGCACTAGCTGAAACACGGGGGGTTTCCTCTTAACGTCAAGAAGCACCTTTGTGTAGGTGACGGAGCACTGGCACAGGCTGCCCAGAAGCTGTGGGATTTCCTCCTTGGAGACCTTCCAAAGCCACCTGGACATGGATCTGGGCACCCTGCTCTGGGTGTCCCTGCTGGAGCAGGGCTGGGCCAGGTGACCTCCAGAGCTCCCTTCCTACCTCAACCATCCTGTGATTCTGTGATTGTTCTCCACCTGGACATCTGTATCTATCAAATGGATAGGACTGTTCATATGTCAGATATCTCATCCTGAGAGGGATGGACAGAGAGATTTTGAAGCACTTGTGGGCAAACCCTTCTGGACAGCATTGCAGCGTGTGGGAGAGCAAAACATATGACGCGTTTTGGGAGCACCCCACTGGCCCTGCCTGCACATCACCTCCTGTCCTGTACCACTGGCTTGCATCACCTGAGGATCTGGGGGAGGCCCTGGCATAGACACCTGGGGCAGGGTGTGCTCCAGGCAGGGACAATTAAGAACTGGTAGAGGGAAGGGGGAAAGTAGTGAAATAAAAGTATAAATTCATTTGATCTGACAGAAAAATAACTCTGTGTGGTTGAAGAATAGAGCACAGTTTAGCTTGGTTTCTGATTTTATCTCCTGTGATTCACAGACTGACTCATATCAGAGCACTGCCAGTTATACGAAGTGATATATTCTTGAAGATAAGCAGTGTCCTGAAATCTCCATAAAGAATAAAATTCAGATTAGGACCTTGGTTGTTATACTACTGGATCCCACTGGCAGTGACACAGCATGGAAAGAACAAGCTGACGGGGCTCATGTCACACAGCCTTGGACTTTAATCAGGAACTCACAAAGTTTGTCCCAGAGAGGGACTCTCCAGCAAGATAGAAGCGCATTACTTGGTCACCAGCAGCAAGGCAACTACTCTGGGTTCAGATGGGAGACCCATTGCATCTGACAGGAATGCACAGGGAAACTGAGGGCTGCGGGCCTGAGCCAAACTACACTACAACATACATGCAGGGAGATTTTCATTCCTCCAGCTCCCCACCTACTGCTACCAGACACCCCTTCCACACTGATGCTGGAGCAACACGCATTCCTTCTGCTTAGGATCTTAGCGTGGATCCAGGTGCCTTCCCACACGCTCAGGACTTTGGCAGAAGGCAACCATTTAGAGGAGTGAGCACATCACCAAGTTCTGCAAGCTGGCAGTGTCTCGCCCCCAGGACCAGGTGTTCTCCAATGGACGTGGATAGCCCCTTGTTATTGTAACCAGCTCCATGAAGCACATAGAATCACAGAACCATTAAGATTGGAAAAGACATCTAAGATCACCAAGTCCAGCCATCAGCCCATCCCCGCCGTGCCCACTAACCATGTCCCTCACTGCCACATCTCCACAGTTCTTTAACACCTCCAGGGACTAAGTGACTCCGCCACCCCTCTGGGGCAGCCCCTTCCAATACCTCATCACTCTTTCTGAGATGACATTTTTCCTAATATCCAACATGAACCTCCTCTGACACAACTTGAGGCCATTCCCTCTTGTCCTGTCGCTGTGACATGGGAGAAGAGGCCGACCCCCACCTCACCACAGCCTCCCTTCAGGCAGTTGTACAGAGCAATAAGGTCTCTCCTGAGCCTCCTCTTCTCCATACTGAACAGTTCCGGCTCCTTCAGCCGCTCCCCATCAGATTTGTGCTCCAGATCCCTCACAGCTTCCCTGCTTTTCTCTGGACACAGTCCACCGTTTATAGGACACACCTCTTGTCAGTACCTGGAATACTTAAAGTGAGCAATTAGGATAATTACTTTTGTTAGGATAACGACAGAAAACAATTGGTGAGGGCCAGGAGGCTCTGATTTCATGCATTTCAAAGGGCAGAGGCTGATCATGCTCTGATGCCCCGCAGGCCATCTCTTCCCCAGCAGGTATCACAGTAAACAGCAGCCAATCCTTCCAGCAGGCCCAGAACTGAGAAGGAGCAGCGTACCTCCCTCAGTGTCTCCATGAGATGTTCGCCTGGCCCCAGACAGTGCTGGTCTGCAAGGACGTTCTTAAAGAATGATTTTCTCCAAAAAGAATTCCAAATGAAATTCCATTATTATTAAAACCTTAATTATTGCCTAAATAACTTCGGTTTAATTGCCAGCTGCAGCTGAAGAGGCTCATTGGTTTATTAGGGGATTATAGCTAATGCAGACAGAGCTGTGATGTATTTCTTCACAAGACGTGCTAAGTAAAATCCTTGAATTCCTCCAGTGTTATTTTAAAGAACTGCATGCGATAAGTCAACTTGGTTATGTGCTGTGAGAGAAACTGCCAAACATCCCACAGGGCAAATATGGAAAAGCAGCAGCGAAGGCATTCGTAAGAAATGAGACTTTATTGACTTTTTTATCCCACCTTCAAAGGCCATCAATCAAATATCATTGAAGACCGACTTCTTCACAATTTCATTGCAATTCCGGAGGGTGGGCAGAAAAGTGGATCTCGTGTTGGCATCTCGCTGACGGTGTGATTTTTCTTTTTCAAATCAAAGAGAAACAAAGCAAGAGAGAGAACAGTGATGGAGAGGAGGGAAGGAACGAGAGCCCTTCATTCAGTCCCTTCTCATCCCAATGATGGCTGTGCCGGTCTGTCAGAGGAGGCGATTCACACCAAAGGGGAGTAAATGGAAAGGCAAAATTCATCATCGGGGAAATTACTTCTGAGTAAAGCAAGAAAATCTGAGCCCTATACTTGAGTTGTTTTTAAGTGGAGAAATAATGAGTAGTGTCACAGCTATCTGACACAGCCTACAGAATATTTTTCTTGATCTTTTCTCCTTTGCTGTTGCCAAATACTGATGTTCCAGCAGATTAAAACCAAATAAGGGCTTTTATTCTATGCCATATCGCATTTCTGTTTTGCCTTGAGCAGCGAGAGCAGCAGACATTAAGCCCTTACCTCTCTGAGGACTGTGCAGTGCCATCCGCCCCATTGAGCCTCTCCCTCTCATGGCAGTGTTGGCTCTGTTTGTCAGAGCGCAGAGGTGCAGGGCCTGTTCAGCATCCTTGTGTTTCTAACATTAAGCCTTTTAAAATCCCAAATCACACACGACGTTACTGGGGGCTGCATTTCATAGAATCATGGAATCATTAAGTTTGGAAAGACTCTAAGATCATCCAGTCCAACTGTCCACTCACCACCAATATTGCCCACTAAAACACACGCCCCTATTTAATTCTTTCCTTACCCATCTGCCTCATACTTCAAAGGCTAAAAGCTTTTTCTCCTAAACACTTAGACTGCAGATAAACTCCACAAACTCCTTTTTATCTATCTAGATATATGTTTTGATTGCTGCCAGTACAGTCCCTATCTCAAAGAACTTGCACCATAAGATTGAGAACAGCGATTCAGGGACACGGTTAGTACGCATGGTGGTGATGGGTTGTCAGCTGGACAACAAGATCTTAGTGGTCTTTTCTAACCTTAATGATTGTGTGATTCTATGATTCATATCCTCCAGGGCCTTAAGTGGCCTTAGGGCTATCACTTTGCACAGAGCTCTAAGGATGACACCAGCTGAGGATCTGACACCAAAAATTTACAGATGTAATAACTTTTAAGCGCAGTCTCCTAAGTGCATTTGTGGTGTGTACAGCAGCAGAAGAGGAGAACCGTAGGAGAGCAAGGGATGCAAAGGATAACCAAAATGGTAGGAGGATCATAGAATCATAGAATCGCTAAGGTTGGAAAAGACCCACAGGATCATCCAGTCCAACCATTCAACTGGATACAACTTGGGAGGATGGGTACAACTGGGGAGGAGCAAGCTAACAAATGGCTGGAGGTATCTTGTGCTAAATGCTGACTCCCTGCCATGAGGTGGTGTCATGGGGGAAACCATAATGCGCAGTGGTTGTGGAAGTTTCCCTGTAGTTTTCTTTCCAGCTGTTGCTTCTCAGGGTTTGGATCCAGCTGGAGACGGGATGCCGTGAGCTCAACCACTGCCAGTGACTGATGCTTCTTTCTGGAAGGATGCAAGGGACTGTTTTTTCTGAATATTTTAAACAAAATGTCCTTGAAGTGTTGGTAAGTATAACAGTGTGCTGGGAGGGACTTATGGCAGAGATGTTTGCGATGTGTACCCTGACCCCAGGAAAGAGAGAAAGAAAGTGAGCAGAACTGCAAATGAGTGAAAATGTAGAGTTTGTCCATTAACTATAACACAGAGTTTAACACCCCAATAACAACAGAATCGTTCACCGTTGCACCATAATTTGTGTTATACATCAGTGCCCCCCACAAGGCTGTTTCTCTTAGAAGTGGGAACATTTCTTTCCTGTTAGACTTTGAACGTGGTTTTCAGATTATCTGAATTATTTTCAAACTGAGTCAAGATATTGGAATGTTTCTTTTGGAATTGTTTAAAATGGGCTTTTTCTTCTTTTCTGTGAGATTCACTTCTATTTCTGTATGGAGTTCACAGAGTGTCTCGTTTTAAAATCTGCAGCTGATGAGTTTCAATGGCAGCTTTGCACACAAAAGGCTTTGTCCAAACAGATCCTTGATGCTGCTGCTGCATATGAAACGCATGAAATGATACATAAGAAACTGCTAGATTGGACAAAACGTTTTCTGGTGAAGGGAGAAGAGTACCCAAGGACCCTGCAAAACTTTGAAGAAGTTTGCAGATATCTCTCCTATGACGAGGGATGATGAGAAAAGAGGTGAATAATGGGAACATGCATTGAGCTGTTTACCTCTGTCGTGTCTTGATTAATACACCTGAAATGCAGAAGCCGTGATTGAACATGGGGTCTAGTGCTGAGGGCACTTAAGAAATGTACTTTGATAGGAGGAAAATAGATAGATCAAGCTGGTTGCCCAAGGAGGTTGTGGATGTCCCATCCCTGGAGGCATTCAAGGCCAGGCTGGATGTGGCTCTGGGCAGCCTGGTCTGGTGGTTGGCGACCCTGCACATAGCAGGGGGGTTGGAACTCGATGATCATTGTAGTCCTTTTCAACCCAGGCCATTCTATGATTCTATGATTTTCTGTGTGCATATTGCTAAGCACTGTTTACCTGAGTGTAAAGGAAAAAAGAAAAATAAACGCCTATCTGCATTTAAAATATTAAACAGAGGCTAAATGATCAGTTCTGAGCTCTGAAACAGTGAATCATAGATGACACATAGAAGTGATCCTTATTTCATGTGTCAGTTCTTGAAATGGGGCTTTTCAGTATGGATGATCTCCAGAGGTCCCTTCCAACCTCTGCCGCTCTGTGATTCTGTGACTTGTCATATTGGCATGTGGGTGTACTCTGACCCATTTCAGCTCTTACTTGATAACATGCCAGTACAGGAGCCTGCCCAAAACTTAACTCCCTGCAGAACTCTGAGTTCCCTACTGAGAGGTCCAAGTTGGCTCTTGTGAATGGTACTTCTTCCTCATGTAGAGGAGCAGAAGCTGTGAGGATATTGCAAGGTCACATACCTATAGTTCATGTGGCTGCCTGACCAACCCAGTGGCCTTCTACGATGACCTGAGAGCATCCTTTCAGTGTCTAAAAGGGAGCTGTAAGAAAGAAGGGGACAGACTCTTCAGTGGTGTCTGTTGTGATAGAACAAGGAGAAATGGTATCAAATTAAAAGAGAGGAGATTTAGATTGGATATAAAGAAAAGGTTTCTAACAGGGGTGGTGAGGCACTGGCACAGGTTGCCCAGAGAGGTGGTGGATGCCCTGTTCCTGGAGGCACTCAAGGACAGGTTGGACATGGCTCTGAGCACCTGATGGAGCTGTAGGTGTCCCTGTTCACTGCAGAGGAGTAGGAGTAGGTGACATTTAAAGGTTCCTTCCACCTTCAACAATTCCACGACTCTATGATTTATCCATATGCTGGAGAAAGAGCCGATCGCTCCAATTTTGCATGAGTTGATTTCTTCTGCGTTCTTTGTATGAATGTTATTCCTCAAGGGGAAAGCCTTCCTGACTGCAGTTATATTTGTTCTTATTACAGAATCATTCCCCATCTCATTTCGCTTAATTTACTTTCCCAGTGTTGTCAAGTTTCTTTCAAAATTAGAATCCAAGTTCTGATGTACCAAAAATATCAAGTAGAACTCACCAAAGTCTGTGCAGAGTCACTGCCCTGGAGAATAGAGAGTTTCTGGAGAGAATCCTCTTAAAAAAAAAAAAAAAAAAAGTGAATAATGGGGCTATTTTTGGATGGTCTTTTAAAATCATTGCCTGTCTAAGAAGGGTTGCTTCTAGCGCAGGCTTCATTGTAATTGGAAAATGGATCCAGCACGCTAAATCATACGTATATCCTACAGGCTGACAGCTCACGTGCTATTACCTTTCTCTAATGCTGCATTTCTAAGTGATAATTACTTTAATGGAGTGATTATTCTAGTTTTGAGCAGTTCAAGGAATTTCTGATGTGGGCAAGCAGGTGTAAGGTTTAAAAACCTTTGCTTCGTGTAAATTTTCCCTATAACCATATAAGTCTCTGTAGTACAGCCCCTAGAAAAGGATATGAGTAAAATCTAACATTTTATCTCCTTTGAGATACTTAGATCCATTAGACAAGGTTCTCCATTCTCTCTTTAATTATTTGTTCTGGCAGAAAACCTTTGTTGGCTGTTTAAGAAATAAACCCGGAGTTCAAAAACTCCCAGCAGGAACAGTGGTGAATATAATTTCAGTACATATAGCACAGAAGATATATTATTCTGTTTGCTGAACACTTTGTGGTCTACTGGGAGAGTCCTGGATCAGAGAGGGGAAAATGCCTTCTTCTATGGGTTGCAAACTGGAAGACATCTGAGTTTTAATTCTGAGTTCTGAGGCACGGTGCCAAATGAGTCACTGGCCAGATGAAGAGTGTGACAACCTCCAAATTTCTGTTCACTTTGTCAGAATTGCTATCGTCCTGTTTTGGACATGGGATGGAAAATACTTGTATGAACCTCCTCCATTCTACAAGGACCAAAGAAAACAACTGCCTGGGCACAGGAACTGGTATTTTGCTGCAAGATAAGAAAGCATAACCATAAAAGTTCATACCGTATCCAGTAGGAGAGATATTCCCATAAGAGATAATGTTCTTGTGACAACTGCATACCCAAGGAATGACAGCGCCTGCTTTTTAGGACCCATCATCCCATGGGAAGGTATTGGCGCTACTGGTGCCTCTGCTCCACGTGACAACTGAGGTGGGGGTGGATATGTCTGTGCTGGGTGGTTTCCCAATTGCTGCCATTGCAAAGTAGGGGATTACCCCAGGATTTTCCCTATTCTAAATGGTCACAAAGGCAGGTGTTAGAGCCTGTGATGAACACACTGGGAGATGGGAGTTACTGCAAAGCACGGTAGCCCTTTCTTATTGTCATGAGGAAGGAGGGCAGATAGGTTAGGATCTGGTCTGATCCTGTTTCTTGCAACCCACACTGAGTGGCAGAGAAGAGGTTGAGGTGAATCAAGACAAAGCAAGGCAAGGCAAGGTGTGGTGAGGAGAGGAGTGTATGGTTTTCAGGTAGAAACTAAGACGTGTGGGATCCGGACATTTTCATTGACTTGTCCATGAATGTACATATCAGAACAAAAAGTTGTGATAAACTGGAATAAATGTACTAATAAGGGGGGATGGCCTTCCCTGTCACAGTAGGCCACGATAATCATAGAATCATATCATGGGGTCATAGAATCATAGAATGGCCTGGATTGAAAAGGACCACAATGATCATCGAGTTTCAACCCCCCTGCTATGTGCAGGGTTGCCAACCACCAGACCAGGCTGCCCAGAGCCACATCCAGCCTGGCCTTGAATGTCTCCAGGGATGGGGCATCCACAGCCTCCTTGGGCAACCTGTTCCAGTGTGTCTTAAGTCACGCAACAAGTCAATAATACTTTGTGTTATCAGTTCTCTCCAGGCAGAACCTCACAGACTTCACTGCTGTCTCAGTATGCTCTGTAAACAAGGAAGACTCAAAGTGATGTAGCTAAAGCCATACCATTTTGTGAAGTCAGCTCTCTTCTAGTGTGCTGTGTCTTGCAAAGAGGGACTTTATATGATTAAAAGCAATCTTAGTTGAAACTACCCACCAAGTGTGGCTGGCTCAGAGCCAGTCAAATGTGAAGGGCCATTATTGACTGTTCAGGTGAAACAACTCAGCTCCTGTTCATTGACAAAGACGTTCAAAGAGGGCTGATTGCCTGACTACCTTGGCCTTCCCCGTTGTTTTAGATGCCTGGCATGGAAGCCTGGATAAAGCAGGGACAAGGGCTGGCCCTAACACACTGCATGGGTATGCTACTTATACTGAAAGTATTAGAGCTCCTCTTCCACATCATGAGAACTGCACGTTGATGTTGGCAGAGTATGGATGAAATCTAAGTAGAGCTAATGATCATCTTGAAACTTGTCCTGTGCCCACTCTCATTTCCATCTCTGAACTACAGTGAATACAAACTAATTCAAAGATTGCAAGGTGCCAGCCATTTGGGGAATGCTTTTCCAGTAAGTTGGTCGCGCTCAGACAACAGTTCAGTTCAGTGGTGCTGATGGGTCCCACTGCCCTGCAGATGGACTCATCCTGCCAGGGGAGGACTGCACGTGGAGGTGAGAGCTTTCTCTTGTGAAACTACGTCAGCTCGTGTTTAGGTGACGAATTAATATCTGCACATGTGAATGCAGAGAATGTATGTTTAGCACACAGCCTGGATGTAAGAGTGGGAGACCCACAAACACCACAGGGTTTAGCATCCTGCTGGCACCAAGGCCAGGTGCATGCCCAACTGCCAGTCTGTGTGTAGCGGTTTGTGCTCCAGCTTTCCCTGATCTCCAGGTTGTCAGAGACACCCATAAGGCGCTGTCACCATGATGAAAGCACCAACCAGCCAAGCTGCAAGAGCAAGCCACCAGCTTCTGATGGAACCATGCCATGGACGTGCCTTTTCTGTGCTTTATAGTGCAGGGATCATACTGAGGAAAATCAGGCTACAGTAGTAAATAACCTACAAAGAAGTAAGATGTTACAACATCTCCCGTGTGAGAAGTGGGAGAAAGAGCAGAGAAGAGAATCCTTGTCCCTCTGAGCCTGCCAGGCTTGTCTGTTTGCATGGGTACCACTCCTTTAGGTCCCGTGACGACAAATGGCATCACATTACAGCTCAGAACAGCACGATGTGCTTGCTGTAAGGCTCTTTCAGCTCTGCTGCAGAAACTGGAGCTGTGCAGGGTTTGTCGGCCAACTATGGCTTGCCTTCAGCTTCTCAGCTGGAGCTGGGATTCTCATCAAGCCTCTATCGTAAGCTCAGTTCTTCACTTAAATTACAGCTCAGCAGTGGTATTTAAAAAGCTTTAAGCTCAACAGATGTCTTCCCATGCAGGCAACATCTTGAACTGGTGCTCTGGATATTGACCCTGGCTGCAGGGATCTCTTTGGTACGTATATTTTCCTGCCAAAAGGGAAAGGCTTGAACTGAGCCAGAAAAGATTTGTACAGCTTCTCAGGAGTATCTATCTCTATCACAGCCTTGGAACAGACTGTCCTGTCTGAGTGTGAAATCTCTATATTTCTATGATTTATCCCCCCCTCTTCTAAGAAGCAAATGTGTGTCTAATGGCTCTTATGTCCTTTATCACCTCAGCCACTGAATAAGGCAGCTACTGCTGCACCAGATGCATAAAAAAGCTGCTTGGTTTTGCCTTGCCATCAGCACAGGCAGCTTTTAGCTTGTTTGAAAAAGCTGCTGCAGAAGCAGGTTAATGCTGATGTTTCTTTAATGGTTGGTGTCAAGTAATAACATGGTTGATGTTGCCTAGGGGATTAGCCAGACCCTGCCGTGTCTCCTGCTGTTTCTTGGTGCTCTTGGCTTGTGTGTCTGCTGTAATTGCTTTCCTTGGCATCAAATCAGTGTCAAGCTATGGTCTTTCTGACACCCAGGGATCTCTCTCACGGCAAAAACAAATAAACAAATAAAATAAAATAAAATAAAATAAAATAAAATAAAATAAAAATCCTTTAACTTTTACTCGTAAAACCTGCTGGTGAATTCCCCCGCACTGTGCCTGGCTGTGCAGGGCCATGAGAGCTTCTTCAGCAGAAAAAATCCTGTCCTCCTGAAAGGGATGAAATATTAATCTAAGCTGCCAGCATCAGCATTCTAGGATTTTGCCTTTTCAAAGCCATCAGGTTGAAGGGAAACATATTTTCAGCCCTTGGCCCATCAACTACAGAACAGGGTTGTTCTGGGAGTTGTTTGTCAGCCTGCTTTTTGATTGAACTGCTTGAATCTTATTTTCCACTTCGTCTAATCATCCCCAGCCTCGAAACAGGTTGTTCTGGAGCCAGGACCTGGCAGCAGGATCACCCCAACCTTGCAGGCATTGTTAGGGCTGAGTTCCTGCAGAGACTGTGCACGGAACGCTCTCATTCTCTTCTTACCTTCCCACTGCTGTTCCCCACTGTCACCAGGCAATGTTTTCTTGTTCAAATGAAAGCTGCCCATCTCGCTCTGGTCCCTGCAGTGTGCTTCTCATCAGCTTTTAGGAATGTGGCCTGAGGAAGCACAGCACTTTCTGGGACAAATCCTGGCAAAAAGCCCTCCCTGCTCACCAATAAATCGAAAGCTGCGCTCCAGCACCCTCTGGCAGGGGGGTGCAAACATGGCATTACTGCATGGGGGAAGGAATCCTGGGAATAGTAACAAGAAGTGACTCTGGATTGGGCATTCCTCAGCAAGAACAGTGTTCTGGAGGCTCTCGCTGAACTACTGAGTGCACGCTGCTGTGCTGAGCAGAGCGTCCTGTTACACAGTGCTAAAGAGCTAATGATAGCTAATGCTGAAGGGAGCAGAGTCTGCCAGCTGCCTCAGCTCCGTGAGGTTACTGAGCAGCACGTGCTGCCACACGCATGAGAGAAACTGGAAAATACCCTCAGTGAAAGAGGAAGGCCATTCTAGGAAAAGAAAGAGTGCCTGTGTAAGCAGTGCAGCCAGAGACAGCGCTCGGCGTTTGGAAGAAGATGAAAAACCTGCAGTGGGTGCATCACTTTGCAGCACTTCCAGAGGTTGCCAACAGCTCCCAACCACACGTGGGTGATCAGACCGAACCTGAGCTGGGTATTCTTTCTTTTAAATGGGATGCAGATGCCCAAAGCAGCGCGGTGGCAGAAATGGTTTTATTAATATGGAAAGAGGAGCTATCGATAAAACGGGACATGCAGCAAAACCCAGAGACTACATGAGCTAATCCTAATTGTGAAATACAAGCTCAGGTGAGTACCAAGCTGAATTTGTTATGCTCAGACACATGGAAGTGCTGCTATTTGAGAAATCTTGGGTTGCAGCAAAAGGGGTTGGTACTGAAGAAAAGGGAGAATGAACCAAGTGAGAAATCAGAACTGAGCGATTGGAAAGCTCTGATAGATCCTGGGCAGACGTGGAAAAGCCCAACTCGTGCATTGTGTAGGAAGGTTCCCTGCCCTCCAACAGGGCCTGTGAGAGTAAAGCTGGGAGGGAGAGGGGGCAGAAGCACCACGTCTGCGGCAGTGATGACTGTAGGAAAAATGTATAAAAATCTCTGCTGATGGAAAGCCCAAGGTTTGCAGTAAGCATGTTGAGTGGGAGGACTGCATGCAAGAATGTCTTCTTTAGGGTGTACTTGATGCCAGATATTTTTCTGCACCTGATGCTCTGGCTTGAGCAGGTCCCTGGTAGGGCCATAGAAAGCAGCATGTTTGCTCCCATTCAGTGCTCTCTTTGGAGACGTGTTCTGCAGCCACCACTGACTTTGTGTTCAGCATTCAGCAGACCAGATGTTTTACCAGGCCAACCATCTCTTGTTTCACTTATAGGGAGAGCGATGGCGATTATCCTTGAAGTGTCTTTGAATGAACATTTCTAGCAAACAGCTGTCAGGTGTAACACTGGTAAAGCTAATGCTGCATTTAGGGTAAGAACTTGACACAAGGCCCCTTCATGCTGCATTTTCCCCTACTTCTGTGACCTGGGAAGGCACTGTAGAAAGGAAAGAGCCAACAAAGCAAGCCATGTGGCACCAGCTGGAGTACTCTGGTTTAAACAAAGCGAAGCTAATGGAAGACAGCTGCAATATGCTTGTCCCAGTAGACAGAAAGATCTACTGGAAAACACGTGCCTTGTCTTCCTCAGGCAGTACCTGGGAGGTGCACGATACAGGGATGTCTGAAAAATATGGGATGCAAATCTTATTCAGGTGAAGAAACCGAAGACATCACTTAAGTTCTTTGTGATGCAGCTGTAAGGGCAAAAGTAGGTTTGCAGCGTAGCTGTAGGCAGAGCCTGAGGATGGATTTATCCAGAGAAGATGTTTCAGCAAAAGGGCCAATGCGTACAACTCAGAAATTGAGAAGACATTTTTAATCAGTGAGGTTGTTTAATTATGCTGGAAGCTATGTGTTATAATTTTCTTGATTATTACTTGTTATTACATTTGACTTGGGGAAAAAAAAAGAAAAAGAAGTGGGGAGCTATCTCTTTAAGGGAGCCTGGCAAGAGCCAGCCAGAAAGAGCTGTGCTTGCAGAGAAGTGTCACACAGCCCTGGGCTTTGTGAGGAGCATACGCTGTCAGTGTCCTTTGCTGGGAGAGACTGCAGAACACACTTAGCTTTCTACTCTTTAAATGCACAAATGATGACTGCTCTGTGACTCAATTAATAGCTCCAGTGCTCCTGGCAAGCCTGTCTCCCTTGAAGGGCAAAAGCCAGCACTCTGTGACTGTTAATGCCTGCATAATGCTGCAGACTTGTTCTGATTTTCATGACAAGGCACTCCAGACCCATGGCTGCTGAGCCTCCCAGCCCATCTCCTGGACCTGCCTGCCCTCCCTGCTCGCTGTGCCAGGGCAGTGTGTCCTTGCGATGCCACCAGTCCCATCACGTCATCAGGCAGGAACGGGGGGGCTCTGCAGTGAGGGAAGGTCATAAGGCCAGCTCTTGCTTGGGGACAGCAATGTCCTTGTAGACTCTGAGCCAAGCTTCAGGTCAAGGCTGTGGGCCAGGCGGTGGCAGCCAGAGGCACAGGTTTTCTCTGCAGCCTGTGATGACAGAGCCCTGTTTTCACATAATGCTGCTTTGCCTTCCAAAGAGTGGTAGAATCAGACTTATTTGAGATGAAAACACTGGATGAGGTGATTACTTATGTTTGCCCTGAATTTCGTTTTGCCAGAACGCAAGAAAGGAAAAGCAATGGGGAAAGCTGGAGAGAGTGAGGACCAAGTCTCTGCATTTCAGAGACAGCAAGGGTCCCAGAGTAAAGGGCTGATACCAGAGTGGTGTTATGACAGCCTCTGCTGTCAGAAAGGCAAATGTTTATTGAGAGACAGCAGGATGATAATGGATGACAGCTCTGGAGGAAAGTATTAAACACTGAGAATGGGAGGGAAAGGCTGGGGAGTTTCTGGGCAGCACAATGAACACAGCACAACTGAACACAGTAACTTCTGGAAAAAAATGACAACTACCATGGTGTGTCAGAGGACTGCATCCAAGATCTGTGTACAAAGCTAGAAGTGGAAAGTAAATGACTAAGAATGCCCAGAGTGTCCTGAGGCTGCAGAGGAAAGGTTGAACTAAAAGAAAGGAGGTTCGGATTGGTTTTTACCATAAGGGCGGTGAGGAACTGGCACAGGTTGCCCTGAGAGGTGGTGGATGCCCCATCCCTGGAGACACTCAAGGTCAGGCTGGATGAGGCTCTGAGCACCTGATGGAGCTGTAGGTGTCCCTGCTCATTGCAGGGGGGTTGGACTGGATGGCCTTTAAGGGTCCCTTCCAACTCAGTGATTCTGTGATCCTATGGGTTGTTGGCAGTCTTTCTGCTCAGAAGTTGACATGGCCAAAACTAGGGAGACAACATTAGCTCCACTAGCACTTTCTAAGTTGTTTAGATGTTATTAAGGCAACCAAAACACCTGGTTTCACCAGAGTACAGGTTTTGGGTGGCATTGGTTTTCCCCTTATATGTTTACTGTATTGCTTCATGCATGTGACATGGTTTCTGGTTGGGAAACAAAACCACCACCTCTAAAGAAAGCAAGTCCTCAACGGTTGCAGGGTTTGGGGTTTTCTCTTAGTAATCATAGTAATCTTAGTAAGTGGGATTTTGTAGGGGTTTTGCTAGGAATTTAATAGGTTTCTCCATCGGCCCAGCGGGAAATTCCAGCTTGGCTAGGGAACGTGGAAAGAAATGAAGACCTCCAGATTCACAGGTTCTAACACGGCATTAAAATCACAGGTCGAGGCTCCCACCGAAGGACCCTGCCGCCTCTCGGGGGCGGTTCGGGCCGCAGGGCTGGAGGGCCGCGGGAGGCCCGGAGGGCCGCGCTGGGCCGCACGGGGGCGCCACAGGACGGCGGCTGCGCCCCGGGGCTGAAGGAGGCCTCCCGCGCGCGGGCCTCCGCCGGGCTGGACATCTCCTGGCATCTTTTTATTTTTAAACTTTTGATCCTTAGTGTCATACGACAGCTCCCGGTTCTCGTTGTGGGGAACGAGTAAACTCTCTATCCGCTCATGAGATCCAATTTTCTCACTCATAGTTCACATCTCTGTGAGCACACCTGTTAGAGGACTGGCTCTATCAGGTATCATGCTTGTGCTCTTTGTAGCAGTGGTCGTTTCCGTGGAAATAATCGGGAGGCATTACTTTTGGAGCAACCGATGGCACTTTGGTTGCCTCGCCTCTTCTCCCGAGATCCCTCAGGGTTATGATGAGCAGCAGGCTTCACTCAGAAATTGCTGTGAAGCTACAGATGCAGCCTTGTTTAACGGAGGAAATCAGGGAGGTGGTGCAGTCACCGTCTCTGGAGCTGATCAAGAGCCATGTGGATGTGGCACTGAGGGACGTGGTCAGTGGGCATGATGGGGTGGGCTGATGGCTGGACTGGATGGTCTTCAAGGTCTTTTCCAACCTTAATGATTCTATGATTCTATCTTCTATCAGTCATCTCTTGCTGAAACTCAACAACTCGATCCTATTTAATCATTCCCTAAAAGTATATCATTCCCTTTCACGCTTATTCTGTCCTTCTCCGAACCTTTCGGGTTCTGCTGTCTTCATTTTAAAGGTGTGGGCACAGTTCTCAAACCAGAGTGATAACAGCGCTTTTGTACTGTTCTCTCTTCCTTTACTAATAATCCTTTACACTGGATTTGTTTTCTTGAGCTTTGATGAGTGATGATACAGTGACGGAAAATAAAGAAGACTGAGACAAAGCAGGAAGAAAATAGAATAAGTTGAGTCAAAATCGTCTGAAAAAGGATGGTAAGATAGAAAAACAGGATGGTGTTAGAGGCCTTTCATTGTAAAGATTTAGTCCTCTAATGTATCTTCAATATCAGGAATAAATATTTCTGTCAATATACAAGAGTTCACTGTTCCAACAGCAAACTCAAGAGTAAAGGGATGTAGTACCACACTTGCTAATCCCCACAAGGTATCTTGGGTATGTTTTTTTTTCTTAGTTAATATGTAATAGAAGACCTGGTTACAGTATATAATTTTCTATTGGGCTTTTGATAGGAGTTAAACATGGAGGAGCATAAGGACACACATCAGTGGCAGAAAATCTTTCTGGAATTCACGTGCTAAACAAGGGAAAAAAACTAATGAGGAAGTTCTCCTGAGTTACCTGGATGAAAGACTGGCTACGGAAGGATACTAGGTGTAAACAGTGTATGGGAACGGCTAAAGGGATCAATCGGTCTAGGCCACTGAATCTTTAGGGTCAGAAAACTTAAGAATTCAGCAACAAGTGCCAAAAGTCAAGCTGTGTTAGGCCTTGAAAAGATCTGTAAAGATAATGCTGAAAGCTTTGGTAACTGTATAAATAAAAACCAAATAAAAAAGGAGGAAATGGGGCTGCTTTGTACAGAGTGGGAGGCTGAGATCAAACACAGTATTTGGATCACATTTAGATCAAGGGCGAGAAGATCCAAGGGGGTATGCAGGGCTGTTATGGCAGGATGTTAATTCGGCTCTGGGAACAAAACCCACAGTGCTGAGGAAGATGCTTTAAGTCCTTTGTCTAGTAAATGAAAGCAACATTCCCAGGATATGAATCTACCACAACCTGTACAGTGCTTCAGCTGCACCCAAGGAAATTCTGGAGAATTCTCTGTCTTGTCTGCTTCTAGGTCTATAACAAAGCGTCTCCCTTCCTGACTACTCTTATCTTTGTACATAAAACATGATTACAGCCCAAGTTTGTGTTTGATAGTTCCTGATCCAGGTACTGTTTGTGCAAGACAGCAATGCCTGGGCACAGTCTGTAGGACAACATGGGTCTACTCTTCCCATTGAGATGGTGGCCATCTTGTTTTTGACTTGTTTTGGAGAAGAGAGTGTTCCTGTGTAGATGAAAGCTGTGATGTGCAGCTTGCCCTTAAGGACAGGGAACAGAACACAGTTAGTTTTATTTAGTGATACACCTTATGAGATTAGGATAATCTTAATGATGGAGATGTTTCTGGGAATATCTTAGATGATCTCAGTAAAGTACTGGTAGGGGCCATTAATAACTACAAAACCCAAACTGGTAGGAATCTTCCACATGGTGTATTCTGGACTTCTTGAATATAACTTAACCTTTGGCCCTTCTCAAATTAATGTGCTCTGAATTCACTTGTTCATATTTGTGCTTGTTGTTCTCTGATTGCACCTGGTGTAATTAGGTCTTGAGTAATCATAGGAAGATGGGACCATATCATCAGATGGCATCTGAGCTAATCAGCCTCCACTTTGAAGGAGCACTTGGACCACTGCTCTCTTTGGGTGACTCCATCATTGGACCACTGCTCTCAAAGAGTGGTCAGACACTGGAATGGGCTGCCCAGGGAGGTGGTGGAGTCACCGACCCTGGAGGTGTTCAAGGAGCGTTTGTACATTGTGTTGAGGGACATGGTTTAATGAGAACTATTGATTATGGGTGGATGGTTGGACTGGGTGATCCTGTGGGTCTTTTCCAACCTTGGTGATTCTATGATTCTATGATAGAATTTAGAGGTCTTAAACAAAATTGCTTGTTAGGCTGTCGAGTGCTTCCTTAGATTTTGTCTTAAATTGCCAATGTTTCCAGCAAGGGTATTGAGAAGGGCAAACCAGTATTGTTGTTAGGAGCAGGAATGCTCACAATTTATGATGAAACTCTTAGAAGACAACCCACTGATTAAAATGGACACTAGCTGAAATATAGATTGTCTCCATTCCAGAACTGTGAAAAGATCTGAACACATAACAGAAAATCTGGAAGTAAAGATTTCTGTTAAAGATTTTTTAAATTAGAGGTTGACAACCGGATGAGTAGCAGGGGGTGGGAGATGGGATGGGATTCAGATTTTAGCAGTAGAGAAGATATTAAGACACACATGAATGAAAAACTATACAAAGGTGTGGTTTTAAATGAAAACTGGAATGTAGAGGCAAATAAGATTTTGAGAGACCATGTGGTGTATTTGATTAAAGGAAATAACTTTATAGACAAGAAAAATGCAGCTTTTCTAATCTACTTGGACTTCAGTTAAGAAAGTGACATAGTGCTGTCTTGGAAACTGGCTGGACTGAAGAAAGAGTTAGTACATGAACTAAGTGGTATGGAAGGTAAAAAACAGCAAGGAACTAGTGAGAGGAAGACGGCATTTACAGTGTTGGAAGAGGACTACCAACCTGGAAGATACTAATGGAGTTCCTACACAATCCACCTTGGAACCAGTTTTGTTTTGTTATTTCTCTTAATGCTTATAGCACTAAAAACCAAACCAAACCAAACCAAAACAAAAACCAACCAAAAAACACATTGGGTTTATTAAACTTCCTTAGGTCAAAGCTGGGAGATAGCAGAAGGTGAATGCCTTGGGGTTTATTGTGGCAACTCTATTGACTTGAATGGAAGGAAATGAAATAGTATGAAACCTAGCTGGAATTGTGCTTATTATTTTTATTACTATGGCACCTAGAGACTTGGTACTATTATGTGGTTGTTTTAGGTTCTGTACACAGCAACTGTCTCCTCCAAGATGCCTGAAGCTGTATCTATACCATAAGAAATGGAGAAAATCTTTGGGCCTGAAGTTAGCTGACACTATCTTGCTCATGTCCACACATCTTGGACTACCTCTCTCTGTGGAGTGTGGATGGAGTGACCCAAAACAGAGCCAAGAAGTGAACTAATAACTGAGTGAAAATGCCCACAGTTCAGTTCCTGAGTTTATGCCCAAACCCTTTTTTTTTTAATAGCATTGCTGTATTGTGAGAGACAACAAATAGCTGGAGACAGGTGGGAATGATGAGTAAGCAAGCAGACAATATCTGTTAGAGGAGATGATGGTGAACTCAGTACACTTACTTACATCCTCCCTTCTCCACAATTATCTCAATAATGACTACAAAGGACAGGCTTAAAATGGAAAAGAGAAAGTGACCCTGGTGTCCTCTTCCATGCTAAAAAAGGAAAACTGGATATGCTAGTTGGTGAATTTCCCACATTGGTACCTGAGAGTGGCACCATGGGGGATTGGAGGTGGAAATGGGTCTTTAAATACTGAATGGGTTATGGGGACCTGAAAAGCCTTGTACAGTATGGAGCAGCAGATGCAAAGAGAGCTAATGAAGGATGGTGAAGAGAGAAACATGTGATGTGCACCAAGCTAGGAAGGGGAATATTTTTGCAGTATGTTGGGTAGATGTGAGCAGAGCATGACAGAGTTTGTCAAAGCACAGTAAAAGGGAATTAGAGTAACCAAGGCACAAGAAAGGAAACCAGAAGTCTAAGAAGCCGAACCTGTCACAGGCTTCCATTCATCCCAACCACAAGAAAATAAAATCCTTCGTCATGGGTCATTTGGTCCAGGAAAGCAAGGAACAGCCAATACTTTCCACCTTCACACAGACATGCTTTAAACAGTGGTGCATACTGTAAAACACAAAATACATTTTCTACCCTCTTCCAGTTTCCTAACTGAGAGTTCTACCTGCAGAGATGGAACAGGAAGACCACCCCACTGAAAGAAGAGTATACAAGATTTTGATGTAGCCTGGATGTGTGATCTGGGAACAACTGTTTTTTTCTCCAAAGTCAGTTGAAACTTGTCACAGCACCAGTAGAGATGAGGAGGCAAACCAGGGCTGGAAGCACTTTCTGTAGCTAAAATAATTTAGTTCATTCTTAAACACAGTTTTGGCCTATGTAAAATTGTTCCTATTTTACATAGGCCCATAGGCCATTTATCAGCCCATAATTCTGGGCTGAAAGTGATTTAAGAGTTGAGACACAGAGAAACAAAATCCAGCCTCTCTCTTTCACCTGTAACTCAAAATTTAATCATTTGAGATCTATCTGAGGTTGATTTCAACCAATATTTAGAACCTTAGGGCTGAACCAATGATCAGAGAGCTGAAGCACCTCTCCTATGAGGAAAGGTTGAGGGAACTGGGCTTGTTTAGCTTGGAGAAGAGAAGGCTCCGGGGAGACCTCATTGCGGCCTTCCAGTACTAGAAGAGAGTGTATAAACAGGAGGGGGATTGGCTGTTTATGAGGGTGGATAGTGACAGGACAAGGAGGAATGGTTTTAAACTGAGACAGGGGAGGTTTAGGTCGGATATTAGGAAGAAGTTTTTCGCACAGAGGGTGGTGACACACTGGAACAGGTTGCCCAAGGAGGCTGTGGATGCCCCATCCCTGCAGGCATTCAAGGCCAGGCTGGACGTGGCTCTGGGCAGCCTGGTCTGCTGGTTGGTGACCCTGCACATAGCAGGGGGGTTGGAACTTGATGATCATTGTGGTCCTTTTCAACCCAGGCCATTCTATGATTTTATGATTCTCACTGGAGAATATTTTGTCACTGAAGCTGAAGTTAGAGATGCATTTTGCTGAGCTTTACTATTCTCTACAAAAGAAAGCAAAACCAAAAAAATCATATCTTTTTTTTTTTCTGTGAATTAAATACATTTTGAGTTATATTTGCTTGCTTGTTTGCTTAAGAAAAGATATTATAGAATTTAATTGTTTCCCAGCCATGGGGGAAGAGGGTTTCCACTAACTTGGAGGAGGATAAATGCCCAGCTGAGCAGAATGGATAAATCCTCAAACATAACTTGCAAGTTTAGGTTAAGAAACACTCCGTGGATACTTCATGTTTGGTCCAGTGGAGGCAGGGAATGTCTCTTCAGGTGTTAAAATGAATGTGCTATCCACTTACCTATAAATCACAACTGTAGCATGTTCCCAGCAGATGTTACATGGCCATTCTCGGGTGTCCTGCTCTCCATCATACAGAAGAGCAGTGTGACAAGGGAGGCGTGCAATGGACTGTAAGGGTCATTCTGCCTTGGGGCATGGCTTGTCAGTAACCAGCTGTACGTGGTGCAATGGAAAAAATATCTGATCCTGTCCTGCAAATGAATGAGATACTGAGAGACTCAGTGACAGAGGAATGGGATCCAACAGGTGATTAGCTGGAGTTTCTTGCTGTGTGTGAGATGTGATAAGTGCAACATGACTCAGAGGATGTCTACAGTAATACAAGTAACTATGGTAAAACTACATAGCTGTATAGTTTATTATTATAGGTTTATAGTCTTTAGTAGTTTATTTCAGGGGAATTACTTTTTGCTGAATTAAAGAAGCAATTCAAAATTCACTAAAAACAAAACAAAACAGAAAAAACCCCCACCAAAGTTTCCTGGAATGAAAACTGAACCAGTTGTTTTGCAGTACATGGAAAGTCCATTCCAATCCAGCCTGTTCCTCAGCATCTTTATGAGTGTACAATAAAGGACAGCATATGTATGTCACAGATATCATGCAAATTGTCCTAGCATTTCTCGGTATCCTTTGGCATGTCTGGGGGTACGCTTTTCAATGCTTTGCCTGTCAGTGATATCATTTCACAGCTTGGAAATTGCTGAATGACTTTGCCAGAAACAATGATCTTTCAAGAGCAGAAAGTACAAAAGACTTTTTCATCTCCAGCACTTTTAGAGAGCTCAAGTCACATGAATTATACTAACAATTTCCAATAAAATCATGGCCTGCTTCCCCCCAAACAAACACAAGCGTTTGAAGGAAGTCCGCTACACCCATTAAATCCTAGTGGGCAAAAAAAAGAGAGAGAAGATGAATGAGAGAAGTAGTCCAAGCACATTAGCAGGTGAAAGAACAACTTTGTTAAGAATGGGACTGACCCAAAGCGGCAACAGGATGTTAGCTTTGGTTATTTTAAGAGAAGATTACAGAGAAAAGGGTGGGATTGAGGGTGGTGGCTTCAGATAAAAATTGGCTGTAAATGAGTTCAAAAAGCCTCATGTTGTACCACACCCCCCACAGCTTTGTCCAAGTGCATTCCAAGATGTCCCTTTGGATTTATAGTAAAACTATGAAAATGCATAAAGCACTCCTCTTGCCATTCTACTAAGTGGCATCTCTTGTTTTCAGCATTGCAGGAATAAAATTTGGCTGATAAGACTGTAAAATTTACTGTCTGACTCAAAGCTGACCTCCTGGCCTAGCTCCTGTTGCATCGCCTTTGTTTGATGCCCTTTCTTTTATTCCTGGGTCGCTGAACTAATGCTAAATTCATAAATGGCCAAGGAGAGAAGAAAGCAATGGAATAAACCAGAAAGCATGAGAGTATCACTCTGGGCACGGCAGGAAAGACAATCCTCTCAATGAAAGGGAAATATCCATTCATAATTATTTTTCAGTGATTTTATTTGCCAAAGGTTATCGTCATAAGGCTCGCTAACTTGGAAAGGAGCAAATCACCCTCACAGCTAAGCAAGAGGAGGAAGAGAGATAAGAAGATCATCAAGGTTCATTTGACTTACACTGCATATTACAAACAGGTGCCTTTTAAAACTGCTTTAAAAACTCATCTTACCTGTCACTAGGACACATCAATGGCCTTGTTAATTAAAAACATCAGGGCTACTCAGCTTACATCCCCAGGTGGGACTGGGAAGTCAGAGGGTGGAATTCTGCCCTTCAGCCCATGGACTCACCTGGTGGCTGCAGTGATCTTCTCTGCAACTGTGGAGCCCAGGGGACAGAGGCTTCTGTCACAGGTGGAAAATACTTATCTAATGCCTTCAGAGTGGCACTTGGCAGGACTGCCACCAGAGTGTACCAAGAAAGGCATTTATAAGAGAACATTTACCAGGATGGTTCAGATGCTGTGGAAACTGGGAGTCACTGCCTTACCTGCAGTAATGACACCACAGCATTTTGGTTCTTTGAAAGACAGTGTCGGTTCCAGTACTTCTTTCTGGCACATTTAACTCTAATTTGGAAAAAGGAACATCCAACCTTGCACGCTGCTCTTGAAAAGCAGCAGATCCCTGGTTCATCTTCTGAGCATGGAAAGTGGGTGCAGCTTCCGGATCCTCCTCTCTTGCTCTGATGTTTTACCTCCAGGACACAAACTGTACACAGCTTTGAAGGATGTATTGTCTTCTTCCTAAAGAGCAGCTCTTAGTTTCTTTCTCTGGCACCATGCAGTGGACTAGTCTGTGTGTGCTCATGGAAGGGAACATGTGCAGCTGTGCTGTAGCCATGAGGGTTTTCCACTCAAATGATGTTCAAAGAGCACAGTCTGAGGTGATGCCTGGCCTTGGCAAAACCAAAGCTGATGAAAATCCCATGCACCTCTGGAGCCTCTCGTATTTTTCCCTGATACCCATTCTTGCAGCTTCATGTTTGTCTAGACAAATTCTGTAGGAAGTGTGCAACTGCTTAGTCACCGTATGTCTGTCCATCTCACTGCCTTTTGTACTGTGCTTTTGTGGTAGACAAGTCATTGAGTCATAGAATCATAAAATTTCAGAATGGCTTGTGTTGGAAGAGACTGCAAAGATCATGTAGTTCCAAACCCCAGCATTGAGCAGGGTTGCCAACCACTAAAGCAGACACTAGATCAGCTTGTCCAGGACCCATCTAACCTGCCATTGAACACCTCCAGGGATGGGGCACCCACAGCTTCTCTGGGCAGCCTGCTAAGTCTTGTAGTGGTAATCATCTTCCCCTATTTTCAAACGTGTAGGCCACATCTGTGCTCTTTTGTTAAACAGGACATGTCCCTACGCACTGTACAGTGAGCAGCCATATTGACTGCTCTTGCATTAGACAATTAAGCTTGCCCAAGCCAGAAAATGCTTATGGAACAGACAGACTGCATTACTCTCCAACCCAGGTAGATGTATGCAAACAGAGAACGGTTTGTGCAAGCACCTCTTGTATCTAATGGTTATTTGAAGCAATGTTGGCATAAATGAAAACTGTGCCATGGACCTTTAAGTTATTTAGCAAGAGGATGTTCAGAGAAGGGCAAATAAGCTGGTGAGGGGTCTAGAGTACAGGCCTCATGAGGGGCAGCTGAGGGAGATGGGATTGTTCAGTCTGGAGAAGAGGAGGCTCAGGGGAGACCTTATCACTCTCTATAGCTACCTGAAGGGAGGCTGTAGTGAGCTGGAGGTCGGCCTCTTCTCTCATGTGCAAGCAGTGATAGGATGAGAGGGAATGGCCTCAAGTTGCATCAAGGGAGACTCAGATTGGACATTAGGAAATACTACTTCTCTGAAAGAGTGGCCAGGTGCTGGAATGGGCTGCCCAGGGAGGTGGTGGAGTCACCAACCCTGGAGGTGTTCAAGGAATGTTTGGACGTTGTGTTGAAGGACATGGTTTAATGAGAACTATTGGTGATGGGTGGATGGTTGGATTGGATGATCTTGTAGCTCATTTCCAACCTTGGTGATTCTATGTTTCTATGGCCAAGTTCCATTAATGTTCCCCAGATCAATCAACTCACAAGTACAGATGAAGTGAATACCACACTGTTAGTGATGCCTGGCACTGTTTTGGCCCAGGGCAACTATCACATGCATAGGCATGCCATCTTGGAAGGTGGTATGGGTAGGGACTGTTCTGTGTGTCGTTGAGATCAGGTCTTTCTAGGGGATGAGTCACCTGGTGTACTTTGGGCGGCTTCCTCAGAATGAGACAAGGAAGTTCAAGGAGGGCACTGACATGAAGTATCTTCTGTAAAGAGGATGATCAAGTCATGACTTTCCAGATTAGAAAGAAAGATTTGTAAGAAAGATATGTGAGAAAGGCATATAAAAGCCAGCAAAGAAGTAGTGATCAGTTGTCCACTGCCTTTGCAAGTGCAGGAAGAGGAAAACTAGCAAGTAGCAGGTTCAAAGGAAACAAAACGTTGTTTTTGAAGCTATGTGTGACATAGTGGAATTGTATCTCACAGGATGTTGTAAACGCTAACATTTTGCAAGGGATCAAGGGAATGTGGAGAATGTAATGGAAATGAAGGACATCAAGGGTATTATATGTACGATATACAAATATATCATTTCTGTCTCAGTTGGAATTGCTGGAGATCAAAAGAGTGTTCTAAGGAAGTGTCTTAATGTGTTTGCTTTATCCTAGTTTCCTGACAGGTCTGTTTGGACAATCCTCAGGACCAGCACATCGGTCTAGATCAGACATGTCCAACCTGCAGCCTGCAAGCTGCACACAGCCCAGGACAGTCAGTAATGCAACCCCACAAGAACATAAACTTTTAACATTATTACGTGTTTTTTAGTGATGATTTTAATCCAGGGCTGCATGGGAATGGTTGACCACCCAGCATGGCAGGCAAGCTGAGGCAGAAATACAGATAGGGGCCCACAGCCTTTCTGAGCTGACATACGCACCCAGATGAACCTCCCAAGGAACAAGAGAGTTGCCCAGATGTTCAGGTGTGGGAAGCTCTGGAATCTAGAGATCACAAAAGGGATTGAGGTAGGTGAGGGTTGGTGTGGTTGCAGTTGTGCCCAACTTGATGATCTTTCTGAGCAGCTGAACAGGCTGTGAGAGGAAGTTGCCAGGCTGAGAGGTATTCAGCAGTCTGAGAGATTGATGCCTGGTATCGTGGTGGTGTGGGCAGACAGACTGTCTGGTCTTGAAGCCGAACCAGGGGAGGAAGATGAGCAGGCTTCCCACCTGACAGAGAGTAAACGTGCAGGGTGAGGGAGGCTGGACCTTTGTCTCTCCATAGGACAAAAGGAGAAACCTCTCCCTTACTCCTGAAGTCCCACTAACCAAGAGCTTTCAAGCTCTGGTGTGGGAGAAAAAAAGAAGGTATGGGTTGAGGCTCAGAACCAGAAAGAAGCAACCACATTAAAAAGGTCTAAATGCCTAAAAAGAGACAAAGGATCTTAGTAATTGGAGACTCTTTGCTGAGAGGCACTGAAGTGCCCATTTGCTGCCCAGATAACCTCTCTAAAGAGGTTTGCTACCTGTCAGGGGCCTGCATGTGGGACCTCACAAAGAGGATATTTGGTATGATAAAACCAGATTATTACTATCCTCTCCTGATCTTTGAAGCTGGATCACACGAGGCTGCAATCAGGAAATTACAAAATATCAAAAAAAGACTTTATGTCACTTGGGAAGATGTTGAAGAGATAGGGAGCACAGGTAGTGTTCTCCTCAGTCCTCCCAGTTGGAAACTGGGATACTGGCAGGAGGAAGAGAACGGATCAGTTGAATGACCGGTTGCATGGTGGTGTCACACCGAAACTATGGGTTCTGTGATTTAGGTAGGACACACCTTCAACAAATCAGGTAGGCTGATGTGGGATTCAACACAACTGTCCAGGAGGGACAAGAATATACTAGGCAGCAAGCTGGCTGGGCTCATCACCAGGGTTTTAAATGAGAGCTACTGGGGAAGGCCATCTGATTAAGAGGAGCCTGTTGACGAGGCTTTCTTGCTTCAGCTGCAAAAGGCATTGTTCTCACAGACTCTCATCCTGATGAGGGATTCCAGCCACCCAGATATCTGCTGAGAAAAGCACACAATGAGCTACAAGCAATCCAGGAGACTCCTGGAGTACATCAATGATAACTTTCTGGTTCAGGTGTTGGACAGACCAACAAGAGGTGAAGTGTTGCTGGACCTGGTGCTCACCAGTGCAGAGGACATCGTTAAAGGGTATCAAGATTGGAAACAACCTGGGCTGCAGTGACCATGCCCTGAATGAGTTCATGATTCTGAAGAATGCGGGCCTGTCAAACAGTGGAGTCAGGACCCTGAACTTCAGGAGAGTGAACTTCAGTCTATTTAATGAATTGCTGGATGAGGTCCCCTGGGAGGCTGTCCTTAAGAGGCAAAGGAGTGGAGTAAAGTATGCCTTTCTGAGAGAGCAAGATCTCTCCATTGCTCAGAATAAGAAAGCAGGTTAAGGAGGGAGGAAACCAGCATGACTTGGCACAGACCTACTGGTAAAACTGAGGGAAAAGGAGGGCATGTCACCTGGGAAAAATACAGAGATGCTGCTGGACATGCAGAGATGGGATTAGGAAAGCCAAGGCACAGATGGAACTGAAATTTGAGAGGAATGTTAAAAACAACCAGAAGGAATTCTACAGGTACATTGGTCAGAAGAGATAGGCCAGAGAGAGCGTATCTCCTCAGATAAATGAGGGAGAAGAACTGGTTACAACAGATATGGGGAAGGCTGAGGTACTCAATGAGTTCTTTGTCTCAGTCTTCATTGACAACAAGGACTCATATTTCTTACGTCCCTGAACCTCACATCCCTGAAACTTATGGTGGGAACTGGGGGAGAAAGCTCCCCCCACTGTAAGGACAGAGCAAGTATGAGACTGCCTCATGAAACTGAGTCTGTACAAGTCTATGGAGCCAGACAACATGCATCCCAGAGTCCTAAGGGAGCTGGCTGATGTTGTTGCTGAGCCACTCTCAATCATATTTGAAAAGTCATGGCTGTCATGCAAAGTCCCTGGGGACCGGAAGAAGGGAGATATCACTCCCATTTATAAGAAAGGGAGGAAGGAGGACCCAGGGAAGTACAGGCTGGTGAACTTCACCTCTGTGCCTGGGAAGACCATGGAACAGATCCTCCTGGAAGAGATGCTAAGGCACATGAGGGATAAGTGGGTGATCCAAGACAGCTGGCATGGATTCACCAAAGGAAGGTCGTGCCTGACCAGTCTGTTGGCCTTCTACGTTGGAGTGATAGCATCGGAGGGCAAAGGGAAGGCAACTGATGTCATCTACGTGGACTTGTGCAAGGCCTTTGACATGGTCCCCCCTCTACACCCTTATCTCTAAATTGGAGAGAGATGGATTTGAAGGGTGGACTATTTGGTGGATAAGGAATTGGTTGGAAAGTCACAGCCAGAGGGTTGTGGTTAATGGCTCTATGTCCAGATGGAGGTTGGTGATGAGTGGTGTCCCCCAGGGATCTGTCTCGGAACTGGTACACTTTAACATCTTTATTAATGACATAGATGACAGGATTGAGTGCACCCTCAGTAACTTTGCTGATGACACCAAGCTGAGCAGTGCAATTGATATGGCAGAAGGAAGGGATGCCATCCAGAGGGACATCGATAAACTCGAATTGTGGGTCCATGTATACCTAATGAGATTAAACAAAGTCAAGTGCAAAGCGTTGCACTTGGGTCAGGATAATCCCAGATACGTTTATAGATTGGGAGAAGAACTCATTGAGAGTCCTGTGCACCCACCACAGGAAAGGTGTTGAACTTTTGGAGAGGGTCCAGAGGAGGGACACAAAAATGGACAGAGAACTGAAGCACCTCTCCTATGAAGGTAGGCTGAAGGAGCTGGGCTTGTCCAATCTGGAGAAGAGAAGACTCTAGGGAGGCCTCATTACAGCCTTCTAATATTTAAAGGTAGATTATAAATAGGAGGGAGATCAACTTTTTACATGGGTAGACAATGATAGGACAAGGGGAAATGGTTTCAAACTAAGGGAGAGGAGATTTAGATTAGATGTCAGGGGAAGTTTTTCTCTGTGAGAGTGGTGAGGTGCTAGAACAGGTTGCCCAGAGCGGTTGTGGATGACCCTATCCTTAGAGGTGTGTAAAGCTAGGTTGATGGAGCCCTGGGCAACGTAATTGGGTACCTGATTTAGAGGTTGGTGATCATCTCCTTTGGGAGTTTTCCAGTGAACCTTTATCCTCGGAAAGGGGTAAGCTATTTCTTATTTATTACGGAATTGTGACCAATACTTTTCTTGGGTGATCTGAAAGCTCGTCAGTGGCAGCTATATCCTCTGCCTTATACAATACACCAGGTGAAGAGAAGAAATAGTAAAATCTAGCAAAAGAAATTTGCAGAGTAAAGTTGCTAATTTCAAATATGCTTTGGTGATAGATGAAAGTACAGAATCTACAGATATGGCTCAACTTGCCGCTTTCATTAGAGGCATTGGTAATGTATACGTCATTCAAGAAATAGCTTATATTAACAGCACTTGAAATGAACCTTACTTAAGGCAAGCTGAAGTTATGGCAAATAATTTAATGCATTTTGATGTGTTGGCTAAGCCCTGTCCAGTGAATAGGGAAAAATACACAGCTGTGCTTTTTTTTTATTTTTTTATTTTTTATTTTTTTTTAATTTTTATTTGCTAACGGGATTTGTGAACAAGTTTCAAGAGTTCCAAAAAAGCCATCAGGTTTTTCGGTATATCGCTGATTGGAAATGAAGTCACATAAATACATTACCTGTGAATTTTTAAATGGAACGTATGAAGCAGCAATCGGATATTCATAGAATCATAGATTCATAGCATCACCAAGGTTGGAAAAGACCCACAAGATCACCCGGTCCAACCATCCACCCATCACCAATGGTCCTCACTAAACCATGTCCCTCAACACAACATCCAAAAGTTCCTTGAACACCTCCAGGGTCAGTGACTCCACCACCTCTCTGGGCAGCCCATTCCAGTGTGTGACCACCCTTTCAGAGAAGTAGTATTTCCTAATGTCCAGCCTGAACCTTCCCTGGTGCAGCTTGAAGCCATTCTCTCTAGTCCTATCACTAATCACACAAGAGAAGAGGCCGCCCCAGCTCACTACAACCTCCCTTCACGTAGTTATAGAGAGCAATAAGGTCTCCCCTGAGCCTCCTCTTCTCCAGACTGAAACTCAAAGATAAATTCGTTCATCATATCTCTTTACTGGACTTCTGTAAGCCCTTTGTTAGTACAGAGACAGGCTTCACAATCCCATCTTGCTCAGTCATGGCTTCTTGGCAATACGTGTGTTTGAGAACAACTGTTTTCAAGGATGAAGGACAAGAAGAGTACAGCTTCATCAAAAATGCCTGCCGAGCACCGTGAGAACTCACAGAGCATGGCAATCACTGCCACTGGCCCTGTTGCTGGTACATCAATTTCACAAAAACAAGGTCGTATATCCCACTCTTTTCATGTTTTCATTGCTTTTTTAACGTTTTAATAAAAAAATATCAGAAACAAAAGTAGTTTTGTTACTTATATGCATGAATGATATTATATATCTCATACGTGGCCCAAGACAAGCCCTCTTCATTCAGCGCGGCCCAGGCGAGCCAGAAGGGCGGCCGCGCATGGCCTGCAAGGACTGCCGGTCTGATGGCACCACTCGTGCCCGACCTGATGGCGGACCGCCCCCACAACCGCCCTCTCAGCACCTCAAGAACGACCCCGCGGAGGGGGGGCAGCCAGGGAGGGCTGGGCCTCTCATTCATCGCGGGGCGGGGGCGGAGCTGGAGCTGGAGCCCGATCTGTAAAGCGGTGGTTCGGAGCGGGCGCTGCTATGGCTGTCCGGGCAGCCTGCCGCGCCTCCTCGCCTGACGCGTGAGCCCGAGTCCGGCGAGGGGCCGGGGGTGAGTGCGGGGCCGGAGTGGGGCTGCCCCGGCGGCGGGAGGAGATGGGGCCGGGGCTGGAGCCGGGCGGTGCGGTGCGGTGCGGGCTGCGCGTGGAATCCATTTTGCATGATGCAATACTGGGGGTCGCGAGCTGTGGCGGGGGCTGCCCGGCGGCCCGCCTCCCTCGGAGCCCCCCGAGAGGGGCTGGGGAGCTCACCGGCCACACACGCGTGTCCCAGCTCGGCCCTGTGCCCTACGTGCTCTGCTACGTGAGTAGTGCGGCGGGAACATGCTGTGCCGGGACGTGAAGGCCCAAGTGGTGAGGAGAAGGGAATCCAGCCGTTTCCCGGGTGGCCGAACCCTCCTGAGGATCGCTTCAGCTGCAGTGTGTACCGCTGTCTGTTTTTAAGCTTCAGAAAAGGCTGAGAATTGACAGAAAATCCTGGTGTCTGTTTCTAGCGCACCCTACAAGGTCCTGCTGTCTGTTGGTCTTCAGCCTGCCCCGGTGCTGGTTCTCATCTGTGGTTAGGAAAGGGGCTGGTTTCCATTTCATCTGTCAGCATGTCATGGGCAGCTGGCTTTGCTGATGGATTTCTTCTTTTTGTTATAGAATGGCTTAGTTTGGAAAGGAGCTTACAGCCCACCCAGCCCCAACCTCCTGCTGAGGGCAGGGATGCCTCCCAGCAGCTCAGGCCACCCAGGGCCCCATCCAGCCTGGCCTTGAGTGCCTGCAGGGATGGGGCACCCACAGCTCTCTGGGCTGCTGTGCCAGGGCCTCACCACCCTCTGAGTGAAGAATTTCACTCTAACATCTGAACTAACTCTTTCCTTTTTTAATTTATAACCATTCCCCACCATCCCGTCACTGTTTGCTCACGTAAAAAAGTTGGTCTCCCTCCTATTTATAAGCTACCCTCAGTTACTGGAAGGCTGTGGTGAGGTCCCTCTGGAGCTTCTCTTCTGCAAGCTAAATGAGCCCATCTCTCTCAGCCTGCCTTCTTAGTAGTGGTGCTCCAGCCCTCTGATCATCACTGTGGCCTTCCTCTGGACCCGTTTCAAGAGCTCCATGAGCTCTCTTCTCTTGCACATGAATGTGTGAATGTGTGTGGCACAGAGGGTAGAGTAAAAGAAAAAAAAACCTAAAAAAACAACTCGGGAAGGTTTTTGTATGCAACTAAGGTCGAAAAGAAGGTTTAGGACTTCTCAAGAGTCTTAGTTTTGGAGCAGTGTATATAATTGTCATTGGTGTTGTGCAGACTGAGGACAAGAAGAATGTTGCAGCTCTAAAGAGTTCACAGGCTATGAATGTGAACAGAAGAGCCAAAGTGATAGTGTTATTGCTGCCTTATGAGTTAAGGTTCTCTTTGCCACCAGCTTAGTCACCCGTAAGTGGCACGTGTGGTCACTGACAGATTTAGCTTCTGCCCCAAGGAACAACGTTGTGGAGATGTCTGCCATCATAGGAACCTCTGTCACTTCTGCCCTGATCCGAGGCGGGGGGGCTTGTGGGGATGGTGTGGGACAGCTCTGTCTCTCAAAGTCGTTCCTCAGTGACTGTTGACTGTCCCTGCCGTTGAAGGACAGGCTTGGGCATCACCGTGCTGGTTTCCCGTGGGCCAGATGCAACGTGCAGAAGCAGTAAAGCAAAAGGGGTGAATCCTGCTCTGACAGTAGCGTTTGAGCCCTGTAACAGGGAAGCTTCTTTCACTTTGGTCTTCAGCTCTCACTACGTGTCTGCGTTGTAAAATGTCTGGCATGTGGTTACTCACACACACACCCAGCTTCCCAGCAGCACTAGTGTGTTCAACACCTGCCTCTGACTTGGGAAGAGTAGGCAGAAACTTTCTATTCTTGCCAGATGCTCTGTGGACTTTCATTGCCTTCAGCAATCAGCCTAAACACCTTTTAGACAGGACTTTTATAAAATGCAAAAAGAGAGAGAACTGTAATTGCATAGGCTGCATAGGTGCAAATGCTGACTCTGATGCAGAGAAGCCCTCTGATTGCAGCAGTCCTTCAGAACTTGCTTTACTTGTGAGTATCTTGTATTTTGAGTGGTCTGAAGGAGACAGACCTTCTACTGTGCACCACTGCTTGAGTACCTTAATCAGGCTGGCTCCAAAGCAAACCTGTTTCCTAAGCAGGATGACTACTGGCTGTTCAGCCCTTGATTCATTCTGTTCCACTGGGATGTGTTTGAGCCTGGCTGCTTGTAGACTTGTGCCCATCAATGAGAAGACATTCAGAAGGCTCTCTTGGTTTTGGGTGGGCTGTAAAGGAAGCTGACACCAGCCAGGTTTCTAATTGAAAGCCGTTTGGTTGTGAATGTGGGTCAAAATGTGTTATTACATGTTTGCATTGTACTCTTTAGTCCACACATTACTCTTTCTCTAATCTAGCCAGGTATTAGTGTTATCAGCTCTGAACTTTGTTTTTGTTGAAGCCTTTGCCACTCCTTCTATTTTATTTTTCCATCTTCCTGTGCCAGTTTAGTAACACGTTTCAGGTGGGACTCACCTCAGTTTGGTGCTGCACCTAAGCTCTGTGGCTCTGCTTTAAGTTATTTGATGTGGGAGGGCTGATATGTGCCAATCCAGCTGGTTCTGGGTGCAGCTGGTGAGTCTGGCCTGTGCAGGAGTGAAGGCAAAAAGGAAATAATGAACACCACCCCTCTCAGATGGGGAAGAAGTACAGTGCAGGTGGATTAGGGCAGAGATCATGTTACGATTACTGCCTCTATGATGTTTTGTTCACTCTTGATCTATCAAGTTTCTCAATCTTGATCCACCATGACAAGTTAATGGAAATTCAGCAGCTTCTCAGAACTGTCACTTCCAGTTGTATCCAAGCTCTCAGGGAGCAGGAAACAACAGCTTTTGTTCTCTTCTCTCTTCTTGTTCTCTTCTCATATCTGGGATGTCCAGTGCTGAGTTGCATTCGTTTTGGGGCAGGAGAAAAAGGGTGATTTACTTTGGCTGCTGATGTGCTCTGTGGATGCTAGCTTAACCATGGTGGAAGTGTATTGGCCAAGCCATGGTGTTGCCAATGGAGCAGACTGGGATGTGGTAGAGCTGCTTTCCCTCTCCAGGAAGATAAGCTGAGATGTTCTACCATCTTAAACAGGTGCATGGGAAGCTGGTTGTACCAAGCAGCAGAACAGAGAGGCTGGGTGGTGCATAGAGTTAGGCCAGTGTTTCTGCAGAGAGTCAACTGGGGGCAACTCAAGTAAATACCAGCCCAGCTGAGTAACCCCACTGTGATGAAGCTAGCATTTGTCTGGCCAGATGCCATCATTCACATCCAAGGTTTCCAATCCCATCTCCCAGTATGGTGCATCTGGAGAAGTGGGTATTCCTGTGGTGTGATTCATCTCAGCCCAAATGAATTGCAACTTGAGAGTTGCTTTCCACTGACTACAAGAGGATTAGCTCACATGCAAATGTCAGCACAGTAAATGTCTGAATGTTTATCTCAATAAACTTCTGAGTTTCTCGGATTCCTCAATGACGCTGGGAAGATCTGTGGCTGTTTACACTATGGGTGAGTTTCTTTGAACACTACCATTTTAGTGCTGTTGCTGCAATATCTCTGCCTGCTTAGACCTACAGAGAAGACATACCTGAATCTCTTGGTCAAACAGCACACAGAGGTCAACATCTACACTGTGGTTACCCCCCGAGTGCAAGATTCTCCTCTGTTGCTTGTGGTTCCTGGATGTGCCAATGACTGGGATGTGGGACTCCCACCTTCCCACTGCCAGTGTGGCTTGCAGAAACCCAGGGACCCCTCTGGGCTCAAGCCAGCTTGCTCCTGGCATGTCATTAGCCACTATCACCAGGATGGATGGCTTGTCTTGAGCCCACCAGAGTGGCTGGACAGGAATCCTATGAGCGGTATCTAGTACAGAATTGCCTTGTTTCAAAGTTGCCAAGATGAAATACTATGAGATTTTGGGCTGTAGGTACATTTTTGGAGTTTTCAGTCCTTCACTCAGAAAACAGTTCAGAAAACTGAATTTTCACATTCTGCAGTCTTGGGAATTGCAGTAACTGCTATAGGAAAAAACCACACTGCTAATTTCTTAGCCGAGCTGCATTCCTCGTTATGTTTTCCCATCAATTAATTGCTAGCCTTATTTACTGAGGAAGCTATGCTATTCTGGAAAATTAGTGACTGTTTGGTAGTCATTCCCTTCTAAAAGCTTGTGATAAACCACACGGAGGTTCTTAAAAATAAAAAAAAAATAAAAAAAATGGAACAATGAGCTTTTTCTTTAGCTGGGTTTGTCCCTGGTGCTGATTCATGCAGGTTGGTTAAAATCCCTTGTACCAGATCATTTATTTATCCCTGGAAGCTGTGCTGTCAAATGAGAACATGTTCTCAAACTAAATAGCGGTGTGTGCTCTGACCCATATTATTCCTGGCTGTATGTAAGCTTAACTGTCTTACGTTGCCAGGCATTTTAATAGAGGTGAGAAGGGCTGAGTTGCAGACTAGGCACACATCATCTCTGCTGCATTTGCACTTGCTGAGAAGCCCACCACTGCTGGCTGCTCATGGGCATTCCAGTGGCAAAGGCAACTGCCGCTCAGTTCTTCACCTGATTCCCTACCCGAATTTAGCTGTTATAGTTGTGCAGTGCAAGGATGCCGTACTGTCATACGTCCACTCGTGCTGACCACAGGTGCAGTAAGCAGGACCTTCCAGGCTCCGTGATCTGCTGGAAGAGAGAGAAGAAAGGAGCAAAATGTTGTGGTGCTGTGAGCATGGAGAAGAGGCTACACCCAGAGCTCAGCAATACCTTAGGGTAGAGGTGCCACAAATTGGAAGGGAAACCAGTGGGTATTTGAGCTCCTATTGGGATTTGGAAAATGAGCTTCAGTGAGATTTATCTCTGAATGTCACAGATTAGGCATTTGGCCTCTAGTATCTGCTCAGTTCAGGAGAGCTCCAACACAAGCAGTGAAAATAGGATAGGCAATTGGAGAAAAGCAGAAGCAAAATATTTGTGCTTTGCTCTGAAGGGTTGGGTCAACGATCATGCAATCCTGACATCCAAAGCTTTGTTCAGAAAACTCTCTTAGTTCTGAGGAGCACAGTTGTTATTTCCTTACAAGAACAATGATTCCTCATTTTTGTTTCTGATGTCTCTAGATTCAAATTCTTGTCTTGAGGAGCTGTTGGAGCTGGAGTTTCCATAGCTGCCTGTTAACCTGAGCCCTTCAGGAGCCGGTGAAGGCTTCCCATCTCACCTCAGATGGCATACACTTACACCCTGAGGTACCTGTCTCTGCCTGTTGATTACAGGGAGTTGTGAGATGGTACCTTAACCCAAACACCTGCTTGGTGCTGGCTGACGCTAGTTGGGATAGCAGTCCCTCATAACCTGGATGGCATGTGAAGAAATGCAAGGATACCCCCAAGAAAACTTGTGTAAGTGTTGAAGCCACACTGTGTTGCTCTGCTTGTTGCAGAGAAACCCGCACAGGTGTTAGAGATGCTTTCTTCTTAGAAGGAAGTATCTGGAGAGCAGAGCAGCATGGTGCATAGCACCAGTGAACACACAGTGACATCTCTTTGCTTTCTGTGCTGTTGAGACCTTTGGGAGGAAAATGCTAATCATTATTTGTTTCATAATGACTTTGCTTTAAAATGACCTATATTTTTTCCAAGTCCCAGCGTAGTAGAACTAAGCAGAATACTTACAGCCAGCAGTTCCTTGCCTTCCTGCTGTCATTTCAAGAGCCTGGCAGCTGCAGCAAACTTTATTCTAGTTCAAAGCTTCTGGTTTGAGATGTGACATGTGGGACTGGGGAGACATGGCACTGTACGTGCTAGAAGCGGTTCACTGAAATGTATAATGCAACACCTCTCAGACTGTCATATTTAGGCATCTCTGCATCACCCCCAGCTCTGTAAACATAATTAAGAGTGATTTCCTTTGATGTCAGAATGATAATATGAAAAAATATAATGAGCTTTTGAAAGCGTATGAGCAGACTGCTGCTAAGTCGCTTTTTCCACAATGAGAGGAAGGACATATTTACTCCAGACAATATCCTTTCCCTGATAGGGACGCAATTGTTTTTAAGGATAGGCATACAACTTCCTTCAATAGAGTTGTAAGTGACTTTACTTATCTGTGTTGCTGCCTTCCATGCTGGTGGGGGAAGAGATCCAAAACTGTTGTTTTGGGAGTCTGTTGGGGGTATATAAACATGGGTACAGGGGGGCTTCCATCTCAGGGATTGAGAGGCAGGTTTTGAGGCAGGCCAGGCTTCTATATGAGAAGCTGGTGGGGAAAGGAGGTGCAGATGGCAACGACAGTCAATCAGAATCCAAGCCACATTTCAGTCTACAAACTGCTCAGCTGCCAGGCTGGTGGAATGGAATGGAAAGGAAAATACATGACAAATCTTTTTTTGCTCTTTGGAGTTGATCTCATCTGTATATGGGCTTGTGTTTCCCACTGAACCGGAACAAACACCCTTTGTGGAAAAGTGCAGATTGTAAGAGCTGGCTGACTGCAGTCCAAATTGCAACACGAAGAGGGTAACACCAACTGCAGGATGCTGTCTTTCTGCATGAGCACCTGGGAGCTGACTGCACTGTTCTGCAGCAGCCTCATGGCTAAGCCAAATCTGCCAGTATTCTCTGTATCTTATCTGCTGGCAGGCAGTGGGTCTTGCAGCAAACCTCAGAGGGCCAAGGAGGCTCAGTCCATCAGGGCCTGCCCTTCTGCTGCATATTAAACCATGGAGATGCAGCCGTGAGAGAAAAGTGCTGACTTTACCTTTTTTTTCCTGTAGCAAAGCTCTCAGGGAGCAGGGGAGAGCTGAGCAGCGAGCTAAAAAAAAGTGTTTACCAAAAGCAAACAAAGTTACATCTACCTTGCTGTGAAATGGAGTTCTGTATCGGTGTTGTACCTCCTTTCTGATAAGATTTATATAAGCGGAATATATCAAATGTATAAAAACTGCCATCTCTGTGTGAAAACAGCAGCAGTTTGACTGGTCTGATTGCAGGGCAGTCAACATCATGCTTGCATCACTTGGACTGCTCGGTACTTATTTTGGGTTTGAATACCATGAATGCAGTTCTCGGGGAGGTTTGGCTGTAAATCCATCAACATTCAGGAAGTGTGAAGTCTGCAGTGGGATTATTTGCAAGTCCCTTTGGAAGCAATTTTCTCCTCCCACAGTCAGAGCAGCAATCCCACCTCGTATGCCTTTTTTTATTAATCAGGTGCTCCCATCCCATTGAATTCTGGGTTTTACTGGCCCTTGCAGTGCAAGGGATTGAAGGACTGCCGAGCTGGGCAGTATTGGGTCAAATCTTGGAAGGAAAATGAGCGACTGGTGAAACATTGAAGTTTAACAGCAAGCAGGCAAGTACATGGGCAAGGCTGCCATGGCAACTGCTCGTAGTGTTTGCAGAAAAGGCCAAGCTGTATGCCATTCCTAACCGCTCGTCTACTTTTAGCAGCCCTATCCCCTCCTGATGGCTGGGAATATTGTAGAGAGCAGCTGCATGGGGAGGGGAGGAAGATGGGGAGCTGATGCAACTTGAATAGCGTGTTGCAAGCGTGGGAGCCAGCACAGAAGCAGCCTTCACCAGGCTGGGGAGTCAGGGAAGGAATGACTTGGTGCCAGAGGAGGAGTGTGTGGCTGCTGCCTGGTCGTAAGGAGAAACAACTGGAGGAGAGGTGCTCAATGGCTTGAAGGTGAACTTGGGATCAGTCCCAGAAGTGTCCCAGCCTTGTGCTTTACCTCCTCTGCTCCATCTCTGGACTGCCCAGATCTCTTGTCTTTACAGTTCAGACACAGCAGAACATGGGTGCATCCTGTCTTCCTGGCAGCTCTGCTCTCTGTAACTGCCCTGCCCAGCACAATTCTCATCCCAAAACAATAGTTCCTGGTGAGGCATGTGTCATTAACTGTTACAGAGTTGGGGCATTGCCATATTATGATTATACTGGAAATACAATCGCACCGTTGGTGCTCACCGTCTTCCTTCCTGCCCAAGTGTGGAGGTCTGTTTGCTGCACCCCAGGGAGAGGAAGGGGAAGGGGGTGACAGCATTGTGGCAGCCCCAGCACTGATGGTCTTTGAGGACTGAAGGAGCTGCTGCTCTGTTGTGCTTTGAGCTACTTTGTACTCCAGAGTACTGTGCTCCTCAGCTGTGCCAAGTTGTACAGTTCTGTCTCCTTCAGTTGTGAGTGACCCAGGTCTGGTTAAGGGGAATTACTGATTCCATCAGGTTGTAGTACTCTGCCTTTAATTACAAAGTGGGCAGCTATGACGTGCATCAGGGCATCATTTTTCAGGGGAAGTTCTTTCTGGAGCACTCTCTGATGGGAAGCTGTATGTTTACAGGCAGTTGTTGAAAACCACCCCTCAAACTGCAACCATTCAGCAGCATGTGTAATCTCTTGGCTGGAGGAAACTACACAGCCACGCAAACCTGCTGATGAGTGTGTAAAATGCTTGTTTGTGCCTTCAGTGACTGATGTGTGGAGCTCGAACGGAGCTGATCCCTGTCCAGCCCTTGAATTAGGAAAGGAATCCAGTAATACTGGGTCGAAAAAGCAAACATTTTTGTTCATTTCACAGTAATTTTCTTGAAGGTACAAGTGTAAAGCGTATTCACAATGAACACTTTACTATTAGATGCATGGTCATAGAAGTCCACAGGAAGTTCCGTAGAAGTGTTGTAATGTGTACAGGAATGCAGCTGACTTAATGAGAAGTTCGCTTTATTCAGAAAAAGGGCATTTACAATTTTGCTATGTCAAGTCACTATCCAGCAGCCACATCAAGGTTTGGAACTGACAGCACTGACTTGGAGGCCATTCCCAAGGGCTTACCACACACAGGCCTCCAAGTCAATTGGAAAAAAAAAATTCCTAGATTAATGAGAACATATTCCATTTTTTTTTATTTAGATTGCATGTGCCCTGTGGAATGAGTAGGCTTCGTGATATAATTTGACATTTGCAGACACAGTTACTCAGGGATAGCAAAAAAATTTTTCAGCTGGAGAGATATTTTATTTCAGACTGGAGTAGTCTTGGTAAGTGGGAGCCTGGGGGCTCTGCCATGTGTGATTTCTGCTTTCCTTCCTCCACTGCAAGCTGAGCTGTCTCCCTTGTGTTGGCAGCGTGGTGCAGTGTTTCTGCAGAGCTGGAAGAGCTTTGTTTTAATTGCAAAGCACCAGTTGAACCACCCTTTTTATAGGGCTTACTTCTACAGCCCATATCCCTGCCATGATTTGTAAAGGCTTTGCTGCAGGTGGCTTCAGGTGCTTGCTGGGGAACGTAGTTCTCCCATTCCTGTCCTTTTCCAGGTTGGGGTGTGCATATGGCCATTTTAATACCAAAATTTTTACAGCCTGCAGTTCTTGCCAACAGGAACAATTCCTCCAAAATTCATTACGAAGTACTTCCTCTAAGCAGAATTCTTCAAGTGTGTCCACCTTTTCAACAGAAACACACTGCCCCTGCTTTGCCAGTAGGGGAAATGATTCCTTTGCTCTGAGTCAGTACCTGTTATGGTAATGGAGGGAACTTTTAACTGAGATGGCAACATGATCGTAGAATCACTGAGTTTGGAAAAGACTTCCAAGATCATCCAGTCCAACAGTCCACCTACCACCACTGTTCCCCCACTAAGCCATGTCCCTCAGTACAACGTATAAATATTTCTTGAATACCTTCAGAGTCGGTGATTCCACCACCTCCGTGGGCAGGCCATTGCAGCTCCCAACCACTCTTGGAGAAGGGATTTTTCTCAACATCCAACCTGAATCTCCCCTGATGCAATGTGAAGCCATTCCCACGTGCCCTATCTCTAGTTATTTGGGAGAAGAGGCTGACGCCCACCTCGCTGCAGCCTCCTTTTAGACAGTTGCAGAGAGCAGTAAGGTCTCCCCTGAGCCTCCTCTTCTCCAGACTGAACAATCCCAGTTCCTGTAGCTGCTCCCCATCAGACTTGTGCTCCAGTCCCTTCATAGCTGTGTTGCCCTTCTCTGCACACGCTCCAGGGACTCAGTGTCTTTCTTGTGATGGAGCCAAAACTGAACACAGTATTTGGGGTGCAGCCTCACTAGAGCTGAGTACAAGGAGATGATAAGCTGCATCATTGATGGAAATACTCCTGTTGGGGAAACAGCTGGCCTACAGATTGTCAGTGTGATAGTGATGGCCAAACTCTGAAGGTATCTCCCAGGCTACCCTTGCTGCTGTAGGTGGGATGCCCTCTGGGAGGGCGAATGGGGACAGTCTCTCCCGTTGGGATTGTGCGGCAGAATCAATTAATGTTTGCCTGCTTTGATCAGCCTCTTGTCCACACCTGAAAATCCCTGCCCAGCTATTCCCTTCCTGATGAAGCTAAACCTCTGGGGAAGCCTCCTGTCTGTCCATCTCATTGTGATGTGTCCCACTGTGCAGGATGCTGTTTGTTCTGCATCAGTGTTGGGACTCTTTGTTTCCCCACTTCCATTTCAATAACAAACCGACTTCTGGCTTGATCTAGCTTCCTTCCTTATCTCTTCACGGGCATTTCCCACTCACTTCCAAGGACTGTCTAAAGGCTGTGCCTGAAGCTTGCTGAATGGCATGGCCAGACACTTCAGCTAAGCAAAGCTCAGTCTCCATTCTGTTTGGGTTTAAGAAGACAGAAGCTTGCTTATTCAATGTTGTTTCCCAGCACATGATGTTTTCCTGCTTATTGTCAAGGCTGAACCCCTGGCAGATTACAGGCACTTTGTCACGCAGTCAGTCCCCGGCAATCTGTTTCAGGCTCTCACTTGGCGAGTCTCATTATCAGTGGAGATCCCCTCAGGTTTTATGACAAATGGAGGGAGTTAAATCAAGCCATTTTCTTGGAGGATGTAATTTGAAGCCACGCTGAGGAACTGTTTGAGGAGACTGGAGTTCAGCTGGTGGGAGATTTTTCAATTAAATGGCTTTCATCAGAAAGTAGTGATTTGCATAATGTATGATGCCCTTTATCAGTGAGGAACCTCCGGAACTTATGGATGCACGGGAGCTGCAGACAGTGAACGCAGGGCTGTCCTTCTCCCAGAGCTTACTGTCCTCAGGCTGGGCTCTTCCAAGCTGCTGGAGGAACCACACAGGCTCACTCTGAGGTATGGGCTGAGAAGGCAGAGAGCACCCAAGGCATCCACAGTCTTCCTTCATCTCAAGTGCTGACTGCAGCTGCTTACTGCCCCATCACGTATAGGCTCAGCTCACTGTGAGGCTGGAAATCAAACCAGTGAGGTGATTGAGGAGAACAACAAACAGAAGGCCCTGATTTTTTGAATGGAAATACAAGGCATTGGGTTTGTTTCAGTGATCCTATTTGCAACAGTGACCCACGTGGTTGTTCTGAAACGTGGCAGCCTGAGGATAGGAGCACGTGGTGTCAAGGCTTAGCCTTGCCAATGCAAGCATATTATCCAGCTGCACCCAAGTCTGTGACGTGGGATCTTTATCTAGATTAAGAGGTATTTCTCTAACTTGTTCTTGAAATGCTTGGGTGGTGGAGACTGCATCTTCCTTGTATCCTATCCCAGTGCTTCATTGTGTCCACAGCTATCATACTTCCCCACTGCAAATGAAGCTTGATAGATGATGTATTTCTGCAATAGCCCAAGAGGAGAATATTCACATCTATCCAACCTTTAAGCTGTGGAGTGGCTTACTGTGGGTTACCTTTGCTGATAATCACAGCTGAAGCTTTGCAGACCAGAATGGACTCCACTGAACTTCAGCTTTGGAGCTTTTGAAGCTTGAATTTTGGGAGATAGGAGCATCCCCCCTGGGACTTCCAGAGTAGGAGCCTCTCTACTTTTATTTTGGTCAAAAATCGCTAGTCAATTTGAAACATGTTTTAATGTATCATCACAAATAACCTGGATCAAGTTCTATGCAGACATTGACATAAAACACTGAAGTGAAATTTTGAGAAGTTCCTTGCTCACAGGTAATTTGGAGATAGGAGTTCTTGCCTGGACTTGGGAAAATGATCATCATAGAGCCAGACGTCATAGAATCATACAACCAGGGTGATCTTTTCAGTCTCAGAAGTTCTCATGGGATAGGGAATGAATTCCTTGATCTGATGGGGACAGCAGCAATGCCAGTTCAGAAGACAGACAGGTGAACCTCCTCTTTCAGTGGCACTCAGTTTTCCTTTTTCAAGTAGCTGATAAGTGGATGGTGTAGGGATTAGAGAGGACGCCTTGCTACTCCTTTTCCAATGGAAAGAAGCCTCCAGGACTGTGAGATGTTCACAGAGCAGCAAAATATGCTGCCTCAGAAATCCCTGACTGGAACTGGAAGAACAGAAACCTGCTTAGTCTCCAGCCGTGGGTGGCAGAGGGCTGGTTCCCAAGCAACGCATTCCTCATCCCATTAAAACAGCTGTGTTCAAAAAAGGAGAGCACACAGTCCCCTTTTTATAGGCAGTGTGTCTTTAGGTGGGTGGTTAAGACTGTGTTCTTGCATACATTGTGTGTGCACTGTTGATCTCTATTTAGTATGTAGTCTAACAGGATGAGTTTGTTTGAGTAGCAAATGCTGTTTGAATGAGTGATGCTGTCTTTAATGACAGAATTGGCAGAAAATATAGCACTGTGTTCATGTCTACATGCTGATGTAATTCTTCTGTAATGTGTGTATAAATAAGCCCGTGCACATGTAAAAAATAAAATGACTTCAGTCAAGAGGGGAAAAATTTAACAAGGCATAGACAAGGCTTGCCTGGTTATGCTACACCGGCACGATGTAAAGCCAGTTTTAAGATGTGCAGTTAATTGGATGACTTTTGACCTGGGCTGCTGGCCGTTCCCACTGCCACGTTGGGTTATCTTCCAGCTGCACACAAAACTACTCCATGGCCATGCCTTTTATTTTCATCATCTGTAAAGGCTTTTCTCTGGTAGCAGGCATCTGCAGATTGCTGTGACCACAACCTGTGAGTTCTGAGCACTTGTCTCAAGGCTGTCCTCTCTAAGCTGCCTGATTCCTCCTTTGGAGACACAGTCGCATCAATCTGAGAGTCTGATGATGTGTCCTTTGCTTCTAAAAGTCTTCAGATAGGTGTTCAAATGTTTGTATGCAAAGCTCAGCTTCTTCTGTAGCTATCTTGTTTCTACTCTGTTACTCATGGGGTAACTTAACAAACCATTTGTAGTTTTTCCAAGAGATATCCTTCCAAAATGCCTTGTCTGACACACTTCGTGGTTTAATGAATGTAAACAAGCATTTTGAAACATGCTTGAGGCTCTTGTACCTCAGTTATTGTTGACTTATTTCTGAATGATGTTTCAGAAAGCACTCAGCAGCTCTAGTATGGTCCCTTACAGCATAACCTCTTTGCATCTAGTGGTCTTCTACAGTTAAATCTTAAATCCCAAAATATTTGTGATGCTAATGGAAATAGTAGGAATACGGGTTTACCACCTCTTCTTTTTCTGAGTAGACTTCTCTGTGAATGGTGCTACCTTGGGGACGATAGAAGCAAAGCCAGCCCTTTGGAAAGGGCTTCCAAAGGCATTTTCTACCTGTGTTTGAATCAAAAGTCATCACTGTGTGCTTGTTCAGAAAGCTGGCCTGTGTTTAGGGCAAATATAGAGGGCCCGTTCCACATTGTTTGCCATATGTGCCAACACAGCATATGCACAAGCTGTTCTGCAGATTAATTATACTGATCTTATAGCTACGTGGGGAGACCTTTGTTGAAGACCAAAAGGATGCTGAGGAAAAATAAAGCCATTTGTGGGATGTCACTTTGTCACTTGGATTATTAATGGCAGCAAAGGTTCCTTTGTGTTTCAGGATGGGCATAAGCTTATGTAGTACAGGGGTGAGTAGGATGCTGGGGCTGGTCATTGTACATGTAGCAGGGTTAGGCTTGGGATTTCTCTTTTGCTTGGTAGAAGAGTCCTTACTCCATGTAATCCGCTTTAATTTTATGCTCTTCTTCATATCTCCAACGTTGGAGTTGGCTTCTGGGAAGAAAATTCTCAGGAGCTGCAAGGCCTTAAAATAGATAAGGTTTAGTTTCCAGAAGCTGAAACAAATTGTGATTGTTTAGGAAGTGATGGTACTGCTTATGTAAAATGGTGCCGTGTCAGCTTATTTTTACATGTGATGTTTTATGTTTAGCTGGACAGATGTTTGTTATGGTTTATTTTTTTGCTGTTAGCCAGATGCAAGGTTGCTTATTTTCTTACAGGATTGTTTTGAAGAATGTCCCTTTTTAAAATGTTGTTACTGGGGAAGGAAATCTATAAACCTGATATAATAGATATGTTAACCATTAGATAAGAGGAGGAAGAATATCTTATTTTACTTAAAAATACAATACAGACAAGGCACAAGAATTTGGATACGGAACAAACATAAAAGGCATTGTAAATACAGGACGAGGACCAGTTGGAATGGGTGGAATTTGGCCCTATTGAAGTCAGTGGGAGCTTTGCCCTTGAGTCCGGTGGGACAGGATCTCACTCGAGGATGTGAACCCTACCCCAGGAGCTGCCCTGCTATGTTATTGAGGCAAGTCACTATTTCCCTGGGCTCTCAAAGCCACGTGCTGCTGCTTCCCTCTGTCCTGCTGACACCTCAGTGCTCCCTGGAGTTTGGGGTGAAGCCTCTTCCACTCAAGGGCTATGCCTGTGGTTTGGCTTTTCAGCCTGTTGGTTGCCTGTCCATGCTTCCATGGGTAACTGGAGCAAGCAGAAAAGGCAGGAGCTGAGGAGAGCTGTAGAAATCAGGCTCTTTGTGCCCAGTGGGAATGAGGGAATAGGCATGGTGAGAATCAGAGGGATAATGGTGTACAGAGCCCATTTTGGTTCGTTTAGATCAAGTTTTCTCAACTTGAGGGCAGTTATGTTCCATTTAGCATCATTTCTAGAGTAATTTATAGTGTTTTACGTGATTAGAACTGCATGATGTTGCAAAAACAGTGGTGGTACGTTCAAAAAAGAAGTCCTCATTTCAAGTGTGCTTGGGAGTGGGAGTGCAAGGAGCCAGCCTGGAACGCATTTCCTTACTTCAAAGGCAAGAGCAGCTATTTCAGAGAGCGAGATCACAGGCACATCCAACTTCTGAGGAGGGAAAGATAATCTCCACACAAGTCACCCTTTGATGCAATTCTGAAGATAACAAATGATATCAGAAAGGTTTGAGGCAGAGGGATACTGGCCCCTCTACTGCATCCTGTAAGATGTTGTTGTGCTGCAAACTGAAAGACCCTGAAAAAAACCACGCTTCTGCTTACTGAAAGCCACTTTGCCAAGTGACTGTGAATACAGCGAAGCGTGTAAGATAACTTGGGATAGGCTTCAGTCATCTATGCAGTGGAAGGCAGGAAGATAGTGCTGTGTGTGTGAGGATGCAAAAAGCAGCTGCGATTCGGGTACCCTGCACCCTGCTCACTGCTGGTGGTTGGCACACTGTAGGTGCTGTTGTATTGACAGGAGAGGCTCTCCAACTTCCCGCTGCTTTTTGGGCAGGATGGAGTTGACATCTTGATTTCTGAGATGAGCCAGAAGGTGGCCGTCTGCTGGCATTGAGCCACTTTCGGGATGTTGGCCTTAATTTCTAGGTCAGTCATTAAATAGTTTCTCCTCTAAACGAATTATCCACAGAAAGCGGTTCTGCTTTATTCTTGATAACTATAATACAGCTATAAATACCTATAGATATGCTTGAGGAATGAGATTGGTTTGAAATACATTTCTAGTGAGATTCTTGAGTTTATATGTGAGCTTGAAATATATACGTAGTTTTTTCTATCAAATAAAGCCTATCTCTCTCAGCCCCCAAAATCTGGCCACACTCCTGCCCTGGTCCCCATTGATGCAGCAATGGGCTGCTTCTCTCTTAGGGACAGTCATGCCCAAGGAGGAGTTTGTTGTGACGTGTGGCAAAAGAGGGTGTCAGGCACCAGGCCTTCGTTTTTAATGCTGAGATAAAACTTCCATTGGTTTGGGACTGCTGAGATGCCTTCATTTTGCAATGCACTGCATTTAGTTGAATGTAATCTATATGCCTGTGTAGAAAATAAGTAGTTTACAGGTATTATTAAACAGTACATTTTTGAAACAGAGGCTTTGAACCACATCTTGAAAGAGTTAGCAGTCCCAGCTTCTTGGATTTAAGTGATGATGGAAGGAAGAAGGAGCATGGCTCTAGACTGCAGGAAGCCGTGGCCTGCCTTTGCCTGGAGGCATTTATGAGACCAAGGTAGGTCAGGCTGCCTTTATTAGTGCCACTTGTCACTTAGGGTTAGCCCCATTCCCTCATGTGCTGTTGCAGAAACCCATGTCCACACTAGCTCATTGGTGAGTACACAAAACAAGCGTTTTCCTCTCCTGCATTACACAGCCCAGCCCTCAGGCAGCTCCCTGTCACCTTGGCTCCATCCATCAGAGATGTTCAGCTCAGTTCCCGGTCCTGCAGGGATCCCTGTGGGCTCAGGGCACGGTGCAGAGCCCTGCGTTGCGTCGCAGCCTCCTGCTGCCGTGTCTCCTTACCTCATAGCCATCCTCTGGCTTTACTAACAGCCTCAGTTGGAACTCTGTCTTGTTCTCTATGTTGCTTCTGAACTTCTCTGTTTAGGCGTTTACTGTGTAAACCTTGCCATAAATATTGACTTTGCAAGAAGCAAACTGTTTTTCTACAGTCCTTTGGCATTTCTTGATGTCTCTGTACTGCATAACAAACCCGTGTTTGCACTGGAATCCGAGCTTGGTTGTGAGTCAAACTGGTCTTGACTTCCAGACTGGCTTTGGAAAACAACCCTGTTAACACATTTCATGTGGGTATCTTGCTCATAGTAGGCTGCAGGTTATGGAAGGGATTTCTTTGTGTAGTTCTGGAGGGTTTTTCCAATCTTCTCTAGCATTATGTCCTGGTTGCTGCACAGCACTGGTATTCTCCAAGGCTGAATATAAACCACCGGTGCTGCTGGAGATGGGGCACAGCCCCATTGCTGTGGTTGTTGTAGAGTGCCAGCACCAGTGGGATCTCCTTCAATCTGCTGGGAGTTAAGCAAAACCTAGGCCTTGTATTGTCCTTCCTGAAAGCAGAGTCTTGTCCTGCCCTGTCCTGCTTTAGGGGAAGCAGGCAGGTGAAAGAAAGCAGTTCTGGCTGATGTGAGTTTGCATGAGGTTCAGGTGCAATGGAGGCTGTGTGCGAGATCCAGTGTTTGAATAAACATTGGCAAACAGACCTGTCATCCTGCTGAGGGGAGAAAATAGTTTTCCCTTCAACGTGCATTGGCAATTCCCGTGGTTCACCAAATGAGATTTTTTAGAAGCCTGACCTGAAACCTGCCTTTCTCCATTGGTTTGAGTCAGTGTATTTCTGGACCATAGCAGCCTTGGAGGAGCTGTTGGTGGATTGGGCAGTTCCTGGCACAACGAGACTTCTCAATCCTCAGTTCTAATTACTTTCTCCCAGTAGGGGAGGTAGGCTTGAGGCCAAGGCAGAGAGGAGTTCAGGCCCAGGTTTATGGCTGCTGTCTTGGGAAAATGAAGAGTTTTTTTTGATTTTATCCTTGATATGGTGGTAAAATTGAAGAATTGGACTTAATGACTGACTCAATTAAGTTTCTTAGCATGCATTTTCCCACCTTTTACGCTAGGTTTTAGCTGGAGTTGATGAAGTACAAGTCTTACTTCTTCCTATTATAAATTGCATTTAGTAATATTTTTGTCTGGCTGATCTACATTCTCAGCATGCTGTTAGTGTGCAAAGTATATTACTGTTCCATCATCAGCAGATGAGGCACCACTCATTTGAAACTGAATGCTTCAGTCCAGCAATGCGTCTGAATAAAATACATTTTCCTCCCTTTTCATAACCAACGAAAGGAGACATTTGAAAGTTCTGCTGCTGAAACCAGGCTGAAGGTGCCACATGGAAATCATGCTGGGGCACCTTGGAGCTGCCAGGAGTGGTCCAAAATGGAACCTGCCTTCATCCTCTCGCACAGCTTCTACTGGAGCAAGTACTGCAGCTTTCAGGTCTGCAGAGCAAAGTGCTTGCTGCTGAGAGCCACTTACCTGCTCTGCACATACTATGGAGAGGTTATTTTGGACCAGCTGTTGTCTTTTCTTGTAGGCTGAGCACCCGTCGGTTGTTGAAGTGCATTACGTGTGCCTCTCAGTTTGCTTTCATCCCAGTTTTGTCCAGTTCATAGAATCATAGAATCATAGAATCGCTAAGGTTGGAAAAGACCCACAGGATCATCCAGTCCAACCATTCGCCCTTCACCAATGGTTCTCGCTAAACCATGTCCCTCAACACAACATCCAAACACTTTGAACACCACCAGGCTCAGTGACTCCACCACCTCTCTGGGCAGCCCATTCCAGTGCCTGACCACCCTTTCAGAGCAGTAGTATTTCCTAATGTCCAGCCTGAATGCACTCTGTGAATGCACTCATGCACTCTATGGGCTCTGTGCAGCATGTACCAACCCATGGTAAATGTGGACACTGGGACAATCACTTTTAAAATGCACTCATGTACAGAACAGGAATGCTGGTGTGTGTTTAGTAGAGGAGCACTGGTCGTGAAGCAGTGATTTTGGTGCCTGGAGCCAGACCTGTCCATAGAAGTATTATCAGTGCCAGCTCTGTTACTCCAGCTTAGATTTTCTTTGGGTTGAATATGGCTCTGTGGGAGTGTTGGAAAGTTCACGGTGTGTGTCACTGCTGTTGGGCTTCTGCTCTGTGGCTTATTCTGAGTGAAGAACGTGCCTCGTTATAACTCCCCCAACTTAATTTAAGTACATGTTTTCTTGGGTGTAACAGTTAGGAGTAATCCAGAAGATCTTAGTGAAACACCCTTGCTACAAGGAGCTTTATGTTACGTACCTGCTGAATTCTGACTGAGGATGCTGCTGCTGGGATGAAGGCAGAGTGGCTGAGGAAGGTGACTGCAACCTGACAGCAAAACTCAGAAGCAAAGGATCGGGGATGGGTGATCAGAAAGAAACAGGGCATGAAAGCAGTCGAGCCAGCAAAGTGAATCCTGTGCTGAAATCGGGGTGGTGCCTGCTGAGTGGGGAATAGCAAAGAGATAATGGGATAACGGGGTTTCACCATGAGAGGTTCATCTGACTGTTGTATTTGATAAGAAGTACAAGGAAGGTAGGGGTTTTATTTTACTTTAAGGATAAAGGGAAGAGTGGTAGCTCTCGTTATCTTGACTTGAGTAAAGCTTTTGACACGGTGCCACACAGGAAGCTATTTAAGATGAAAACAAGCAGGAAACCAGCAAGGTGCAGAAGGAACATGTTAATGAGAAGACAGACTGGGAAAGGAGAACAGATACTTGTGGAGGAGGCGGCCACTGGGGTTCCTGGTGGTTGGCTTGGGAGTGCTCTTATTGCTTCTGATAGCTACTCCTGACACAAGGAAGTAAAAGGGTGCTAATGGGATGTACTGCTGCTCAGGAGGGTGATTCAGAGGAGGAAGGTTATTGCAGACAGGGCAGGGGGCTGCCCCGTTTCTTCAGGGCTTGCGAAATCACAGCATCATTAGGTTGGAAAAGACCTCTAACATCACCTAGTCCAGCTGCCACCCTGTCACCACCATGCCCACTAACCACGTCCCTCAGTGCCACATCTCCCCATTTCTTGAACCACCCCCCTGGGCAGCTTGCTCCAATGCATTGCAGCTCTTTCTGAGAAGAAATTTTTCCTAATCTGCAACCTGGAACGAAGGCTGAGGTGTTATGGTTGGTCTCTAAGGGTACCCTGGGGTAACCAGCAGAGGGGAAAGGCTGTTCTGGGCACAAGAGCACGTGTGAAAGCTGCCTACTGAAGTGATGTGCCTGGAGGGCAGATTGCTGGTGGAGCCTTCCAGCAGTAGAGATAAGGATCTAGAAAGTTTTAATGGTAAGCTTGATACATTTATGGGAGGGGTGTTAGGTCATCATATCTTGTGACAACTGGGGCTAGACTTGATGAAGTGAGAAGGAAGAAGTTCCTTCTACTGCCTGCCTGATGCACCCATCTGGGCAGTGTGATAAGGAGCAGCAGCTCTCTCTGCTCTCTGAGGTTTGAAGCAACATTCCTTGTTTTATCAGAAGAAGCAGGACAAAGCTTCCCTACTCAGGCTGTGTCTAGAGACATACATCTTCAAGGGATGGATTTTGCAAAGGCTTCCCTGACAGCACTGATTACTAGGATGGCCTCCAGAGCCAGCCTCTCTGCTGGCCACGCTGGTTTGACTGGTTGTAGTTTAAATGAGCACCCATCCTGCAGTGCTGTTGTCCTGCTGGGGCCGAGAAGCTCACAGACCTGCCCTGTGCTCTCTCCTTAGCTGACACAAATGTAAAACAGCGTAATCCTTTGTCTCAGTGTAACCAAATTTAAGCTTGATTCTGTGTGCCCTTTTGCCCAAACCCTATCTGTTGCAGGCTGTGTAGTTGTAGGCAGCTGCTGGCTGGAACTGGAGCTCAGAGGGAGGAATATAGGTCTGGCTGGCTGCAAACAGTGTCTCCCTGCAAATCTGAAAGACAAGCTTTGCATGAAGACTTCCCCACTTGTGTGTGGACAGTGTGGCTGTAAGGTGATTGGTGTCCCTTGTGGTGTGGGGGCCGGGGAGGACGGCTCACCTGCCTGGGATCAGCGTGAATGGGAGTAGGAAGCAGAAATAGTGTGCATTTTTCCTTTTCTGCATCCCTGTGTTAAGCATAGATAACACGCTCAGGAGACATTTTGCCATGTGGGAAGGTGGAAGGTAAGTGAGGAGGAGATTCTTTGGCTAAAATGTAATAGGAGCGCAGCGTTCCACTCCGCAGTGATCCTGTTCTGTGGGGTGTGACCGGTCCACCTAATGATGGCAGCATCTTTCTTGCAGGCCCAAAGACAACGATGGAGTGCCAGAAATTTATCAAGTTTGGGAACCAGCTCCTTCGCCGGAAAAATGTGGACTGCACTCGAGAAGACAGCCGGCTCTCACGGTGCCTCAACACCTTTGACTTGGTGGCCCTGGGCGTGGGCAGCACTCTGGGGGCAGGTGTCTATGTACTGGCTGGGGCTGTGGCACGGGTGAACGCAGGACCTGCCATCGTCATCTCCTTCTTGATCGCTGCCTTGGCTTCCGTGCTGGCCGGACTCTGCTACGGAGAATTCGGTGCTCGTGTTCCTAAGACGGGATCGGCTTATCTGTACAGTTATGTGACTGTTGGCGAGCTGTGGGCCTTCATTACGGGGTGGAATTTAATCCTCTCCTACGTTATCGGTGAGTACGGTGGGCGTGCAGTGAGACCATAGTGTGAGTCCAGGATGGCAGCCGTGTTGCTGTGATCAGCCACATTTGTGTGCCTGCATTGCTCTGCACTTGCTGAAGATTTGAGGGCTCTTTGGCAGGGTGTATTGATTGTGGCTGCTGTCACTTGGTGAGGTGAGTGCTGTCCTGCAGGCTGAGGGTTTGTAACAAAGGCAAATTATTACTTCAGCTCCTTCCTCTGAACTCCCACCTCGTCTCTTTGGCATATCCTGGCTGCTGCACACTTGCCAGGGATCAAAAGTGTTGCCTCTGCTGAGAAAGAAGCAGCTGACAGAAGGATGCTTTTACATGACAGCTCCAGGCTGATTAAGGATTAATTTCTGGTCCCTTCAAAACCTGTTCAGAGCACCTGGAGATCCAAATTCTGCTTCATGAGTGGTTGCAGGATTAAACGTAGGGTGAGCTGCAGGTTCACAGTCTCTGAAAGGTCCAAAGCAAATCCCTTTTAAGCCCTTCACTCCCACTAGGAGAGGCTTTGGATCATGCTTTGAGCACGCGGTGTACTCTTCAGCTGACATATTAAAACTAAACCACTCTTTGCCAATTAAGGATTCATGTCTTTTCAAGCACATTCTGGGCTTGTTATCACGCCTATAAGTAAGGCTGCAGCCAACTTGCCAGTTGAGAGTGAAGACATATGAGTTAGAATGAAAAACAATGTTGTGCTGAATGGTTGAAGGAAGTTATTTTTTTTAACTGCATTTTATGAGATATGCAATTGTTACCTTGGAGATTAGTTCCCATGATGCTGGGGAGGGTAAGATCATATCACGAGTGACGTTGTGATGTAGCAGCTGCTTGTCTGAGATAGTGCTGGCTCTCGTCTGTGTGCTACCTGAAACCTTTTCTTCTCCCTCCTCTCTTTCTTTTACTTTTTAATAAGAAAGGAGAGATTGAAAAACCAAAGTCAATTAAAGTCGTCTCCTCAGGAAATGTGAGTCCCGCGGTTCTTCTATGAATCAAATTCATTGCAGGGAGGAGATAAAAATAGTTTTTAAACAAAGTTAAGCATATAATTTACTCCAGACTTCTAAAATGGACTCTGCTTAGGCTACACATAAAAAATTGGAACGGTTTTCCTAGTTATTTATGCTCCAATCCAGAAAAGTAATGCTAAATAGTCTTCCTCATGCTCCTTACCTGGTCAGTTACATGTTGGCCCTTCCTACCATGGTGTTGGATCTCCAAAATGATTGACATAGCCGTAAAAAAAGGCACTGTCCCCAAAACTGGTTCTGCAAATTCGTGATGACAAGATTTACCTCTCTAGCATTACACTCTTGAGCAGTGGCACCATCCTGAGCAGAATCCAACCAGGGTGGCAAGAACTCAAATCGGTAAGGGACTCAGCCAAGTTGGTGTTTTTACTGAGGTTTCAGACATCTGTTCAGAAAGTATTGTGGGATGGAATGGGATTGTGGTGGCCAGCAGATGGTGGGTGGCGATAGTGTCCAGGGTAGGGTCTTGGAAGTGGGGGAATGAGGAAAAATGGGCATTTGAGTAGTTGAGCAGGGTCTGGATGGTGAGGGGAAGAGGGCTTCCAGGACCAGGATCTGATCTGAAATTTCTTCTGGGGTGATGGGAGTTGTGCCAGGTTGTGGGGAGGAATGTTTCGGAAAGAGGAGGCTGGTGGGAGCTGGTTAACGTGGTGCATAGTGGCATCATAGAGTCATATCACAGAATCATAGAATGACCTGGGTTAAAAGGACCACAGTGATCATCCAGTTTCAACCCCCCTGCTATGTGCAGGGTCGCCAACCACCAGCCCAGGCTGCCCAGAGCCACATCCAGCCTGGCCTTGAATGCCTGCAGGGATGGGGCATCCACAGCCTCCTTGGGCAACCTGTTCCAGTGTGTCACCACCCTCTGTGTGAAAAACTTCCTCCTAATATCTAACCTAAACCTCCCCTGTCTCAGTTTAAGACCATTCCCCCTTGTCCTGTCGCTATCCACCCTTGTAAGTGGCTGTTGTTGGGGTCTCCTTCCCAGACGTGGTCACCTCCCAGCCTGGGTCGATCCTGTAGCTCACACCCAAGCAGATCAGTTGGCCTGAGCGCTGTGCAGGGTGGGCAGGAGCCACCTGGAGAGGTCGTGCTGACCCCAGAGCCATAAATCCTCCTGGATACAGGCCCTGTGCTCCATGCTCTTCAGCAGCAATAAAGATATCATCCAGGTGTTTGCAATGCTGGAATAATACCAGTTTTCCCCACTTTCCAAGGCTGTTGGTTACAGAGTTCTGCATGAACTGATAGCGATGTGGAACTGGCTTCCAAGCAACTGACGTTAATGTAAAGCGTGCAGGAGCTGGTCCTTCCCGTCCTAGAACATGAAATACTGCAGCCAAGGCAAAGAAATAAAAGTAGTAAAAAAATATCCTTTTCCCTGGGATTTTCCTGAAACAAAGCTGAAAATTTGTAATGTGATACAGTGTAACTTTTGGGTTTTTTTTAGATTAACAGCACCAATGTTCTGTCCCTTTGAACACACTCACAGTCTGTGCCTCTGCGTCTCAAAGAGCAGCATGGTACCCGGGCAGGCCTGAGCTGTGCCTTATTGTGATGCTGTTGACAAGCCAGGTCACACAGAGAACATTCCCAGCGTTGCTGCAGGTGTTGCTGACCACTGCTGAGGAGGATTGTGCTGTGGGTGAGCACAATTCTTGACACAATTGCAGGTGCTGGAGCTGTGACCTCAAAACCTGCCTGTGTCAGGATGAACTGTTCTGGGTAGAATAGTGCACAGAGTCCTCTAAGGAACTGCTTTGCAAACCAACAGCAAGCCAACCTCTTTTTTTTTTTTAACTAGGTAATTCTGTACAGTAGTAATTATATAACAGCATCTAATTGTGTGAGATATTTATATATAGTGTACAGTATTGGTAATCTAACAGTAACCAGTGTAACGCAGGAGAATAAGAAGCAGACTGTCTGGTAGCCAAAGCTGTTTGTTTTACACAGTGCTGCCACTGGCTGGTGGTTGCTGCTGTTTCATTTCTCTGGAGTGGCTCTTCTGGCCCAACAGCATCCCAGAATCAGACATCCTGAGACCCCTGGGTCAGCCCTCGTCCCAGCGAGCTGTGCCATGGTGTTCAACTGCAGCAAGCTGAGGCCAGAAGTGCCTTTATACCACTCAGATGCTCCAGTACTGGAGTCCAAAGTGTCCTGAATTTGGATGGTGTGCCATCCACCAAAGGTGACCCACATCCTCTCTGTTCTCTGGCAGGAACCTCCAGTGTGGCCAGAGCCTGGAGCGCCACGTTCGATGAAATCATAGGTGGGCACATTGAAGACTTTTGTAAAAGATACATGACAATGAACGCTCCGGGAGTGCTGGCAAAATACCCAGACATCTTCGCTGTGGTGATCATCATCATCTTAACAGGTAAAACCTCAGGGGTGTTTGTGAGTCTTGGACCTTCACCTTCTGTCATTTTGTTGTTTGCTTTCGGAATGGGCACGAAGTCCTCATTTGTTTTGGACAACTTACTAAGGCTCTTTCTTTGCTACGGGTGGTGGATTGACCTATATAGCCACAGAGGACTTAGCACCAGGCGTATCCTGTTTATAAGGTTTTTAATTAGAGAGGGGAGCTCTTGATATTTTTGAGCCACTTTTAAAACCATCAGTCAAGTTTTATATAAGGAAGGAAAGAAAAGGTGACTTGTTAACCTCAGTCAGGTAAGGAAGTCTAATCCTTCTCCCTCTCCCAGTCCTATTATACGAGAATTTCATTCTGTTGCTCCTTTAATTTTATTCTCCCAATCATAATCAGCACTGACTGCCAGACCCCAGAGAAAAAAAAGTGAAAATCAGTCAAGTCTTTTTTTTCTTCTTTTTTTACCAAAGAATTGTTCCAGGACTTTGATAAAGATTTGGAAAATCCTTCCAAACTTTTACCAGCTACTTTCACTTGCAAAACATGACAAAATTTAGGCTAATTAAAAGAATACTTACTCTTCTCATGTACCTCTGTGGTTTCCAGCATGCAGAAGCTGCAGCGTTGCCCAACAAGGTTATCCTGACATTTCCCACTGTGATCTGGATGGGCATCTCGCAGCATGGGCTATACTCACTGAGACAAGCTTCATAAGCCAGTGATGTTTTGGCATCTTGAGTTTGAATCTCTTATGTTTTATTTTAAAAGTTGGAAATGTAAGTGCACAGAAATGTCCCCTCTCCCTGAAACGCCTCGGGGTAGCAGTAAGAATACCATATAGGGCTTCTTTTGTCCTTCTGGCCCACGTGAAGTGTCTTCCTTTCTCATAGTCTTCTTATTAAATATAGGTTGAAGGTTTGGGTTCTTGAAAGTCAGCTACCTGAAGTTACCAGAGCTTGTCCCTCAGAGAGGCTGAGTTACGCCTCAGTGAGGTGTTGGTTGCCAGAGCCTGCAAATGTGCTCTTCTCCTGATGGACTCTCTCTGAAGACCATGGGCAGAAAACCCGTTCTCGCTGAGCTCTCTGGCAAAGCAGGAGTCCTATGATGCTGCATTGTTCTGTGTCTTGAGCTGTAAGTAGCTGACCTCCTGGATTCAGTCTCTGTCGAGAACGGCATCATGTTTTCTGCTGCTCACAAGTAAAGGTGAATGTTGTTCATAACATCTGCCTTTGGCCAAGACCTCTAAGACAATGCTCCTTCCTGAAAAACCACCTGTGGTGCTTTCTCCAGATGGCTCGGTGGAGTGTGTTGCTGTATCTAGGTGACACAGCGTGGTGTTGTGAGGTAAAACTTTACCTGGAGCATGTGCCAAATTGACATGCTGTATGGGAAGGTGTGTCACATCAGTAATGTGTGGGCTGGAGTCCCCGTCAGCTTTCCCAGTGACTTAATCCTGACCTACCTGAGCTGCCTGGCTTTGTGGAGGAACAGAAATACTACAGTGGGCAGAGCTCAGCGTTGATATTTTCAGTAAGTGAGCTGTTGTGCTGCCTTTGGCAGCCCCCCATGCATGCTGCATGGTGAAATACCTGACTGCATATTTTCCATTTTTTTTCCCAGGGCTTTTAACTTTTGGTGTGAAGGAATCTGCCCTGGTGAACAAAGTGTTCACCTGCATCAACATCCTCGTCATCGGCTTCGTCGTGGTCTCTGGCTTCGTGAAAGGATCTGTTAAAAACTGGCAGTTGACTGAACGGGACATTTACAATACCAGCCCTGGCATTCATGGAGACAAGTAAGTTGGACCTTGTCTTCTCAGGTTTAAAATGGATGTTTATTCATGTTTGCAGGAGGATTTGTGAGAGATTCAGGGAACCTGTGAATGGTTTGGTTCCCTCGTTTACCAAACTCCAGTGTCAGGACTGGAGTCCAAAGAGGAGAGAAAAGAGCTTTGCAGATAACCTCATACTCAGGGCTGCCCCAGGCTGACTGTTGTGCCTGTGTTAAGCCTTGACCTAATACAGCTGTGTAGTTTTTTTTGGACACCTTGGTCATTTCCTTGAAGAAATTGTATTTATGGAGACCTTGTCCATACGCATGAGAAGGTATCATAGAATCATAGAATGGCCTGGGTTGCAAAGGACAACAATGATCATCGAGTTTCAACCCCCCTGCTATGTGCAGGGTCACCAACCACCAGACCAGGCTGCCCAGAGCCACATCCATCCTGGCCTTGAATGCCTCCAAGGATGGAGCATCCACAGCCTCCTTGGGCAACCTGTTCCAGTGGTTGGTCCAAGGTAGGAGGCAAGTTGCAGATTATCTTAATGCGTTGCAGCAGAGATATCACAAATCCATTTTTAATGACATTTTGCTACTTGGCCAAAATCCTGTACTCCTACACAAGACCAAAATTAAGGAGCTTATAAGGGTAGCGGTGATACAAGGCCATTCATTTTTTGCTTGAGATCGTTCAATACAGTATGACTGCTCTCTGTCTTTTGAATGTCTCCGCATACATCAGCTCAGTCCCGGCTTGCTATCTAACCCCTTCATGCTGGTCTGCAAGGAAACACAGTTTGGCACAAGCTGGAGAGATTTGTAAATATTGCATGGCTCTAGTTTGGCTTGTACACAAGCCACTTATTGAGCTTCTCTGCAGAATTCAGCCCGCTGTGAGCTCCTTCCCTGTGAACAAATTGCTTCTATAGGAAAGGTCCCCCCTCCTTCCCTCCTGCTATTCCCAAGCAAGTAGCAATTAGTGGAGTAGCTTCAAAGTATAACTGTAGCTCTTTCACCTGTAGCTCTTACTATTTTTGTAATGTCTATCTGGGGTTTACTTCATCTTTATTTCCAGAGTAATCCATATCAGGGTTGTACTATTTCTGTAAATAACAAGAGAGCTTTCATCTTTCAGAGGAAGTTCTACAAGAGAGTTTGGATGATTCTCCCTGATAAGACTTGCAGTTTTGGGATTTCCCTTAATTTAATTGCCGTAATTCATCATGAAGAAGGTTTTTGTCTCAATTTTGAGTGGCCTCAGTTGAACTGAACTGAAGGGTGTTTTAGACAGCGATTTCAACACAGGCAGTTGTATCTCAGGCTTTGATCCTGAGTGCACCAGTCAGTAGATGCCTTTCTGTTGAGTTTAATAAACTTTGTATCAGGCTCAGCAAAGCGTTTGGTGTTTCAGAGGTGCAGACACCTCTCCTCCCTCAGCACGGCAGGCAGAATTTGGATACAAAGTTGGTTTAGGGAATTTTAAAGTTGAGGGTGGAGGTGTCTACTCACACTTTACCTGAATCCACCTTGGGCGAACAGTGCATAGTTGACATTTTTGTTTGACTTCAGTGTTAAGGATTACATGTTGGGCTTTTTCAAAAGCTCCATTATTTACACGAACACATTAATTTTAGGAGAGGGATCTTAATGCTCATGTTATTTTCTCCCTGTTCTACAAGACGTCTTTATCCCCACCAAAAAAAAAGCCAACAGATGATGGGAATAAACAAAACCATTCTTATTCCATGCATTCCCCAGCCTGCTGCAGGCCAGTCCAGAGCTCAGCAGTGGGCAGAACTTAGCATTTTGCCCTGTATTTGTAGTGAAAAGGAGGGCATGTTCCTTTGAACTCCAGCTGTGGGTGTCACTATGAGCTGTACGAATAGTTTTGTTGATCTCACCTAGGCAGAATGCTTCTAACCCAATGCCATGCTTTTTAGTCAAACACAGGGAGAAAAGCTCTATGGTGTTGGAGGGTTTATGCCCTATGGATTGAAAGGAGTCCTCTCAGGGGCAGCCACATGTTTTTATGCTTTCGTGGGATTTGACTGTATTGCTACAACAGGTAAGACGGAGGATGTCTTCATTCCAGTTGTGAACCTGGTTGCTGGTTGATTGGCTTTTGGTAATATTGCACAGCACAGATAATCAGTAATCCAGGACACTGCTTTCATTACTCCTGTGTTAACTTCAGCCCATAATATATTTCTGACTCAGCTGCTCCTGATAATCAAAGCGCTGAGTATATCCATGTCCCTGGGTGCATGAATGTTGCCTTCTAGCTGCCGTGGCAGGCTGCATAACCCATCAAAAGAGCTTCTTTTCTTCTTTGCCTCCAGGGCCCAGTCCCACGGTTGCTCACTGATAGCACTAACCAGGTCCAGCTCTGTAGAAAACGTGGCCAGTTGTACCGATTAGACATGCAAGAAAAACCAGGTTCAGATGCTTTGTGTGACTGATGGAGTTTGGACATCCCACTCCAGATGATGCTTTAATCAGGCTATTCTGGAATAGAATGCTTCAGTGCATTCAGCTGAAGGTGCTCCACTGGCTTAGTGTATTTAAAGGGACATAGAAAGAGAGCACTTCTCAGGAGGAGTCTGCACTCTAAAGCTTTGCCTCAAAATGAAAGGGAGTTTTTTTATCTCCAAGGGTTCAGAGATCTCCTGAGAAAGAAACCATCAGTATTGTCACATTTCTCCTGGCTTAGAAGAATCTAATTCCCCCAGAGAAAGGAAGGATTATCCTTAATTTCACATTTGACAAGAGCTGAGGACCAGAGAGAGGAGATAATCACAAAGGCAGATAAAACAGTACTGCCTTGTGTTCCAAGATGTTTGAGAAATGCTATAGCTCCATTACTTCAGCTAGCCCTAGGGCCTCTCCATGGAGAAGCACATTAATCTGGCTTTGACGTAGAGGTATATGGGTCTCTGCTTATTGGTTCATCCTCCTGAAATGCCAAGCCTCAGAAGTGTACGCTTTGTGAGAAGAGCAGCTCTGCAGGACAGAGAAGGCTCACAACTGTTTCTTAATTAATCACTGCCTGAATTAGGAGGATCTTTTTAACACATTTGTCCCAACTTGGTAGTCCAAAATTTTCCGTAAAGAAAATAGAGGGATTTTTTTTGAGAGGGATTCCCAAAGACCCATATGATTTTCAGGTGTGCCATGCAAAGTAACTCTCCCCGGAACTGGGTATGTAGGGTGCTCTTGCACAGTGCAGTTGCTTTGGTGGAGATCTATACTGAAAGTCTCACCCAAATGTTTGCCCCATAATTGCGTGGTAATTTTTTGTCTTGTCACTTGTGACCATTGAGCTGCTTTTGGAGCCATGCTATCAGTGGCATTGCAGGAGTAATTGGAGATAAATTAACTCTTTGGAGAAGAGACCGCTTTTAATCCAAATTGTTTCTGTGTCTGGGTTTACAAGTCCTCCACAGATGTTTATGTCAGAAGGAGTGACAGGAGCAACAGAATTGGGAGCAAACAGCCAGTCTGGGGTATGTGAAGGGCTCCTTAGGCCATGATAGTAGGCACTGATAGTTCTTGCTTGTCTATGAGCTGATATTTCAATTTCTTTCTTCTAGGTGAGGAGGTGAAAAACCCTCAGAAGGCCATTCCTATTGGCATCGTGGCATCTCTGCTCATCTGCTTTGTGGCTTATTTTGGTGTGTCAGCTGCCCTGACACTCATGATGCCTTACTACCAGCTGGATACCAACAGCCCATTACCCAATGCCTTTAAGTATGTAGGTTGGGATGGAGCCAATTATGCAGTGGCAGTGGGTTCCCTATGTGCACTTTCTACGAGGTGAGACACTGCTTTTCCTTGGTGCCTCTTTCACAGCAAATGCTTATCTCCATCTTAACAAACTGCTGCACATTGGGGCTGTGTAGCGGCCCAGCTTGTTTGCCTTCATCATGTTCCCCTGGGTCATTACTAGAAGAGCTAGTATCAAGAACAAAACTTAGAGCTTCTGACTTCAAAAAGGCCAGGATTTCACCCTGTGATAAATTTCAGAGATGTGCATGACCAATATCACTTCAGAAACTCCCATCTTAGCAGCAAACCCAGTAGGTACATCTCTGGAATATGAATCTAGAATCAGTGAGTCATGAAGACAGCTTTGTAGTGCAAACACAGTTTGCTTGCAAGACATCCTGGCCTGCTGGGATGAAACATGCCAGGTAGTGCAGGGGGCATCTTCTGGAGCATGTGGGGCTTACCATATCCAGGGCAATCTGTCTGCAGGTTGCCTCCGGGACAGCCATCTGTCCAGGAGGCAGGGCAGGCTGGATGCAGAGTATGTCATGTTCTTATGCACTGTGGAGCCCCTTTTCAGATCAACTTAGGCATATGCAATTAGATGAGCAACTCATAGAGGTTCACAGAAGCTAGGGTATTTTGCCACCTGAGTACCAGGCTGCTTTTATGCCCCATGGCTAGGTTTAGATATCTAAGAGTATGAAGCTGTAATTTAGTTTACAGCTACTAGCAACCTGGGTGTTCAGAGGGAGCCTTTTAAGGAAGCTAAAGTGATTGAGAGCCACCTGTTTCAGTGTGTACTGCCATAAACTTGATTGCTTTTTTTGTGCTTGTGCTCCGACGGAGGTGTTCTGAGCATTTCCCCCTTCTGTGTTCTTAGTCTCCTTGGCTCCATGTTTCCAATGCCTCGAATAATTTATGCTATGGCAGAAGATGGACTTCTCTTTAAATTTTTGGCGAAAGTCAATGACAAGAGGAAAACTCCAGTAATTGCAACAGTGACATCAGGAGCCGTTGCAGGTAACATCCTGAGACTTGCATGCATGAGTGGAGCAGAGACATAATCTCATCCTAGGAGCAGATAAGTCTTCCTGATGCTAGCCCACTTATTAATCGGATATGTTGCATGGCGTGACTTCCCAGAGCATGTCCCAGGTTTCCAAAGCCTGGGAGAGCAAGGGCAGGGTGAGTGTGAATAGCTCGCTGCGTGTCTGTGCTTCTTGCTCAGAGCTCATTGCTGACATCCTGTCTCATGCCAAGAACTGCCTTCATCCACTCCCTGGGTGCTCTGTCGGCTTTACAAATAATTAACCCCCTGCAGTGGCAGCCAGCTGTGCCTCAGCATCTCTGTGGCCATTGGCCTGGCTTGGCTGCAGGCCCTGTGTACTGTGTGCCTGTAGGTAGATGCTCAGTGGAAGACACCAGAGCAGCTGGAGACAAGCAGATGGACCCTGTGGCACAGACATTTGTTAATCAGTTTGTCACAGCTGGTCACAGTCCTGTCCTCTCCTTCCCTCTGTCCCAAGAATAGGAGAACTAAACCTCACAGACAACAAAGACGGGTGGCTTATCCTCTTCTCACAGCCACCCCCCCTTCCTCACACTGCCTAGCAAACAGAAGGGTGTTGCTGCTTTCTCTTTACCTTCTGCCATCCAAATCTGGGATAAGCCACTGGTGTAGAATGTGCCACCTTTGAGGCACTGTTGCCAAACTGTTATGATGAGCTCTAAGCTGTGGTGAAACAGCTCAGCCTTCTGCAGCTGCATCCCGGCCCCTGCAGAGTTTTTCATACAGCTGCTTCTCTGCCACCTTTATCTTCAGGGAGCCTTGAGCCCAAAGTGGGGAAAAAAGAGCCAGAGAAAGAAAGGAATTTGGTTTGCCTTCTCTTCACATTACCCCATTGTGGTTTATAGCGTGCAGGACCAAAGCCCAACCAGAGCTGCAGGTATGGGGAGCATTTGAAGCTTGAGAGTTAGCATTGCTTTGGCTGTTGAGTTTGAGACAGTGCATTAGAGACAGACTGGGTCAGATTCAGCTTTGAAACCCTTTATACAAAGGTCTGTACAACAAAGAGTTGCCTAGTGAGAGTGTGAAAGCAAAATAATCTGTAAGAGGTCGTAGGCTGTATTGTCTCAGGGATGCTACAGCTATGACTGGGGATTCAGGCACTGAGGCTGTGGTTTAAACACTCAGTGCTCATGGTTGGAGGTGAGTGTCACTTCAGCTTCACTTCTCTTATGGGTATATCATAGGATGCCCTTGCTTCAGCATACCCGTATATGTATAACAGGCTGGCAGTCTACTGTAATAAAGGGTTCCTTTGCTTCCAGTCTATGAGACTGTGCTGTGACATTCTGTGAGGCTCAGGGAGTTACAAGACCATTGGCATTGAATGAGTCTTTCCTGTCCCCATATCAGTATGGCTTGGGCTTCCTAGGTTTCCCTTGCCAGGTCCTGAGCGACAGTTACACTTGCGCTGTGTTGTCATTTATGCTTCAGTGTATACTCTGCTGTGTTGGTGTTTTCTTCCCTTTCACCTTCCTCTCCTCCCACAGCTATTATGGCCTTCCTCTTCGACTTGAAAGACCTTGTGGATCTCATGTCTATTGGGACCCTCCTGGCTTACTCGTTGGTGGCAGCCTGCGTATTGGTATTGAGGTATGGATGTAGAAGTAGCCTCACACAGACAGAAATCCACACTCTGCAGTTGGATGCCCTCTTTGTTTCTATAGACCCAGTGAAACTGAACTCTGGCTGAGAGTATGAAAGACTCATTTCTTCAAGGTCACAGGGAATTGTACCAGTTGGAGGTGCAAGAGCATCCTCTGAACTTGCTTAGCTCCTTGTCCATGCCACCATAGCAGCAGTCAGACCCTAACTGTCCTAGGAGATGTGCTGGTGGGTAGAGGTGACAGATGAGTGGTCCAGGATGTCTGCTTCATTGTTACACTTGTTCCCACTGGGGATACAGTTTTAGGCTGTCTTTGGAAAGGAAATTAATGAGCAAATAGGCTGTTGAAAGGTGTCTCTGTTGGCGTGGTCGTACTGTGATGAGAGCACTGGAAGGAGCTGCTGTGAGCAGCTTGTCCTTGAACATCTGGCTCCATTTTGGTGTCTGAAGAAAAGAACCAGCTTATGATCAACTGCGTGGAGGTTCCTTGTTCCTGTGCTGTTCCTCTGAGGCCCTAGAGTGAGAGTTCAATTGCACACACCTCAGCACTAAGGCAAGATATGGCTGTATAGTTTGTGAGTTTTACCTCTGGTCTGCATCCTTGAGCAAGTCAGCAAGGATACCCTTCTGTCAGCAGTGAAGTTGCTGCAGATTGTGCCAGGAAGTAAGGTACTCATAGTAAAGTCTAGCATCAGCAGTGAAGCTGAGCAGGCTTTTGCAGGATCAGTGACTCAGTATATGTCTATTAAAAGAGCTGAAAGAGCTGAACTCCCATAGCTTCCCCAAAATAAGATGAAGATTGAGTATCTTAATTGCTTGGCACCTCACGAACAACAGCACTCTACCCAGGAGGATTAGGTTTTGAAGATGTTGCTGAAAAATATCTTTATGTGTTCAATGAGTTATTCAAAGTCTAGTGTTTGTTTTTTTACCTGCTCACAGCAAACGCGTTGAACTGAGAACGGGTTTCAGCTGATGAAGGGCCAACACTGTATTTTAATACCATTGCTCTGTGCCTGTGCCATCCACCATGCCTCTCTGTACAGAGCCAGAGGATTTTCCTTGCCCTCCATACCTTCCCTTTGGTTTCCTGGCTTCCTATTCTCCATATAGCTATAAATGGCTTCTTAATTTGCTTTTGCAAGCTGCAGTCCCTATGATATGGCACTTTCCCCATCATAGATTTGTGGAGCTGACAGACAGCCCTGTAGCAGCCCAGGCAGCTGATTTAGCTGCCTTTTGAAGGAACAACTAAATTGTTTCCAAAGCTGTAGGGTGCTGTGACTAATACCCTGCTGTGTCCGGACCCAAGGATTTCACTGCATTTCACAATTCACATGTCACAAAAGATCTCATTGTCAGCATATCCCCACGGGACTGATCTTAAGGGGTCTGGCAAAATGGCCCTTTCCTTAGGCTTGTAACTGAGAGTCTCCTGTAAAACCTTATTTTAAATGAAAGCTGATACTGGAAGAGTGTTTTTTCTGTATGGATCCATGTGGTTGTGCCTTGTTGAATGAAGTGTTATCCACATATGCAATAAGAAAATTACAGTTCCTTGTTTACTTTTTCCTTCATTATGAGGCAGTAAATGGCAGTAGCAGAAGAGAATGGTACAGAGGAGATCAGGGCACAAGGAATGTCACTGTGTGGTGTGATCAGCAGCTGCTAGGATGTGATATCTGCTGAGCTGTTAGTTCAGTTGCTTCCACACCAAAATATGAGGGCTTAGCAACCACAGATAACCCCATAGGCTGATTATGGCCACCTGATTGTTCTCCTGCCAATTGCTTCTCCAGTCCTCACTGCTACCACCCAATAATATTCTGGTGGTCTGAGTGGTAGGGTTTCTGAAAGGGAATACTGGCCATCTTAAAACATAGGCATTGCAACCAAGCTTTAGGTAATGATAGCTGATTTTATTTGCTCAGATAATTGTTTTTTTTTTAATCCACGTAAAAGCCTTTGTTATTCCTCAGATTTTCCTCTGAAATAGAAGGCTGTAGACATCATGTTTGCCTTTTCTGATGCTAGAAGGATCGAGGGTGCGGTCAGTGTTCTGTGTGGTACTCTGCACCAAACCAGTAAGCTCTTCGTTTTGCTTCTCTTTTCCTAGGTATCAGCCAGAGCAGCCTAATTTGGCATACCAGATGGCTCGAACAACAGAGGAGACAGATAACAATGAGTCTGTGAGCACAAGTGAGTCTCAGACTGGGTTTCTGCCAGAGGAAGAGGAGAAATGTTCCCTCAAAGCCATACTGTGTCCCCCAAATTCAGACCCTTCCAAGTTCTCTGGCTTGGTGGTGAACATCTCCACCTGCATCATTGGTAAGTACCAGGCAATGTGGCTCTGGGGCAGTGAGCTAGCTGGTAGATCCTTTTGCTCACCGTGGTGGGGAAGCTCACCTTCTTGCTTGTTAAGGATTGCTTGCAATTTCAATGAGATCTGAGGATCTACAGGTTCAAATGAAGACTTCAAAAGAAATATACAGATTAGGTATGTGAGGCTGTGTAGGGGGAAAGGTATTTGTAATTTCTTGTTTTACAGTTCTGTTTGCTTTGCTTTCAGATTTTGCTTTGCCTGCTTGTGGTTTGGGTTTTCTTTTCCTCTTGCTAAAAAAAATATAAAAAATAAAGCATTGGTAAGCCTTTGGTGTCTGTTCACAGGTTTCCTTATCGTGGGCAGCTGTGTCTTGACTACCCTCAAGCCAAGCACGCTGATAAAGGCAGTATGGATTATTGCTGCAATCCTTGTTCTCATTATCAGCTTCATTGTATGGAAACAGCCTGAAAGCAAAACTAAGCTTTCCTTTAAGGTGAGTGTCCCGGGAGGTGAAGATAGAAACGACTTTTGGAGGTGGTTGGAGGTGGAAATGCATATTGAATCTGCATCAATCAGGTGGAGGGGGACTTGGCCAAAGGGTCACAGAGAATGTAGGTGTGAAGATGTATCCAGAAGCACCCCATGGGAATAAGCAAATTCAGCATAGAAAGTGGGGCTGAAGGAGTTAGCTGAGAGCTGGAGGAGGGAATTAGGAGAGGAAGTCATGAGCGATCAGATCAGAGATGGCTATAGAGGACTTGGAAAGAAATGTAAATGGAACTGGAGTCCAGGAGAAGCTGAGAGGACAGAGCCTGATCTAGAAGAGTGGCCAGATGAGAGGTGTGCTTTTGAAAGCGATGGCTATAACTTGTGGAAGAAACAGAGACCAGAGGGAAAGGGAATGCTTTTCAGCAGATCAAAACAGTCACATGAGATTGTGGCTATAGGAGAGAGAACCAAAGAAGCAAGCTTGTGCATGAAGATCAAAGGGTCACCCAGTCAAAAGCACGAGTTCTTCTACCAGCTCTGTCAGATGGGGTGTATGTGGACCAATGTGAAAGGGTGATTCAGTCCTTTAACACCTCCAAGGGAAAGGACACCAGCCCTTCTCCTTGTCATGTTTTAAGTACTTTGTTGTCCATGTAGCTGGCAAGCTTTTCCCAATAGCTTGGTCTAAATTTCCACAGCACACATTTAGCTATTATTTTCATGTTCTGCTGTTAGCGATGAAGTGATAACCACTCTCTCTTCAACAGAATTAAGTAAGAGGAACTCTTAGCATTTTCCTGCCTTGCTCAAGCACACTATCCTTTGTATTGACAAATACAGATCATTTTTCAGTATAATCCTGCAGGTCATGTTTCATCATATTGATTGCAGGCTATTTCTCCAATTTATAAAGACTGTTTGTGTTTCTAATCCTTTCCTGTAAAGTTCTCTCATTTTGACTGCTCTTACAGTTAGTGTTTGCAGCTCATCTTGGGTTTGTGGTCCCAGAAGTGGAAACAGAAGTGTGCAGGAGCAGAAAACTTAAGAACTGCAGTCTGAACTGTATACTCAGAACTTACTTCTGAGGATCTCTTTGCCTGACACTCAGGATATTTTATCTCCCTTTTTTTTTTTTTTCCTCCCTCAGGCACTCCTCTGTCCAAGGAAAAAATACAATTAGACCTGTCAGTGCTAAATCTGTAATGGCTGTTTCTTATCTCCTTGTTGTCTTGTAGGCATTTACAGCCTGACTGCTTAGTGATTTTTCTCCAGAATCTCTCTGGGAATCCAAGGCTGACTGGTTTGTTTCCCAGTTGTTTTCCTATATTTCTTTTTAATAGGTGATTTGTCTTTCTTCCCCAGATTTTGGAGACCTTCCAGGTCTACCAAGAGCTCTCAAAGAAGCCTACTAATGGTTTAAAGATCATTCTGCAATCTCTAGGTACATACCTCACCATCCTAGGGGAATACCATTTATCCCTGCTATTTAACAGTGCCTTATTTAGGAAAATATTCTTCTGTTTTCTAACCTGTGTGTCCATCCCCTTCTTAATGATGTGGATGGCTGGTCGCCATAAATGTGATGTTTTTCCTTTTTTTGTGTGTGTGAAACTGAATTCAAGAAAGGCTTAAAATATTTCAGACTTTTTATTTTTTGTAAATCTCCTTTTCCTCACAAGTGAAGGAAATTCTTTTCACTTTCCTCTCAGTTTCACCATATTGACAGACCTTTGTCCTTCTGGATTTTGTCTGTACATGTACAGACTCTGCTATTTTTTCACATTCTGATTTTTGCCCTTTGGCTTTATGGTATTCTGGTTTTCCGATCACTAAGGCGCTGTTGGTGTAGCTGCTCTGGTCTTTTGCAGTATTTCCTGCTTTTCTTCTGTTCTGGAATCATTTCACAGAATCACACGGAATCACACAACTGCAGAGGTTGGAAGGGACGTCAAGAGATCATCCCTCTGCTGTATACTGCTTAACAACTTCAGTACCTGCTGGGTGAAGTTCCTCAGGTCCCTCCTCTCACCTTTCCTTAACCCCCTCCTGGTCTTCAGTTGGTCCCTGCCACGGTGCTGTCCGTGGTGTTCCTCTTCGCTTGTTCCCCTCATAGAATTGAAGCTGAAGTTGGCTTCTTGTCTCCTTCCAAACCACAAAGCTAGGACAACCATTTTTAAAATGGACTGGAGTGATGTGAGTGGTGGTCACACAGGGGACTCGTGTCCTGTAGTTAGATCTAACCTTGCCTTTTCTCAGATCCAGCAGCTGAGGTGATTATAGCAGCCATCACGTCCCATCCCATCCCATCAAGCAAGGGATGCGATGTTCTTGCCTGCCCACTGCTCTGCCCTGCAGATGTAATGTATCCCTCTTGCTTTTTTCAGGTACCTCTTCTGCCCCTTCTTCCTATTGTGAGTATTTTTGTGAATGTTTACCTCATGATGCAGCTAGACCTAGGCACATGGATACGGTTTGCAGTCTGGATGCTCATAGGTGAGTTCAAAAGAGAAGAAAAATGTACTTGTTCAAAGTTTTGAGGCTTTTTTAACCATAAATCTGCTGTAACATTCCAGGGATGGATTCTGCACTCTTTTAATTGTTGGGTGACCTCTCTGACTTCACTGAAGCCATTTAGGCAGTGTGTCTCTAGCGTGTCTTTGTTTTAAACTGATGGGTCATGACACTCTTGTGAGTGCTTATGCTGCTTCTATAATGACTTCATGGTCAGCTACATAGGTGTGGGTTTTTTTGCAGTTTTGTTAGTTTGTGTGCATTTGTTCCCTACACAGGGAGGATGTTGAGCATGATGTGGCCTGGCATTGTGATTGCCTGATCAGTTTATAGTCATCTGTAGGGGCCTTTACCAGGATACTACTTTGTAGCTTCTTCCTGTAGTGGTAGGAGACTTGGAGGGTCAAAGACAGATGAATTCAGATTGTTCAGCCTGGAGAAGAGGAGCCTCAAGGGAGACCTTACTGCTGTCTACAATTGTCTGAAAGGAGGTTGTGGTGAGGTGGGGGTTGGCCTCTTCTCCCAGATAACAGTGATAGGATGAGAGGGAGTGGCCTTTCCCTTTTTCATTCCAATTTACCTATGTGTGTTAGCACCTTGCCAGGTAGTCCTGGCCTCAGGACATCTCAGTGCTAAACCAGCACTGCCTTGTGCAGCGCCAGACAGAAATGCATCCAAAATTGGAACCCACTGTGCAAACCTCCCAAACTGCCAGAGCATTTTTGTTTCTTTAACGTGAAAAGTCCTCTCTGTGCCTTCTTATAAGATGTCACTGGGCACCAAAACAAGCTGAAGAAGGAGAGCTGTGTGTCACCATGTGAGGAATCCACATTAAAAGAAAGAGCAGTAGGATGGCTGTGAGCCAGCACAAGCAGGGTGTGCAGAGGAGCAATCTTTGTGTTGGAGCTTTTACTTTTTCATTTGTTTTTTTGTTCCAAGTGCTGGTTTTATAACCTGGGTTAAACCTGGATTTCTTTTCTAAGGCGGGCAGTGATGCCAAGATGCAAGCTGTCAGGAGGGCTGTAGCCTGGATCTGCAACCTGTGCCTGTAGGTGTGAGCAGTGGTGTCTGTCCCCTTAACAGTGCTAACTCCCCTCTCTCCCTTGGCTCCTGCAGGCTTTATCATCTACTTCTCCTATGGAATATGGCACAGCGTGGAAGCTGCATACGCAGCATCAGCAGACACGGAGAGAAGCATGGACACTGCCTCAGACAGCTGCAAATGACCACGGGTGTAGCTCATGGGCAACCGGGGACCGCTGCAGCGAAGGCAGCTGTGCCATGGGGCTCCTGAAGTGTTGCATCTGGTTAATCAGTACTGCAGCAAGAAGGAAGCGCAGTGTGGGAATCCCCAGGCCTGTTGCTGCAGCTTGCAGTTTGCTTAGTAGCGCAGTTAGAAGGGATCACAAGGAAAAAAAGCTGCCCCACTGGCTGCTCCCAGCAATGCTGTCAGCTGGTCCGGGGCCATGCACTCTCCCTTCTCCCTCCTGTTGTTTTGTTTTGTTTTGTTTTTCAATGTCTAGAAAGAAAACTGCTTCTGTGTGCCAGTTAACCTGAAATGCTGCTATGAAACCAGGCCTCACAGAGGTCCTTCTTTCGGTAGCCCTGGGAATGACCTCCCCACAGATATTCTACCTGATATACACAGAGCACAACTGCAGTGCTGTTGTCACGCTTAGACCAGACCCTTCCTTCACCTGATGTGAGCTGTACCACCTATGTATATACAAAGAAAAGGCTGTCGGCAAACATGAGCTTTCACCTTGTTAAGAAGGCACCTGCAAGGTTTATGTTCTTCAGAGCATCGGGTTTCCTGGTTTTTATTGCATTTAACTTTTAACTCGGTATTCATGTACTTTAGAACACACCGCTACTGTGAAATGTTGGGAGGTTTATGGCTGCTGCTTGTCGGTTGAATGGTCATTTGGCAGTGTGCAGATAATGCAAATGGATGTTTCTGCTAACTTTAGGCTCAGCAGAGGGATGTGGGGTTTAGTCATAGAAATATCTGGTGCGAGTACTTGAATGTCTTTTAATGGCACAGGTGTCTCCAAAGAGCCTTCTACCTCTTCAGGTCAGAGCTGACCAGCAGTGGGGCTGAACCGGTGGGGTGGCAGAAGTGCTCTTGAGCCCAGCTCTAGAAATGTGGTTGGTTGGAAGTTAGAGGAGCTGCCCCAGAGTGGGCTGTGTGAATAGCAGAGAACAGCATTTGGCTGTGAGTGTTTGGCATCAGTGTGAAGCGTGTTTGTGTCCCTGGAAGGAGGAACACAGGAAGAATCTCAAGGGCTTGAACTTCATGTGTGAGCAGCACTTGCGTCTGTGCCGAGTGCCTCTTGGGGCATGAGGATGTTGTAGGCTCTCCTCCTTCCCGGTGGTCCCATCAGAGCAGGGGGCACTCACTAGGGGCTGGCTTGCTGAGAGTTTACCTTGCAGTCCCCTGGAAGCAGGCTGCTCAGCTGCTTAACATGGGCCTGAGCAGGGCTGTAAATGTGCTGAGCCCCTGCTCTGAATGCTGCCCACCCACCCCGTGCAGTACCGTGCAGCTCTCACTCCAGCATGTACTGCTGTGGGGCCAGGGATGCTTGTGCTGCCTGCACAGCATGTCCCGGGCCATGGGAGTTCTCCACCTTTGGACGTGTTGGGAATGAGGTTGGATGGGCCTTTGAGCAAAGAGGTCCTGTGCAAGATGTCCCTGCCCAGCCCAAGCCATTCTATGATTCTGTGGAGTTCAGAGGTGAGACCAAAGTCTGTGTTGAGCTGGGAACACAGACGTGGCCTTGGCTTTGCTGAAAGGCAGTTTCAAAAAAGATTCTCTCAAATATCTCCCCAGCCAAATCCACTGCCCCAAAGAAGGCTTGTGGAAGCGTCCCAAAGGTGGGTTGTGCCCACGCAACGCCATTATTTAAATGTGCTGAATAACAAATGCCAAACAGATACTGCAGAAATCCTCTCTCCTAACCTGTGTGGGGGCTGCCCCAGGTGTCCTCCACACCTCTGCCTCCAATGCCTGGGGCTGTTGGTCTGTTGGCCATCACAACTCCTGCTGCTGAGGGGAAGGGCGCCTGTCCCCAACATACTGGTGGGGACCAAGGAAGGGGCTCCATGTGGCTTAACCAGTGACTCAGCAGGAACCTGGTGCAGCAGAAGGGGGATCCAGGCCATCTCCCTCAGTCATATTGTGGTGAGTCATATCTTGAAGGTTTCCAGCACAGCCTTTCTGCCCACAAGGAGTTCCAGTCTTGGCCTTCTGGCACACTGGGAGGCTCTTCTCGGGGCTGGAGCTGGGTGGAGGGAACGTGCTCAGTGTATTGCTGTCTGGGTGTATTTTCAGGGTGCTTTCAGGCTGGCAGATGGCCTTGACCATCTGCCAGTCCTTTTTTCCTTGCGCACATACGAAGTCTTACTCAAGCAGGGAGAGAAGAGTATCAAAATTAAAACCCAGGAGGTTGAGATCTATTTTGATTTAAACACGGGCAAAAACTCAGTGTGTGCCATCGCCTCCTGGGAAGCACTGAGGATGTGACAGGATGAGGAAAAAGTGGAAAATGGAAACTCAGAGGGTGTGGAAGTTTCCCATTGTACCAAAAATGTAAGGACCTTTTTCTTTGCCTTGGGTACCAACTCTGAGCAACTCAGACATTCAGCACTGATAGTATGAGGCTGAATTCTGATGGAAGTGGATTTCCAAAGAAAATTATCTAAAAATATGCAGATTTCTTGCTGTGTTTTTTTTTAATAAATGTTAACTTATTTTTGTTGTCTTCTTAGGGATCTGTTCTGGTATTTATATCCCGTAACTTTATTTCAGCTTCTGTGGCGTGTAATATCAGCACGTAGGAGAAAGGGAAAGTCTGCATTGGGCTCATTTTCCTGCTGTTTCCTTTTCTCCCAGAAGGTTCCATAGGAAAATCCTTCCGTTTCGCCACGCTTTGTGTTCCAGTGTTCCAATGAGCCATGGCCTGTGCCAGCCCTGGGGAAGCCCCCATGCCAGGCTGTGTGCAGGGCTCAATGATGTGCTCACTGCTGCCTGCTCTGCCCTGCCCTCACTGCTGCATCCCCGCCCCGCTTGGATTTGCAAGCTGAAAGGTAGAAATTTGGCTGCCTGTTTCTGGGGTGATGTTTTCAAATGGGTGATTTATTGTTATTTTTTTTTTATAAGTTTTCATTTGATTATTTTTTTTTTTGGTCTCTGCGTCCCTGCTGATGTCTGCGTGTCCCATAGGTCACCCCAGGTGTCTTTGGGTACATGCAGCTGCTGCTATCACCTCGCTCTTGTGAACAAGATGCCTCTCCTCCATCGAGCTCGTCTTTGTAAATAGTTCAGCAATTGTTTTGTTTTATTATGATAAGGATATTTTGTACGGATGCATTTTGCTAGATGGAGGGGTGGGGACTGAGAAGTGCTGCCTTTGCTTGGTGCCAGAGGAGACCCTTTTTGTGTCAGCGCGATGACTCTGCCCATGGGGTGGCCTCAGTTTGGCCAACCTGGAGAGGAGCTCGCTGCAGAGGAGCCACCAGCACGTGGCCCACAGCCTTTCTCAAAGGCAAACTGCTGTTACAGCAGCGCCTTTCTCACCACAAAGGCAATTTGGTGTAAAAATCATAGAATCGTGACTAGCTTTTGCATACTTCCTTACAAACATCATTCTTTGGTTGCTGAAAATCGTTGCCGGGTGGGTTCTGGCTTCATTTCCTATTTCTCTCATCCCTTGGGGTGCAGTTCACCATCCTCTTGCATGGTAGTGGGGGTCACCCGGCCCTGGTGTGGGGCAGGGAGCATAGCCTGGAGCCTTGTGGGTGTGTAAGGGCAGGGTTTTGCAAGGGGGGGCTCTGAACATGGATGCTCAGCAGCGTTCCCCCAGGCCAAACCAAACCCCGGTGGCAGTGGGCAGTGCCGTGGGCTCCCTCCATTCCTATTGACTCAGAGACAAAGCAGTGTTAGGGGGAATCTCATTTTGTAAGATCAACTCTTCAGTGGCACTGTTCTGATCGGTTCCACCGGGATCTCTCCAATTCCTCCTAGCAGAATTTCCACCCCCAGGAAACCACCCACAAATGAGCATTGCTACCATCAGCCCAAGTGATGGCAGCAGCGTTGGGTCCCCGCACGCCTGCACCTCCACCCCATCCCTGCTCATGGGACCGTTCCCTCTCTGTGTCTGAGCCCCCACCCCGGCAGGGCACGGAGGGCGGCACCTCCTGGGATGCTCTCAGGGAATTTGCCCCCAGGCCGAGCCGTGCCCTCAGTGCTCCATGGAGACACGGTGAGCGCGGCCAGCAAAGCGACTTTCCGGACTGAAGCCATGGAAGAGTCTGTACAGTGTTTATTTTTGAATTATGAAGCAAACTGTATATACCTTTCTGTTGACGGTCTATTTTCCTAATGGTTTCTCAGAGTTTCTTACAGGCGTGTTAAATAGTTTTGATGCTTGTTCTGCAAACAGATCTATTTTTGATCTTTTTTTACCTTTCTTTCGGTTGGATTTCTTTTTCCTGTGTCCGTGCAGCGCTTGAAGCCTTACATTTGTAAATGTGACCCCCCCCATGCGTGTGCACAGCTCCCTTTTCTCCTGGTGCCACTGTAAATACTTCACCACCAGATGAAGCTTTTGGCAATTCACTCCTCGTTAAGTGGTACAGCATTAAAGCATTTTTCTCAGTACTCGAATAAACCGTGCCTGTTGTTCGCCCTCGTTTTTGAGCCCGCCTTTGTCCCCCAGCTGTCATAGAATCATAGAATCGCTAAGGTTGGAAAAGACCCACAGGATCATCCAGTCCAACCATTCGCCCATCACCAATGGTTCTTGCTAAACCATGTCCCTCAACACAACATCCAAACACTTTGAACACCACCAGGGTCGGTGACTCCACCACCTCTCTGGGCAGCCCATTCCAGTGCCTGACCACCCTTTCAGAGAAGCAGTATTTCCTAACGTCCAGCCTGAACCTTCCCTGGTGCAGCTTGAAGCCATTCCCTCTAGTCCTAAAGTCTAGTCCTGTCTGCAATGCCTGCGGGCTGTCCCTGGCTGCACAGGAGAGCACTGCCCTGGGGTGCAGCCCCTGGTGCCGCCGCCTTGGTTTGCTACGGGAAATAGGGGCTGTGCACTGAGCACATTCTGCCTGGGGGGTTTCCAGGGTTGGGATGAGCCCACGGGGCAGCACTGCAGTCCCCAGTGGGGCGCTGTGCTCTCAGCCCCCACCTGGAAGAGCCCCAGCTCAGTGTCCTCACGCCCCAAAGCTGCCTTGGGGGCTGAAGGTGCCTCAGACCAGACACCCGAGAAGTGCCCACACCCAGCGCTGTGTCGCTGCGGGGACGTGCTGGTCTGTGAGCCTCGTTTTTCTCTATGGCAGTCTATGGGATTTGGAGTTAATGCAGAGCACGGGAGCTGTGATAACCCCACTCGGCCGCTCCCTGCCAGGAGGCCCCCAGTCCTTACCACGCCGCAACGGGATTTCTCTTTGCCTTCCATTCATGCCATTGTCTGGATGTCTGTGTACGCAGAAAACACAGCGGGACACCCCAGTTTTTATGCGCCCACCCACGCTGTGTGCTGGCGCGTGTGTTTATTATCAGGAATATATTACACTTATCTGTACATCAGAACCGAAATAATACAAACTTCCTGTACTCATTAGCCACAGAGTGAACCGGACCGTGGGACTCCTGCTGTGTGGGAACTGTACAGGGGCTCCTCGGCGTGTCCATGGGACACAAGCGATCAGTGCAGAGACGGAACATACCTGATGTGCACCTCTTAGTGTCTGCTTTCCTCCCCACCCACCACCAGCACCAGCAGCAGCCTTTGCCGCTGTGCCATCCCCAGAGCCCTGCCGTGGGATGCACCAAGGCCTCAGTGCTCAATCCGCAAACGTTTGGGAACTCCAAGCTGCTGCCTGAGGGATGAGGGGTGAGTGGCACCCGGCTCTGCCCCCCCGGTCCCTATAGGGTGGGCCAGGCACCTGCATTTGCCCTGTCCCCAGGGGAGATGTGCCAGCATCACTGAGCAGGGGAGCCAGCGCTGGGGCCAGCCCATGGTGGGCATCCATGGCAAGTGCTTCCTCCTCCTCACCGTGGCACGTACAGCCTGACCTCTCCTTGGAGATGAGGAGAAGGAAGAGCAAGAAAAAGGAGTGATTTCTGGGGGGGATGGAACTCCCTGTTTCTGGGCTCAGGAGGAACCGATGACATCCCCCTAGGGAAGGTTTGCTGGGCTGGGGCACCTCCCCACCAGGCTCTGAGCTTTGCCAGTGATGTGGAGGTTGCACCAAGGAAGTATTCAGTGATGGGCAGGGTTGGGAGGCAACAATTCAATGGGAAAGGGGCTGGCGATGACACCGAGTGATGGCAGAACTAGGGCTGGTCCTGGTTTTCCCAGCATTGAAGCCCCACTCCCAATTCACTGCTGGAAGCAATTATTGAATATGAATTTAATTAAAAAATGGGAGTAGGAAAGCACCAGAAATAGAGGAGAACAATGAAGAAATGAAGAAGGCCAGGCTTTGCCAGCCCATCCCAGGCTGATAATATGCTCTGGTGTGTTCAACGTGGGGAAGCTGAGATCAGCTCATGATAACAATTCTGCCTTTCTCATCCCATCAGAACTGCATCGTCAGACTGAAGCACAACACTGCAGGAGGTATTGCAGCTTTCTGTGCATGCAGCAGGTCTGAGGGTAGTTACGTTGTATTGGCGAGGAGGGCCTCTGTGTGTGTACCTATTTTGTTTCCAGGCTGTACTTTCTGGACACACTACCATCTAGCAACGTGTTTCAATGGCAGCTGCTGTGGTAAGGTCTATCCTGACAAGATGCTCAAGTCACTCAGCATCACATGCAAGAGCTGCTACAAAAGTAAATTTCTCAAGAAAAGGAGAAAAAAACCCAACATCACTATCATTTTTATAGCGTTGCAGTGATACTAGGAATGCACTGGCGGTGGCCAAATCTGTATCTGAGCTGCAGAGAGCATCCTGAGAGTGTTCCAGCAAAGCCGGGCACGGCTCCCACACACACTTTGCAACGCTGGGTAAAGTGGAGCGGTGTGAGACATGGGTAGGTATGGAAGGGGACATTCTGACCTCTTCTGCACCCATGCAGCCCTCTGTATCACGCCTGGTGTTCCAGCAGGCGCCCACCAGCTCAGCCTAATGCTGGTCTGAACATAAGGGGCTCATTTTCTTCTCCTTGCTCATGGGACTTGAAACGTATCAACCCAAACAGCACCCTACACCCAGAGGTTTTGACTTTCAAAACCGGGTCAAGGGGAAGCGAGATAAAAGCAATCGAGGAGCTAAAGAGTCTAAAATTGAAACACATTACCCAGTAACCTCTATCATATTGACTAAAACTCCTGGGTTTCTCATCTCTATCCTATCCCCGCTGACAACATCAACGCTAAGAGCTAAAAGCAGTGGATGGTTTGCGTTTCTCATCTGGTGCTCAATGCAAAGGTGATGTTCTCAAGGCAGTACTGTCTCAGAATGCCAAAGTCGCTGGTGTTCACGTTAAGGATTGTACCACTTGGTGGTCACTTGGAAGGCGCTTCTATTTCTGTGGGACTTCCTTCTGGTTCGGGTATAAATGTTCCTGGGAGGCGCAACAGAAACGCGTTTCGTTTTGATACGGGTCTTAGGCACGAGTTAGAAAACTGCTGACTGTAATGAAAATAGATCAGCACTTAGTAGTATCCAAGAATATAAAAAAATGCAATTCAGAACGTCTTCAACTACATACATATGTGTGTGCATCTATATATAGGTATAAAGGTACAGTACATACATGTATATAAACACAGACACATATACAGAAATATTCACAACTGGAACTCTATTTGAGACTAACCTGAAGTACTGCAGCAGCAGTCCATCCCAATGAACCTGTGATATAGCATTTTCCAACAGCTGGCTCTAATCACAGTGAAATCGTTACCGTACTAAGCTAAACCTTTTGCTAGCCTACCTTTCTGCTATCCTAACTTATCACTATCCTCTCTGCTACCGTAACGAACGTGTCAAAACCACGAGCTCCTATCTGGGGTCTCTCGGAGAGCCCCGCCTAGTGTGAAGCTATGCAGCCAGGGAGCATGCTTGCAGCCACGAGCTCTGGCACCTGCTGATGGTGGTACTTCCTTGGGTGTGAGGTTCAGCAGCTGGAAACATGCCCAAGGCAGAGGGTTATGATGGATCACCGCCGCACGGTTCTGGCTTTGGCTGGCGAGGAGTTCCCTGAAGAGCAGCGATAAAATGATGTGGATGATGCCGGGGGAGATTTCACGGGGCTGACGGCGTCTCCTCCCTGCAGCTTCCAGAGCAGCTCCTCGTTTGTTCTGCTCAGCCGCTTCTTCTCCTCCACTTCTTTCTCGACGTATTCTTGGAGATTGGCGTTCTCCTCTGACAGTTGCCTGGGGAGGGAAGCCAGACAGCACGTGAGGCCCACCAGGCTGGAGGAGGCACGGAAGCACGAGAGGCAGCACAGCAGGAGGCCGCCTACCTCCTTCCACACCACCCCACCTTGTCCCCAGGGCTGCAGCTGGGACACAGCTGTCCAGGTACTTGGCTTGGGGATGTGGGTGCACCCAGAGGCTTCAGGCATCCTCTCCTCATCACTATCTGCTCAGGGCTGGGTTGGTTTCAGCCCTGAGAGCAGTGAAACTTCTTGGATCATCATCTCCCCCCATTCAGCACATGAGGGATGCAAGTGCCCAGCACGGTGCTGTAGCCTGTTTACAGAATCTGTTCACTGGTGCAGCAGTTCCTATCTGGATTGTGCCCCTTAGCCTCAGAGGTTCCAAACCTACCCCTGGGGTGGAGCCCAGGGCCCCAGGTCATTAGACACCTGTGCTTCCCAACCACCTTTGCCCAAAAGCACACCATCACCCAGAGGTGCCTGTTGAGCTGCTCCATCTTCTCCAGAGCGGTGGAGAAGGAGGACATTTAGGCATTTTGCTGAGTAATCAAGGACAAAGCTCTGTTGTCGACTCCAGTGGCAGCTGTAACTCTCACCTTTGCTTCTCAACCCTGCCACCAAATCTGGGCCATGAGGAACAGCAACTGTGAGCTGGCAGAGCACAAGCAAAGAGGTGAGTGCCACTGTACCCCTGACTCTTCCACCCCTCCAGCTGCTGCAGCGTGAAAGGGGAAAGAAGTCTGTGCTCTCTGTGCTCCCTTGTTCAAATGATGCTCTGCTCCATAAATGCCATGTGAGGCTTTGGGTCCTGACCATCCTGACCCTCCATTGCTGGCTGCAGCACCAGGGAAGCCCCCTACAACCCGCTGGCTGCTTCAATGGTGGGATGGAGCAATCTGTGGGCACCAAACCTCATAAGTCTGCTTGCCTCCAGCCAGGTGGCTGTGCTAAAGGAAATGGGACGGTTCAGGCAGATGGTGGGACCTGATGGATGTGCAGCTTGGCCACGTTCTGGGAGCATCATCTGATTTCTGCATCCCCACTGTGCTTGGGTAGGAGCCTGGTCCTGGGGCAATCCAACAGGGGGCTCAGGGCATGTACCTGGCCCAATTACCAGGCAGCTGAAGAGTTTTTAGAAATAAAACCTGACACACAAACACAACCACCCATCACGTATTTCCAGGGTTCTGGCAGCTGAGGATTTCTGCTTCTTTGGCTAAGTTTCCTACAGCAATGGAGCTAAGATGATTGTGCATGTATGTCTGCTTTCCTCCTCCCCCCTCCCCCCGTCAATTTTGAACCACAAAGCAGCATCTGCAGAGTCAGAGGATTTAAAGATATGGGCTGGTAGATTTTGGAAAGCTGCTTGCCCAGTAGAGGAGAAAGATCCTATTCATGATCCCATTAGAGAAACAGCTGTGGTGTGAGCTCACGGTCCAAACAGCGTGAGAAAGTCTGCAGGGAGCACACCCTGGAGAAATAACTCCATAGGAAAGCTTTGCTACACATGGAATTACTTTTTCTTTTGCAGTGCCCAACAAGACAGGCCATAAAAATTATACCCAAAGCCCCACTACAGCCTTTCCTAACCAGCATTTGCTGAGGAAAAAAAAAGGCTCACCAGCCCAAAAGCAGATGTCTCTGTTGACAAGGAACCTTGTAACTCCAGTCAGGTTGTTAGAGCAAACAAAACCAAAGGTAACCCTGCTTGGGTGACGGCAGCACTGTTGGGCTGTCCCTGTGAAACTGCTTTTCCCACTCTCACTACCCCCTGATCAACATGTTTTGTGGCACTGACACTGGGATCAGAAGCAATTGGCAACTTAGGACTCGGCAGCACGTCAAAATCACGGCAATAGTTTCTTATAGGTACGTGACCTTCCTCATGTTAAACAAACCCTGATATAAAAATGATTTGTTGATATAACAGGCAGAGTAGGACCACGCATTTTCAAGAGGAAATACACTTAATTCTTCTCTTTCTGAAATGTGTCAGCCTTGGGCAGTTAAAATCTGCAGCCCCTGTGTAAGCTCAGATAGAGTACAAGTATCTCAGCAAACCTTGTTATGACGGTGTTCTGCTCAATCCTGGCTCTGAGTTCTTCATTCTGCTGTTGCAGCACAGTGATTTTTTCTTCCAGGATTAAGTTTTTCTCAGCCTGCAACAAAATGAGGTTATTTTTTTTTTTTTTGTCTGACCTACTCCATGAAGATTTGTTCTTTATTTGGCCCCAGAGCAACTTCTGAAATCTGAAGATGGTTGGAGGTGGTCATCTTGATTGCAGACGAGGCTTAGAGGAGTGACTCACCCTATTCATTCCGGTGAAGTAGATGTGGCCATCAGCAGGGCTAACTTCATAGAATCAGAGAATCACAGAACCATTAAGGTTGGAAAAGACCTCTAAGACGCTAAGACCACCCAGTCCAACCATCAGCCCATCCCCACCGTGCCCACTAACCATATCCCTCTCTGCCACATCTCCACGGTTCTTGAACACCTCCAGGGACAGTGACTCCACCACCTCCCCTGGGCAGCCTGTTCCAACAAAGCGACAACAGAAGAGGCCAACTCCCACCTCCTCTTCTCCAGACTGAACAATCCCAGTTCCCTCACCTGCTCCACACCAGACTTATGCTCCAGACCTTTCACAGCTTTGTTGCCCTTCTCTGGAGATGCTCCGGAGCCTCCAAGACCTTCTTGAGGGGCCCAAAACTGAACACGGTACTTGAGGTAACTAAACACAGCATTGAGGGAGGCAGAAGTGAAACAGCCCTTTTTTTCTAACTGAGGAGCAGGAGGGTCCTAGTCTCGGCCAGCACCAATAAAACACAATCCCCTGCGGTGCCCTTTGGAGATACATCTCTCTGCTGGTGGCAGTGGCAGCTACAATTAGGTGAAATGGATCCCACCCCACACACAAGCAGTTTTTACTCAGGACAGTCCAAGGACAGAGTTGGAGGATGTCACCAGCAGTGTATTACAGCCCAAGTATGGTTAGAGGCATGCACTGCAGCCTCAGATGCTCTGTTTTTCTCAAGTTTTGAATGTGACATGCTTTATCGCCTTAGTTCTTGCTTTTTTTCCAGCAGTTTGAATGTTGCTGAATTCAACACTTCTGGAAGAAAACAAGATATCGCAAGGGAACCTTATCTCTGTGTGAGCTTGGTTATTGAATTTCCCAATCTGTTAGAAAGAATCAAAATACGGTGCACTCAGGTTAGCAATAACTCACACTTTATGGTGGAGGCATCAGTTTTAAGCAGTGATCGCCAACCTATGCAGGTAGCTGTAACGGATGCTGCTGATTCGGAGGATATTCTGGCTCACCACAGTACATTAGAGCAGATTCCGGCCCCATTTTGAAATGCTTTGAGAGAGGAATCACTGTCTCAGGCACCTTCACTGCTCCCCTAACCTCGATGGTTTTAATAAGTGGTAGCTGTGCCAACACAAAGCACAGGAGAGCTGCATCTCCTTCCCTCCTGAGTGCAACCTTCACTCTCCATCATCCTTTTCTTAATGCCCCTCATTTCCAGCAGGCAAGGAACCAAGCGTGCCCTCGTGTTCTCTGCATGTGCCAGCTGCCTGCCCAGCTTCAGCAGTGTCTTCCAGCCCACCAAATGTGGCCATTCCACCATGCCCTGTGCCACCACTCATGGCTCCTGCTGCATCTCTTCCAGTCTTTGCTGACCACGGCTGAAATACAGAGCATGGAGAGGGCCTCAGGACCTCCAGGAAGGTCCACAATCCTGACAGCACACGCTCAGAGAATCATAGAATGGATTAAGTTGGAAGGGACGTTAAAGATCATCTAGTTCCAACCCCTCTGCTGTGCTTAGGGTTGCCAAATGGGCAAGTTAATTCTGGCAGGCCATCAGCCTTACCCAACCCTGCTCCGTTCAGGGCACAGCCTTCTCAGGATCCTGTCACCCACCTGACCCTGTGTTTTAAATGCCCATCTGCTTCCTATGAGGCACCTATCTCTCAGAGCCTCTGGAGATGCCCCGTAGGTGTTCCTGGCACATATAGAGGCAGATGTTTAAACAGAAAGCAGTTGTGCCCTTGGATCACTGTAGCCTTACTGTTTTACTGTGATAAAGGGCAGGAGCGGAGCTGTGTGCTCTATGTGATTAATTAGCAAAAGCAGCTAAATGACTGCTAAATGTTGACTTTTGTTTTTTCAATATGACTCTACAGTGCATGTTTTTACATGCTGGCTCTGCTTCAAGAGCAGTATATTGGAAGGAGCAAAGTTAACAGATCTCAGCTGCAAGGAGACATTTTTCTCCACATCCACTTATTCAAGCATCTGTTCAGCAAAATAATCCTCTGAGTTCTCAAATTTCCCCGTAAATGGAAACAAATCTTGCTGAATGCTGTGCTGAACCAGCTGTCCCAGCTCCCCAGCTGAGGTAATGCCTCATCCTGTCACCATACTACACACTCACTGTCACTGTAGGTTATTCCTCACAAAATGAATCCCCTTTCCAATAAAAAGTGTAACTGATGGTGAACCAGAGAGTTCCTCATCAGGGATCTGCACAAGCAAAGGATGAGAAAACAGTGTAGGCTGCAGGAAAGCATTACCTCAGAGCTCCCCTAGAGTCAGTTTTGCTAGGGACTGCTAGCTGAATATTGCTTATTCACCAGCAGCAGCAGGCCACAAATGGCTCAGCCTTCCCCTCTTTGCCTTCCCAGTCCTAAATGGCACCTGGCTCTTGCAGGGTGATGTACAACGTTAAACCCTGGAGGACCACAAAGCTCCCCTTCTTCCATTCTTCCTATGCCCCACACCTTATAATCTAATGCATAGGCTGAGCAGGTAGCAATGTATAAAAGCAATACAGGCCAAGAGATGTGTGGGAGATGTCAAAGTATCGTGGGTAGGTGAAGGGCTGGGAAAAGATCCCAATTTCTGAGTGAAAATCTGAGATGTTATAGTAGAAGCAGCGACGTGCCTGGCTGTGGAAGAGCACAACAGATAGCCATTCATGAACCTCCTTAACTACGTCTTTCCCAACATGTTCTTTTCTCACCCCTTTTTAAATTCATCTGCTCTAACCAAACTTTGCTACCTCTGTGATGTCTCCTCCAAAAGAAAAAATGACAACTCACTTGTTTTTCTAGCTCCATAATCTTCTTCTCCTGTTCATGAATCTGATGGTTCTTCAGTTCCAGAACGTGTTTTAAGCTCTTCAGATCTTTTTCTAAGTGCAGATAAGGAGCTTGCGCAATCTAGGAAATACACCAGCAATTTGTCTATGTCAGCCATCAGCGTATCTTCGGCCATTAGGTAAAGTTTCCCCAGTCTACCCAATGGTTTAGGACTCCTGGTGCTGTGAAAGGCAGATGGAGGTGGGCCTCCCCAGCTGATCTGAACTCTGATATTCTCTCCTGGCACATCCTTTTATCTGGGCAGCCACTGGTACCTTTCTTTTGACCAGCCTCGTGGTTAGAAGGATGGGATGCTGCTGATTCATGGTTTTCTGGATTTCTTTGACTGTAACTCACACCAGTGAGCTGGCTTGGACTAAAAGGCATTGACATCACGGCGACACAGCAGAATTTGCCCTGTCATTATGTTAATTAAGCACTGCAGCAGGCATGAAAGGCACTGATGCTACCTGCTTGCACGGCCAAGTCAGTTGCAGACATTGATGCTCCTTTCCTAAGGAGTTTTCCCACCTGAAAGCTTCTAGAGGCCCTCACTCTACCCTACTATATCCACCCCCTGTCCCATTCTGTCTTGCTCGTGGGGCTGCGCTGTGAACATGTTGAAATGACCCAAATTAAAGAAAACTTTTTAGAGAGGCTCATTTCTGGGTTCTTTCATTTCAGATAAATAATTGCAGCAAGCATTCTTGCACACTGTAAATTACCAGCTTGGTCCCAGTAGACAGCAGTTCAATAAATATTTAACGATGTGACAGGTCTGTCCACATAAGCCCAAGAAAAAAATGAGGGAATGCAGAGAGCATCAGAGAAGTTGGCCCAGAATGTGAATAGAATAAATGTGACAAGACAAAAAGGAAAGTGAGAGAGAAGAAAAAGGAAAAGACGAACTAACAGCAAAAAGGACATACGAGATAGAGTTCGGGGAATGTCTTGGAAACAGAGCTACATATGCTGGGTGAAAGAATAGAGGACAGAAGGAAGACAATGGACAATGGCCCCGTGCTGGGGTGTATTCAGGACAAGGCTATCAGTGCTGATTTTTCCACAGTGTTCAAGATTTGGGGTCCTGGTCGGGGCATGAGCCCCAGTCCCTGGGGTATGATCCCATTGCTAACCCTGATGTGTGCCTTACACAGAAGCACATATCACGATGGCCGTATAATGATAGTTGCCACCTACCTTCAGCTGTTCCTCAGTGTTTTTCTTCAGAGCCTCCTCAAATCGGTCTGCTTTGGCCTTCAGGGACTGGTTCTGGAAGGTGAGGGTGTCTATCTGGTCCTGCAGGGGAGGAGAAATGACCACATCACCATGTCATCAGTCACCCCTCTCACATCCACACAAGCCAATCTGCACTGTGCAACCACCAGGGGAGCTGACCAGGACTCAGAAACCACTGCCAGGTGAACTTTTTATGTAAGGCCACTTGAATGTACGGTGAGGTTTTCATAACGAAGTGCCTCGGGGAGGCCTGAGATCCCTGCAATGCCTGCAGCTAGATGACAATGGCTGGCACTGCTCCATTACATGTCTTCAATGCTAAATCACCCCGCCACCTTGGCGTGAATAAGAACAACCACACCTGCCTTGAGACAGCTGGCATTTATACTGCAGGCATGAGAGAGATCTGCTGTGCAGTTCCTACAGTCTGAATGGGGGTGGAGGAGATACCCATCGTGCTTCCTTCACCTCTATAGGCAACATTCCAGCCTACCTGGGGGCTTCTGATATGATAATAAGCAACGATGAGTTAGCAGAGTGGGCTTTGAATGACATCTCAGAGCCTTCCACGGGAACAACGTGCTATTTTAAGCAATCTTATTTCCGTTCCCATGAAAGGCATTCCTGTGCCTACCATACAGCCCACACCTGTAAAAGCTGCAGTTGCTGTGAGGCCACATTTAGTGCACACTGCAGAATAGGCTGATACGCCTGGAACTGTAAAAGCTGCATGAGGTGTGACAAGTGCTGCATGCAACAATACACACCAGTTGGGGTTTTTCTACCTTGTAATTAATCTCTGCCTGGACAAACAAACCGAGCTGGCACTATGTACTCAGGCATCTTGTTCACACACGGTTTCCAAAGCTAACATGGACCCCAGATGCATTTTCCTCCCTGTAGGTTTGCCTGCTTTTCTCTTCCAGACACAGTATATTTGGAATCAGCCAAAGCAGGGAGAAAAGCCCAAGGGGCAGCTTGGCTGCTCATCTCATTTGGGACAGGTGGAGCAGAAGAGGCCCTTAGAGAAGTTGAGGTATCCCTGGCACAAGGGTTCCTGTGCTGAAGGGATGTATAGGGACAAAGGGGAGCAGTGCCCTCACAACGGGCACCACAAACTACAGCTGGTAAGATTCAAGGGCCCGCTGTGCTCTGCAACACCACTGCAGGGTGGGAAGTAACAAAACTGCTCACCTGCAGCGACAGCCGCAGCTTTTCAAAGTTCTCCTTTAATTGTGTTTTCTCCAGTTCATGAGCAGCAACCAGTTCTGGGGGAGACACACAGCCATGACATTGCTAAGTGAGGTCCAGCAAAGCAGGGTCTGAGGGCACAGAGACTGGGAGCCAAGCACCGCTTTGGGAAGCAGTTTTAGGGCACGGAGGTTGAGGAGGAAATCAGCAGTAACACACCATAGGATTCTGGGAGAACTGTTTTGAGGATCAACTGATTCACAACCGAAAGTTAAGAAACAAAGTGGAATAGTTTAGCCTCCAACCCAACGGTATGAAACTGGCACTCGGTACTCAATACTCGGCGTTCAGCATTAACTTTCTAGCACACAGACAACCCATTCTGTGTCTGTGCCCCCAGCTCACGGGGCTCTGCCCTCTCAGCATCCCTTCCTGACGACAGCACCACTGCTGCTCTCCGAGGCTCTGCGCAGCGGCTGCAGTACTGCTTGCGGGCACAGGAGGGCATCCGGCACCCACAGCAGGAGCAGGAGCACACTCTTTGGCCTTAATAACCATCTTCAACTTTTATCATCAGAAAATACTAGCAAAAACGCATAGACAAGCGCATCCTCAAGCAAGGAATAGCTTTTAAGCACCAACACTGAGAGATGTGCAGTAAGCTCTAGCATCCCGAGTGCCCAAGGACTGGGCTCAGTGACACAGGATCCTCAGAAAAAGTCTGTTGGTGAGGTGAGGCGGCATCTGGACTCAGTAACCCACGGGGAAAGCTTTGTCTTTGTCCCAGAGACCACGCAGACACTCTCAGGTGCAAGCTGAATGCTGTACGCATTGCATGTGGCTCTCCCTCACCCCCTAGCACAGAAACACGGAATCATGGAGTCACAGAATGGGTTGGGTTGGAAGGGACCTTACAGCCCAACCAGTTCCGGCCTCTTGCCTCGGGTAGAGACACCTCGTATCAGATCAGATCAGGTGCCCTGGCCTTGAATGCCTCCAGGGATGGGGCACTCACAGCTCTCTGGGCAGCCCATACCAGGGCCTCACTGCCCTCTGAGTGAAACATTTCCCCCAACATCTAAGCTAAATCTCCCGTCTTTTAGTTTAAAGCCACTCCCCCTTGTCCTATCACAAACCTGGTGGTTCACACAACACAGACCAACGCAGCTTTTCTGCATCAGATCCTCCGGGGGAAGAAACTCCAGGCTTACACAAACGCACTGACTGTTTCCTGTTGTGGAGTAACCATTAGGTTGTCCTTGGCTTACCTCGGATCTCGCAGTTGTGCTCATCCTGCAGTACAGCAAGGGCGGCGGCGTGGTTGTTTTCCAGCTGTAATATTGAAGCTTGGTGGGCAGCTGTGATGTCGGACACCTGTTCAATGACAGCGGATGGAAACACGGGCACACGGTTAGACGTGCTGCAGCACACTGACAAGCCACTGTTAGACAGCTGCAGTGAGCTGGAAACAGCAAAGGGATCTACTGAGTGTGACACTCCCTGTACACGAGCCAGGCTTATTCATTACGAAAGAGGCCTGTTACCTCCTTGAGCGTCAGCATTACCTCCACTGCTGCTCGTCGCTTTTCTCTTCCAGTTTTAAAATGATGAATGAGGTACATAAGAAAGCACAAAGCAAAAATGTGAAAAAAAGGCTGCGTTCAAAAATCTCAGCATTCAATTAATCTAAATTGCATTCATAGCCTGGCTCCCTCTGACGGTCAGATACACTTGCACAGTTCAGAGTAATCCTACTTTTCTCTTTGTGGCGCTCTGCTGCAGTGAGTTTAATTGCACAGTCTTGAATTATCTTTCATGGAAAGTGCCTATGAATTATTCATAGTTGTAAAATATTCATTTCTTGAGAAACACTAAACTTATCATCAGTTTAAAAATGAATCACAATCTATCACACTTCTACTTGAAAATGAGCATCCTACAAAGCCATCGATACGCAAGTTCCAAAGTCCTCCTGAATGCTCTTCTTTGAGTCCACATCCAATAAACTGATGAAAGACATGACAGCACCTGCTCTGATCTGCAGAGATTCCTTCTTCACTTCTAACCTGGCACTGAACTCTGAGTGTGAGGAAGACCCACAGACTGAGTTGTTGAGGGGGTTTCCAGTAGCAGAGAAAGCTCCCTGCATCCTGTCCTGCAGCCTGCTCCTACTCCCAGCCCAGCTCTGCAGTTCATAGGAAACAAAACGCTTTATGAACCAGAGAAGAAAGTAAAAGTCCCCTGGTTTCTGACTGATCCCTGCAATCAACTGGCAGTGAACAGCCTTGCAAAGTTTGCTGACTACGAGACAAGCACAGCATAACCTGGAACAGCAGCTCCTCTGCTCTCAGTCTGAGCGGGAGAACAGTCCTGCCTCCTTGTCTACACAAAGCTCAGCTCTGCAGCAGCACAATTCAGCAGCAGTGTCCATGTGGCTAAGCAAACACGGCCCACCTGCATCACCTCTGTTCTGCTTATGGTCATATCATAGAATCATAGAATGGCCTGGGTTGCAAAGGACCACAATGATCATCGAGTTTCAACCCCCCTGCTATGTGCAGGGTCGCCAACCAGCAGACCAGGCTGCCCAGAGCCACATCCAGCCTGGCCTTGAATGCCTCCAGAGATGGGGCATATTTCTAGAAGGGATTCACCCTGCAGAGAGAGAGATCCAAAATCAAGGCTGGAAGCAAGCTCCCTGCCAAGCAGCTCAATGACCCAAGGTCTGAAGTTCAAACTTCACTCACTGGGCTCTTTTATTCAGCAGCCATCCAAGTGGGAACAAAGTGGGACTTCCAGCTCTGGAAAGATGACCATTAGAGGGAATGACACCAGAAAAGCCTTGGAGTTCACCCCCAATTCCTTAGGGTTTCAAGTATTCGTCAGAGCAGCTCTGAGTGTTACCATCAATGACCTGATGTGCTTTTCCAGATTTTGTAATCACAGTGAACTCATTTCCTATACACACTGCCTGTGATATCTGCACACTGTCCGTGATATCTGGCAACGCACAGAATCGGGCTGTTTGGTTTTTACAAAGAAACAGCTGTTCATTGCAAAGTCACTTTTTTGTCCGCTGTTGTGCTGAATATGGGTAGATACTGCAGCCAGGCACATCTCCACTGAAATAAATGTTATTTCACTGCGTTTATCTGTCAAACATATGTATTGGATCACCCAACAGGAGCAGTATTTCATATCAGATTGGAGAAGGCTATCTCTTAGAATGAAAAACAGGCATTAAACATGAAATTTAAAATTACACAAATCCATTCTCTTCAAACTGTGGGAGACAACTAAGAAGAGAAGAACTGTTCAGAGAACAACGTGGAACTCAGCTTGTTGATGTACTGCATGGGTGAGCAGGGCAGTGGGGGTTAGATGACCCAGTGGGCTACTATTGGGATATGAACTATCACTTGGCTTCTCCCAGTCTGCATGCCTCATGTGAGCATTGCCACATTCCTTAACTCACCCTTACTTAACTCCTTACTCATGCTCTAATTGCTGCTCAACCCAGCAGCACCCCATAGGAACAATTAAAATCAACTCCAACACCCTCAGAAGGTGAAGGCATCTCCTTTCTCCGCCACAATCCTTGTCAGGTTATTTATCTCTAAGGCCAATTAAATATGCTCCAGTTTTCAAATGGTCTCCAGGGCTTTTTTCTGTCTTCTGAATGCTTTATATTCCCATCCCAGATGTCTCCTTTTAACCTTCCCGTGTGACCTCCAGCCTGCAGTTTTCATAGCAGATTGTCTACTTGGCAGCTGGAACCAGATCTCTTGGATCACATTCCAACCCTGCCACTAACTTACTCTGTAAGCTTGATCAACTCACTAAAATCCTGTGTCACAGTTACTTCTGGCAATAAAGAAGAAATTCATATGGGATTTTTAAGGATTAATAAGCCAAAGTGACTTAGTTTTCAGGCAACTTGGTTCTGAGGCTAACACAGTTCTCCTTGCCCTATTCCAGGGCAAGAGGCCAAGAAGTGCCACTGGTGAGCAGCTTTCCAGCCAGGTTCTGATAGCAACGAACACAGGATGGGTGTACAGCTGAGTATGAGTCAGGAGGGAAAAACTACTAAAACTCATCATGAGATGCTGGAAGAACAATGGATTGCAAAGACAGAGATAGCAGGCTTACAACAGAGGTTCTGAAGCAATAGAGAGAAAAGTTTGCTCCGCTTCCTGTAATTCTGGGAACTAAGAGTTCTGGAGCAAACCAAAGGATTGGAGGAGGGAGAACTACTCGCCCCACCGAAGGAAAGATGCACTTCCATTGTTTCAGTGTGGTGATTAATAGCACTGCAACAGATGAGGACACGAGAAAAGTAAGTATACTGGTAGTGAAGTGACCTGTGTAACCCACACTGCAGTGATCAGCCTGAGGGGAATAAAATCACCATCCACCCTCGTGGTCCTGGGAGCTTGGAGCAGCACTTCAAAGAGAAGCAGAGACAAGTCATCAGCTCTCCTAGCAAAAAATTAACTTGCAGAACAAATTCCTTCACAAATGCTAATGCCTGATGATCCAGGAGGGGCAAGGCTTGCAGCTAGAGCTGGTATCTCTTTCAAGGCATGCTGGCACACTTAACACAGCGAAGGGGATTAAAAAGCCAAAGCTTTTGGGAACGCCACCCCCTCCTTTATAACATAACCCAAAGCAGAAAATTTGAGGGGTTTTGTAAGAAAAATGTCTGTCATAAACTAAAATGAGAACCAAGAGACATGGTTCAAGAACAGACACTATGCACTTACAGAGAAAGACTGTGAAAACTCTAGTGTAGGGCACAAAAAACTATTTTACAGCATCTTCCAGAGCATCTTTAAAAATCAGTGCAGCAGCAGAAAAAAGGCAGTTTGCCTGGGACAAAAGAGCTTGGTCACATAAAGCCTTTGTATTGCACTTTACAAGCCCTGCAAATCAATAACAGCTAACAGGCACAGCAATTAAAATGGGTAAAATCCAGAGACAGAGCTTCAGGCTCCCCCCCGAGGAATTAACTCAAATCTTTACATGGGAGAAAGAAGAACCATCCCCATAAAAATATGTTTGCTGGAATCAGATGTCAAAGATTATGGGTCCACTGATAGCAGAGTGAACAAACAAGAAGCAAGCTGGCAGCTTGGGGTGGGAGACGTGGGGAGGGAGGTTCTGCCAACAGCTCCCTTTTGAGGGAAGGCTACAAAGGAGCCCATACCACTGCTCTACTGCAGAGCCCAGTGGCACACAGTGCTCTTGTCCCCTCTACCTGCATGGTGGCACCTGGGGTGGCAGGGGCACAGGCTGGGATGCAGTGTGTCTATCTGACATGGCTGTCTGATCCATGTACCTTATCACTGGCATTACACTGTAAACACAGCACAAGAGACATAAAATTGTCATCATCTCAGTTTGTATTTTCACCTGTCTCAGCAGTTTTACAGGGCATAAAAGGGCTCATTTCCCTTTTTATAAATGTTTGAGCTTAAAGACTGTGGACTGCAGCCTCTGCTGTGCCCCAACCCACTGTTTTCATAGAATCACAGAACCATTAAGATTGGAAAGACCAATAAGATCATGTAGTCCAACCATCAAACCATGCCTGTGACTGCTTTAGACCATGTCACTCGGTGTGACATCTATCCTTTCCCCTCCCTTGAGCTAAATGCAGAGCTGTAGGAGCTTCAGCTATGGCAGCACAGTGCTACACCAACATTTACCCCTTAATCCTGCTAAACTATCTTGGGCACAGGCTTTGCTGATGAGGCTGGCTCACTTCCAAAGCAAGCCCTGTCACCATCCAAGGAGAAGGGGGAACAGTGTGGGAGATCTGCACTGCAGAGTGTTGCTGACAATCTACATGGCCTCAGAAAGGGAAAAAAATCACTCCCACCTCCAGCTGCTGTGGGCATTTGTGAAATACCCAGGTTGGAGAGTACATTCCTTGCAAGCAGGGTCCTGCTGGCTAGGCTCAAGCTTTGCAAAGGCGACTTGCCCTTGTGCTGCTCTGGGTGCAAGGATGCCCTGCCCATAGCAGCAGGGTCTATGGCATGTCACAGCTTCACAACACAGATTGCAGAGCATACCTGAGTGCTGCAAATACTCACGTGAGAAAAAACCCTCATGAACTGTGGTGCTGAGCAATGTCTAAGAGTTGCAGCTGGAAAAATTAGAATTGTACCCTATGTTCACTGAGTACAATACAAAGTGCATGAAAAGACTAGCTGAAGGCAAAACTGGCATAATCTACAGCAGGGCACTCTGCCACCATGAGGTGCTCATGCAAGGATTATGGTGATCACTCACTCCAGCCATTAAAAATAAGACTAAAGTAGCTGTTTGTGGGAGCCTTCTTCCCTACCTACATAAAAGTTGCAATGCAAGGAGAAGTGTTTGTTTTGTACAGTCTAAGAGTAGTCTGAATGGTGGAGAAGAAATCAGGGAACCTGGAGTGTATCACCCACTTGATATTTAGGTTATGCGTTACATGGACCCCATCACTTCACTGTATCAGCAGTGGCATTTGAAAGAATGAGGGATGGGGTTCTGTTGGCCTTACTTCTGCATAAAAGATTCTTGCTCAACCATTGGTTTCATATAAGTTGACTAGAACAGGTGAGATGGGGAGTAAGTAGGTGGTAGGTGTGGGGAGAAAAGCTAGTATAATTATTTATGTTAGTTGTAAAGCATCAGGAAGCATGTTAAGAAAACACATGGCAATGCAGCATGCAACCATACTGAAATGCCATTAAGAATAATAGGAGGGAAATGCCTCCTAGAGATAGTTTGGAATATATTCTTCTAGTCATTGGTTTGCTACCAGTGTCTTCATGTTGGAGACTGCCTACGTGTTTCATTACCTGAACCCACTTAGAACAGGCATGGTCTGCTTTTCAGAAGCAAGCAGGCTAGAACTGACCTGGTGCAGATGCTGAGACTTGATTATCTCCAGCTGCAGCTTGTGCTGCTCCTGCAGGCTCTCTATCTTGGCGCTGTAATCCTCGTGTAAACGCTGCTCCAGCACCTGCAGCTCCTCCTTCTGCTGCCAGCGAAGCTTTCTCGCCTCCTCCTCTAAGCGCCTCTCCAGATCCTCCTTCTCGTCTTGTAGTTTCTTACATCTTGCTGTGTTGATGGCTGAGGACACAAAAGTATACAGTCAGGCTCTGAGCTCCTTGGGAGCAAGGGTGGCATCAGCTCTGTAAATCACTGAGCACAGTGGTTCTTGCCAACACTGGGCCTCCCCAGAATCCCAATTGTAAACAGGCTCTCATAATCTCCTCTGTCTTCCTCCCTTTGACACACATACACAAGAGTATTTATTTGAATAGAGGCATTGGCAGAGTCCTGCAAATGCCCATGCAAAACTGGGGTCTGGAATAATAAAAAAAACAAGGAATTTCATGGACCTCCATTCCCTTGCAGGAATGTCCCCCTTCTGGCCAGCACAGTCTTGGACTAACAAATCAAGTCTTTGGGGCCTCTACTTTGTCTTGGATGGTAAAGACAGCACACGTGACAATCACTTGACACAGAGCCTTTCATCTGGGACAAGAGATTTTCCTTATCTCCTTTCCTCAAGCCATAGCCTTGGCCATAGTCCCACTTGCAACAACATACCAGGGAAGCAGAAGACCTATGGGCTCTTGAGTTGCATCCTATGCATGTGTTATTTTCCATCTGTTGGAAGCTATTCACCACAGGCCTATCTCTTATACTAGCTCCATCAAGGATCTCTTAAAACCATTAGTTTTTACTTGCTTAAATATTTTTACATTCAAACAACTATCTTGTGTGTTCCATGGAACCAGAGTGCTACTACTGAAGGCAATCAGAAAGTGTTCATGTTTTACTCTTGTGAACCAACCCAGTGGCAACGTCTCTGAATTCACAGGCATGTCTGCAACTTGTTTTGGGAGGTGCAACTCCAGCATCCCAACAAGTCAAGAATGCTTCAATCTGTTTCCCCACTTGGTTCCTCCTCTGTATTGTTCCTGGGTCCCAGGACAGCAGTGTCACAGAGAACTCCTCAGCCTTTATTTTGCTACCAAATGGTTGCTGTCAATTCAGACACTGAAGGCTCGATACAAGTTAAGTCAAAGAGCTATCGGGAAAGAAGTGATTAAAATTATCATGATGATAACACTCAGAACACCACCACAGAAGAAGATGTGTTTTAGATGGCACTGCAAGTCCTTCTTTCTGACTTAGGTCCATAGCTGGTTTAGAAAAATACTGAGCTTTTGAATATACTGTGTCAGCCACTTATCCTCCCTTTGCCCTTCAAAATGCACAGACACGTATGGCCTTGTAAGTCAGCGCAGCGGAAGTAGCTGCCTCTCTGGGCAAACAATTTCAGAATGTTTCCAAAACATTGATCCGATTGACTGCCATTTTTTGGTTCCTGGAAGCAGAAAATCATGTGTTTTCCTGTCTTTTTCTACAGTGGCATCAGACTAAACTCTAGTCTGCTCTGGTGTGGTCTCACCTTGTGCTCTCTGTACAGTTTTGGGCACCATAGCCTAAGAAGGACATCAAACTATTAGCATCCACAGGAGGGCTACAGAGATGGGGAAGGGTCCAGTGGACGAGGTGTGTGAGGAGCAGCTGAGGCCTTTGGTGTGCTCAGCCCAGAGCAGAGCAGGCTGAGGGGAGGCCTGATGGCGGCTGCAGCTCCTCACAGGGAGCGGAGGGGCAGCGCTGAGCTCTGCTCTCTGTGACAGCGACAGGGCCCGAGGGAACGGCATGGAGCTGCGTCAGGGGAGGGGCGGCTGGGGGTGAGGGAAAGGGTCTGCACCAGAGGGTGATGGGCATGGAACAGCCTGCCCAGGGCAGTGGGCACGGCCTAAAGCTGCTGGAGCTCAGGGAGCGTTTGGACAGCGCTCTCAGATATTGGGATTGGATTTGGGGTGGTGCTGTGGAGCCACGAGTTGGACTTGGTGATCCTTGTGGGTCCCTTTCAGTGTGGGATATTCTGTTAAACACATTTATTTTTCCAAGATAGCAACAGTTTGTCTAATTGGCCTACTGCCGTGAGCACAGCCCAAGTTAGATGTGTCCATGCAAGGTACTTACCCATCTGAGTAACATCCAAACTTGCTCACTATGCCTAGACTCTAGACAGACATTGCTGCTTTGGTCCTGTTCTGATCCTGACGTTTTCTGAAGCATTAAATGGACACTGTGCCCCTTTCAGGTTCTCTGCTCCCTACAGAAAGTGGGGCTGTAGCAGGGAGTTCAGCACTGCAGCAATGCCACATAGAAAGCTTTCCCACCTACCTCACACCTCAACTGGATTTATACGGTCATGAACTGTCCTGTCTCTGTGGTTTGGCTTATAGCTGTACACTCTATCTCTTACTTTTGCTGTAACAATTCCACTTAGTGTGCAAAGCTACCACAGAGCCTGCAGCTCTGGATTCAAAATAATTGAAACTTACTCAGGCTTTAAATTGGAGCTGCAATGAAACCCTTCTCTTCGTAGCCTCTCTAATGAGATTACCCAGCGCACAGGGAGGGCAGGCAATGAAGTAACATGTTCTAACCAAAGTAAAGTTGATCTGTAACACTTCCCAGAACATGAAACTCTTTCCATCACCTAAAACACAAAAGTGCTCATGCTTTGCGAATCAAAGTCTGATGCAGGTGCAAAATGGAGGAAAGAGGGCAAGTGTGTCTGTGTGGCACATCCCCATGTAACCCACATGCTAAAGGAGACAGATAATGAGGCCATTTCCCAGGAAATTTGCCCTGTGCTGAATATAAAACACCTCAAACAGAAAACAGCAGCCATGCTGGGTTACATGGGAGCAGGTGCCATTGCCTCCCTGCTCCCTGAGCTGCTCAATTTCCCAGTTAGAGTGTGCAACAGATAAGCAGAACTCAATTCAGGCCAGGTTGGGAAGGTGAGGGAGAGGGAGATGTCACTGATGGACCTGCAGAAAACCAGAGCTGGAGCCCAGCCTTTTTGCATTGCAGGGTCACCCCATGGGAGCTGGGGGCTGATGTCATATGTACAGGGACCGCCTGCTCCTGACATGAGAAATGGGCTCTGCATCCAACAGCCATAACAAATTGTGTAGACTGCGCCCTTACTTCTGACCCTTAGCCACAGAACCACAGACAAATCACAGAGCCCTTGTTTGAGTTCAGTGTCCTCTGACTGGGAGGCACATCCAGAAGGAGCTGGCACTCAGGCTTTCAAATTCTTGCAAATTCACAGTGCAAATTTTAAACCTGACGTCTGATTGTCTTCCATTTATATAGGCATTTATGCACCTCCACACCTCCCAGCTCACTTCACATGTCATTTGTCTGACAGCAAAGGAACACGCAACTCTGACATTTAATTTCCACTAGTTCGAGGGGAAACAGAAGATGTTCAACACCTCTTTTTTTCCAGGAGCCTCAGTGTTGCAGCTGAAAAGTGCTTATATGTATTATTTATAAAGATGGGTGTCTTGATGGTAGAACGATTGCTTGTAGTGTTTTTCTAGCCTTGTTATTTCTAGTAAAATACATGAGCAAACCTTTTTGTATAAAATAACGAGTTCCTTGGTGCTTATAAAGCTGTGGATGCACACATTCCTCTCCAAGCTGAGAAGCAGCACTTTTCTATTTCATGGCATGATGAGGTGTGTGACTCCACAACAGTGCTAGAGGTAAAGGTGGAGGGTGTCACCCAAACCTAAACATCCTGCCTGGGTCCAGAAGGGTACAGCCCACAGCGGACACTGTTTTACACACGTGGATGTCTCAGATTCCCTGGGGCATCTCAAGCAGCACTGAGCACCTATTTCTGGCCTAGATCTTTGTTGCCTAAGATGGGATTAGATACCCAGCTCACATGTAGACATTTAAAATGAGGTGAGTAATTACAATTATAGGGACGCTCCTGGACACTGGCCTGTCAAAGCTGGACCACCCTCCCTGAGTGTTGCTCTCTCTTCATTGACTGTATAGAGAACACCAAGAACCAGCCTGCACCACACATGCAGTGTTACACTATCCCAATTAGAGCTATCATCTATACAACCAAACAGTAGACCAACCACCGGTACCAACCTTGACTACTCTAGCCTAGTTTTACTGATTCATCCAGACATTTGTATCTGTGAGTCTTACATGGTGAACATATACATGAGAAATCCAGAATTTCTGACCAATGCTCAAGCTGTTCATCTGGGCTGATTACTTTTAAATTAATGAGAGTCTGCTTATCAAAGTGACCGAGACAAGTCAGAACTACACCTTGGCTGTAGTCAAAATAACTAACTGGTTCACTCTGTACCTTTTCCCTAAATGTTAACTCCAACTGCCTATGATTGCATATGTCAAGTGACTGTTTTATTCTTTATTTGCATAAAGCTTGGCAGAATAGGTGAAACTTTGGACAACGTAAAGATTCATCTGAGAATGAGAGCAGCATAACCCTCATATTACGCAGGTGGGATATACGTCTCCACTAGCACCCAAAGCTTGCTTGAAGAGGTAGGGCTTCCAAATGAGAAGTGAATATACAACAGACAGCTTCAGACATGCCCTTCCTAAGCACCTGTAGAAGCAGCTCCTCTGTGAGAGTGATGCTGAGAATGGATGAAGTCAAATATCAGGACGTAACAGTAAATAATATTTTGCTATTGCCGCAGTATCCTTTGGCAATGGGGACAAAAAATGTCTCTCTGAAATGGCAATCAGCCAAAATATTTCAGAGGGACACAGCAGGGAGCACAAGCAGCTGGGCATCAGAAATGGGTTGTGCTCAGCTTTTCTGCAATGAGTCGTCAGAGGCAAAGCAAAGGCAAAGCACGGCCCTCCCTGCTGGGAAGGATCTACAGCCCTGTCTCCCTCAAGGGGAGGCAGAGCCACTCTGGGTTTACCAAGTTCCACATGACACAATTCCATACAATCATCTGAGTTGGAAGAGAACTTTAAAGGTCATCTAGTCCAATTGTCTGCAATAAGCAGGAATACCTACAGCTCCATCAGGTGCTCAGAGCCCCATCCAGCCTGGCCTTGAATGTCTCTAGGGATGGGGTATCCACCACCTCTCTGGGCAAATTCTTCCTTATATCCAGTCTAAATCTCCCCTCTTTTGTTTGAAACCATTTCCCCTTGTCCTATCACAACAGCCCCTGCTAAAGAGTCTGTCCCCTTCTTTCTTATAGCTCCCCTTTAGATACTGAAGGGCCACTCTCAGGTGGATTTATGAAGAGCCACTTGTTTAGTAGAGATGCTATACAATCAGTTTCAGTGCATCGTAATGGACTTGTCTACACAACAACAACAAAGTGAAATCACAGAATCCCCTTGCCACTGGGCTTCAGAAGACACTTTGTCCCATGTATGCAGGCTACCCAGGATCAGATCATAGGGAATATGTGACTTTGCGTAAACTGAGAGAAGAACTTTTGTTGTTATTTTGCTTGTGCTACTTACCGACTTCATCCCTGATCTTTGTAAGCTCAACTCCTAGCTCGTCTATTTTCACAAGAGCATTTTCTTTCTGTTTAAGGGAAAAAAAAAAAAGAGAAATATGTATATAGTCCCCGGGTTTATCCCAGATAAGCACTTTCACATGTTCACTTAGAAAAGCAGATTAGAATGATTCCTCAGAGTTTTGGGGGCGGTGGGGTAGGTAGGGAGGATTATAATGAACTCATTCAGTTTTTCAAGCTTAAAAGCCACCACTCATTGGCCACAAATACCTTTGTTTGGCAGGAATACATATACACAAAGCCATGTGCTCATGACAGCAGTGAATACACTAATTACTCCCCTGTGTCTAAAAAGACTTGTCTACTATTTGCTGTTCAATCTGGCTTACAGCGGTTGGACAACACGTACAGGATGATACTGTTAATTCTGTTTGAACACTTTCATCTACTTGTGCCTGCATCTGTCACAGTAATATGGTAACAGAATAGTATGTTCACCTTGTTGAATTTGCAGAGCAGATTACTGCACTTAAACCATTCTAGATATGGTGGGCATAGCCTACACAGACAGACACCTCTCATGGCATGACACTCATGCCTATTTCCACACTTCCTTCTGACTGTTTTATTGTCCAAAAAGGATACGAGCTCCTTTTCTTGACCTGTCTCAAAAGAAATCTGAATACTTAAGGCATTAAAACATATGAGCTGGACAAAGGAAAAATAAACCATATTTACATTAAGGATGCTGAGGTTTCATTACTGAAATGTTGGACTTTGATAGTGAATATGTCACAAGCGCTGTGTAAACTGACAAAGAAATGCCTCAGGAAAAACTATCAGAGTTCATTGGTTTAATGCAATAAATCCCAGCATATTGGTATCAGCATGAAGGTGTTTGAAATTGGAAAGGTCCTGAATCAGATTAGGGAGAAGGCAAAGGGAAGTATCCTTTGTGTAGACATGCTGGTCATGTCACTCACGGTTAGGAAAGCTGAGTGAAGCTGCTATAAATGTGTCCCAGGCTAGAAAGGCTAATGAATCTCTAAAGGATACTATGGAAAAATCACATCCAAGAAACAAAGCAGTGTAGTAGCAAACGGAATTTAAAAGATGAAATGAGCAAACGAGACCAATACAAATCTAATGAAAGTGGAATGAAATTCAGAGCCTAACGTTTCTCTTTGTTTTCCCTGTATGTAACTTCAACTCCGTTAGGAGAAACACAGAACTGCTTTCATTGTGGTAATACCAGGAAATCGTAACCCGGGATTTGAAGTAATCCTTTACACGGTGCCATTTTGGGGCGACTTCTACCAGTTCCAAGGAACTCGCTTCCCAGAAAATGTTACTGTAAACCAAACGGTCGGTGGACCTGATGGGCAGAGCCAGCTCCATACACTGACACTGCTGACTAATGCACAGGGCATCGCCTGCCAGGACTGCAGAGTCCCCAGACTGCATTAGGATCAGAAGTGCTTTTTGTTTTGATTTCCTTTGCTTTAGTTAAAAAATAAATATGAATAAAGAATAATAATAAAAAAAGCCTTGAAGAAACAAAAAGGTCCGGATTAAAATAGCCCGGTATGTGCCCATGTGCCCCTTGCACAGATGCAGAAAACAGCATTCTTACAGAGATAACGTTTCCCCTTTTGGAGAGTATCTCTGCATCTGCCCACGCTGCCCAGTAGCTCCCTTGGAGTCAGGAAGCGTTCCTGACAGGCTGCCAAGAGTGGTGCCCTTGGAGGTATGTGCTCAGGGATACATTGGATATGGGACTCGTAGATGGGGAGCACCCGCTTAAGTTACCCACTCCCACAAAGTGAAACAACTTACAGCAAGGAGGCTCTGAGCCCCGTATAGATCATTGCCAGCACCTACAGATGAGCAGAACTCAATGGGATTGTTAATATCCTCTTTGTGGAAAAAAAAAATATATATAAAAAAAAGGAAAAGTAAAAATAAGTAAATAAATGCATGTCTTAGTTAAAAAAGTAGAGTTTAAATCTTGATTCTACCTAAGAAATACGACAGACTCCTCATCGGACGTTACTTCAGATGAGGTTTGCCCTACCTCTGAGGATGCCTGGTGGTGAATTGCTCTCCAGAAGAGAGGAGAAGTCACCACGGTGCCAGCTGGAAGATGCTGTCCCCAAACCCACCTTCTGGCATGAGCACCACCCCACCAGGACAATGGAACGTTTGGCCAACACTACGATGCTGGGGTTTGCAGAGCAGCCCCAGGGATATCTTGAGCAGCTGTGTTGGTACAGCTCAGGTGCTTTGGCTGCCGTGTACCTCCCCTACCAACACTTCTTGTGCTGGCTTATAGTGCAGTCAGAGCTTCCACACTGCTCTTCTGGACCTCTCCTCCTGTCTCTTGAGACATCAGACATGCGAGGAGTGCCCTCAGCACCAAGTTTTATTGTAGTGTGTCTTTCTTGGAGGACTTTTTTACTAAACAGTGGCACATCAGTTGGACTTGGACTCCACGGTCCTCATGGGCTCCAACTTGAGATATTCTATGATCAGTGCTTATTTACATCTTCTGCGAGAAAAGCAAGGAGTACTTTGGCTGATCACTGGATCAGCCTCACGGTCTCCTGGATGTGCAGTGAACTCACAAATCCCTGACATTTTCTGTTACCATAACCTGCTTTGTCAGTGTAACACGATAGGATTGGACTGCAGGCATTCCTGGGACCAGTGTCAACATGACACTAATCCCACATGAAAAAGCCTCTCCCTGTTATCATCAGTGGGGCTCAGCACATAACCAGCACGCCAGAGCCAGTGCAGCCAGGGCTCTGGGAATGCCAGTGCTTGGGAAACCCGGTGTTACAGTAGAGTGAAACTGGATCTGAAGTGAGAACGAAAAGCCATCAGATCCAATGTGGAGATTCATAGGGGTCCAACCTCAAAACATCAAAACAATTAGAAAATGCCCAAGCACACAAGGTAAAGTCTGCCAAAACAGACATGCAAGACTCAAAAGTAACAGGATATCCTATTGAATTAATCAGCGTTCATTATATTTATCGCAAAAGAGTATTTGAAAGAGAAGGCAGAGCAGGCAGGAACCTTTCTGCCCTCCCATTCGTGCCCTATGGGCTCAGCAGACCCACAGAGCTCTGCAGCCTCCCCTCACCCGGGCACTGCTTGGAATAGAGCTGCTCAGAAGGACTGAGGGCCAGGTCCAACGCAGGGCTTCATAGCTCAGCTGCCACCCCAGGGCCACGGTTGGTTCCAGTGGGTGAAAAGGCCACAGAACTATAAGGAGACTGCAAGTCCTTCAGTGCAGTAGGCATAAAAAATTGCTATGATCTGAGTCAGGATATATTTTTTTTGTCTCCTAAATGTGAAAGCAAGACGGTGGGGGTTTTTTTGTTTGTTTGTTTGTTTTAACAAAGCAAAACGTTCCTTTCATTTTTTAGCTACTTCTAATGAATGGCAAATGTAATTATTGCTTGGAAGACTTACGAGAAAGGTCTTCCATTGGCTGCATCCCAAGAAATGACTCTGAGACTGACGTATGTCTCATAAACTAAAATCACGCTCCTGATGGAGATGAAGGAAGTTGGCACCTCATACCTAACACAGTGGTTAAGTCCTGCGTCTGGACTATGTCCCATCTCCTCAGCCAGAAGGAAATGCAGAACAAAATAGGTAGAACGACATGTTAGCTCTGTGCTAATGCTCCGTTGAACAAAAGCTCCGGTAACATCTCTTTTTCCTATCATAAGCGTTAAAGCATGCAGACCTCCTATCATTTTTCCTGTGAAAGATTCAGCAACACTGCAGCAAGTAAACCAGACACTGAATGTGGTGCTTATGTACTCCCAGTTCAGTTTGAAACTCCCTGAAGTCCCTGAAGGACAGACAGAGGCAGCAGATTGGTGCAGCACCAGGAAAGTGGGCAGGCAGGCAGGCGGGGGGAGGAATTTGACCACTTTCCAATTCATGACAGTGACCATAAACTTAGCAGTGCAGTTCTGAACATAAAAATCAAACACAACGATAAGCAATAGTAGGTCTGCTTCACAGATGACACAGCTTAGGCCGGGAGGATCAGAAAACTGCCCAGAGCCATGCACAAAGTCACCTGCGGCTGGGAAAGCTACCAGAGCGGTGGGAGTCACAGCCACAAATGGCCACGTTCCTCCTCCCTGATGCACTTGCAGTATGCTGCATCCTCAGGTCTGAGCACGGGTATGGACTGTCTGCAAACATTTCCTAATGCTCTGCACCGCCACCTAAAAACATGCGCTGCACTCAGACGCTCTGTGGCACTGCACTGGTTATTAACATTGCTCCTTCTGAACAGTTTTCCTGTATCCAAAGCTTTCCAAATCAAAAAAGATTAAAGAAAAAAAAAAAAGAGAGAGACTCTGACCTGCAGACGGTGCTTAGTCATGGTTGTGCTTTATTCAGAGTTCCCTGGGGGCAGGCCATAAGTTATCAGGGAAAAAAAGAGAATATACATTGGGAAACCTGCCATACCGATACATAGTTCAGCTGATACTTGCAGGAGCAATGACTGCTGCCCACCGTGACTCATGCGCACAATGACCTACAGCCTTCCCTCCATCAGGGGGGCAGCAGTAATCCTCCCCCATCACTTCCTTCTGCCCGAAGTTCACAGGTGGAGCTGACCACTGGGACAGCCCCCAGCGGGTGCACTTCCACATTAAAGTTTCCCATTAAGCCGGACCTTAGCTCCATTTTAACACATTACCAGGTAAGGGGACAGCATCAGCTTTTCATCTGACTGAGGATGAGTATCTTAAGAACCCAAACTCTAATGAAGCACACTGCACAAGCACACGTTTCTGCCAAGATAGCTGCTATTAAGCAAATTAAATGCATGCGCTCATCTATAAACCTCAGGCAAAGGCCAAGGAACGCGGCCCCAAGCTCTGTGCTGGAGCTATCCGACAGCTCTCTCCTGCTACCTGTAGCTGTGTACCCACCTCTGCTCCGCTCCCTGCCCGACTCTTTCCGACGCTCGGAAGCTCGGTCCTGTTAGATCCATCCTGAAAGCAGTTTCCAGGGGGTTGGAACTGGCTGATCGTTAAGGTCCCGTCCAACCCAAGCCACCGACACGTCGGAAACGAGCGTCACAGGTAAGCCCTTAGGACAGGTAGGGCCGCCCGATCTCTCTTCAAACTTCACCAAACTTCTTTGACGTCTCGCACCTCTGCGCGTTCACCGACAGCGCGCCCGAAGCCCACTGCGCTCCACGGCCGCCTCCCACCCCCAACCCCCGGCACGGCACCACCGAGCATCGCCCCTCCCTGCCCCGGGCTCCCCTCTCCCGGCCCGAGGGAGAAAAACCTCCCCGAGTACCGTGCGGTCCTCGCAGAGCTCCGCCGAGAAGCAGCGCCCCATCTCGCCCCTCAGCGTCAGAACGACGCCCCGGCGACGCCGCCGTAACAAAGGGCCGCCGGCCCAGAGCCGCCCGGCCGGGAGAGTGCGGCAGCGGCCGCGCCGTGATAACGGCGGGACGGAGGGCAACGGCCCCGCAACTCCGCCAGCCCCGGCCGCTCTGAAACCCGAGAGGGAACCCGGGCTGTCCCCGAAAGGCGGGTCCTCGTCACGGCGATCTTCATGCTGTGCCCGCGGTCATTTATCACCGCGGTCCCCCTCCTCCGCACCCGGCCCGGACGTCCCCGGGCTCGCCGCTGGCCGCGCCGCGGACATCCCGAGCTGAGCGCGGGCCGGGCGGCCGGGAGCGCTGTGCGCATTGCGCGCACTGTGCGCACGCTGCGGCTCGCTGCGCTCCGCGCTCCCGCTGTGCCGCCCCCCCCGCGCCGCTGTCCCTCTCCTGAAGCGCTCCTCGAGATCCCCAGCAACATCACTGCCCGCGGTGATGCGTGTGACTGCAAAGCACAGATCTCTGCAGTGTGCAGTGAGAGTTCTGTAACGTTTCGGGATGACTTTTTTTTTTTTTTCCCCTCCAGAGAAATGACTTAAAGTGTGGCTATCGGTGATCGGTTGCATAAGCAAGACTGAAAATGCAGAAGTTGTGCACTGCAGTTTTGAGGGTCCAAAGTAAAACTTACACCTTGGGTTATGTGATGAGTCACAGAGTCACAGAGTCACAGAATGGGTTGGCTTGCAAGGGACCTTAAACCCACCCAGCCCCAACCCCAGCCCTGGCAGGGAACACCTCCGAGCAGCTCAGCCTGCCCAGGGCCCCATCCAGCCTGGCCTTGAGCACCTCCAGGGATGGGGCACCCACAGCTCTCTGGGCAGCCTGAGCCGATGCCTCACCACCCTCTGAGTAAAGAATTTCACCCTGACATTTAACAGAAATCTCCCCTCTTTTAGTTTAAAGCCATACCCCCTTGTCCTGTCACTCTCAGACCATGTAAAAAGTCAGTCTCCCTCCTGTTTATAAGCTTACCGCAAGTCCTGGAAGGTCCAGAGCCTTCCCCAGGCTAAACAAGCCCAGCTCCCTGAGCCTGTCTTCATGGTAGAGGTGCTCCAGCCCTCTGACCATCTTCATGACCCTCATATAATGGAAAAACGAATGAATAAAAACCTAAATCTCACTCAAAATACATGCCTGTGCAAGACCTAACTTTTCTTTGCAATGCATAGAAATGAATTTGGTTGGTCCCTGAACAGCCACGGGGTACAAATAAGAAGATACTTCAAAACACAGTAGAATAATTTCATCCTCTCTGTAGGAACTTCTTTTATTTATTTCTTTATTTTGCTAATCTCTGTGATTTGCACCATTCTCAGCCTAAAACCTGACTGGAAGCCTTTTAAATGCCACAGCAAAGTAGCAGCATGTATCTGTCAAAACTCCGTGCTTGTCAAAATGGACAATATTTAGGGCTATAGAAGTGGGCACGAGAAGAAAAATGAAAGAATGTGAAGTCCAAAGTCATCATTCTTAGGGACAATTAATAGGAATTTCAATGGAAGATGGACAGTCATCAGCTGGAAATAACAGCAAAGTTAAGGACTGTGCTGCTTATTCAGTCATAAAACGACAACGATGAATGCCTTGATACAATAATAATAAAGCAAGTACAAGCATAGGCTGTAGGAAAAGGAGGAGAGGGAATGAGGAGAGGTAATGAGCGCTCTGAGGATAGCATAGAGCCCAACAGGGTCTGAGGAAACTTGGGCTGTCAGTTAAAAACCACCTTAGATGTTGCTCTGTTTCCTTACTGGAAATAGAAATTGTGGCACTAAGGGACATGATTTAGTGAGGGGATGTGGGATGTCAGGTTGATGAGCTGGCAAGTCTTGTTTCCAATCTAGGTGATGCTGTGATTCTATGCAAATACAGGTAAGCCCTGCAAAGAGAGGTGTTCCTTGCACCGATTGCACCAATTCTATGGAATTGGCAGTGGGGATAATAATTACACTTGAAAACATTGGAATAGTTGCATTCAAAAAGGTACTTAACAGGGTATGTTTCACAAGGTGCTCCATCATTTATTGACTTCATTGGAAACAACCGTTAGCATCCCCCTGGGTAAAGCTCTTGGGTAATTAAAGTCCAAGAAGGATATCTAGATTTTTTTACACATCCCAAGGGAGCTGCTTAGTCTGTATATCAACCTATTTTAATGGTAAAATGGCACTTGGGTATTCATTTTTTTTTTTCTACACTGACAGAATCAGTGTTTTCCCCTGCGAAGTGCATGATACAATTCCTACTTATTGGTCAAACACTTACAATACTTTACATCTATTTTAAATTAATTCCTTCCTTCCTTCCTTTTCGCCTTCTCTTTTCCCACTCTTTCTCTCTCTTTCTCTTTCTCTTTCTCTTTCTCTTTCTCTTTCTCTTTCTCTTTCTCTTTCTCTTTCTCTTTCTCTTTCTCTTTCTCTTTCTCTTCTCTTTCTCTTTCTCTTTCTCTTTTTCTCTTTCTCTTTCTCTTTCTCTTTCTCTTTCTCTTTTTCTTTCTCTTTCTCTTTCTCTTTCTCTTTCTCTTTCTCTTTCTCTTTCTCTTTCTCTTTCTCTTTCTCTTTCTCTTTCTCTTTCTCTTTTTCTTTCCCTTCCTTCCTTCCTTCCTTCCTTCCTTCCTTCCTTCCTTCCTTCCTTCCTTCCTTCCTTCCTTCCTTCCTTCCTTCCTTCCTTCCTTCCTTCCTTCCTTCCTTCCTTCCTTCCTTCCTTCCTTCCTTCCTTTCCTTCCTTCCTTCCCTCCTTCCTTCCCTCCTTCCTTCCCTCCTTCCTTCCTTCCTTCCTTCCTTCCTTCCTTCCTTCCTTCCTTCCTTCCTTCCTTCCTTCCTTCCTTCCTTCCTTCCTTCCTTCCTTCCTTCCTTCCTTCCTTCCTTCCTTCCTTCCTTCCTTCCTTCTCCTCTTTCTCATTCACAAACTAATTCATAGATATATTCTCCAACACCGAAATATTTCATTATAATCAGAAAATTTGACATCTTCTACTTGTAGTTTGGTATGTCCTGTACTTTAAATAATGGTAATATGTAGAACACATGCACAGTATGCACACACTATATACACTTGTGCTGATGTCTACTAGGCACCCAAGCAAGGGGAAGTCAGGAATCCTTCCTGAGTTTAAAATAGCTGGTGGTACAGGGGGCTGGCATAGCACTACAGTTCCCACAGCCACATGCCTGAAGTAGGTTCCTTATGGGTACTGTGAACCTGCAATATATATAGCCCCTAACTTTGTGTATGTTTATGTGCCCGTATATGGTACATATATGAATAGCATAGAACTGTGCTTATAGTTGTAACTAAACACGCACATATCCAGCTTTTTTATGCTACAAGGTCTATTCACATAAAGATAGAGAACTCTGCATAGAAACATATTTTATATTTAGTTTTGTGTGTACTCTCTATTTGTATGCTAAGAAGCCCAACACAGGATAGTGAATTCATTCCCACAGATTCCATACGTAAAAGGAAAGGGAGCTTTCACAATATGGTGAGGGCAATTTCCAGTGTCCCTGAGGGAACTCCCACCACCAGCAGGATTACACCCCAGGCCCTCAGGCCCTCTGCCCTGCATTCTGCTTCCTTCTGGCCAAACAACTCAGCTGAGATGGATGTGCTGTTTGACAGGGACCCCTCTTCATTACAAGTCTTCACATGTGAGACAGAACATTAAATAAACTCTGTAAAAACTCCATAGGCAGCCCACAGTGATGCACAACATGGGTGCAAACAGTGACACAAGCAATGAAAATCTTAATTGCTTAAGATTTTCTACACACTGAACTTTCCAAATGCGTTGTCACATTAGCACAAAGCCTATGATAAAACCCCTGCTGCAAAGCAGCTCCAGGCAAAGAGGTAGATCTTCTCAGTGGTCCTCTAATAAACAACAGGGCTATCTTTGTAATTAACATGCACTGCTTATAGCACAGCAAGGGCCAGAGGCTTTAGCTAGAGGCAGAACCTTATTGTCAAGGGCCAGAGGCTTTAGCTAGAGGCCAACCCTTATTGTACGGGGCAATGCAGTACAGTAAGTCTCAGCACCAAATGCTGTGGTATATCAGAGACCCAATTCCTCAGAATCTGTGAAGGACAACACAAGAAAGGAGCAGAGCGTTGGCGAAAGCAAATAGGGATCAGAGCTTGGCTCCCTCCTCACTATCTTACCCTCCTTCACACGTCCCAGCAGAGGCAGCAACACAAACCCAACGCATAAACAAGAGGAACATACAGAAGTAGCTCTGGATTCTGAACCAGTAGGACCTGATGACTTCTTGTTTCATGGAAGCTGGTACCCTTTGTAGGAGAGACTCAGTGCTTGCCCTGCATTTTCACAGTGCTCGTCTGCAAAGGTCTGAAGTGAAGATGGAGATTCGCAGAGGAAAACAAGAGAAGGAAAACTAAAGCCAGCGTTTTGAGAAGAAGCTCTGTTCTGTTTACTGTATCTGAAGGGAGATGATGGTTGTAACACCGAACTACGTGTGTCATTGAGCAGGAGGATCCTTATGTGAACTGCGCATCATCCATCTTTTATGAAGCACTGAAAATGTGTGCTGAGAGGCATACCATGAGAAGTATGTCAAACAAATATTTAACTTATGCTGAATAGAAAACAGTCCGAGGACAAGAGTAGGAAAAGATCACACAAAGGGCCTCAAGGGACATGAATTCTTTTGCAAGACGATTGCCAGCTCCAGAAATAGGTTGGTAGTACAGTATGGGTGGTTATAGAAAGAAACAGTAAACTAGGAGAAAGCTGAAGGAGACAGAGATGAGAAGTGAGGGCTAAGAATACAGAAGACGAACACCACTGAGCTATGGGGAGAGAAAATGGGTACGGAGGTGGTTTTAGTGTTTTGTCTGAGGAGGGGAACACCACAAGTTGAAAAACAGCTTCACTTGGAGAAGAAACCAAAGCACGGACTGTCAGCAAAGATGACGCACGGGAGGAAGGAAAAGTCATTCTGAAGACAGCACTGCAGAAAACAAAGGGCCATGCAGCAGAGAAGGGGATGGGGAACAGCAGACTGCAGGAATGAGGAGATAAGGAGAGACGTAAAGGTCAGGTTCAGATGACCTAATGCATAACTGAGACCTTCTGTGATGTCTCAGCTCTAGAGGGTGACAGAAAAAGTCAGGCAGTCGGCAAGTGTCACCTCCTGCCATTCCCTGCAGTCAGCAGTGAGAGGTGATGGTGACACTGACATCAAGCACCTCTGAAGGATGACATGAGGAGAAGCCAGTTGTGGCACAAAGTGTTTTGTCTGAGGCAGTATCAGATGGGGCAGAACAAGGCTATGCCAGCAGTGTGTTTGGAATAGAGGTTCAGAAGCTTGCTGGGTGGTGCGTCACAGGCTGTCACTCATGGCAAAGACCTGGCAGTGAATCAGACTGGTGTTAAAACTAAACCAGCAAGAAAGCGGGCAAGTGGGAGAGAGGCAACCTCTCTAGCACAGGGTCAGCTTCTCTGGGGTAGAAGTGTTTGTGGATTTGGCATGGGAGCACAGTGCTCTGCTGGCAGCTGGGAGGTGAGCCATGCCATCTCAACAGAGTACAAGGCACAGTGGCCTGAATGGCAAAAGTGAATACATTCACTATTACATTTCACTGTCCTGTTGGAGCTGCATTACAGGTTTCCTTTGATGCAGCTCTGTTAGTAACAATGCTCACCATGTTGGTCACTATACATGTACATGCAATACATCGTTTTTCCAGGTTAACTTAAAAAAAATAAAATCAGATAATGAAATACAGAGATGTGGGGATTTCTGAACATCTGAACAGTCAACCATTAATTTCAGCTACATGACTCAGCTAGAGCAGAAGGTCATGCCAGATGTCTCTGCAATGGCAATTTCCCTTGGATTTATAGTAAGTTTCACATTTTGTGTATTACTCAGTGCCATGAGGTTTTAATGATCCTTCGGTGACTTGTGTGGAAGGAAACATTTTTAATACAGTTTTCATCAATACAATTACACTATTGTATATCTGGAAGAATAGAACGTTTACTCTAGTATTTAACAAATTAACCTGGACTACGTGCTCTCTGTTTCTCAAATGAGAGCCCAGCCAGCTGACCAAATTTTGAATTCATTTTTCATATGAGAAGAATGTGAAGATCTACACAGAATTCTTTCAGAGCTTTGTTATTTCTGCTAGTGTAGCCTTACATTTATTTTTACAGCAGTAGCTTGCAAGGCCATGGATTAAAATGTACCAGAGGACAATACTTTATTAGGGTGTTTTCTAGTTCTTGGTGTCCAGAGTGGTGCGAAGTGAGCATTTGCTACAGATTCCAAGCCAACTAGCTCTTGCTGGCAAGGAATTCATCTTTTCCTCATATGAAACGTCATTTATCCACCAAGATCCCAAGGAACAAAAACAAATGCATATTTTCATTGAACTCCTCACCTGCCCTCTGCCTAGGGATATACAACCCCCAGGGCTACGTCTAAATTCCAAACCTCTGAGTAGCTTGAAGCAGATGGCCATTTTCTTACATCAATTTCTCGGAGAAACATTCCCTTCTTTTCCCAACAACCTGGGAATCTCCCCTTCTTTCTACCATCACTGACAAATACTGGCCCAAAGCCAATGACAACTTGAAGCTGTCACACTGTGAGGCTGAGCAGAGCAAGGGCTGAGTGCTGATACCCTGCGACAGCAATGTCAGCAGCAAAAATTCCAATGGCTTCACATGGACCAGGCTTTCTCCTACTGGGGGAAGAAGATTCCCAGCTCGTAATAATGAGAATCTGGTGTCTCCGATAAGGACTTGGGTCTTATTTTTATCCAAAGAAAATGCAACTCAGATAATTTGTAGAGTTCATTCTTAAAATTCATCATTTATACTATTTTCTCTGTTTCCAGCATCCATGTACTTAGTTATTTTAAAGACGAAATCATAATAAACATTTCTTAGATCATTATTAAAAAAGACAACACCACCTTCTGAGCAACCTAGCCTAGCTGTATTTGTCCCTGTTCATTGCAGGGAATTGGACTAGATGACCTTCAGGGGTCCCTTCCAGCTCAAACAATTACGTGATTCTACGATTCTAAGATTCTATGAAATTATTTCTGTTATGTATGAGATACGGCTGCACAAAAGCAGCATTTGAATGACATCTCAGGGGTGAGAGAAAGGGAGGGAATTCCAGGAGACTGCAGCTGAGATCTCTTAGAGTTCAGACCTGGAACTGGAGAGCTCGGACCTGAAGGGGAGGTGAGAGATGAGCTGTGTTTAGGGCATCTGATCCAAAAGCATAGCTACGCACTTTTGGATGGCTGTGAGGACACAGAAAGAATCACAGGATCATAGAATTATTTGAGTTGGAAGGGACCCTTAAGGGTGCAACCCTCCTGCAATGAGTATGGATGCCTACAGCTCCATCAGGTGCTCAGAGCCCCGTCCAGCCTGACCTTGAGTGTCTCCAGGGATGGGGAATCCACCGCCTCTCTGGGCAACCTGTGCCAGTGCCTCACCACCCTTGCGAAGAAACTTCTTCCTTACATCCAATCTAAATCTCAAATATCAAGTGGACTTACTTTCCATTGAAAGGATAGCTAAAATAAAGTCAGAGTCCTCTTAATACAGTAATTACCATGCAGCTATGCCTTGTAGCAATGACCCATCTAATCCAGATCCTGCATCCAGCAGTGATGATTGCCACAAACTTCAGAAGAAGGTGCAGGAACATGAAGCCCTGCATCAGAAAAGCTGTCCTGCATGCAGATCTCTTCCTAATAAAAATCTGAACAAGGCTTCTGACCATAAAATAAGGGCCTTCTCTCTAATAAACACATCTAAACATTCCTGTTAGCAACCAATCTTTGTAGAATTCAGGAATGAAAAGTTGATTCAATCAAACCACATGATCTTTATGTTGCAGGAGATTATATTTTACACAGTTATCAGCAGTTGTATCTGATGAAGGCTTCTGCCAACAAACCACATACATAAAGGTGTGGACCTGCTTCCAGGCCTCAGAGTTTGTTCCAATAACTGACCACCTCTGCTGCCAACACTGTGTGCCTTCCTCATGTGTTGAAAATGAAAGCTTCCAGCCACCGGTTTTGCTGCATCTTGTGCTGCTGAAGGCAGACCCTTCTGATTTACAGCAGCACCTTCTTATGGAGATTCTCCTGCACTGGATTCAGCAACTTCTTTTTTTCCCAACAAAATCAGTTGTGCTCTGCAATCTCTCACAGCAAAGGGTTTTTCTAGCCCTCGTAGCTGCCTATTGCTTTTCTCTGTTTCAACTGTTTTCTGAAGAATTGCGGGCACTGATTAAATGTCATATGCCAGTATCAGTCTCCCCAGCGTTGAATGAGCAGGTGATATCATCCTCTTTACTTCTATTTGCCATCTCTCCTTATTCAACCAAAGGCCTTCACTGTTTTTCTTAACACAAACCCATAGTAGGAATTCACGTTGTTTTGCTCTGACACCAGAAACCCTAATTACTCCTGGAGTCAACAGCCTTCCAGCTGACACACAGGCCATGGTTCTGCAGCATGACTTGCATTCTATGTTTGCATTTGTTCATTAAATTCTGGTTGCATTACGACACATTTCATTTAAATGGCCCAGATCACTCCATACTACCACGTGGTCCAAATGCCTTCCCTGAGCCAGGCTCTCTCTGCAGCGAGCCACTCACGGGAGGATGGGCTGAAGGGATGAAGTCTCCGGGTTGGTTGTGCAAAAGTCAGGATCATCGTGAAAGAGAACTCCAAGCAGAGCTGACTTCAGCCCTGCTGAATTCTCACCAAAAAAGAATCAGTAGGAATGTGAGCATGCTGGTTTTGTATGAGCATGGGTAGCACACTTGCAGTCTGTAAGTCAAATCTGTGTCTACCTGCCTGCTAGAATTCGTAACCACAGTCTATGCAGGATGCAACAGGGATATGAAATTGCACCTGCAAAATTAAAGATCAAATCAGAGCTTTGCTAATAAAGAAAGTGTCCCTCTTCTGACACTACATCAATATGAAATCTTTTTGAGATGTGACATGAAGTTATGAAGAGCTAAAAGGTGGGAACTGTACTTCACACTCTACCTCTACTTTCAAACCTTGGTTGGAGCAACCTCACAACACCCAGGACTTTTTCACGACAGGGAAAAATCCACCAAATTGCTGCAAAGTCCCTGTTGTGCATCAGCTCAAAATGCATCCGCTGATGGATCCATGGAAGAATACTGATGATATTTACACTCTCACCTCCTGAGACTGCAGCTGTAATTTTGGAAAGGCGGTGAATTAAATCTGTCCAAGTTTGTAACTTACGCAGTGGAAAGGAAAAACAGTAAATAATCTTCTGAAGTCTTTCTGCAAATAACATTTAAAAGTAACTTTGGGGGCAGGGAAGAAAAGACAGAGTATATTTTAATGCTCCTAAAACCTAGTAACTTCCAGTACTTCACTTTGACAAGGATAAGTGAAACTGTCTTACGTGCAACAGAAAATATCCCAAGACTATGGGAAAGAACTTCAAACATTATAAACATACGCATGGCATCTACACAAATATAAGGCATATATTCAATTGTTCCATGTTTATTTTAAAATGAATCACTGTCATGTGTTTAGCCACCGCTTTGACTATGCTATGTTCCTTTGTAATGTGTTTGTTTTTAAAAATACCATCTAGAAGGCAAGAATATTGGGACAAATACACTGAAGGGTATGAGAAGAGCATCCCGTGTGCCAGGCTGTGCAGTACACCAGATTAAGGGAAAAAACATTTTGCTTTGCTCTTGCTTTGTGCACAGAACAGAAGAGCCATGCACTCAGAGGGGTTTTCCACAGTGTGATGGCACTCCCCAGGAACAGATCCCCAGGGAAGTGGCCATGGCCGCAGACCTGGTGGTGCTGAAACGGTGTCCAGATCACACATTCAGATAAATGGCATAACTTCTAGGTTGACCTCAGTTTTTAACTTCCCTTCTTATTTTAGCAGATCAGTCTGCCCAGGCCCAATCCGACCTGGCCTTGAATGTTTTCAAGGATGGGGCATCCACAGCATCTCTAGGCAGCTTGTGCCAGTGCCTCACCGCCCTCTGAGTGGAGACTTCTATCCTAACATCTAACAGAAATCTCCCCTCTTTAAGTTTAAAACCATCTTCTTCCCAGAAAAGTTCAGAGACAGCAGAAAAGACTGTAGATGTGTGCCTGTGTGCTTGCAGGTTGTGCGTTTCATAGAATCAGCTGAGCAGCTGTCAAAGCACCTGCAGGTCCCTTCTGTTGAGCTGCTCTCGGCCACTCGGCTCCAGTCTGTTCCTGTGTCTGACATAATCTATCCCAGATTCAGTACCCAGCATTTTCCTGTGTTGAACTTCATGCTGTTGATGATTGCCCAATGCTCCAATATATCCATATCCCTCTGCGAGGTCGCTCATCCCTCCAGGGAGTTGGCAGTACCTTCCATTTCAGTGTTAGCAAACTTGGTGCAGATGCAATCAACTCCTGCATCCAGATCACTGATGAAGATGTTGAGCAGAACTGGCCCTGGAACTGAGCCTGGGGAACATCTCCAGTGACAGTTTCCAGCCAGATGCAGCTCCATTCACTGTGGCCCCTTGAGCTGCAGCCAGCTCAGCTCTCAGTATAACACGAACCTGTTCATCTCACAGCTGGACAGACTGTCCAGAGGATGCTGTGAGAGGTGGCATCAAAGCCTTACTAAAATCCAGAAAGATTACATACACGGCATTCCTTTCATCCACTAAATGGGTGACCTTGTCATAGAAGGAGATAAAATAAATAAGGCAGGACTTTCCCTTCAAGAACCTATAATAAACTGTGATGGCTAAAAACAAATCAAGGCAATTGATTGCTTATTGCTGTATTTGCAATTAAGTTGCTATTTCTGCAATCAAAAAGCTGGCATGTAGCTGGTTTGATAGCCATTTAGCATTGCAAGATCTTTGTTACAGATAATAAATCATCCCTCTTAGTAGGCTGCAAAAACAGTAATATCCCCTAATGTGACTATCAGTTACACTGATCGTTACCACCATTATTATGATGATGCCTATGTAAGTAATCGTTAGGCAAGTCTGAATTAATGAGACCATGCCACTTCCCCATGGAGATGATGTAAAGCCACCAAACAAAAGCATTTTTGTCACAAAAGCAAGCAGGGAGAAGGCAGAAGAGGTGGTGCAGCACACGAGGGCTGGTGAAGGTGTCCACTCAAAGCAGTTCTTGTTAGGAGCATAGCCAGACAGAAAGGAAAGCACAAAGATGATGCAAGCACATGTGTATGATGATATATGCACCACCCTGACCCCTTTTTTTTCAGTGTGCACAGCTGGTTCCCTGTGTGAGGATAGGAGAGTATCCACGTGCTATGTAGGGATGGTTGTAGCACCAGGTCAACTCTCTGGTGGTTCCCCAGCTTGTTGACACAGGTGACAGCGACCAGGGAGGTCCCACAGGGGACAAACACAAGCATGTGAATGGGTGTCAAGTACTCAGTGGTCACTGCTTCTTCTGGGTGAGGAGCTTGGTACTTGTTCCTACTCCAGGCCAACTGTGACCTCCAAAACTTTCCTTCAATTGCTCAGGAAAGGTTATCTGGAAACATCTACTACTACTATTTCTGTTCAGGCAATTTTGAAAAAAAAGACAAGTCAGAGACAAGGTTATAAAGGATGGTTTTAAAACACATAACCAGTTCCACAGTAACTCTGGCACAGGTCTAACCACTGCACATGCACAGCAGCCACGAAGGGCCTACAAAAGAGTGACTCCAGGCACCCGTATCAAGAACATATGTTCATATGTTTAGAGTAAACATTGTTAATACATTTCTGGCACAAAGGGCTGACCTAAGGATGTTGAAATCTCTGGATGCTAGAATTGATATTCAATATCGCTTTTATTTTTGTTTGTTTGTTTTTTTTCTGAAGAAACGGGAAAAATACATGCACCTCATATCCAATATAGAATCACAGGATCATTAAGGTTGGAAAAGACCACTAAGATCACCAAGTACAACTGTCAACCCATCCCCACAATGCCCACTAGCCATGTCCCTCAGTGCCACATTTCCATGGTTCTTGAACTCCATCACCTCTCTGGGCAGTTCCAATGCCTCATCTTTTCTGAGAAGAAATTTTTCCAGATATCCAATCCGAATATATAACTTTTGGAACATTTTGATTTTGAAAGATTGAAGCAGTGGCTCTAACAGACCCTGACCGGACTCCAACTGGATTGCCTTGGAAGGACAATGATGCATTCAGGGTTTTTCCTTGAAAGATAATCCCAGTAAGCACGAGCACCTCTGGACACCTGATGGTGCTGAGGGGCTGTGGTGCTAAGACGAAGCCAAGAGAGAGATTCGCATATTGTCCTGAGGCCTGGAGAGACCAGATAATAGAGCTTCCAAGCTCCCTGGTAGAAATGAAGGCCAAACCTGAGAAGAGGTCTGAAAGTGCTCAGATACTGTGACTGATGGTGCCTGTGTAACTTCAAATGGCACAAGCATCATTTCTTGCACACTAGATCCTTGACTGGAAATAGATCCTCCAGTGTAAGACAGAAAAACAACTAAGAATCTTAGAAAATTCTAAGAATCTTAGAAAATTCTAAGAATCTTAGAATTTTTTTTTTCTGATTCTCAAAGATGTATTTAAATGCATGAGATTTAGAAGAGAGACACATTTCCACTGAGTTTTTTGTTGAACTTAAAGAACTGAGTGAAAACATTGAGATTCCCATTTTGCTCTGCCTTGAGGGTGGTGACGCACTGGAACAGGTTGCCCAAGGAGGCTGTGGATGCCCCATCCCTGCAGGCATTCAAGGCCAGGCTGGATGTGGCTCTCTGCAGCCTGGTCTGCTGGTTGGCGACCCTGCACATCGCAGGGGGGTTGAAACTAGGTGATCATTGTGGTTCTTTGCAACCCAGGCCTTTCTATGATTCTATGATTCTGTGATCAAGGGCTGTACTACCACTGGAACCTACCACTCGCCATCACTTCTCATGTAATTCCTGCTGCCCTTCTAAATTCCTCAACTATATCAAAAATCACCCACCCGGAAGCTGCCATCATCCACCCCTGATCCTCATTCTGTTTTTTCCCCCTGAATGCAGTATAAAATCAAGGTTGTCAAAGACAGTTGTTTACACGTAGATTGTAAATATAAACAAAATAGATAATAAACTCACATTTACCAGACATTTGGCACCCACTCTTAATATGTTCCTCTTTGATAACAACATGTAAATAAGGAGACATTTCACTTTTAATGGAGACTTAAAACCTCTTCAATGGGAGCATTAGAATCATAGAATCATTCGAGTTGGAAGGGCCCCTTAAAGGCTATCTAGTCCAACTCTCCTGCAGTGAACAGGGACACTTACAGCTAGATCAGGTGCTCAGAGCCCCATCCAGTGTGACTGTGAATGTCTCCAGGGATGGGGCATTCACTGCCTCTCTTGGCAACCTGTGCCATTGCCTCACTGAAGATGGGATCTTCCTCATGTTTTATCTTTCACCTTGAAATTCAAAACAGTGATGTGTTTCACTAACAAAATTCTTCAACCAAGGCATACAAACACAGTTGAACTGGAGGTTATTTTTAAACAAGGCTTACTGCCCAAATGCTAAAGACTTTTTGTGTTGGAGGCAACATTTGTTGTACCAGTTATAAGCTGCTTGGCAACTGCCTCCAAGAAAGTAACTTGGGCTAATATTTTGAGGGTTTATCTCCAATTGAACTGAAAATAGTTTATTTGCACAACTGTCTATGAGAATGAGCTTAGGGAAAAAATAGATACATATTTTTTTGCGCCTGGTCATAGCACAGCGGGAAAAAGACAGCACTTGTCAGAAGGACTGACTTCTGGCTTTCAGGGGTTCTACTTTCCCAAAAACTGCAAAATATGTTAAAATTTAGCTCAAAAATAAACCTTAGAAAATTGTCACTCCTCCCTCATCGTTATTATGGTTTGGCTTGATTTCCCGTATTGAGCAAGTTCAGTCTTTCCCTGGCTCATGCTGGATGCCAGAGAAAACAGAACTACTCAATCTTTTCATTCTGCATCCTGGAAAAAAATTCCTTTGGGCTCATCACAGCCTGACAGTGTAAGGATATGAATCGAAACCATGTTACTGTAAGACCAACAAAACACTTTGTTTACTTGGGAGGAAGAATGGAAGAATTAAAAAGGAGCTTTGTCATCATTTAGGATTTTCTAAACCAATTTCATGTAAAAACGTACAAGATTTGGTATTGAAAACAGTAAAAAAACAAGATGCTGAAGAACTAGAAAGCTTAAAGTAGATGGATATGCTACTCCTCCTCATTCTTTGGGTATGTGGATGATACTCCTGTCCTGCAGAGTATCTATAGGAAAACACAAGGAAAACCATCTCATCTGAGCTGTTCATCTCTGTGCCGGAGTCTGTCCCTCACTTTCTGCTTGCAGTGCTGGACTTGCGCTGTACCACCCCTTCCAATAGGATCCCAGCTCTCACTGGGCACAGTGAGAAAAGCTCTGAGGGAGCTTCTCATTTCCCCGTGCCCAGCTGCTGAACAGAGACACCAAGGAACTGCCATCACGAGGGCAGTGTGGAGAAAAAAGTACTGTTTGTGAAGAACTCTGAAAATGGGGTGGGACAACAAAAGAACAGTCTGGGAGGGAAATCATCACTCTGCAGACAGCACTGAGGGTGGCACGTCTAACCAAGAAGTCCTTGGGCTGCATAATGAATGAGAAGGATAAGCCAAGTCACAAATGGGTACTGATATCCCTATCCACAGGGCAGTCTGTGTTATGCTGCACCCTATGCAAGAGATCCATCCCTCAGAGGAGATCTCCACCCCACCCAGGGCACAGCTGCTGCTGTGTTTAGATGCAGTCAGATACCCACGGGGCAGCTGGCTGCATTGGAGGTTGGGATGGGGCTATCTGGAATTGCAGGAAGCTCATCACCCGGAGTCACACCATGAGACTGCAGAGCAGGCACAAAGGTTCTACAGATGAGTTTTGAGGGGAAATGATAACAGCGGATGCTTGAGCAAACCCAGCTAGAAGCACGGATGGGAAAAATAGTAGGTGAGAAGTTAATTGCTTCTTCCTTCTGCATCACAAAGGGATGCCTTCAAACACAGTAATTACATGTTATCAGTTGGGTGGGAGCTAACAGTAGAACACGTGAAAAAAATATATATGTACATACACATATATACATATTTACATTTCTACAAATACAGACATTTATATCTATCACAGAATCACAGAACTGCAGGAGTTGGAAAGGACCTGAAGAGATTACTGAGTCTTACCCCCCTGCTAGAGCACGTTCCATATAATAGGTCACACAGGTAGATGTCCAGGCAGGTCTTGAATATCTCCTTAGAAGGAGACTCCACAACCTCCCTGGGCAGCCTACCATAAAGAAGTTCTTCCGCATGTTAATATGAAACTTTCTATGTTCAAGTTTTAGGCCACTGCTCCTTGTCCTATCACTATGCACCATGGAGAAGATCCTGGCCTCATCCATTTGCCTCCAATCTCCCTTCAGATATTTACAAACTTTAATCAGATCTCCCCTCAGTCTTCTTTTCCCCAGGCTGAACAGACCCAGGTCACTCAGTTTCCTCATAAGAGAGATGCTCCAGGCCCTTTATCATCTTTGTGGCCCTCCACTGGACTTCTTCTAGGACAACACTGTCTTTTTTAAACTGGGGAGCCCAGAACTGGACACAGTACTTCAGACGTGGACTCACCAGGGCAGAGTAGAGGGGGAGGATCAACTCCCTTGACCTGCTGGCTGCATTCTTTTTAATGTACCCCAGGATACCATTGGCCTTCTTGGCCACAGGGGCACGCTGCTGGCTCATGGCCAACCTGCTGTCCAATAGATCACTCAGGCCCTACTCTGCAGAGCTCCTCTCCAGCAGGCCAACCACTAACCTGTACTGACGCATGTGGCTATTCCTCTCCATCTGCAAGACTTTACACTTACTCCTGTTAAACTGCATCAGGTTCCTCCCTGCCCAACTCTCCAGCCTGTCCAGGTCTTGTGGAATGGTAGCACAGCCTTCTGGTGTCTATCTATCTATCCACAGAAATTGTGTTAATCAAGGGCTAATTATCTTCATCCAGCAGTTGGTCACTGGGGACTGAACAGTGGGGAAGGAATAAAAAGCTGTGCTCAGGGAACACCCCACGTGCAATATGCGCAGAGATCTTTGCTTCCTCCCATAGCTTCTGCTCCCTTTGCTGTGTCAGAGGACAACTGTGCTGCAGAGCAGGTGCTGCCTGGCACAGCTGGCAGCCCTGAATGTCCTCTGGTGCTTTGGAGCACTACATGGCAGCTCCAGATGAGTCCTGCTGGCAATAATGACTGCAAACAAAACCACACGATGCCCAGCATTCTCCTCCATCACCTCATTCTGAAAGGGTCCGTTAAGATCAGACAGCTGCTATCCTATCACTGTACAGAGCTTTTCACTAATGAACACAGGTATCCTGGGGCAGACAGAACTGGGGATGGATCAGAAGTGTCACCTGCAGTCTTGTAGCCATACTGGCAGCAAACCTCAGGCTACCGTGCATATATATCCTGCACTGCTCCAGAACAGCACGGCCTGCCCGGCCTGTCCTCTGCAACACAGAAGGGAGAACTGTTCAGGGAAGCTCACGGCTCCTCTCTCTGTTCTCAGTAGCCTTTCCACAACCACTGTTGTGACACAGTGCAATTTTGTCACTTTGGGCTACTGTCCTATAGATGGCACTGTTATCATTTCCAAGAAGGACTGCTGCTGGACATGCTGCTGAATAGCACTGAAGATGAGTCAGTACAATTATTACTGTGCTTAACAAGCCAGAGAGGGTCAGGAGAGATCCAAGTCAGAAGGACTGTTGGTGATATCTGCTCTGAGAAGTCTACATGGTATCACCTGCGTTTCCATCAGTATCTGTCCCAGCACAAACTCAATGTACTTCAGAATAAGTTTGAGGTAATCTCCAGTGTCAACAGGAGTCATGTGTGCATTTCTGAGGGCCTCAACTAATTATCGAACAGTTAAAAACTGTTGTCCACAGGCACTACAATCATTACTTTCCATAGCTCACCAAATGACTATGTCAGAACTTCTGCTCTGATTTTGGTTAGGTCCATTGTGAATCATCACTGGCTTTGACTGCCCAGCCTTTTCCCCAGGATAGCAAACTTGTTTAGCTGACGTTTAATCAATCTGTATGAAGTGCTGCTGCATGCTGTACACTCTTCACTATGTATCATCACTCTCCTTCTCCCACAGCTGAACATGTTTGTAAGACACCTGGGGAGGGCAAGGTGTAGTGGGACCAGTAAGGTCAGATGTAGTGAATGGAGAAAGACACATCCCCAATACAAGTTGGACAGGCTGTTGGCCTTGTTGGCCACCTGGGCACACTGCTGGCTCATGTTCAGCTGGTGTCATTAAGATACATTCCAGAATGGTAAAACACAAATACACACCCTGGGCTTTGCACAGACAGAATGATGCAAGTGTGACTGTGCACGTGTGGCTAAGCTGACATGTATAGCAATAAAGAAGTCAGAATGTGGTCTTACACACTGTATTGGTTCTCTGGCCATCTGTGAAGTGACCCATCAAGGTGCAAGCAACTACACATGTAGTCCATTCTATCTGTTCTGGTCTCTATGTCCTTTCTCTCCTCCTTGCTGTGCATCGTCAGACCAGCAAATGGTCTGTGTTGACAACATGATGCTTCAGGGCTCCCTTGGGTTATGATCCCCACAAATTCTGTGCTAGCTTTTTTTTGTTCTTTAATTCTGCAGAGGAGATTCCTCCCACTTCTGGAGCTCTTTACAGGCTGAGAATGGTCTGCCAGTTGCCCAGGCTCTGCAGCCACCCATTGCCTTTTGTGTCAGGAGATTCATTCTCCTCTGAAAGGCAGAGTGGCCACCCAGCCCAGCCTGCCTCTCCTGTAGGTCAGAGAGTACCAGGATGCTGACGGCCTTCTTGGCAACTTCTCTGGAATAAGACCCCTCTCATTCCTAAGTGTGTACAATTCTCCTGCTCAGACCTCAAACATTCTGCATGTAGGCTTCTCAGAAACAAACACCTACAATTTTTATTATTTTTACAATCAGAAAAGTACGAAAAAAGTTTCTTTTTCCATGCTACCCTAACGATTTTGCTCAAGCTTTCAGACAATAATGCTGTCTCAGGAATGTCTACAGATCATATTTTCAAATGCCACTCTCTGAGCCTGTGTTGCAAGGCAATAAATTGCACAATTATGGAACTACATGAGCAGTCCCAGGTCGTCCCAATACATGCAGGTTCTCGAGCACGAAATACAAGGGCAGAAGACTTCTGGCATCTCTACAGCTCTCAATGGATACAGACAAGTCTACCAATATTAAACTCAGATCCTGGTTCTGCAGAAAGCGTTCTGGAAGTGCCCACATGCCTCCAATTCACTAGAAAGGCAACCACCATCCTGATGTGGGCACCACACATGAGTGCCTGAAGGATAACAAACAACCACTGGTTTCACGCTGACAGTGCAGCTCATCACCATGAGAGGCTGGAGTGTCTTTGCCTGGGAAAAGGAGGCACAGCTATGCTCAGTCAGAACTTGGAGAGGACTCTATTAAATTAAGTCCCCTACCGCATTCAATTTAGGAGGCAGATCGAACGCACACCAACAGGATGAGAGTCATCTCCAAACTCTGCTGCAGCAGCTGTTCTCATTTAAAACATATCCAGAGGACACCAAGGAGATATGCCCAAACTTTCCGAATTCTTTCAGCAAATTGTGAATGATGCATGAGATGAAGAATCTCTCCCCAGTGGACGACACATAGACAAAGCTGTGCAGACACTGATGTGCCTCTTCTTTTTTTGTTGGTTCTTTTTGTTTCCTTCTGCTTTAATCAAGGACACTCCACAGTCAGCTGAAAAAAACAGAAAAGGCCCTACAAATGCCCATCAGGCCCAGAAATGTCAAGACAAAAGAAAAATAGAGGGAAAAAAAATCCCTTGGGAAGTTATTTAAAACAGTGCTTAAAAAAAATTCAGTTCAGACAAGCTTCCCCCAGCAAGATCAGCTTGTACTTAGGGAGAAGTATGAACCATGGTATTTGTTCAAAGGTAACCTTTTGCATTACTAAACCAAAAATAACTGAATGAAATATTTCAGATTCTGCAAAGACTGGAGATGAGTTCTGTTTTTTGTTTTTCTTTCCCCTATATAATATTTCAGACTTACTCATCTCTTTCAAAAGTAGACAAACAGGCAACCAAGGATATTGCTGAAACCTTGGGTCGTATTGCTGATGATCATATGCCTATCTTTACAAAGTAGTTGGGACAGTAGTTTTACCTGAGGAATACCCAACAGATGGGGATCAAGTGAGCCAGGTTAGGATTCAGAGCCCAGTTAGATAGAGTGAAGCAATACTTACAAGTCATAGAATCACAGAATGGCTTGGGTTGGAAGGAACCTCAAAGATCATCTAGTTCCAACCCCCTTGTGGTGGGCTGGTTGTCAACCACTAGATCAGAGTGCCCAGGGCCCCATCTAACCTGGCCTGAAACAGCTCCAGGGATGGGGCATTCACAGCTGGGAACAGGTTGCCCAAGGAGGCTGTGGATGCCCCATCCCTGGAGGCATTCAAGGCCAGGCTGGATGTGGCTCTGTGCAGCCTGGTCTGCTGGTTGGCGACTCTGCACATAGCAGGGGGGTTGAAACTAGGTGATCACTGTGGTCCTTTTCAACCCAGGCCATTCTGTGATTCAGTTTCTCTGAGTAGCCTGTGCCAGTGCCTCACCACACCCCGAGTGAAGAATTTCCACCTAACATCTCACCTAAACCTCTCCTCTTTAAGTTGATACCCATTCCCCCTTGTCCTGTCACTGTCTACCTGTGTAAAAAGTCAGTCCTTGTAAGCTCCTTTCAAATATTGGAAGATCACAATGAGGTCTCCCAGAGCCTTCTCCTCCCCAAGCTAAGCAATTCCAACTCCCTCAAACCTTTTGTTCCTTTTGTCTTGGATACAGAAAATAAATAAGCTTCGTTAGTTACTGACAATGATGTTCCCTATGCCTGCTAAATATACTCTCATAAATACTGAGTTAATGCTATTTCCACTCGTCAGGAGCTGTACCTTTGTAACAGTGACCATTCTTCCTGAACTGCAGTGAAGGGGAACAGCAGAGAACGGATAACCTGTTATGAGAAAGCAAATCTTTTCCTTCATCCATCACCTCTGGTTGTCTAAATGTATGCATTGTTTTTCATTTGTTTGCAAGTGTCTCAGCTACACCCTCCATTTCATCTGCAAATCAAGGACTGGGACTTTCTGTACCCGCTTCATCTGTAAGAAATTCCTGAAAGTACTTCATGTTTGTGACAAAGGATTTGGTTACATTTCTTCCAAGTTTCTGAACTTTGATTTCCAAATACATGGTATACAATTATGCTTCCCTTCTCATGGTAACTGTTGCAAAAGAATTACATACTATGCTCCCACAAACAGAACTTCAATGGCTAGGAAATAATTCTGTGCAAGTGAATGGTGTAAAAAGGCCAAGTATCTTTCCCACGGTAAAAAAAGTGTTCATTGCACTTACCTGCCTGAAGAAGTGCTGTGTTGTTATAGCAAAGACATCAAAGCCACAGCTGGTCCTTTTAAGCTCATCTCGGATATTGCTTAATTGCCGGGACTGCTCATCGCACTTTTCCTTCAGCTTCTGGATGAACTGCTTTTCAGCATCTCGACTCTCTCCTGGTTTGGGGGAGCATACATTTCTTGGGGTGGTTGACCTTTGCTTAGGATGTCCTACAAAAGAGAGAAGATCACTGAGGTCAGCTGCTTTATACATAAAGACGTGATCTTGATGCGTATCTAAAGCCTTTGACAATCAGCCCTATAACATAAAAAGGTCTTGTAGTGCTCATACAGGTGTGAGGTGACTTCCCAAAAACAAAGGCTTTTTATCTTAAGTTCATATCCTGCTTGAGACAATTATCCATTTCTCTGCAGGTTAATACATAGTTCTGAAGATGAAACAGAAGTGGCTCTGCTTTGGTGAGGTGAGATTGCCCAATCCATTGCTTGGCCAATGTGTTTCATCTTTATCTTCTGAGCCTTCTGAGAAGTTTCCTCTGAAAACTTCTATGGTCAGCTGGGCAACACCTCTGCCCAGCACACGGAGCCTTCTTGCTGCTCTCAGCTTCTCATCAGCTGATGCTTTTTAGCTCCTTCCTGGAGAAAGCAGGCAGACACCTTGTTTCTGTATGTTACTGCAGATGGTGAGCACTGGCCTGAAAACAGGTAACAATTCTACCTTAGCAGAAAGGGCCAGATATTCAAGGATTTGAAGAAAGGTTTCTTGTAGATTTATGTATACAATTCCTAAAAAATAACATAGAAACAGTATCTCCAGCCAGCTTTCAGCAATGAATGTAGCAGGGGACAGTCTTCTGCCACAGATTCTACTCATCCTTTTCCTAAAAAACAGAAAAAAATCTTTGCCCAAGCAAAGTCCCAGGAGTGCACTCCTACCCTTTCAGATCTATCTGCAGCTCACATGGAGTTACTGGGAGCCTATCTCCCAACCTGCTCTACTATGTCCTTGCTCAAGGCTAAGCTACAGGGAGCCAGCACCAGCAGAGATGCTCTCTTGGGCCTCAGTACCTCATCTACTGCTGCAAAGAGCCATAGCTATAAAACAGACTTTAAAACTCTCTGTGCCCATGACTTAAGTTTGCAAAGAAGAGGAATACTAAGTTTCACATGTCAAGACTAACTCCATCATGTTGAAAGATCCAAATAATACAACAGGAGACGCCAGAGAGGGCTTTCTGGCATTATGAACCAGCAAAGTGGTAACCCTTTTTTTCCCCTCAAGAATGATGTTTTCTTACAGATTCTTTCCTTCATTTAAAGGGACTCTTAACTGGACAATGGGCATTTTCACAAAACAAGCAATTCATAAAAGCAACAGCCACAAATATCTGTCTTTTTAGCATAAAACTCTCTAGTAGTTTAGGAAACGTGGTAATTTTGCAACAGAAGGCATACAAAGGAATGTAGGAGGAAGCCCCTGAAATCAGTCCAGATTTAATTACAACAGCAACACAACAATGGGATAAAGCCCATTGTTTTACCTTCTATCTTTCTAGCACTCCTGCTCAGTGGAATATTTGAAGTACAAATCTCTGTGTTGTCCTTGTCAGTATTATAAGCTGTCCTTGTAAATTAAACTGATATTTTCCATAGGGAAAAAATCTGAATTTCCCAGTTCATTTAGGCCTGAAAAGCAGCTTACTAAGCTTCTTCTGCCATCGATGTTGCTCTTCTGCTGCTCTGCACAAAACAGGGTCTATGTTAATGATGCTGGCCCTGATCCTGGATGTCCTTTGTGCTGATGGGGGGGGGGGGGGGGGGGGGCAACACAGCAAATCTACTGATCACTAAAGCCATGGAGCTCCTTTGATCTGTCTCAAAACTCTCAGGTATGCTTTATTTACGTGAGTATTTAAGCTAAGGTACCATAGCAAGTATGTGGCCACAATTGTTCGCCTTTTGATTGTTCAACTTTTAACATTTTGGAAAGAGAAGCGAGGCCACTGCTTTGGGAGTACTGATAGCAATCAATGTGGAGAGTGACACTTGTCAGCACACAGACCTCAGGAACGGTACTGTATAATAGATAAAATGGAGATCCCTACAAGACTGTGTTTCAAAACACTTTCACTAGTCTTTAGGAGGATTGACCCAAATTCTGAAGACTGGATCCAAAGCGAAAAGAACCATTCATATTCAATCCTTATGCAAGAGGGTATGTATGACGGCCAAAAAGTAGCACTGAAGATCAAGAAGTGCACATGAGAGGGCCAATAGGAGAGGGAAAACAATTTAGGAATGGCACTCAGAGATATTAGAGCCTGTTTCATGGCCACATGACGCCATGCTGGGGTTACCTGCAGAAGCCACATCACAAAATGTGAATTCTGCATGGCATTATGTTAGTGACCCTGCTGGGGGAAAGGCTGTGTGCTGCCCCTTGGCCACTGCTGCACCCACTCCTAGTTCTGTTTAATGGCTGCTTAGGATGAATTGAGAAATTACTGAGTAGGTAAAGATTCTCTTTATTTCTTTGTTATTGCTGTTATTTCAAAGAATGCTCATGGCTACTCTAAAGAAAATAAATGAAGATGAGTTTTATTTCTTATTTGATCCTTACAATGAAAAACAATTTTGTCATAATTTCAGATAGCCATACATAGGAAATTGTAAATGAATCTGATGGACGGAGGACAGGTACTCAACCTCCCGGGAGAATGAAGGTTTCACTTGAAGGTTTGAGTCATCATAAATTGGATGTATCCGATCTTAAACCTTGAAAATCATTAAGTCACCAACAGCAATGTCAGCTCTCTTAAAACCCAGCAAATATACCATTTTGCTTTCTATTTCTGGTGGAAGCAAACCAGCTCTGCTGTACCACGCTGCTACAAGCACCATCAGTGATGGTTCTTAAACTGGACTCCCACTGTTATAAACATTGGTGAGCTGCTGGCCTGGTACTCTCTGCAGCAAATTTCTCTTTGGATTTTTCTTGGTGACCTCACCAGCTTCAAAACAGCCTGAAAATTACACATTTCAGAGGACAGTGTTAAGTTCATCTTTTTACCCTAGCATCTGAAGAAGGACTCTGACTTTTGTTGGTGCCTGTGAGGATTAAATTTAACCTTCTCGATTTTGTTGGTTAGATCAGTCAAAAGACCAGCCTTACAAAATCCTTTAGGTCTCCTACACATTTCTTAATGCACTCTAGTAGACATAAATAGAAATAAATTCTCTGCATTTTAGTACACAAACAACGGCATTCTTTAGAAATACTATTAACACATGTTTGCATCCAATATTCAGGGGTAAATTAACAGCGCTCCAATAGCAGTTTGAAGACTTTCTATAGATGAACTGTTTTCCAATTATGCATAGAAATAATACAGGAAATTTAGTGCATCTGCACAACAGTGTCAGTAGATTCCAAGTAATATAATATCTCTCCAGGTAATTGTTTGAGGTGTCCTTTATTTCACTGAATGTGTTCTTTTTATACAAGAAAATTACAATGATAAAAGAATGTTCCAAAGCCTTTAAACATGTAATAACAACAACTCTTTGTTTTGAAAAAAAGATGATTGCAGTGCAGTAACAAAGAATACATAAAGCTATTCAGCTCATGTATCGGTATAAAAAAGCCTGCTGTACTCAGTGCCAGCTTAATGAGCCTTGGACACCATCAATCTTCACTAACAATAGTAGGTCTCAGATTTCAGTGTATTAACTAGAGATGCAAAGCCGACAAGTTGAAATCTTCCCTGCAATAGTTTTTTGGGTTCATAAATACCTGGTGAGTGGAGCTTGGTGGCTGCCACTGCTGATCTCTTAGGGGAGGAGATAGCCGGTCTATTAGCATCCTGATCCTTTTGTATTTCTTTCTTCAAGCCTGTTTCAAAAAAAGTAGAAGCAGAAAGAAACCCATTTAATAATTCTGCTTGCAGTTGCACAGAGCTATGTCACAGAATCACAGTGTTGGAAAAGACCTCCAAGATCATCTAGTAGTACCATTAGCCCATCACCACCAAGCCTGCTAACCATGTCCCTCCATGCCACATCTCCAGATTTCTTGAACGTCTTCAGGGATGGGGAAACCACCATATTCCTGCACAGCCTGTTCTAATACATCACCACTCCTTCTGAGAAGACATTTTTCCTAACAGCCAACTGGAACCTCCCTTGGCGCAACTTGAGGCCATGCCCTCTTGTCCTACGGCTGTTACCTGGGAGAAAAGGCCAATCCTCACCTCGTTATAACCTCCTTTCAGGCAGTTATCAAGAATGATGAGGTCTCCCCTGAGCCTTTTCTTCTTCATAAGACTTGTGCTCCAGACCCTGACACTGTCTTCCATTTTGCTCTACAGAAACACGCTCTAGTTATTTCAACAGTGGATAAAAGTGGGGGGATCACACACTTCAGGGACACTTAGTGGATGCCTCCCCCCTCTCCAAAGCCACCACTGGTAACAACAGCAGCACCAGGCTTCCCTCAGACAGAGGGTCACTCTGCCATCTCTGCCTGTGTCAGGCCCTGTGAGCACAGCTGCAGACACAGCATTTGTCATGCTCTGCAAGCCATGGCTCCTATTTCCTAGTACTGTCTCAGCACTTTCTTGGGAAACGCAGCTGAAGAGCACAGGGATATGCATACAGGCCTCACATCCAGCTGTGTTTGCAGGAGGATGGCACCCAAAGCTTAACAGTCTCTCTCCCTGTTCCTAGGGAAATTGCCCCATCAGTCACTGCCAGCTGATGAAGAACTCTTCTTCGTATCTGTGCTTTGGTCCATCTCCACTTTCCCTGCTGTTTGTAAAGTGGAGATATCGAGGCTGTGATTCTCGTCTGTGATGGACACTTTCCACAGTGAAGTGATGGAGGGTATAAGCTCCCCATGCCTACCTCCTGCTACGCTACTACAGAGCAGGACATAAAATAAGTTTATGGCACCATTTCATTACTGAGGACTGAGTGAAAGCAGCCTGAGATTGGAAGCGCGAGCCAAAAGTACAGCTTGTTTTGTGAGATATAGTTTACAAGGTTATAGATTTGAGCACTACCTTATCAAGGCAATAAGGCCTTGGTTTTGTTGTGGTTTTCAGAATAAAAATACTCTGTGCAAATGAGCCATATCTAAAGCTCATCCATCAATTTTTCTTTGGCAAATGCCAAACACAAGCACGGAAGGTGATGTGCATTTTCCTCACACTTTCAGCAGTAACAAAGGGCATAGACATAACTGCTTTTGAGAAGTTTTGAATGTGGAACACCTGGGGAATCAGTTCAGGCTCTTAATCTTAATCACAAAGCAAGAAACAGCAATTCCCCCACTAGAGCACAGTTGAAAGAAAGCAGAGGGAAGCAGCAGAAGAGCCCTGAGGGTTCCACTGCTCTGTACAGGGCACCATGAGGTCTGTGCATCAGAGCCAGTGCCCCTCAGGGACCCTTGCATGGGAGGGATCAGCAGAGTGAGCTTGAAGCCAACAAAGATACAAAGAATTATCTTGGCAAGAACAGGAGAGAAGAATTGATAACAAAGTGGGGAAGTAAGGATAACTGCCCTCCATCAGTTCACAAGATTTTTTGGGTTCTCCCTCCCAAGCAAAAGAATCCTGACAGAAGCTCCCTAGCTAGGAGGGATTTAGGAACTGTAGAATGGAAAAGAAAGGACAGTTCCCAGGAGCAAACTGCTACTGCCCCGCTGAGCTCAACACCCACAGGGAGCCCTTAGGGGAAGGGCCATCCCTGGCATCAGACCTTGCATGAGAGCTTGTACGGAAAGTTCTTCTAAAAATGGGGTTTATTCTTTCTCTTTTCCTTTGAAACAACAGCTGTTAGCTTGTTAAAAAAGAAACATTCAGAAACCAAATTGATTTCAAGAGAAATTCCTGCACAGAAAATTAATTTCTAAATGACATAGTTTGTCCTTTCCTCACTTCCCAGAGACAGCAAATTTCAAGTTTAAAATAGTTTGTCTGAAGATTTAAAATAGGAGAGTGCTGACGTGATGATCAGCATAGTGCTGTATTGTAGGGCATAGCACAGCGGGAGGTTGTGCAGGTTGAGCTCTTCACCTGAGTGTCCAAGAAGTAACTCAAAGATTTTCGTTTACATAGAAAGTTTGATACTCCACTGTGACTCAGGAAACACGTCACAGTTCAGTCATTACAAGGTTCTGAATGCATAGGAAAAAAAAAAAAATACTGTGGCCATCATACCTAGTCTGAAAAGTCAAAAGGTTTAGTGCATACAATCAAAATAATAGGAAATACATCAAATACAATGATAAAAGGAAACAAAGCATGACAAGCATATGTTTCTTGAACGTGTGCACTGTTCAGATTTTGTTTGAATTTGTTTGATGTTCTGACCTGCAATAAACTTTACCTAAACTCTCACTATTGCTGCCCATAGGTGTGAAATGGGAAGCTGCAGTTAGTTCAGTGCTAAATGCCCATGTACTTTTCCCGATTTCCTCTCTTTTAAAAGCTACTCTTGCATACAGAAATAGATATTCCAGTCCAGAAGGTAACTGTGCACATGAATACTTGCTAGTGTTTCCTACCAGAGTGATTATAGCATTTACTTTTACAAGTTGCATCCAAATGCACAGTTCTGGAAACGTGTTTACATTTCCAAATTAACACAGCCTGCTTCAAACCAAAGAGGAGGAGCAAAGACAAAAATTATTAGAAACTAAAGTAAAATCACCCAACAATCACTTGGAAATAGCAGACACAGAAAGCTGCTGGCCTACCCCCAGCCAGTGCCCCGAGCCAAGCACCCGCCATCTGAGCCAGCTCCTCATCAGCTGCTGCAGAACCAGCCTACGTATTTGCCTGTACCTTCCTGAGTCTTCAAAAGTTGGTGCAATGGGACGGGCTTCAGTCTGTTTTCACACTTCAGATTGATTCTAATAAATTACGCATTGAGTATTTATTCCAAACCAGATCCCAACATGTTGTAGATGTCATGAACAATGCAGTGGGGCTGGCTGCATTCAGCTGGCTACCAGTTGTTGTTAGGCGTATTTTATAAGTTAACAAAAGCACTTTGCACATTTCAAAACCCCAAGGAAGTGCTTTCAGGCACTCACAGACACAGATAGCCACCTCGAGCTTTCTCCTGCCTTTCCCCTGACACCCACGACTACTCATGTCCTTGACAAGTAATGACACACTCGTGCATACGCCGTTTGAGACAAAGCGAGCAAATCTGGGAATATGATGGATGCTGTAGAATAAGAGCAGTCTAATTCTCTCTAGGGACTCTGTACATCCTGTGATCTACGAGATTGAAAGGCTTTGAATAAGTAAGTAGGTGTAGAAGAAAGACTACATATTTGGCGAAGCAGAAAAAGCTAACGCCCGTAGTTTTCCTTTTGTGTTAGTTTCAGATTTAAAGCCAATCTAATGAGAAAAAAGAGAAGGACGGGGACTGTTACAGTGATTTGTCTCAAAGTGATTGTTTTCTTCCTGTAATAAAAAAGTTGTATGTGATCATAAAAAAAATACAGGAAAAAATAAGACAAAAAGAGCCCCTGAGGATCTGAACTGTTCTTTGGACTGAATGGAAAAATCCAGGTTAGCTTAGAACACCTCATGTTAGCTGCAGAGGTAAAACAGCCTCCCTTTCTCTTACAGTCATTTTACATGGATCCCATGGCATTTTACTGTCACTTCCTCACAGAGCTGTGCTACAGCCAAGTTTCAGAGGGCAGTTCCAGGGGAAGAGGCTGGAAAATGTGCAGCTGAGTGCCTCACTTTCACCTGCAGCGTAGCACTCCATATCCCCATATTCCTCACAGGAACAAACACAGCCCAACACATATGCACTGCTCAGCTTTTAATGGGAAGTGTCTGCAAGGGAGAACACAGCAGCCGCAGGGTCTCCTCCTCCATCCCTGAGAGCGCACTGGTGCTCATTTTTCCCCCTCATGCTGACCTCAGCTCATCCCTTACCCTCCCGAGGCTGTGTTGTCTGGGTTTTACAGAAGCTGATTAAAAGAAGCACATTTTACAGCGTGAGCTCACTGGTGAGAGCTGTGATAACACCGGCCTCCTATTTTTCATCTTGACTGATTGCATTTAACAGCCTGCTCTGTTACATATGATTTACTGGCACTTGTAAAAGCTTGAGAATTGACTGGGTTAGTTTTCTGAACAATACTTTTGATTGTCTTTAATTTAATGGGCCAAGCAGAAACAAGTTGCTCAAATGAATTCTTTATCACTGCTGTCACTGCACATGAATTATGAGGTTTCTTATGGGGAATAACACCCACCTGTCTGTGAGATAAACATTAAATAAGAATTAATAGGCTGAAATAGGTATTCCATAACACACACAGAAAACCCCACAACAAGATATAGAGAATACATACAATCCTTCAGCTCTGTAATTATATGGACTGATGTTGGCCAAGTCCATCCTGGTGGGCAGAGCTGAGGTTTGGAACAAGAGGCAAGCTGATCTGGTGCCTCAGATCAGGACTGCAGCCACAAACACTGAAGCCCAGGGCTGTATCAGTTCCCTGAAGGTAAGCTGAAGTATCAAAAAAAATATTAGAGTTCAGAAATATCAAACTGGTACCCCAAGAGGGCCCTTTAGCAGAGCTGCTTTTCAGCCAGCTGGCCCTATGCCCTATTGCCCTAATGCCGTTGTATGGCATTACTCCTCCCAGGGAAATCATGAAGTTCCCGCTGTCACATTTCTCCTGCCTTTTGAGGTCCCTCCAAACCCTAACCCCAAGCACACCAAATAATTTCCTGTCCTGTGAACTTCCTGAGAGAGTGCTTCATCCCTTTGTTCAAGTTTTCAGTGAAGAATTTGCTCAGTTTCAATCCCTAATGGATGCCGGAGTAACTACCTGTCAGCAGGACTCTGCATGGTCTAGCCACTTTTCCAGACACCTTACTATCTATCTGAGGTCTGCAGCTAGTTGAGATACTTAAGGACTTTCCCAGAAGAATCTGGGCAAGAAAAGGAAACTACAAAAAGAGGTTTCAGGCCATATGCATGTTTTCAATGTTGTTTTTTTCCCGTTCAAATTATGACAGAATTAGATCCTGGTTTCATTTACAATCTGGACTGTCCCACAGTGAGGATTAAGCAAGAGGGTTTGTAAAACACCTCTCCAAAAGGGTGAGAAGCTGTTAAACTGCCTCTGAACATTTCTATCTGCAGATATTCCCACATTTTTCGACATTTAAAACAGAAAATTCAGCATGTGTGTGCATCAAAGATCACATATTTTTATCAACGTGCGGAAGGAAGAAGCTTATATATTTTCCAAAGTGGATCTTAGTGCGAAGTTCCAGATGGAGAGATGCTTTCACCTAAGTCTTAAAACAAAATACAAAGCAATAATAGAAATGCTAAGGACTACAGGTTATCACTGCATTTCTCAAAAGAGCTTAAAATTGTAAGTGAAATTACAGGATGTATATCAGTTGTTCCTTTGAAGCATTTCATGTTCTCCTCTCCTCTCCTCTCCCTTCCCTTCCCCTCCCCTCCTTTTTCCCCTTCCCTTCCCTTTTCTTTCCCTTCTCTATGGTGACAGGTGTGCAAATATGAAAGGGGTTTCATAACACCCAAAAAGGGCTGTGCAGCACACCGAAAGTCGATGAAGTGCACTTTTTCCAAAGTCAAGTCAAAAAACATTCAGTTCATGTCTTCAAAGCAATCTGCATGACAATGGATTTCCACTGCTACTGTCTCATGCCAGGACTTTTTCATCATCTGAATCACTGCAAAGCAGCAATTATGAAAGTCTTTTTTCATTAATTAAAGGTGATCTATGCCCTCTAGTCCAATTTTTATTTGACAAGCAATTTTACTGCAATATCAGGAGTGTAATCTTTCTTGAGCAGTTGTCTTTTTTTTCTTTTTAATGAGAATTGGCAGTGCAGGTGGTCTTCTCAGGTAATATCTAACACATGAAAGCTTATTTTTTCCTCATTAATATAGATAGATATGCTCCTTTTTGAAATCATTTCCCATTCATAAACAGTTAAAATAAGGTAATTCTTTGTATTTGTAATACAAACACATTTCTTACATCACTTGATTTTAACTTTCTTTATATTTAAGAGACTGACTTACTCTTAGTGAAATACTTTCTATGCTCTTTACTTTTGTAGAAGATCCTGAATACAGTACATACAGTGTCTGTGCATCTCATCTGTAGCAGTGGCACTCTCTAAAAACACTACTTACTGCCATATCGTGCACAGGAGGTTGGGATGCAGCATGTGTTTATAAATGCATATGCAACATCAAGCTCTACTGCAATTATTACTAGGAGTAATAATTACTAGGATTGCTAGGAGTATTACACCTAGAATACCCATCGTACTGTTGTCCCAATACACAGAACACGTGGAAGGTATAACTGAGCTTTCTCTGCTTTTCAAAAGCTTCACCACATGGCTGACTTCAGTAGCACTGCACACATGGTGAAAAGGAACAGAAAACTGGAGTGGTTCTATTCCTTCCAACAGACTCCACAGTGGCTGGGGCTGTGGAGAAACTGCGCTGAGATGGAAGGCAGACATGCGCCACACCAATCACTCTTCTGTAGAAGCTGTCCTCCCTCATGAACCAGTCGCAAATATAAGTCAAGCAACAAGAGGCTCACAAGGCTGAGGATGTCCTCCTCAAGAAGTAGCTAACAGATGATCATCTTTTATCCTCTAAGCTACTGTCATCATAGGGCTTGGTATCTAAGACTTTTGTTAAAGAATTAATGATGTTGATAACCAGGAAAACATGATAAGACTAAAGCCATGCCCAGCTCAGACTTTTTTGAGATGTACAGTTGTCACTTTTGAGTCTTCTTTTAAATGTCGCTTCATGTAGCATTTAAATGAATGCACTTCTACTAGGAAATTCATGCTCTAAGCCTCTCCTCAAAACTGGGCTTGGGATCTCTTGTAATTGCATTTCCTTTGAGAACAAATACTATCCTCAATCTAGGGACATCCAAAATGGTCAGTGAAACAAGATACTTTTATTCAGACAAGAACATCTTGGGTAATTTATATTTTCTATTGTTCTGTCTTTCTACACTATGATTTCTCTCCTGGTCAATGGATTGTCTGTGCAAGCAATTGTCAATATGTGATAGTTTTGTAGAATATTCTCAATGTATTAATTCCTCTGTTTCCAAGACATGTAATCCCTCGTTCACTTAGAGTTGACTACTCACTTTCCCTTCGGTTTGGAGCACTGGTAAAGTTTATTTCAGTGCTGCTGACTTCCCAAGCACAGCATTCTTTGCCTTTATGACATGACAGCATCAGTGACCCAAGATGGGTGAGTGAGGGTGGATTAATTTCTACTATTTCTTCAAACATTTTTGAAACACCGATTTTACCTCTCTGGTCCCTTGCTGTTATCAGTCTTCGGCTCTGTGATGCCCAGCGCTACTGACAGATTTGCCTGGCATAGACTGGTTGACTGTGGCAGTCATAGCCCTTCCTTCCATTTGCAATGGCAGTACAAGCAGACCTTGTACAGAGGCTGTAAAAGTAGACTTTCAACCTTAAAGCCTCTCTGCTCTAGGACATCCTTTTGGAGAGTGGCTTTTCCAGCACACCCACACACTTTCTCTGGCATATTTAAAACATGGTATCTGACACAATTTTAAAGGGCTTTTGTTAGATGCCTTTGTTTTCCTGTGATCATAAAGCCCAGAGTAATATGAACACTTCACTGCCCTTTCTCCTCTTGCTTCATTTGATCTGTAGCATCTTCCTCCCAGTTTAATAGAGTTCAATCTTAAGAAGATGGTTTGGAGAGTCATCATTTAAAAGATGTGCAAAACTGTCCAAGGAGTAATTAAAGAGAATACATTATGTCTTATAGAGCTCTCTATCACATTGGGATGTACAAACAGCATTCATACACTATTGCAAGAAAAGCAGAATTAGACTTGCTAAAAAATCTTGTCATTATTGTTGCTTTGAGTTATCCTTGTTTCCATCAGATACTTTGTATTGTGAGGAATCACAACATTGTTCTAATAAAAAAATTCTCGACTTGACCATAGATGTATCTGCTGGTACTTTTGCTCCTATTAAAATCACACCAGGCCATTGGACTACTGTAGGTTTTTTTTGGTTCTGTCCGTTGTGTATAACAACAACAATATTCCAAACTTGTCAGCTGTCCCTGTTCATTGTCTGCCCCTGTTTTAACATCATGGCCCAGTACCCTTTAAATATTTCGTTTCCTTCCAGAATTAAGCAGGATTCAGTTTTACTCACCCAACTGAGTGTACCTATCAATATTAGACTATAAATTCATTGGGGCAGTGGCAGCAGGCTCCATTCACTGCTGCATCCAATCTTTGCTGGTACAAAGTGCATGTGGCAAAAGAAGCCTGGAGGCTGAAAGAACTCCTCTGCAGAAACATTGAAATCGCCTCTTTAAAACTTGTTGTGACAGTATCACTAGCTGAAAAAGAAAGGCTTTTGCTGGAGATATGCAGGGGCAAATCTGATACTAATCAACTACTCTAGCCTGAAATGACATAACTTACCTATGGACCATCAGAGAGGAAAGGAAAATCAAAGGGGAAGAAAAAAAAGAAAAAGAAGAAGAAAAAAAAAAAAAAGGTGTCCCTTTTTATCTGTTCACCAGAAATTCATATATGTGTGTTGAGAGATTGGTCTTTTCCCACTTAGTGAGTGTAGATGGTGGCAGTAAACAGTTTTCTGACAGTAAGAGATAGCCACTTGTGACTGTGATGGACAAAAGACCACATCCACCTCACTCGACTTTCACTTTGGTGGATTACCTGAGATGGATGGTTTCAGCTTCATCTTCCCTATCAGATCCTTCAAGCCATTGACTATAGCAGGAAAGCCCTTTTCTGTGAGTGTTTCAACCAAGCTATTCTTTCTTGAAATGGAGTGACCAGAATTTTTAGTGTTTAAGGTCTTTATCTTGTATTTTGTACTGATTTTTCCTTCCCAACTTCACTTGCAGTGTGTTACTGGGGGACGTACATAAAGATGAAAGGCTGCCTAATGAGGGCCATACTGGATAAGACTGGTAACTTATGTAAAATTATTTACTTCAGAATCTAAATTGGTAATCTAATCTGAACTTGACAGAATTTCCACACTTGTACTGAATCTCTCTCTTTTATTTAAAACTTTCCTACTCTGTCTAGATATACTCAACCCCATACCCTACACCACAGAGTGGTCTATCCTGTCACTCAGAAGGAAAGTCATGAATAAGAATAGTCTGATCTGTCTTTCTGCACAGTATTTCCTCTAAACAGGTATATATGAAGCAACAACATTGTAGGGACCAAGATTTAAAAATCAGAAATGAAACCTGAAGGATAATCTTAGGGAAGAAGAGACAACAAATTGGATGATAATAATAAGGCCTCTTTCACTGGACATGGAGTGGAAAAGCAAGGCAAGATTAGCAATACTGGAACTATGCATTATTTCGATGAGCAAATACATAGACTCATGAAAACTGAGGGGGTAAAGAACGATACAGGCATATTTAGGCTTTCCCAGCTCCAAGAGTCCAACTTACAAGAAGCAGTATCAAAGCAAAGCTCTCTGAAAAACATGCTGGTTTTGGAGAAACTTTGTGTCAGGCTATCTGTGGAACAAATCCAGGTAGTGTTTAGGTGAAATAACCTCCTACTTCACTGAACTCATACAAACACAGTGGTGTCTGCTTTATTCAGTAAAATATTATGTTATCTCCATGCACCTCAATCTTTCAGTGATGTACATATATGCAGTGCTTCTCAGGACTACTGTCATGGTTGAGTCTGGGATAGAGTTTATTTTCTTCCTAGTGGCTAGTATGGCGCTGTTGCCTCAATTTTTGATGCAAATAGCATTGAGAACATGCCAATGTCTTAGATATTGCTGAGCAGTGCTTGCACTGAGTCAATGACATTTCTGCTTCTCACACTGCCCTGTCTTTAGGAAGGTGGGAATGCACAGAAAGCTGAGTGAAGGACAACTGACCCAAATGGACCACAGGAGTGTTGCTGAATACATTTCAAAAAGACCCTACGCCAATGGAGACTGAATCAGCACTTTGGCAATATGCCCATGAATGGCATGAAAATTAATCGAGTAAGCAGTAAAATGGCATCATAATAAAGTTTCTATATTTCTTGGCCTAATAAAGATGATATTTCAATTACTCATATTTGGAACACGTACCGGCAGGTGCAGTGGCAGTTTTCGGTGCTGGAAGTAAGCTCCTGCGTGGAGTCGCTGTGCTGCTCGATACCTGCGTTGTGCTTTTGCTGCTACCCTTGGGTATGTCTTTAGAAGGTGCAGATGCCTTAGGAGTGGTTTGTTCTTCATTTCCAAAGCTGGAACCTGCAGGAGACCAAAACTGCCCTAATTATAAGTTCATAAAAAATGTACGTGAACTGTGGCATACAAACTGAGCTTGTATTAGCAATTATAATCTACAAAAACATATCATATTTTCAACTTGGGCAAAACTACATGGATTTTCTCCAGTACAAATGGTTACATAGAAATAGTTCCCAACAACTTACTTAAATGCTAAGTGTTGCTGGCTGTTGGATTCTAACTCTAAGAAGAACATGAGCCCATGAAAACCTAATGAGGTTCAATAAGGCCAAGTGCAGGGTGCTGCCCTTGGGTCTAGGCAATCCCAGGTATTTATACAAACTGGGGGAAGATCTCATTGAGAGCAGCCCCGTGAAGAAGGACTTGGGGATCCTGGTAGACAAGAAGCTGGACATGAGCCAGCAGTACGCACTTGCAGCCTGGAAGGCCAACTGTGTTCTGGCCTGCATTAAAAAAGGGGTGGCCAGCAGGGAGAGGGAGGTGATTGTGCCCCTCTACTCAGCTCTTGTGAGGCCCCATCTGGAGAACTGCGTCCAGGTCTGGAACCCCCAGTACAGGAAAGATGTGGAGCTCTTGGAACAGGCCCAGAGAAGGGCCACTAAGATGACCAGAGGACTGGAGCACCTCTCCTACAAAGAAAGGCTGAGGGAACTGGGCTTGTTTAGCTTGGGGAAGAGAACACTCCAGGGAGACCTCATTGTGGCCTTCCAGTACTTGAAGGGAGTGTATAAACAGGAAGGGGAATGGCTGTTTACTAGGGTGGATAGTGATAGGACAAGGGGGAATGGTCTTAAAGTGAGACAGGGGAGGTTTAGGTTAGATATTAGGAAGAAGTTTTTCACAGAGAGGGTGGTGACACACTGGAACAGGTTGCCCAAGGAGGTTGTGGATGCCCCATCCCTGGAGGCATTCAAGGCCAGGCTGGATGTGGCTCTGGGCAGCCTGGTCTGGTGGTTGGCAATCCTGCACATAGCAAGGGGGTTGAAACTCAGTGATCATTGTGGTCCTTTTTAACCCAGGACATTCTATGATTCTATGATTCTAAGACATAAAATTTGTTTTTGGCTAGCTCCTTAAAGGTATCTGGCTGTGAGGCTCCTAAGCAAATCAAGAGGTTTCTAAATCTATGAGTGTAGCAATTTTTTGAGGCACTTTAATTGCCTCAGAAGCCACCCAATACCCTTATATTAAGACTTGGGCATTACTGGTTTTTGCTGAAAAGGGCAAGAGCATGTCTCAGTGGTGCAAGGCACTGAACTCTCCCACTCAGGAGAGATTTCCTACAAGTATTTCCCCAGATCACACTCAGACATTTGAATAATAAGCTGAAAAAATAATTCTGCCTTAACTCTCACATCCACTTCAATCACATTCTCATATTGAATCTTGGGTTGCCAAGGTTTCCAGTTTATATTGAGCTTTTTCAAAACCTATAATGGGTTTGCTTTCCTCCTGCATTTCCCACCTAGGGAATAATCACACCCTAGGCTCCTTGCAGATATAAGGAAATCAATCTTTTCTTAACATTTGAAAAAGGCAAAGTTGGAGTGTCTTCTGTATCTATTGAGTAGAAAGCCTATGAGAAGCAAAAGATTACAACATGTCTGGACCTGAACATTTGCAAAAGGATGAACATGTTGCTTGAAAAACTGAGCAGAGATTGTTGCAAGGAATACACAGGATTTCAGAAAATGACTATAATTATTATTATCATTATTTTAAAAAAATACAATACAACACAATACTGTTCAGGTACTGCCTGCAGCAAAATGATAACATTCTTAAAATAATTGGCATGTTCAAGTTCCCAGTCTTCTTCAGATGTAGGAATCTTACACATGTACAAGATTTTTTTCTTAGCATCCTTACTGAAAATCCACGAGGGAAGAAAGCTAGAAAAGAGAACCCTCTTTTCTAATAGAAGGAGAATATACCTTCTGGCTCTGACCAAACAGTGTAAATTTTTTGGTTGCCTGTAAGTATCTTAATTTAATGCAATTAATCAGCAGTATAGATGGATTTCTACAAAAACATTTGCCCTTTGCACAACTATTAAGCCACATTAAAAATTCAAACAAAACTACCTGTTGTTCTCTGTGCAAGAACAAGAAAACCTAAAGCATTCATCATCTTCACACCGATGGGCAGATAACAACCCCTCAGCACAACAGACAGTTGTTTTATGCCCAAATTACAAGGATTCTTCACCTGTGTAACAAGCCCTGAAAACCATGTGCTGAATTATCTGCTGATGAAAGACTGCTGACTTCAGTAAAGTCATGTCAGTGAAACACCTGCAGCTGTGCCCAAGGACAGGGGCATCTTAAAGCAAATGTGTTTACTTCAAACTGCTTGCATCCTCACAAAGTTACTGCTGGTTTGGATACGCACTTACCCCACCAGCTTGGGTATCAGTATTTGTAGAAAAAAAGAAATGATTTCCTTGGCTCTTTGTTCTAAAGTATAAATCATAGAAAGGCAAACCTTGAGGAGGAAACTATTCCTGTTGTTTGCAGAAACATGCAGTTCAAATGCTCTTTAATTGAAACCTCATAGACCTATCCTTTTTTCTCTGATGTGAAATTTATTATAGAGAACATTTCTGTTCCAAAATCTGCAGTTCCCTTGCTGAAGAATGAAGTGCCAAGGGGAGTTACATGAATTCTTATTAAAAAAAAAATTCTTTAGGTCTGGAAGATGGAGTGCAGCTAGCTAAAAACACCTCTGCCATCCACAGCACAGCACACAGTATGTGCTGATTAAAGACATGGTGGATGCAGAGGCTGACAAACATGACCTGGTCAGATTCCCTGAATCAAGAATGCCCTGGGCTGCACACCTCCTCTGTGGGCTGGGCAGACCCCACCTGGAGGAAAAAGTGAGGCTGCACCTTGAGTGCTGTGCTCAATTTTGGGCCCCTCGCTACATGAAGGGCATACTGGCCGTGGAGTGTGTCCAGAGAATGGCAATGAAGTTGTGATGGGTCTGGAGCACAAGTCTGATGGGGAGCAGCTGAGGGAGCTGGGATTGTTCAGTGAGGGAGAAGAGGAGGCCTGGGGGAGACCTTATCACTCTGTACAACTGCCTGAAGTGGAGGTCGGCCTCTTCTCCCGTGTAACTAGTGATAAGACAAGTGATAATAGCCTTAAGTTGCACCAAGGTAGGTTTAGGTTGGATATAAGTAAGAACTTCTCAAAAAGAGTAGTGAAGCAGTGGCACAGCTGCCCAGGGAGGTGGTGTAGTCACCTCCATGGAGGTGTTCAAGGAACATGGAGATGTGGCACTGAGGGACGTGGTCAGTGGGCATGGTGGGGTGGGCTGACAGTTGGTCTTAGTGGTCTTTTCCAACCTTAACAATTCTGTGAAGAAAAGATTTGGCTTTTGATGGCTTAACAGCAAAAGATAAACCATGTGGCTGCACTGGGTGTCTGCAGTCAGACACAGCTAGTTCCAGCCGGTTCCAGCCAGCTCCAGATGTCTCACAACAGAGCACAGCCATGCTAGTGACACCTCTGAAAGAATACATTTAAGGATAAAAACCATGGCACAGCAGTGCACAGTCAGCTGTGTGATGAGAAAGCAGGAGAGAAGCAGCCCTGCTATCCCAAGGGCAGTGTAGCAGGAAGGCAGAGCAGCTCCCTGCAGCCTGGGAGAGGCCTATGGAGGAACAGGCTGTTCCTCTGCTCCAGGTGAGCACATCCCTCCTGTATTGTACCTCCTACTCCTCTATTTCTGCTTTTATTTGAACCATGGGAGATTCCTTGCTTGCCTTTGAAGCACCTGGTAAGTCATTTGGGTTCACCTGTATAAATCACCCTTTATTTCTGCAGACTCTGTGTTCTATGCAGAGCAGCACAGCTGATTTTGCAGGAAAGTACTTAAAAGAGTATTAGCAATCTGCTGGAGCAATAGGCCTTCAGTCTAACTTTCATCATGTCCTCACTATGAGCCCCACGGAATCCTATTCTAGAGCTTGTGAAAAAATACAGGAGAGAAGGTTTTTGAAGGCTTGCAAGTACTTCAGAGGATCCTAGCTGCACCCACGCATCCCTACACCATTAGGCTAGTGAAGGCATGCAGAAGTCATGGCTGGAAGAGGCTCTGAGCAATGTGAACTAGCTGTAGGTGACCTGGCTCATTGCAGAGAGTAGGACTAGGTAACCCCTTAAAGGTCTCTTGCAACTGAAACAACTCTATGAAGTCAAGGACAGTTACATGTTGTAGGCTGTGTATTCAGAGGAAGCCATGACCAAAATCCCAAAGGTTTGTAGATGGTTAAGCCACTCCCTGTCCATATGCACTCCTTAAACTCGTGATGTCCTCTTCACCATCTGACCCTGCTCTGCAGTAGCTTGCATCTTGGAAGAGGAAGACTCTCCTTTATGTGCCCTCAGGAGGAACCATTCCTTTTCTAGAATTACTTACAAAATGGAACATAGTATGATATTAGGTGATACTACATGCTCAGTGGGAGCATGGGTGGGGGGAATTCTGTGTTTGACAAGAAGTGAACTGGGCCAAGTTGCATGGTCAAGTCTTGTTTTGAAAGGAGAGAACAATGGGACGGGCTGCATTCTGGAGCCACACATGGCTTTCCTGTCTGTGCTCAATGGCAACCAAGTCTGCTTTTGTTGGAGGATTTGTGTGCTTTCTAGAAAAATAGCTAGTCTGACAATGCTTGCGGGTCCCCAGGGAATATCAAAGTACAAGTGCAGCTGCTTCTGTGGCTCCCTGTCTCATGGGCTGCTATGTGAAGCCTTTTGAAACCCAGCAAGTTTCCAGTTCCTCACAGCAGGTCAAGCATTCTCTGTGCTGGCAGCAGGCATGGAGCTGCAAGCTCCTGCCACAGCTGCAATCACACCCGAGACAATGGGAACGTGCTAGCATCATAAATTTTCACGGAAGTACAAACATTTACCCACAGTACTATTAAGCCCTTCAGAGACTCTTACACACTACTTGACTCCAAGTTTAATAACAACAAAGGTACCTCTAGTTGTTGCAGCAACGATCCGATATCGCTAGTGTTTCTAAAGCACTTTCCAGTCATAAAACTCAATGAGCTTTACAAATAACAAAAAGACGAAGGAGTTCAGTTACTCTCAAAATTCACACAGCAAGGGAACAGCAGAGACAGGCAGAAAAAGCATGCAGGAAAACCTGATGATGAATGAGCCTAGAATGAATTTTCTTGGCCTGCAAAATGTTGGGATGTATTGTTCCGCTGAGTTTTTCTAGGCTGCACTTCTGTGCCCCAGTTTCCAAGCACAAAATGAAATTTTAAATCACTGCCATGGGTAATGCTCTGATAAGGAAAATGCCCAAACTACTGTGAATAATCAGGTGATATTTAAAAATGCAAGACACACTTTTCACTACACTGGAATACACGCCCATCCTTTAATTAAGGCCCACTATTTATTTATGACTTTTATCTATAGAGTGGCAATTTTTATAGATGGATAACAAGATTTGCCACTTGCCAAGTAAGCAGTTTATTTCTCTGCTTAGTGGGTTACTGTCTTATGGCTCAACACTGTAAAATTAAATATAATGCTTCACAGTGTAATCATCAGCAGACACAAGTGAATGTACAGCTCTGAAGCAGTGCTAATGTCCAAGTGGTACACTGTGATCCTTGGGGGAGACTGCGCTGTTATGATGCTATGATAGTAGATGAAATTACCAGATGGTTATTTTGTTATTTTATCTTTGCAGAGAGCCAGCTCCCCATAGTTCCCAATATACAAGTCCAAATGGGCAATAGATCAGGGAAAAGCTGGTGACAGGTCTCTCATCTATCCAGAAAAAGTAGTTGCATAAGGACTGATGCCCAAACAATGCTTAAACCTAGATTACTTACTATGGAGTATTTTTTTCCATTACATATATGTGGCTCAGAGGAATCTTAGTAATAACCTTCCTTACCATATTCATTTTAAAGAGTGCTTGTTCATGCCCACATGCCTTTATAAAAGCTGATCTGCCAGGAGTCTTAATATCCAAAACAGAAACCCAAATTGTGAATTTTGAGCTTGACAACTGCCATTCAAATAAGAAAGAAGCCAAATCTTCAGTGCCTGTCAGCAAAGGAGCCAGTTTCCCAAGTTCAAGTGGGTTTGGGTCTCTGCAGTGTAGATGGTACCTCTGGGACAGCCCCTTTACCACCAGGGGAGGGAGTGTGGCGCTTCTCCAGATTTCATGACCTTTTGGACAGCTCAGATGAATCCCACCAGCACTGATGAACAATGACATTGTTAGAGCGTGAATACAGACAACATATGAGATCCTGTTCATAGAGTCATAGAATGGCCTGGGTTGAAAAGGACCATAATGATCACCTGGTTTCAACCCCCCCTGTTGTGTGGAGGGTTGCCAACCACTAGAGCAGGCTGCCCAGATGACATGTAATAACTTGTTCTGTTCTGGGGCCTTAATTGTATGATCCTCATCTGGATCTGATAGCTTCGCTCTAGTTTTAGGTTGCAGTTTGAACCTTAACACTCCCCAAAATTTAGTCCTAATTCCATTAGCGAAAATGTATTTGAAGAGTCCACTGCCTATAAAGCTGATGAAAGGCAAATTGGGAAGAGTAATGTTTTAACTTCTCATGTCTTCTCTTATGAAGACAGTCTGGGGGAAATGGACTTGGTCAGTCTGGAGAAGAGAAGGCTCAGGGGAGATCTCACTTATGCCATCGAATACTTAATGGGAACTTAAAAACAGAAGGTAAATAAACTTTTTACATGGGTAGACAGCGATAAAGGGGAATGATTTCAAACTAAAGGAGGGGAGACTTAGATTAGATGTCAGGGGGAAATTTTTCGTGGAGAGGGTAGTGAGGCACTGGCACAGGCTGCCCAGAGAGGTTGTTGCTGCCCCATCCCTGGAGGTGTTCAAGGCCAGGCTGGATGGGGCTGTGGACAACCTGATCTAGTGCCTGATTTAGTGGTTGGCAACCCTGCCAGTGGCGGGGGGCTGGAACTAGATGATCTTGGAGGTCTCTTCCAAATCAAGCCATAGTATGACTTTAGCTAGGCAGATAAAAGTTATGTTTACATGAATAAATATCTCTCTTTTTGTTCTTTCACCATAAATATGAACAATTCTTCATAGCACAGAAGGCAGGAGAACAATTTTTCCTGTCTGTACTGGTTCGACTGGCTGTGTTTATCACCTCCCATAGCTACAGGTGTGCTGCAGTATGGTAGAAACAATCAGGCTTTGTGACATTTCTGTAACTGACTCAGTAGAAAAAAATAAAATGGATAATCTAATTCTGTACATTCACATGGAATTTATAACTTATCCTTTTTACTCATTTTGATTACTCTAAGTTTTTGATATTTAGAGTAATTCTTGAGGCACTGACCTAACTTCAGTGTCCTTCATAAATAATAGATATGAAAAATACAGCCTTCTGCTGATGCACCTTCTTGTATCAATACTTATTCATCTCACCTCACCAATTAAAATACATATTTTAGGAGCCAGTTAAATAGATTTCTTATGTGAGTGGAGTTACATGTTGCTCCCTACTGAGGTGTTACAAGCTTCACTGGACAAAGTGAAAATTTCACCATAAAATAAAACTTCTACATGTTTAAATGGAAACCACAGGCAATTTTCTGACTACATCACACTTTGGATCATATAGCACATCTTATTTGGGCTTTTGTGAAAAGTTACAACACTACCAGGCAAGGTAAGTATTCCAATATGGTATCAGATTTGCCTGTATGTTGATGATAGCTTTGCCCATCACTGGCTGATATTAAAATGGGCTGGAAAAATCTATGTATCAACCTTCTGAAAGGGTCATCTCTTGGCATATATGTTGGAGCTGAACTATCAAAGGCAAAGAGCCCAGGATGTGAAAGTCATTCATGAGCAGATCATCCCTGCAAACTTTCCTTGTTCAGCATATAACACTGATCACAGCGACAAGAAACATCCCATGCCACGAATACCCTGGCGGAGTATGTAATGTGGAGCTGAGGCAGTAGGACTTCATACTGCAGACCATGAATATGACTCAGGAAAAATGCTACTCTCTATACTAAACAAAAAAGCATGTGGTTTTCAGGACAGAATCATGCTTTTACTTCGGATATTTCTCTGGTAGAGAGTGATACTATCTTACAGATAAGGATGAGTGAATGCAAATCCAGGGCCATCTCTCCATTGCCCAGCAGAGTAGTTTTCCACAGGCATCAGCCCCCAAGCACTGTTGGAGTAACACCAAGCACTGATGGCATTTTTGCCAAAAGAGAAAATCAATGCTCCGATGTCCTCAGCTGCTAGAATGGTCCCTGAGATGATCAGTGATTGCCCAAAAGTTTGAACAACCATAAAGAAGATACTGATAATATCCATTTTCTACCAGCTCTAAAGCATTAATGGCATGTATCAACTTACCTTAGGTAGAATTTTTCCTGGGTAGTAACATTCTGATGTTCCTGCGTAGGCTTCAGTGCCAGCATTCACATTTCTGCAAACACCAGTTCTACAATACAACTTGTGCTCATAACCATCTGCTCCAATGGCACCATGCCTACTTCTAAACTGGCATGCCATTTTTAACAGGGCATGGGGCCCCATGAAAGATAGGATTAGAAGTGACATCTGCTCTGTAAGAAATTTCTTCTGAAGGCGAGAAGTGCCAAATTAGAGCCTTTTCGTAAGGAACAACATCTGGTGACACTTGTGGGCATTATACCATTAATAAATGCCTCTTTCCAAGAATTGCTACTTCTAATTTTCTTGAGTACTGATGGAGTGCCATATTCAGACACTTACAGAGTAAAATCCTTGGTAAAAGTATTAATGACATTCCAATTGTGTTAATGAATGTTCAGCAGTTTTGGCAATCCAAGCTGGATGCCATAGATGACCAGACTAGGAAAACTTAAGCAATGTCCTAGCAATTATCAGTATGTAAGGTCTGGTAGCAACCAGTCTTGCTCCCTACTGCCAAGCCACAGTGTGCCATAGCTTACATGGAATTGTGCTACATCAAAGAGTTAGTAAGCGTGTCTGCCTCCTTCCTTGGCATAACAATGTCTTCAGAGCATGATATATGGGCTAAGGAGGGGAGACGCCACACTGAAACCTCAAAGATGGAAGAACCCTAGAGGGTCTCCAGCTAGTCATTAATTAATTGCATTTTGTTAGCCCAGGCACAGATCCTCAAAGCTGCTTAGGAACTTAACTCAGATTTCAATTCACATTCAAATTCAACTCACACTACTTATTCTTAATCACCTTCTCAACCCTGAAGGAGTTTCAAACCAACAGATGTCTCCGTTTCAGAGTATGAAGGCCCAACCCACAAGCAGCTCAACAGAATGTCCCATGAATGCTGAGCAGTGCTTTGGAGCAGAAAGGTGGGGCCAGACACCAAAGCTACACAGTGCTTTGGAGACAGGCAGGGAAGCATCCAAGCTTCTCACAGCAGACGTTCCATGTGCTCAGACCATATGCACCCTTGGGAGCAATGTGCTGTTCAAGAAAAATCCTTGCCCACCTTTTGTAAGAGTAGCTTGGGTTAGCCTGGCTGACCTGCACCATATGAGTCCCCTTCTCCCATATCACAGAGGGCTTCAGTGGGTGCAACCATCCACTCTGCTGTATATGAGACACAGTGCTCCAGTGGACAAGGAAACAAGGAAAAAGGCAGGGGAACTCTCATCACTCATGTCCGAGAAGCTGCTGAATTGTCATGGAAGTGCAAGGGGCAGGATGGAATGCTCCCCTGTCAGGCAAAGCCTATGAAACCCCAGCAACAGTGTGGGAAGAATTGGGACCCACTGACCTACAAGCTGCCCCTTCATTTTTCTGTTAGAGGCATCGAGGAGAGACAGGCCCTGATATCAGTTGAGACTGAAGGCTTCAGGCTTGACAGTGCACACTTCATCAGTTTCTTTCTGAGGATCTTATGGGCAGTGTCAAAGGCCCTGCTGAGGTTCAAGCATACAATATCTGCTCATGTTTTTCTATACAAAACATCTTAACTAATTTGATCAAAGTATGTTTAGTAAATACTGTCAATTGTGAGGAGCTTGGAAGTAAAACTGCAATTCAAATACACCTGGAGAGAGAAAACATCGAGCAAAACAGGTGCATTTTACAAATGGCATTATCCATGGAGACTATATTTTCATTTTCCAGTGTGACCTATTACAGACTTTCCTTATCTCATATTTACTAAAAAAAAAATAATATATATGTCTTTCATAGATGCTTTTGAGCAAAATGCAGATACTTTACAAGTCAGCAGTACTAAATGCTGTGACCCAGTGACCCAGTTAAATAAGTTTTACAAACTGCTTTAGCTCTATTTCTGCAAAATGAAATAATCTAAACCAGTTGGTCTATAATATTTTGCGGGGAACAGATGTTAAATTGCATTCATTTCACGAAATGAAGGCTCTTCAGAGTATATAAAAGCAAAATTATGTTGAAACCCACAGGGAGTACATAGAAGATGTAGTTCATAAAAGCTTCCTGTGCTTTTACGGAAGAAAAATCTTTAGTTTTTTCACTTGTTGAAGTATCAAGCATTTTCTTCATTTGATTCTTTTACCATTCCTTTTTCCCTTCCTATTCAGGTTTTACTGGATGGTAGTAGCAGCATTCAAGTTAGTAGCTGCTAATAAGTAGTATCATGTAAGACCATCTAATTGAAGCACGTAGAAGTGATCTCCACAGGGTTATAAAGGAAGAGCCTGGAGTAGAACAGTGAAAGGGGAATAATAAACAAAGAACCCTAGTTTCCAATGTCAGGCTGTGAAAAATGACAATACACTGGTATTTACTCAGACAACAGTAATATTAATGATGGTATTAGACTACCATTTTCACTCAGGATGCACATTTCTTTTTGGGTTGAATGTATCTAGGGGAATTGTCAAAAACATCACACTTCCCTGGATTAGCACTAGTTGGGGGCACTGAAATTATACAAGTTAAAACAAGCTCATTAAATCTTTCCTGGTCTTCTGCATCAGGGGCAAGTTGCTGCTGGGTTGGAAACATAACTGTGTCATCTATTTCAATGTGGCATAGTACTGTGACATGCAGATAAAGACATCTTTAGGATTGACCGTCAATGCTATTACTAAAATGACTGATAAACCTGATATGCCTTTCTAAAAAAACCCTTGTCTGGAGGTAAAAGACTCCTCTAGTTTATTCCAACAAGCACTCTGCCCCAGGACTTTTATGACTGTTCTTTTTTTTAAGACAGCAGAGCTACTCCCTGTTAACACTCCTAAGTGGAGCATCCCGAGTCATTTGTGTCAGAAAAAAACTCTCTGAAAAGAGCTTGGATAGTGCTTTAGTCACAGCCTTGTTAGGACCTTGTCAGGTGCATCATTCACACAAACTAGTAAAAAAACATTTACATTTTCAAAACTTCAAATTCAGTGGGAGAGGAGGCTAATGGCTGGTAGTGAAGTTAGGATGGATATCATCCTCTTTTTCCAGCAGTGCTCATGAAACCACCATAGAGGAGCACAATGAATGAGTATTTCAATGGAGATACCAATTCCCTTTGGAGATGACTGTTTACAACTAACTAGCAGGCTTTACACAGATCTGATCCCAAGAGTCCAAGTTTTGCCATGAACAATACTTAGCATAGAGCACCCAATGAATGCTCTTTACAGACAAGTGGGAAGGCCTCTTCTGAGTTTGCTTGCTTTCAGCAACCCACAGCACAGTTGGAAAGCCTGAGGCTCCCTGCCTACAAAATGGGGAGAGGCCGAGGGAGCTGGGATTGTTGAGTGTGGAGATAATGTGGAGAGGAGGCTCAGGGGAGACCTTATAGCTTTGTACTGCTGCCTGAAAGGAGTTTGTGGCAAGGTGGGTGTTGGCCTCTTCTCCCAGGTAACAGCAATAGGATGAGAGGGAATGGCCTGAAGTTGCACCAGGGGAGGTTCAGGTTGGATATTAGGAAAAGTTTATTCTCAGAAATAGTAGCAGTGCATTGGAACAAGCTGCCCAGGGAGGAGTGGACTCTGTCTCTGGAGGTGTTCAACAAACACGGAGATGTGGCATTGAGGCATGTGGTTCGTGGGCAATATTGGTGGCAGGTGGACAGTTGGACTAGATAATCTCAGAGGTCTTTTCAACCTTAGTGATTCTATAATTGTACGATTCTATGACTGGTCAGGATGTGAGGGATTCAGGTTCTTTCAAATTAGGCAATGATTAATAGCTAATTGCTTGAACTCGAATTCACAGTTATGAACTCTTCATTTGTTGTGTCACATCCAAATCCATGAGGGCCTACTGTGACCATTCAGAACTTCCAAGCGATGGTCTTTTAAGGGTTTGGGTACTTGGTTGGATTTTGGGCTCTGAGCGGGTAGGGAATTAATTTTACTTAATTTTGCAAAAAGAGTCTATTTATAAGATCATGTTTCTAAATCCGTCATGAAGCAAAGTTCTGATGTTATAAAAAGATGTAATTACATGCACCTTTGCCAATACTTTTTTCCTTAATTAGGACCTTTGAAGATAAATTCCCTTGCCCATCTCTAACAAGTGAAAACTGAGCTGCAGGATTAACGAGGAATATCCTATTAATTTTACCTCTGTATGAATCCTCCTGTAGTTAAGTCCTTAAAGGAACTACTTAAATGAAAGCTTTGATACATGAGCTATTGAAGTAGAAGAGCTTCTCATTTTGTACTACAATTTTAAATTCCAGTAGATTTTTGAAGATATCTGAAATTATTAACAGGTTCAAGAAAAGCTACATATAGCTGAGTGGGGGGGAGGTGAGTTTGAATTATGTTAAAGAGTCATAAAGTACAGCCAGAACTATCATCTGCACTGTTTGATGCTAACACAAATAATGCTTTTTGTACTGCAGGTGCATTTAATTAATAGTACTGTACGAGTGCAGCAATATTGAACCAGAGCTTTGCCTACAATAAAATGGTAATCCAACTGATTTCCATGGTACTCCCATTGCAGGAAAAATTCTTCAAAGCTGCATGCTCTTGACGAGGAGTTCGATAGCTCTTAGCACTGCTAAGGATGGGCAGAGGCCTTGGGAGAGCACAAGGGGCAGATCTGCCCCCCAGATGTTGCACTGCTTTGCTGGTTCTGCAGTGTTCCCTTCTCCTCCACCACCTGGCAGCCCCACCGCATGCCCCTGGTGTTTCTCCTGTACTCCTGGGTCTCGAAGGCAGGTGGTTGTGTGAAAATCACAGCTGCTGTTACTGCAAAGGAAACTTCTACTCTTTTTTTTCTCCTTCTTCAGCAGGGAAGTGTAATCCAAGGGCATCTCCCAGATCCCTTTGTAAAGAAACACACTGTTTATTTTGAATGGACTCTGATACTGAATCACACTATTGTGGGAGCACAGAAGTTAAGGGTGCATTTGCTCCAAGAAGTGCTTAAGAAGCTCCTCCTCTACATTAAACATAAACAAAGATCTTAAGCCATTTGGTTTTCAGACCCTGGCACTTTGAGTGTGAGTAATAGCACAGATTTGTAGCAGGAAGGAGAGGAAGGAGGCGAAAAAGAGCTGCTGTTCACTCCTGAATTCTCCAAGCAGCCTTCAGGGAGAACTCATCCAGCCCATCCCAGCCCTACATGCACAGCTCTACCACTGCGTGAAGCGAGGGAAGGATGCAGGCAATGCAAAGTCTCACTGGAGAAGTAGACTACAACTACTGCTATTGGTCAGTGTGACCGCTGCCCTCTATTCACTTTCTTTCCCTAGAAAGGGAGCAGAGAGCCTGCAGTATGCCCAGGGCAGCCAGTGTCATGTGGTCACTATTACATGGTTTCTTTAGCAGAGCTTCAGACTACAAGTTGTTTGCTATCAGCATTTGTCTTCATAACTGAAAAACTGAATGAAACCTGTGATAATTAGTAGGACAGTACTTTGCATTGAAGGCAAATCCTGGGCAATACGCCTGGCTTCTCCAGCATCATTATTTAAGCAAGACAGCTATGAAGACTAATTGTAAATTGCTTTGGATTAAAGGCATTAAGTAAATATTAGTTACTGTTGTTAAGAGCATTTCAGAAAAACAAACAAACAAACAAACTGGGCTATCTGCACATGAGATGAAGTTGATCTGCTTTCATCTGCAGCCATGCAATGGGAGAAGTCTTTGGTAAAAGTCACTTCCAACCATGCTGTGAGTGCCCGTGGTGCAATATTGCAGTAGTAACTCATTAATGAAACCCACCTTTATCTCGACAGCTTTCATTTTAAAACCATGTGGCAACCACTGCTGTTTGCCTACAGGAGGAAGGATGTGCTAGGTAATGAGTAATTCATGGGTTTAAATATGAAGGGAATAAATTAAGTTTTAAAAAATTTATAAGATGCTACTAAGAGTCTGTTGTGAATTTTCCGAGCGAAACACCTATCTAGTTTTACTCACACTGAAAGTGGATGGAAATTATATTCTATTACACATATAATTCCTTAAAGTCATTTAAGAATGAATAGGAGCGAGCACTGGGTCTGGTAGCAGTACTGCTCCATGTACTCACTCCTCTAATAACTGATTCTAAGTTTATTCCGGTGTTATTTTAGCATAAAAGATATGAAAAGAGATAACAGGGGAGCTGCATGAGCAGGTTTTCAGGTGGAATTTGAGACCTGAGATAGCTGGCAGAGCAGCAGTGAGAGCTGCTTTTCTTTTGAGGAATCTACCCAGAATCCAAGCTACGAACTCCCCATTTCCTGACCATATTTCCCAAACTGCATGCTGTTGCCCTACAAATGCAGCTGGGAATAGGTTAACAGTGGCTGAGGGACATTTACACTACACATGGGACATTATTCACATTACAAAAAGCAGATGCTTGATATACAAATGACCCCCGTTATGGTAAGCATGAACATTCATATGTTATCACAGGCAGAGCAGTTAAAAAAAGGTGTGAATTACCAAGAACAATCCATCTCTACCAGGGTTGAACTGCTAATGGGACAGTTTAGCCTGCTCTCTCTTCTTTTAAATAATGGGGACTATTTCAGAACGCACCAAACAACCATATGGGCCACTCATATTCACTTTGAAAACACCTTTGGAAGGCAATGGTGTTACATGAGGAATCAAATCCACTTCATAGAATCACATAATTGTTTGAGTTGGAAGGGACCCTTGAAGGTCATCTAGTCCAACTCTGCTGCCACAAACACTTGTTTAGGCAAACAGAGCCCGGACGTGGCTCTGCCCAGCTGTGAAAGCTGCTGACTTGCTGGGACTTTCCACAAGGGCTGGAAGTTGCTCATGTCCATAAAAGCTACACAAGCGACAATTCCCCAAATATCCTCACGGAAATGCTGTCAAAAGCAAGGAGTCATTTGGGGTTATATCCACTTGGAAGGATTATAATTTCAGTCTCACAACATGAGAGTATACTCTTGCCCAAGCATGAGGTGAGCTCCTAACTGCTTTGTTAGCAGGTGTCCAGGCTGTTGCCAAAGAATGGGTTTTGTTGGCAGTGCTGGTTTCACACTGGACCATGACTGACGCTCATGTCTCACAGCATGCAGAGAAGAACTGCTGTGCCTGCCATCCTTCCCTACACACATGAACAGGGAGGGAAAGAAAGGCCACCTCTTGGCAATGCTTCTGATACTCCCTGTGATGGACAGCTTTTGCTTTATCTGCTTGCATTTTGATGTGCACTTCATGAACAATAGTTGGGCATAGGTGGGTAGCAAAGAAGGTGGCTGTTGTTGTTTGACAACATATATTTCTTCTCTGAAGAAGGGTCACCTCAAAGGACAGCCAGGCTGGATGTGGCTCTGGGCAGCCTGGTCTGGTGGTTGGCGACCCTGCACATAGCAGGGGGGTTGAAACTCGATGATCATTGTGGTCCTTTTCAACCCAGGCCATTCTATGATTCTGTGGTTCTATGACAGTCAGCCAAAGAGGATGACAGCCTGTCCTTGGAGATACCCAGAGACTCCTGAGAAAGCCAGAGGGAGCAACACCACCTAGACCCAGAGATGGCCATGTTCCCATGGTGCCAGGGGCTAGTAGAGCTCTGAAAGTCACTCAAACCAACCAGGCTGACCAAGACTGCAGGCACAGACCCATCTTCAAGAACAGTGAACAAGAGGATGAACCTATTTATGCCCTATTGTTTAAACCTTTCTTGGATAGCGCAGTTCCTAGTTTGTGTTCTAATGAATCTAGTTTGGTAACGCAACACCCTTTGAATGGCTCACTTTAACAGAAGTTGTGGAAAGCATACAGTCAAAACAATGGTCTTGTTGGGCACTGTCACCTCCTTCAGTGTGATCTAAATTCACCACCCAAACCCAAGATCAAGAACGAGCTTCCAGTGTACAATGCATGGATAACTACATGAACCCAATATGTTCTTTGTCTAATCTTACACCCTGAACAAGAATTTAATGGGTTTTACTATCTGGTGGTCAGCAATACATCTTCAGTTATTTTTAAGAAATTGCTTTCAAGAATTAAAGTTTTTTTCTGCAGGACACACACATAGGTAGAATGTTGTATTGTAAACCATGTCTCTCCCAAGGAAGGAATAGCCACTATGAGAAGTCTAGATCCACTCTATTGGAATTCCAAGCTTAAACCAGGCAGTGACTTGTCAGTAGCTTCTGGATTTAGATGGCACATTTTCATGAACTTCCTCTGGTTCATGAGGGTTTGGTTTTGGGTCTTGTTTATATAATGAAAAGTTTGAAAAATATACTGACTTTTTCAGATTAGCCAACACCAGATTTGCTCTGTAAGGCCCATGATTTGGTACAAATTGATAAGAAAACTGTAATACCTCAGACAGGGCTTTTTATTGTGCTCTTTGCATTCTCTGGAATTCAGAAAAAGAACAATTTTTTTAACAAAGCGTTCCTGCGAATCCAGAAATGTACCATTCTGCAGAAAAGTCTCTGAATTGGATTAATTTTGGGGGGGGTGGGGAATCTTCATCAGTATTTCACCTGGTTCTTGTTAGCAGAATGCAAGGAATTGCAACAAATCAAAGACATTTTTGCTTATTGGGTGATCTGGAAGACTTAATAGTGTCAGTACCATCCCCAGCTCCTACTCGTCTATTTATTTTCTCAGCAAACTACTTCATGAATAGAAGGGCCAGTGAAATCTGGTCTCCTCTGGGTTGGTTCTGTGTGCTTTGTATGTCCCCACTACAGCAATGATGATGGCACACCCAAATCCCAGATGCTGCTTGCGGTGCCCCTTCAGTTATAGCGTGAACTCCTACCGTGGCACCCTTAGATCCTCCTAAGCCTTTTCTCAGTAAAAAAGACAACTGCATAAGTAACACACAGGAGCTCTTCCAGGGCCTCTAACCAGTGTGGCAGGGCTAGTAAAAGAAATAACACAACTATTTATAGATAGAACATCACCTGGAACAACAGAGATGGTCTTGGGGACCCAACCGAAGGGTGAGAAGCCCTTGCTGTCTCTGTCAAAACAATAGCAGTGATACCAGATGGGAAGCCTGGGGCTGGACTTGCCAACTGGTGAGCAGGGGGAAGCCTTTCTAACACTGTATGGATACCACAATTTAAACAGGAGCACAGATGTACATGAGGAGGTTTAATGATAAATGCAGCTGTCATGCATCTGGTACTGGAAGAAGAACTATTGTAAAGAAATATATTATTAACTTAAACATGACATGAATCCTTCAGAAGCTGACTTGAGTGGATTACTGAAGGGGGAGTGCTTTCAGGCTATGCTTAATATGTCATTAATTTAAAGCCTCATGATTATCTTCAATATGATTATGACCCAAAATCAAACTCCACTGTATTTCTAAAAGCTGTTGTTAAACTCTTTATGTGATAGCATTACTTCTGAAAGCCTGTCTGTTTTTCAGAAGGTAAATACATGTGTCTCTTAGTCAGATTACTTGAGCCTTGAGGTTTGGTGTCCCCACAGCCTCATTCCATAAAACCAGGACCACCCAACATCTCCCATTAGACAGAAACAAACACACACTTGCATACAAGGAGCTCATACAGAGTCACGTTTTCCATTTAATTCCCATTCAAAAGCAGAAAACTTCACATTAAGAGATAGGGATGATGTGCTACCAGGTTCTCCCTCTTGGTACCCTTCCTAAGTGCAAAGGGCGTGGAGAACATTTGGGACACCAAGAGTTGCAGAATCAATGTTGGGTTTTTGAGCCAGCATAGCAAGATAACTAATTTCCCACTTGTCCACAGCCTGAATGGGGGGAGCTGGACTTGCAGGGCATAAAGTGTTACTGTACTGCCCTAGTGGCCCTTTGTCTGTTGGCAAGGGTTAGAGCTCTGGGGTGCACCATGGTCAGGGCTTAGCCAAGCACCCACAAAGGCAGAGACTTGTGCTTCAAGAATGCTGTCCTTCCCATAGTCCAGATCAGATAAAACACTATGAGAACTCTTAATTATATGAATAAGTACTACCATTTAACACAAACACAGCATATGACAACTTCTGTGAGCCTGCAAGATGAAAGTTCTCTTTATTTATGGCTTCCATTTCTGTGAATATTTTACTGCTCGTACAACAAGTAATTCTGAAAATACACCAGTCTACATAAGGTCTTTTACATATTAATAAGAAGCCTCCTCTAGTATGGCTTACAGGATGCCTTGAAACAATTCAGAGTCATAATGTGAAACAGATATAGAAATAGTCACAATTACAAAGGCATTTGATATCTAGCAGTGACAATTATGATGGCAATTCTTTGGAAAAAGTGTGTGTAGACGTATCTATGCCACAGTTTTCAACTGGAATGGTCAAAGGTAGCAAACATCTCAGTAAAGAAACAACGCAGAGTGCTGAGATGTGTCACTCGCTAATAGTCTGCACAGCTCTTAGCACAGTGGGGCTGAACCTGGCTGTGCTGCCACTTCACTACTGAAATAGGGTGTAGGGCAATAAGAGACTATTCAGTCTTTTTAGAATATCCAGTCCCAGGTATGGAAGGTCACTTAGGAACAAAGCTTCAGCCCTATTGTCAGACAACGCATCCAGCTAACCTAGTTTGCTGCTTTCACAGTGATCAACAGCAGAAGCTTAGGGAAAAGCTCCATACCTACGTTTTGGCATTACTGAATGCTCTGTCCTTTTAGCATCATGTGGGCAGATACAACAGAGCCGGTGCCCTGCTGTCACCTTAGCCTAAATACAGCAGTCTGAAGCACAGGATGAGTCTGGTTCCTCACACAGTAACAATCCACCCTTTGGAAAACAAACCCTTGAGCAGTATCCCAAATGAGTAGCTGAACTTCTCCAGCCATTTCTGAAGATGTCTGCCAAAATGTACAGTCAGTGTACGCGTGATGCAGAAGTAGTTGCTTTATACAGCCAGTGCCTACTTATATTTCAATCCCCATACGCTATTTCCTCTCCTAGAATAAATGCTTGGCTCCCCGTCAGCTGGAGTGAGTCCAGTACAAAGATCGACCCCTAATGACCAAGAAAAATTTTCTGATGGAGAGAAGGTGGGTGGTCTTCCCACAACATTCTTTTTTCCTTCTCTTCTTCAGCTGTCTTGGTGTGAAGGCATATGTGTGCCACGGAGGGGTGCTGAGTGTAAGTGATGAGTCATTTGCTTTCCTTGCTGTGCCCTGCTCTGTGCAGATTGCAGGCACAGAGAATTAAAACAGACCTTTGCATTGGAAATGGCATGGGAACCAACCAGCCTGAGCAGAACTGCACAAATCAGCTGCCTACACAGAGCCCATTTCTAGGAAATGCATTTCTTGCAGGTCCCGAGATAGAATCATAGAATCATTAAGGTCAGAAAAGACCTCTAAGATCATCTAATCCAACCTTCAGCCCATCCCTGCCACGTCCATTAACCACGTCCTTCAGCGTCACATCTCCACGGCTCCTGAACACCTCCAGGCATGGTGACACCACTGCCTCCCTGGGCAGCTGTGCCACTGCATCACCACTCTTTCTGAGAAGCATTTTTCCCTAATATGCAACCTGGACTTCCCCTGGCATAACCTGAGGTTATTCCCTCAGCAATGGAATCTGAAAGTTCTGTCGTAAACCTATGCCTCCAGGACAGATTATTGGTAAATACAAATTAATCCATATCTGGCGTCATATCCCATTTTAATATATTTTTCATTACGTCCATTGATTTTCATTCTCCAACAAAGGCACGTACTATGCAATCACCTCAACGTTGGCAAATTCATGTTCCTGATTGGGATCCATGAGCAACCAACATCTCTTGCCACTAGAGGTCAGGCACCATCCTGACAAAATAGAGGAAACATGGAGTAAAATCTGCGGTGATGTCCTGAGGTTACAGCCTCTGATAAACCAACTCAGTCCTAGGAGAAGACCTGGGATCCAAGTTTACCTGAGGTGGAGCTCGGTGTAGGAACAAGCACTGGACTGTCTATCTTCCTGCTGAGCATCCAGCCATGGTTTTTCAACTGTTCTCCTGTCAGCCTATCTGTAATTCTATTAAATGAATCACCGATAACACTGGGAAAATATCTGCATGGAAACACAGACTAACTAATCCGCTTGCCTAGATAATAGCATAAGAGAATAATAACAATGTCAAAAATGCTTGAGGGTAAGCTATTTTTGGTGAAGTGGAATTCAGCATTTGATAAAGAGGAGAGTCCTGTAAGTGCTGAAAATGGTTCTTAGTTACAAGTTACCCTGTACATTCAGAACTGCGTGAAGAAAATAGGAGTAATGTAATGAATGGGTATCATCTGACTGATAGAAAAAAATAGGGTCGAAAGAAAACTCTTTCAGTGAAAATAAGGACCCAGCATGTTCCTCTGTTCAGCCACTTTGATCCACCAGTTTTAGAAGTTATCAGCCTGAGCCAGCTCTGCTGACTTGTGCAGGGCTCCCCATTCACGTGAGAACTGAGATCACAGCCCAGCATGGCAGGGCGCAGGGAGAGGAGAAGCACGCGGTCACGGGTCAGTGGTTGGCTTTTTTGGAAACCAATACTGTTTGAAAGTTATGTGTTTTATTTCACTGCCATGCAGTCATCAAAGATTAGATGGATTAGAACAACAGCATGTGTAGTGACTCCATAAAATACAAACATGACCTGTGATGGCATTGGTGGGAAGTACGGTAGTGCCTGCAGGGAGGCTGGGATGAGGGCAGTGAGCCTCTTCTGGCCCCATGCATGCACATGGCTTCATTGCCTTTGCCCAGACAGCATTTCCTTCTGCTTGTCCCACAGCTCAGGAGGACCTATGTAAAAGGCAGAGACCTTCTGTACTCTCAGCATCATATTACATCTAAGAGGAAAACTTCCCTGTAATTCTGGAACCAGGAGAGAGAAAAAGAAGAGGTTTTAAAAAAAAAATAATAGATGTGACATCCATTGCTTTCCCTCTCTTCAGCCCCTACTGGAATAAGAAAAAAGCAATGACAGAAAAATTCTGACAGGAGCCAAGAGTCAGGAGGCAGGGTGATGATGTTGCCTCTACAGGTAACGGTGTGACAGGACTCCATACCACCACCAGCCCTCAAGCTGATGCCAGCTCTAAGGATCAGCCATTTGAAACAGTCTGCAAGAGAATGACCCTGTGATTCTGGGGAACAACAGTTATCTCACAGTACAGTAGGAGAAATCTGTAACCCCAAACTTGGATTTTTTGGAAAGCCTGTTTTGACAGCTCCACCAAATCAACACCTCCTTCACTGGGAACAAGGGAAGTACCTTCTTGTTTTATGCATCAGAAAAAATGAATTTTAACAAAGGTGAAACACACAAACAAAGGCAAAACAAACAGAACAGCCATTTTCTTCTCATAAAAGTAGTCTCCAAAATTAAGTTTTTAGTAGGGATTACAGATGCACAGACATTTGGTATTGATACAACCAACCGCTGTCATCAGGCCAGTGGTATTTATCTTCAGTGGCTTACAAGTATCTCTATGCTTGGCTAGCCTTAGAGTACCCATCTCTTAAGCCCCTTAACAGTTTGTGGTCTTCTGTGGGATCATTAGTACATTCATGTCCAATCTGAATTAAAACCAGAGTGAGTCAGGGTCCCGAAAGGAAATATCCTGAGACCCTGTGACCAGTGGGGAATTGAAGTCCATATATGAAAGATAGGGGAAAAAAGCAACACCTGTATTTAGTATTCATGTTTGCCACTTCTGTGGCCACAATTAACTCAGCAAATAAGGGATTAATTTGCCCTAAAGAAAGGGCTAAAATTGGACCAGCCACTCTACAGTCCCTTTCCAATGAGCCCAAAGGAGACATTTGCGAAGTTCCCTTCTAGGAAGACCTGAACCACTTTCAAGAGGTGCCTATTTGTCTATGCTGATTAGAAAAGAAAAGAAAGTCTATGGTGAATACTTCAAACTGAGAAATTCTAACTTGAAAGTATCTAATTAGGGCAGATGAATCCCAAACCTAATTTGCTTGGGCCTTTAATTTCTCATTTGCAAAAAATTACCATGGCCCATAATATTAAAAGCAATGGTAACAACACTATTAATGCTGCAATGACAAAACTTTTCTCTCTATTCAACTGTAAAATAACTTAAGATCCAGATACTCGTGAAATATTATAATACTTGATTTCATTATTTTGCTAAGTAACAAAGAACCCAAGAGGCAGCGAGTTGCAAGTAAAAGAGGACAAATATGTACTGCTGATACAGTCATTTGAAGCTGGTTTGACTAACAGTAAGTACCATTTACCATCAGAAGGCTCCTGCGACAGGGAAATATGCTTTGTTTTTAAGCACCTGCTCATATATTAATGCCCAAATAAACTATTTATTTAACTGGGAGTTCTCAGGTGCTTCCATTGAGTGTTGTCATAACTGCTCTGCTGGACTGTAACCTGAGCATCACTTCATCAGTTATTCTGACCAAATAAAGTCTGTGTGCTGAGTGCAAGAAAGCTTCTGCAGCAAGGAATTAGTGAGCCCTCCAAATCCTCTACATTATCAAAGGCAACTTGCAGCTGTTGAGCTTCGCCTTAATGAGTCGATCTTCTCTAAAATACAGGATATTGCAGGGTTAATTCTTTTAAAGCATGAAGCCATTGGGTGAAATCACAGCATATGGTTTCATTCAGCAAGTCTAATTTTGTAACCATAAAATATTAAGTAACCAAACTGAGGCTTATAATTAAAGAGTATGGAAGTAGGCTTGGTATAAGGAACAGGCTGCTTGTGACTGACCAGCTTTGTATCTTAACTGGGAAAGACATTTTAGCACCAGCATTTTTTGGAAGAAAAAAAAAAGAATGAAATGACCAGTCACTTATTTCTGTATTTCAGTAAAGAGCAATTTACTTTCCACCCACAAGGAAGATATATTGCATGATTAGATGAAAGAGATTAAACTAAATTAATTGGATGTTATGGGATTAAAAAAAAATAACAGAAAAACATGTGTTTGTTATAATCTGATTAAAGGGATTTTTTAGAGTAGAAACAAGCAATTTCCCTTCATGTACCAGTCCCACTATCATTAACATACAGTTTCTGCTTCCAAACTCAAATGTAAATAGTAAAAAAAAAAACAAACAAAGTAAATAGTAATAAAAGGCAAAGCTTCTGGTTTACCAGAAGAAAGATGCCACCAATAAAATGAAAATACAGCTGCCACCACTGGAAAAATGTTACTTTTGCAAGAGATGCTACTTTATGAGCAAAGAAGGGGATGACTCTTTTCCTTTTGGATCCCAGATTCCAATCACAAGGTTGGAAAGGACCTACAAGGTCATGTAGTCCAACCATCCACCCATCATCATTGCTACCACAAGCCACTAAACCATATCTCGTAGCTCCTCATCCAGACGCCTCTTGAACGCTGCCAGGGATGGCGACTCCACCACCTCCCTGGGCAGCCATTCCAGTGCCTGACCACCCTGAGAGAAAAAGGTTTTCCTTATGTCCAATCTAAATCTCCTCTGGTACAACTTGTGGCCATTTCCTCGGGTCCCGTTTGTTGCCTGGGAGAAGAGGCCAAACCCCTCCTCATCACAGCCTCCCTTCAGGAAGCTGCAGATAGGATAGGACATAGGGAAGAAACTTTCAGGCCTCTGCATGCCGAATTCAAGAACTGCACATCTTCTGAAGCACAGGAATCTAAACAAACCTTAAAAAAATGTGCAGAGAAAGGCACTCATTTTGTGCGAGAAAAAAATGGTTTATTAAAAAAAAAAAACACATCATTTTTTAAATAAATAAATGCCTTCAAAAAGGCATTGTGATAATATGAATGATGACATCCTTACTGAGCATGTACTCAGTTTAACAAAAAAAGGGTAGCAACCTCCCTGTTTCAGGAGAAAGAAAAGGCTTCAGATTTAGAAAGCTGCAACTGAAGTGAGCGTGAATTATTTTAAAATAAGCAACATTCAAGAGCCATCAATTAAGGCAGACAACATGTAGGCCATAATCAGTTGAAAACCACTTCATTAGGAAACTCAGGATGACTGAAAAGGTTAGCTGAAGCAAGTGGGAGACCTTTTGGGCTATCAGTAGTACACCGTTCTGCAAAAGCTGCCGTCAAACGCAGCTGCAGAAAGTACAGAAGAGACTGCTTCAGATTTGCAGCTTAATATTAGACCTGAAAACACCTCTGATGGAATCTGATGCAGACATCTCAATTCAGAATGCAGGGAGTCCAGCAAGGTGAGCCATGAATATCCACTTCCCATTTGGCTTTAAAACCAGATGACAGAACGGCCAACAGAAGGAAATGAACAGGAGATGCTGCTTTATGGTTCAGTGCTCTTGCATGGTGTTCAACAGTCCATTTTTCTTTACTCCAACTGCTGAGTAAATGTTGGAGTTGTACTCTTTAAGGTCAGAAACTGACCCCACACACAGTACAAACCCTGTAAATGGTGCTCAGAAACCTCAGTGCTAAGCCCCGGCACTGGTGGCAGGCACACACATTTCTTTCCTCAGCTCATGGACTTTTTGCTCTAAATGGAGAGAGGGGAACTCCTCTCTCCATTGCCATTTGCTCACAGATCCCAAAGTCCCCACCAATTGGATCAGGGAGAAAATCCTCACATCTAATAAATCTAATGATCATTTGGATCCTGAGGACTGAATAGACACCTAAGGCATGACATTTGTGCCTACATTACCTTGCTTTCCTTTAGACCATACTGATGGGTTATAACACCCCTATTCCATGTATAAACACATACACGTAATATAAGGTTATCAGCCTTCTGGCATGTAAGTCCTTCCCTTCAAGCTTCACACATTAAAACTTAATCCCCGGCTTCATGGCAATGAAAAAAGCCTCAAGGGCTGTTTCCTGAGCATCTCCACACTGTTCCTATGTGATGTAAGTCTGGGCAATTATATATCTTGGTTAACAGCTACAGAAAAGTTATCAGAGCAAGTAGAGAGTGAGAACTGGCTGCAGTTTTTGTGAGCTGTCTGAACAGTGGTAAGTCTCACAGATTCTTCTCAAAAAGGGTGCATGATTTCCTCTTGTGAGCGTTGTTGTGTGTCTAAACATGCACCTCTGACAATAAATAAATAAATAAGCCAAAACATGGTGTTTTTAAAATGAAGAATACTGGTAATTAAAAATCAGCACAGACTCAGGCTCATTCTTGCACAACTGGAAACTGATAAGGAAAGTAGTTCAGCAAAACCAAAGAATGGCCGATATTTTCCCAGAAGTTTATTTTTGCAGAGGTAGATCACCAGCACAAATACGATTGAGCCCAGCTTCTCCCACCTGAGCAGCGCTCACACCTTTGAATTATTTCTGAAGAGAAGCTGTGGATGCCCCATCTCTGGAGGTGTTCAAGGCCAGGTTGGATGGGGCCCTGGGCAGCATGACCTGGTGGGTGGTGACAGGCCCATGGCAGTGGGGTTGGAACTGTATGATCTGTAAGATCCCCTCCAACCTAAAGCACTCGGTGGTTCTATGAAATCAGTCTTGGAGCTCCCCTTCACCTCATGAATACCTGTGTATACATCGTCTCCTCTCCTCATGCTACATTTGTCCCAGCAGGTACCACCATTCTGTTTCCTCTTCACATTCATATAATGCGCCTCGTGTCCTTCAAGGTCTGCCACAACTCCCTGAGCCACAGGCATTACAGCTCTCTCATCCTGCTTTCAAAAGCAGCAGAGGCTACAGCTGTAAAAAACTGCAACCCATCCGTAGAGACACCTCCCACCCTTACTGCCTTCAAAGCACTCTCCTTACTGGTCTGTTTTGGTGGACCTGCCATTCTGCAATATGAGATCTTCAGCAAAAACAGGCCTGCATGCTCTCAGTACAACTCTAGGAGACAAAAAAGTCTTGCCATAAAACAACAACGTCTTGATGCATCCTTCCTTTGCTTTTCCTTCTTCTCTCCTCCCTGCCCTGTTGCTCACTGGGTCTTGTGCATGCAGGGCACTGCACAAAGGAGGAAGACACCACTTACAGTCTCATTCAAGGCTCCCAGTAGTGCATTTTCTGCACCAGTGTGCCTCATGTTTCCCATAGCTATGCCATTGGCCCTGCTATGACAGACCAGCACAATGGTCAAGCTAGTACATCCAAAGTACCTGGGATGAAATCCTACGCTTGGAAATTCAACAGGAGATGCTAAATCAACTTCTGTAGCAATTCAGTCTGTCTCAGCTTTTGCAGCCTTACTGACCTAATTCCACACATATTACTTGCATATGATAGCTTACTTTGGTATCTCTGAAGTAAGACCTCTTCCTTCCCTTTATGGGTAGGATGTGACACCAAGCAAACATAATTTTCTGTTGGAAAGAACTGTACTTTCCAAGGACTTTAGAGATGACATTCCAGAGTCCTCTTTAACACTGAAAGGTGCCCCCCAAGACCCAAGAACAGTGCAAACCACACATTGCACAGCGACTCTTTTGTCTTTTCCATATACGTTACTCCCTCCGTTTTCCTCCATCACCCCAAACAAATCTCACAGCTATGACTTTTGCTGCTACCTGTTTCCCACTTCTAGCATGTACAGTGTCTAATTTGTTTGTTGGCTTGAATAATTTACACATCTGCACAGCCAGGATCTGAGCACAAAGTGTTTATGTGAGGTCGCAGGCAGGAAAGATGAGAGACGGCCTCTTTGATCCAACCACCTTTGTGCTGAGTGACTCATTACCATGACTCTTTCGCTCTTGTTTGCTGTCTTAAATTGTGTGCAAGGTTCAAAGCAGTGACAATCCTTCCAGAGTAGGGAGTAAGGAGCTCAGAGGCATCGAAACTGTGTAAATATCTGTGTAGACATCATCAATATTTAGCAACCAAAAAAGTCAGAACAAGCAGGTTTTAAAAAAGCTAGTGTTACTACAACGAAGCAACAAAGGAAGCAAATCTTTTCTGGTGCTACCACTAGCAATCCTGAACCTGCTCAGACACAACACTGCAGAACAACAGACGGCAACATAAAGCTGTCACACGCTTGTTTTTCAAGGAGGCTGAAAAGCTAAGAGCAAAGGCAGGGCAAGTGCAAAGGCACCCAGTCCTCAAGTCAGCATCCTACAGCATGACCTTGTGCTGACTTGGCCCTGTCTCCCCCCAGTACATGTAGGATTACAACAGATTTCTGCAAAACAAAACAAAACAAAAAAAGGTGTGATAATCACTCAGAAAACCCCGTATGTAAAAACTCTCTCCCTTGCCCACTCCCTGGTGTTGAACCCAAGGTTGCAGGCCCAAACGCACCCACCTGCTCCCATGATCTGGTCCATCTGGTTGAGTCAGAGGGTGCTGGGCTGTGAGGAGGACAGGGTGCCTGCTGCCATCCTGGCAGCACAGCGCTTGCAGCTCGACAGGCACAAGCCTATGGTTCCTGTAGGGCTGGGCTGTGCTTGCTGGCTGCTCACAGGGAATGGGGAGGAGGATGCGGCAGGGCCTACACCTCCTCACCTGCTCCATCCAGACTTTCAGCGTTTTGCTACCTGTATTTTCCTTCCTGTCCTCACGGGCATGCCCCGGGCATTCATCTCTGTTGTCCCACTGCTGCTGCACATAATACTAGTGAAGCATGCTCCTTGGCTTTGGGAAATACATCTGCACATTCCCCTTAGCCCAGCAGAAGGACTTGGTTGTGACCCCTTACTCACAGAGAGAGCTGTCACTTAAGTCAATTAATGGGGAAAAAACATGGGGAGTGGTGTCTGGAGAGGATCACAAACAGGTTCACAGTCTTCTTGGGGCTCTGTCGAAGTAAGATTGCTGCCTTGCACATATCTGTACACTAATAGCTTGGCTTGACTTTCACAGTGGAGTAATGCTTCTCCAAAAAGTGGCAAAATCTCCAGATGCTGTATTTGCTAACCCCAGCATTGTGCTCCTTGGTGTGTCTGCTGCCCATGTTTGTAATTAAAGCATGGGTGTTATTATGGAGACACATCCGTCTATGAAAAAAGCATTTTTTAAAAGAGATAATGAAGACTATACAGTCAAATAAATATGCTTATCCATGAGCAAAGTCCTTGGGATTAAAATGAGGCTCAGGTCATGATCCTTCATCAAGCCAGGCGTCTGTCCAATGTACACAGGGAAGACGTGTGGGTCTCCAAGGGAGGTGTGATCCTGCTGAGAACATATCTTTAAATGTTGGGCTGCACTCTGCTCCTAAAAGTACTGAGCACAACTATGACTGTGGAAATCCCTGAGGATACTGATATCCTTCCTATGCTACAGCACTTCTTTGGCCACTGTACAACTAGTCAAGTACTACAGCACAAAGGAAACCTATACCAGTGCACAGCCTCATCTTCTCTGGCTTTGGGCATACAGAGAATAAAAACCTCTTTCACTGACCGTGGCACAGTGTTTGCTTAGCCAACCCTTTCCTCTCCTTTTGCAAAAGAGGTTAAGCAGTTTACAGTCTTAGACATCAGCAGTGAATAACCACACCACGACCTACTGTTCGGTCACTTTCCTAGGAAAACCACATTGAAATGAGTTGATATAAACTCCTTTGGAGAACTGCAAAAGACACTAGAAATTTAATTCAAATTCACACTTAATGAAAAAATGAATCATTGCAGAGGTAGAGAGCAAAATTAGAGAGAAGTTCATAATATATTCAATGGAGTCATACGAATGGCATGGGTCTTGTACACATTTAAATACATTGGTTAGAATGACTGATATCGAACACTGCATCTACACACAGAAAAATGCAGATTTGATGAGGTAGAATAATGTGGGTGTAAGGCAGCAGGAAGCATATTACAGAGTAATATAAATGATTTGCAAAATAATTTTTTATAGCACTGCTGTTGGATGCTTTGGTATATACCATGTGGTCTGTGACCTGTAAAACAGCTTTAGCCAACACCACTCACTGTGGCCAAGTGTTTGAGCGGCTTCTGGATTTTTAGTGGCCTTGTCATAATTTAAAATAAATTGGTTGGACAGAGTAAAGTAAATTCAACAATGGTGAAAATACGTCATATTACCAAAGTGGAACGCTGACACTGAATTTAAATTACATCCAAAATGTCTCATCAAGTAACAGACAATTCATCATAACAATATTCCCTCAATTGAAAATGTTAGTAATTAGGCTGAAGTAGAATCATAGAAAGGCTTGGGCTGGAAGGTACCTTAAAGATCATCTAGTAATATCATGTCCCCATGTTTCACATATTTTCTCCTGAAGTTTGAATGAAGAAATTTTGGTCATAACATCACTCGCTTTGGCTAATCTCTACCCAAGAGTCACAGACCTAACTATTAGACAGTTGATAAAGGAAGAAGTACATGTATTCCAGAAAATTACAGTGAGAATGCTTCTTCCTCAGGCTACAGAAGCTGTGGTGCAAGCATGGGGGTATGCAGATGCCTGTGGGGTCAATCACTGCAGATACAAAACAGAAAAGCACCAGTGGAAGGTCTGTCCCTGTATTGCTGCAGATGAGAAATGAGAAATGAGCTGAAATCCAAGACGTGTTCTTCCTCCAGTGTTCATCCTTCAGCATGACACTATCAAAGGAAGTCCCTCGATTTCGTCCTCAAACACTTGTAGATTTCATTTTCTACTTCTCTGTGCAACCTTGTAGGCTGAGTTGAAAGCCATAATCTGAAATGACATCTATGCTGCTCAGAATTTTATCCACTTCACTTCTGGTTTTCACCCACAAATAAAGCAGCTCTCATGAAGAATGAAGCTATCACCAAGACAAAAAAAAAAAAAAAAAAAAAAAAAAAAAAAGTGCCTGAGCTGTAAGGACAGGATAAAAACCAATCACAGCTTTTGAGAAAGGAGGCAAATAAGCATACAGAAATAAAATCCTCCAGTGGGATTTGACCAATATTGCACACCCAAACCTTGCTATAATGTCCTTTACTTTTTTTTTTTTTTTTGTCTCCATTAATATATGGCAGAAGGAGACTCTTTTCCTTCCCAGCTGTTTCCCAGGCTTTCTCACTGTGTCATACATGTAGGTAAGGCAGCTGTTCCAAAATTACTTTCTGCTACTTCCTAATCCACCTGGGGATATATTTGTAATCTGTGTCATTTTTACCACAGTGTTGAATATTTCAACATTTTCAACCCCAAAGAGCAGCAGGTCAACCTCCACAAATGCAACAGACATCAAAAATATAGAAAACATTATATATCATAGAATTATAGAATGGTTTGGCTGGAATGGACACTTAAGATGAACTAGTTCCAAACCCCTGCTATAGGAAGGGACACCATCCTCTAGACCAGGTTGCTCAAAGCCCCATCCAGCCTAGTCTTGAATGTCTCTGGGGGTGGGAGCATCTACAACCTCTCTGGGCAACCTGTTGCAGTGTCTCACCACCTTCAAAGTAAAGAATTTCTTCCCTCATATCTAGTCTAAATCTACTCTCTTCCAGTTTAAAATAATTTCCTCTTGTCCTGTTGCTATATGTCCTTATAAAAAGTGCCTCCCCAGCTTTCCTGTAGTCCTGCTTCAGGTACTGGGAGGCCACTATAAGGTCCCTCCAGAACCTTCTCTTTTCCAGGCTGAAGAGCCCCAGCTCTCTCAGCCTGTCCCCATAGGGGAGGTGCTCCAGCCCTCTGATCGTCTTTGTGTCCCTCCTCTAGATCCGCTTCAACAGCTCCGTGTCCTTCTTGTGCTGGGGGCTCCAGAACTGGACGCAGTACTCCAGGTGGGGTCTCACAAGAGCAGAGCTGAGGGGCAGAATCACCTCCCTTGACATGCTGGTCATGCTTCTCTTGATGAAACCCAGGATACAGTTGGCCTTCTGGGCTGCAAGCACACATTGCTGGCTCATGCTGAGTCTTTCATCAACTGACATAACCAAATCCTTCTCCTCAGGGCTGCTCTCAAGCCATTCTCCACTCAACCTGTATCTGTTCTTGGGATTGTCCTGACCCAGGTGCAGGACCTTGCACTTGGCCTTGCTGAACTTCATGAGGTTGGCATAGTCCCACCTCTCAAGCCTGTCCAGATCCCCCTGGATGGTATCCCTTCCCTCTAACGTGTCAACTGTACCACTCAGCTTGGTGTCATCTGCAAACTTCTTCAGTGTGCACCTTCGATATGCCCTAAGGCACATGAGGAACATCCACCTCATCTACACTTTCTAAAGAAGGTTCTCCTTACCCTGAACAAGGACTTAGATTTAGGGGCACAGACTGTGTAAATACCTATCAGAGTACAAGATGAAAACCCAGTGGGTACTACTGTTCATCAGAAAACATCCTACACAGAAAAGGTAAAAAACATCAACAAACAATTTGGCTTGTAAGAGATTATCACAATTTAAAATAATTTTCCTATTACATCCCTCTTTTATTTCAATGTGTTAATTGTAACATCAAAAGCACAATTCTTGGATAGGAGAGTACAAGACTATGCCAGAGACCCCTAAGTGCAAAATGTGCTAAGTGCCAACTGCAGCAGGCTGCTGTCCCTTTCAGCAACTGAATCCCACACCAGGAACACCAGTCCAGGCATCCTACAGCCAATGCACCTCCACTGAACACACTGGATACCCTCCCAAAAACGGACCACTCCAGAACAAGACACCTTGAATAAACTGGCAGAGGACAGAGATACCCAGTTGTCAGTGGGAAGTGTGTTTTCATAGAATAACTGCTCTTTCTCTGACTTCTCAGCCCTTCAAAAGCTGAGCCTAGGACATGAAATTCCTAACTCGAGTGGGAAGTTGAAATTATGGACTCAGTGGAGAAGGTGGCTTGATGGTACATGACAATTTCTCTCATTCTCACCTAAACACTTGCTATTTCATAGAATCATAGAATCATAGAATGGCCTGGGTTGAAAAGGACCACAATGATCATCTAGTTTCAACCCCCCTGCTATGTGCACGTTCGCCAACCACCAGACCAGGCTGCCCAGAGCCACATCCAGCCTGGCCTTGAATGCCTCCAGGGATGGGGCATCCACAACCTCCTTGGGCAACCTGTTCCAGTGTGTCACAGCCCTCTGGGTGAAAAACTTCTTCCTAATATCTAACCTAAACCTCCCCTGTCCCAGTTTAAAACTATTCCCCCTTGTCCTATCACTATCCACCCTAGTAAACAGCCATTCCCCTTCCTGTTTATACGCTCCCTTCAAGTACTGGAAGGCCACAATGAGGTCTCCCTGGAGCGTTCTCTTCCCCAAGCTAAACAAGCCCAGTTCCCTCAGCCTTTCTTTGTAGGAGAGGTGCTCCAGCCCTCTGATCATCTTAGTGGCCCTCCTCTGCACCCTCTCCAAGAGCTCCACATCTTTCCTGTACTGGGGGCCCCAGGCCTGGACGCAGTACTCCAGATGGGGCCTCACAGGAGCTGATATTTCCCAGATAGTTATTACTTTTCTTTCCATTAGAAGAACTAGCACCTTTTTCACCTCTCTCTTATCTAATATCCACATCCAGCCTTCAAATGCCAGGGATGTTTTTTTTTTTAAATTGTCTATTAACATAATAAATGTAAGATGAAAGTAGTTTATATATAGCTTAAAGTTTATGACAACTATTTCAGTGTCTGCAACACTGCTTTTATTTTTTCCCAATTATTAGTCTAATAAATAGTATTACATTTCCCTGTAAATTACTGCCTTCTTTTATATACTCGTATCACCCTGGCTATAAGAATACAAATATTTCAGCTTACAAAACCATCAAATCACGTTTCCAAAATAACATTCGCGTGGGTTTTAAGAAACACCAGTGCATTCTCAAAACACAGAACCATGCAGATGCTCAGTGCCTCCTGCAGAGGCACAGCCACAGCAGGTACCAACCCAGCCGGTGCTCTTTTGTGATATAAATGGGGTGACGTGGCCACGCAATATTTCCAAGGTTTTCCTTTTTTATTTTACCTTTAAAATGCATTTCTTGCCTCAGCCTGCCAGGCCTCTGACTTAATAGCATTTGAAGGCATTCAGGACACAATGTGAGAACTTGTCATTTCTCAAGTTTCGAGCATGGAGAAGGGAAGGGAGGGAGGGAGGGAGGAGGGCTGCCCACAGAGGCCAGGGGAGCACTGAGGACACGTGCAAACTCTGACAGTTCTAGCACCAGGGAATAAAGCTGGTTTCAAAGTGAGCCATGTAGCTAGGGCAGTAAATAAATACATAGCCAATTTTTTCTCTTTTTGGGTTGAATCAGATAGATGTTCTAGATTGAAAGATAGATTCTTGCTCCATCGTTTTTCATGCTACATCTGTATCCCCTTTCACACTGTGTGAAAACAGAGAACGGAGAATGATTTTGCAAAATGATGTTGGCAGAGGCATTTCAGCCCATGAGGCCTATAATTAACTGCTGCCCATTTTGTCCAAGATAGTGTTATTTTCTCTCTTAGCTTTGACAATCATTTTCCTCACTGCACCACAATTCCTTCTATTTATTGCCTTTGCAACAGTGCTGTGAAAGCTGCATTTAGTTTTCTGTTTCTAATACAATTCAAGAGAATATCACAGCTTAACCACAGCAAATCCCTAGCTTTGACCCTTTGATGTTTTAAGAGCAAATTCTTAGAAACATAGGATTACAGAATGGTTTGGGTTGGAAGGGACCTTAAAGCCCATCCAGTTCCAACTCCCTGCTGTGGGCTGGGTGCCACCCACCAGCTCAGGCTGCCCAGGGCTCCATCCAACCTGGCCTTGAGGACCTCCAGGGATGGGGCACCCCAAGCTTTTCTGGACAGTCTGTGCCAGTGCCTCACTGCCCTTTCAGTAAAGAATTTCACCCTAGCATCTAACCTGAATCTTCCCTCTTTCAGTTCAAGTTCAGTCTCAGTTTGTTCCAGGCTCTGAAAACTTCTTGCAGACTCACCATTCAGGACTAGCTATGCTATACGAGCATGGCCCTTGCATGCCACAGTACTGTTCCAGAACCACGGAACCATGGAAGCAGACACTCTCACGTTGTGTATGTGGGACTTCAAAGGACTGTTAGTTCTATTACCCCTACTCTTGCAGTTACCCTTTCAATTTTTTGCAGTTTTGCTAAAAGCAAAATTGCACATTGCAAAATTGCAGATTGCACTGTGGTCGCTTACGCTCACCTGCAGCAGCCAAAGGCCACACATTCTGAAACGTAGGAAGCAAAAGATCAATTCAAGACACAAGTAACGCCAACACTGACAGGCATAGAATATCAGTTATCAAAGCAGCACAGAGCCAGTCCCACCAGACCGATCTGCTTAAAGATCTTACAGCATTTACTTGTTATCAATTCCAAATGAATCACTCCTTTCAGTTGAGCATACATACACTAATGAGTCCAAAGCCATGAACCAGAGAGGGAGTAATTGCCCAGCTCCTCAGATTAGCATTGATTCAACAATTCACTTATTTTCAATCAAACATAATATTTACAAAGTGCAGAAGAAGTACCTATGCTAGGTTAAATAAAATGATCTGAAATTTAAACAAGCTCCGTGCATCAGAAAATAGCATTACCTTTTTCAGACTTGAAAACTTACAGTGAACTGCAATGCATGACCCCTTACACCATCATGCTTCTAAGAAACATCACCTGATCTATTAAACCAGAACAGCACAATCATTTTGGACTCTATTTTACTAAGGGTTCCAGAAGATAAACACTAGTTACGTTACAAATAAATCGTATCAGTGATGTCCATGCCTTTCAGCTCAGAAAAGCTACTCAAGATGCCTCTCCTGTAATTGTCTTTCCTGAAATAATCTTCCAGCTGGTGGCTCATGATATGATTCATTGGAAGACTGTCAGTGGCAATTTCACAAACACGTGATGACAGAGCAGAAGGTAAGTTGGGAAGATTACACTGTCACAGCATTGTCATGCAGAAGTTAATAAAGCGCTGCTGCCATTTCACTTAATATCAATAACAGTCTGTGGATATTACCAGAGATTTTCAGCCACTTACTGTCCAATAAGCATCATATAACCACCCTGATTTTCACAGCACAGGCTTCAGTCCAGAACAGAAATTGGGGATTATATGCCATCCTTACAGCTTTTTTGGGGTTGATACACAGCATTTGCTTTAAATTTGGTTAACGTGAGAAGCAGTTGGGAACATGAGAAATACAGCAAGCACAGACCATGCATTCATGCATTTCCTGAGGACTCACAGAGCCCGGCTGCAAGTCAGGAGGATGCAAGAAGAGAAGGCACGGGCACACAGGCAGGACAGCTGTGCAGGGGGGTCACAGAAATATTCATCACTGCAGGATATGGACAGCCAGAAAAAAGAGACAAGTGGTAGCAATGAGCCTACATGCTCCTAAGTCCTGCCTATCCTTGTTTTTCTGGGATGATATGGAGATGTCAAGGGTGACCATGAAATTCAAGAGAAATTTGGAATTCTGGGTATCTCTGTCAAACCAGAGCAATGGAGATTGTCTCTTTGGATGCTGTCTCAGGCTGCTCATAGCAGCTCTTTCCAAAGCTATGTGATACAGGGAGAGAGGAAGAAGATAATGCCAGGGTAGACAAATCCATTAAATAGACACAGTTACTCCCACAGTTCTGTAAGTGTGGTTACTATGGGCTGAAATCTCTCCTTCCTAACCTGTTGATGTATCACAGTAGGTGCTGATTCTTCACGTAACGTCAGTGGATATCTTTCTGATGGTGATGTGGTCTTCCAGCCCTGAAGGTAATCAACCCCCCAGAAGAAGTTTGCTCAGCCCCTGTGTATTGATGGGGCTCACTCCATTTGTGTCTCTCCAGGTCTGATCCTTGCATTTCCAAAATGCCACAATCAGTCTTTCACAGTAACTCCCAGTTACTTGAAGACAAGTCACGCTGCTAACATGCACATTGTTACATGGAGAAATTACCAAAAATCACATTTCTGAATCTCCCGAGACTGAGAAAAATATCCTTTTGGGGGAATGTGGTTGAGAAACCATAAATGTGCTTGATCTTCACAACAATTGCTGAAAACTTAACAAATATAAAATGAATATAGTATGATATATAAAGTAAAACTAGGGAAAATATGGGCCTGCTGCTGAATGAGGCTCCTGGTAGTGAAGGACATTGAGAAGGTACAGCTGTTGAATTCCTTCTTTGCTTCAGTCTTTACCACTAAGACTGTCCCTCAAGTATCCCAGACCCTAGAGGTAAAAGAGAGAGTCTGGAGAAAGAAAGACTTCCCCTTTGTCAAGGAGGATCTAGCCAGAGATCATCTAGGCAAACCAGATGCACACAAATCCATGGGCCATGATGGAATGCACACATAAGTGCCAAGGGAGATGGCAGAAGTGATGGCCAGCCCACCCTCTATCACCCTTGTAAGGCAACAGATAACAGGAGTGGTGCCTGAGGACTGGAGGAAAGCCAGAATCACTCCAGTCTTCAAAAGGGCAAGAAGGAGGAGCTGGGAAACTACAGGCCAATCAGCCTCACCTCCTCTAGGAAGATGAAGGGGCAGCTTATTCTGGAAGTCATCTCCAAGCAAGTGGAAGAGAAGGTTATTAGGAGTAGTCAAGATGGATTCACCAAAGAGAAGCTGTGCTTGACTAACCTTCTGTTCAGCCTGTAGAAGAGATAACTGAGAGAGAGTCAAGTAGATGGGGCCAGGTTCTTATTGGCAGTGCCCAGCAACAGGACAAGGGACAATAACTGGAACGCAGGAAATTCCATACAAACATGAGGAAGAACTTTCTACTGTGAGGGAGACAGAGCACTGGAACAGGCTGCCCAGAGAGGTGGGGGAGTCCCCTTTTCTGGAGATACTCAAAACCCACCTGGATGCTTTCCTGTGCAACCTACTCTAGGGAACGTGCTTTAGCAGAGGGTTGGACTGGGTGATCTCCAGAGATCCCTTCCAGCCTTTATGATTCTGTGATTAAGTAAATCTCAGACTAAATTCTCTAGACTTCCATTGCTCAGGCTACATTGCCAACAGGCTACAAGTCATAATTTCCATAAAACAATATGTACATTCCTAAAGGATGACACCAATTGTTTTGATGGAAAATGTAAGAATATCCACAGATACATAAAAATATATCAAGCAATCAAGATGTTACCCTGCAATTATCAAGGGTAAACAGGTGTAGAAGTCGTTTCTGTAGCTCCTCTGTAATCTTCATCTCCAACCACACGAAACGCGTACTCTAAATTACATTCCCTCAATGTCAGCCGCAAACATTTTTGACGCTGCACAAGAAATGCATTTATATCAATATTACACTTTGAAAAATTAATGCAGTTTTGAAGATTGAAATCTTCACCAGCAAACAAGCCACGGAAATCAGAATTAAGGTTTCCATGGCAACCTGAACTATCTTTTTATTCCAAAATTGCAAGGTGGGGGAGTCTTTCTGGAGGATGGATGCAGTGATGCAGAGCTGAAAAGCCAAGACAACCCTTGGGTCAACGAGAAAGGAGAGGCTGCGTCCTGTCTCCTTGTGGCTGCACAGGGAGGGAGAGGACAGCAGTGTCCTGCACCTGATCTCCCAGCACTGACGTAGATTATAGCCCTGTGACACGTAGGCTTGTAAAAATTAGGAGCTTCACATAAATATTATGGCATGCTAAATAATTAAATATGAGAGATTTAATTTATCATGGGTTTTGTCTGTTCACTTCCATTATTTCCCTTCAGAGCAATAATTCTTCTGGTTAAAAGATTAACAGCTTTAGTAGTTTAATTAAAGCAAAGACAGGTTTATAGCTTTAATATTATGTGAAGTCTGGTAGTGAACATCTCCATGTATTATGCCACTGGGTCCACTTTGCTTTTACTGTTTAAAACTGAGGAAATATTTTTACTTTAAAACAACAACAACAACAACAACTGAACATGTTAAATTTTCAAAGAAAAATCAAAACAGAACAGACTTTTGCTTTGTTTTCCTCACAGTTTCTTTAAAATGATATCATCAGTAACCTCACATTCCCTCTGTTCTTATCAGGAAAGGATCTGGGGAGCATTCCCTGCCAAGCATCAGCAAGTCAGAGTCTTGTATACAGAGGCAACGAAACCCAAGCCTATTCCCTTTAGAGTATGTACAAGCCCTAAAGAGCAGCAGAATAACACAAGAAGCCTACGGACTTCCCTAATCCCTACTCTTTGGGAAGACATACTCAATTCTGTTTTCTTTGACTTTTTCATCTCAAGTGCCTTTGCACAGAACCTATGATGATGGGAATGTAACACTGCTGCAAAAACAGTGGAAAAGTCCACCAAAAATGAGGGATGTATTCCATCTTTCAGCAGTAGATTGATAGGATTGCTGCTTTTTAAGAAGTGCTGTTTAGTGTTTTTTTCTTTTTTCAGCTGCTCCAGAAGAAATTTAGAGGAAAAAAATATCAAGTGGGGGACTAATCAATTATTTACTATGAAAACTTGAACAAATCTCTAAAATTCTTTTGAGCATGGAAATCATGTGTGACAAGATCAAGTAGGGGTTACTAAAGTGTTCAGATATGGAATGTATGACAAGATACAAGATATTTCCCGAGTATGGATTTCAAATGCTGCAGTTTTCACGTTATTCGAAGTCCAAGGAATACTAGGCAGAGGGGTTCCTTTCACAGCTGTGTTTTTTCAGCTCTCAAATGGTCCATTATGCTGTAATATCTCGTCAGTACTACACTGGGAGAAAAACATACACATCATTTGGCTCTGCCTATGGCAGGGGGGTTGGAACTTGGTGATCCTTGGGATCCCTTCCAACCCAAGCCATTCTATGATTCTATGGTCATCAACAAGAAAGAATTTGGGCAGGGTATTCCCTGCGCTGGGCTGTCCCTGTAGCACATGCTCTGAAAGCATACTTGTTCCACATACCATGTGTCAGGTTTGCCCAGACGTGCCCCTTGAAGGTGTTCAAGGCCAAGCTGGTGGGGCCCTGGGCAGCTTGATCTGGTGGGTGGCAACACTGCCCACAGCAGGGGGTTGGAAGTGGATGGGCTTTAAGATCCCTTCTAACCCAAACCATTCTGTGAACCTGAATCCTGCAGGAAGGTGCTATGCCACCCAAGCCATATGTTTTACAGGCAGTTCCTATTGGCACGTTTCTCCTCTGAACATCCAGCCTGCGACCTTCTCCTGTGATCACTGGAAGGATTGCTGGTTCTCTGCAAAGAGGTCGGTGAGAACTGACCTCCCAGCAAATAACGAGAGGAGAGGGGCGTTAAAAGAAGTTCTCTTGTGTCTGTGTTTGGAGCTGATTGCAGATGATCACTATGTATCTGTGAGAGAGCTGGAAAGTGTACAGTAAATAAGAACAGAGGTCACACTTTACATTAAAGAACTGCCATAAAAACACGAGGAGCTCTTCCGACTTTGATGCTCTAAATTGCATTTACTGAAGACTGAAGGCCTTTTGTGCACAACTCCGAGTATTCTTACAGCTATCATTTCTGCAGTGATATCCAGACACACATCTAAACAAGCAGGCGTGAAGTCTGCATTAAAAAAAAAGAAGATAAACATCTGTTAAAAACTGTCTCTACTCCAAGCTGTTCTCATCTCCCGAAATGAGATTTTCATTAATAGACTGTGACTGGATTAAATGCTGCCCTCCCCGTTTTTCTTCCAGAGTACCAAATGGGAAGCACATTTAATGTGACAGAGATGTCACATCTTTATCAATATTTTATCATTAGTGGCACGTGCCTTCCCCAATGCCTCTTGGCGATATTAATTTACTATACCATTCACAGTTAAAGGGAATCACCTGCTGTTTCATATCGACGCAAAGAGGGAAGCAAAATTCTTCAGATACTCATTATCAGCTCCACTTCATAAAGGACATCTTGTTTGTTTGATTCCCTCATTAGATTGCTCTTTTCTTTGTTATGCAGAAAAAAGCACACAACAACAACAATAAATCTAGTTAATTGTGTGAAAGGCTTTCATGCTCTTCTTGTGTGCACAGGAACTGACAGATCTTGTACCTCTCAGTGTTTTTCTCAGTTAAGTACATTAATATTTTCAAAGCGGATAAATAAAATCTTGATTTCAAAGCATGATAGCTAAAACACTGGCTTAATTTGGAAGATTAGAAAAAAAAGAGATTGAGAGCAGAATGCAGTGCTAAAGAAGCAAGGTACAAAGGGCTGATGTTCGAGCTCCTTGTAGTGTGGCAGGCAGGAGGAACAACGCATATTTACTGACCTTCCTTTGTGAGTACTCCGTGCAATTTGGTAGAGGATATCATTTCAGTAATTACATATGGGTTCCCTGCTGCCATAGTTATCTGTGGTCTTGTGGTGCTCAGAGGAGCAGTGTTTTGGTTTGATAGATTGCTGTGGAAAATTGCCCACGCTAGAAAGCCAGCTATCTGACAGGAAGGGGCAATCACACAATTGCATCCTTGCTCACAACTTCAGGGAAGGCGTTCACAAACACACGATGTGTTTAAGTGGCTGGAAAATGATGTAAGGTTTCATATGATACCATTTCACCGATTCTCATCATCCACTCCGTTTTATTTCAGTGCTAAATTCTCTGAATCTGATGGGTGAAGATACAAATAATTACTATTTTAGATGGCCAATATATCTCTCTCCAGTCTTTTGAGAACATCAGATGTGACACTAGAGGACACCTAATTTTTTGTGCCTGTGGCAGAACAGGGCAGAAATGCCTTTTGCAGTCATCACCCCAGACTGCTTTCCAAGTACACAAAGGCAGGCTTCAGAACACAGAAAAGTGGGACAATTCCTTCCTATCTTCAGCTTATTCCAGGATAATGTGCAACTTAACTACTATAATAAGTACACTTTAATTTTCTAACACCACATTCATTAAAAATATGATTGTCCCTTCACCAAAGTGGCCTGCCTGTAGTGAGCAATATTGTTTTCGATCAGTCACTTTTTACCAGTGAGCTCAGCTTATTTCTACCTTATATAGTCTCAGTCTATTTACAGCCAACTTTATAAACTCTCAACGTGAATCTCCTCTGAATACTTCCTGGACAAAAAAAAAGAATACGAATTGTGTGTTTTTAACCTGAAGTATTTTGTTGAAGACAAACATTTCTTTGCTTTCATAATCCCATAGCTTGAAAATGGTGTGAAAATATTGCAGCCTAGTTCAAAATCCTGTTTTTGGACTAAGGCATATGAAACAAAATTCACTCTAAATCAAAATGTTTATATATTTACCTACAAAGCTGAAATTTTAAAAGAAGGAACGTATCTCCAGAAAGTGACAGCAGCATCAGAGTTAACAAACCATTTAGGCTGCAAAACAGAGAACTCTGCAAAAAAGGTTGCCAAGGAAATATTAACTCTACCCTCCTGGGCAAAGGGATTATGGCACAATCTCAAATTCCAGAGCCATATCCTGGTGTTCCAGTACTCCTTTCAGATCCCAGTTTTAGCGGTGTGCTAGAAACCACCCTGTGGGGCTGCTCACTAAGCAGTAAGGGCTCAGCACAAACTCATCTGCTGTCCCACATGGCAGTTTCAATGCCCTTTGCCCACCACCTGATAACGAGCACAAAGAGTTTCAGAGCTTTCCTTTATATGCTGCTCATCTAAAGATACTCTGCCTTGTTACACCTGAGTTCTCCCAGTTCTCCTCAGATGCACTCAAGGCCAGGCTGGATGGGACCCTGGGTGGACTGAGCTGGTGGGCGGGAGTCAGCCCCTGGCAGGTGTTGGAACTGGGTGGGCTTTAAGGTCCCTTCCAGTTTAAGCCATTCTATAAATCTGGGATTCTATGATCCCTATTACCACCTGTAGGCCACCAACTAAATGACCAGGAAAACCCTTACAGGTTTCTGCAACAGGCAGCCCATTAGATGATCCTGCTAAGCACTGATTCTGGGAGTGCATGGCTTCAAGTTTGAGCCCTACACACTGTGTCTGAAGGACGTTATCAGTGTGTCCATAGCTTTTGGAGAAAGCTCAGAAATGTGCCTCACAGTGATTCCCAGTTGGGTTGATCAGGAATGGATTAAACAGAGTACCATGCAGAAAGACTGTACAAATGTCTGGAGTTGGAAGCCCTTAATCCAGCAATTCATTGAGAATTAAGAAAACACACATATGGATAATGTAGATTGTGAATTTGTACAAGTGTTTAGGAAAGAAGAAGGCAGTATCTCATTAGGGACTGGTAATCTGCACAATAAGGACAAGGAATAGCTGGAAGGGACAAGTTTAATACGTAAGTAGTTTCTTTGGGAAATAACTAGAGTGAGTTCAACAGAAATAATTAAACTGAATGTCAATGGTAAGAATAAACAAGGAAATACCCTGAGAAGATGTTTGAGAGTTTATTTGTGAAACAAATGATGCCCATCAGTACTTTTTTGAAGAGATCTAGAAGCACAGCCAATGCTCATCCAACAGGTAAGGATGCATCCACGGGCAGGAGGGTAACAGGAAGCTTCACAGTTAGCCAAACAGGTAATTAATAACTAGGCGGTGGAGGAGCAGCTGGATATTGATATCTGGTACAGATATACAGGTTTTTAAACAATGACCACAGCGAGCTTTGCAGACAATGCACTCCCTTATCGTCCTCATGAACTTTTCAGGATGTAACCTTCTGCAGAATTATCCCTGCATTTCTGTGTGTGCACATGTGTGGGTTGCATATGATTGTTGTGCATGTATGGGTGTACCCATATTTAGCAGATTAGAGGTGTGTGCACATAATAAACGCCAAAATTGTAAAATAAGTTATAGCTAAGAGCTAATAGGGAAAGCTACTTTGAAAAGAAACAATGCAGACAGAAAGAAAAAAATAATCAAGAATATGAAGATACACAGAACATTGAAAACTGCTGAAATAAAGGAAATTTGTAAAACCATACCTCATGGGCAATTAGACATAACAAGAAAATCTCCAGCCAGTATATGCATTCATATGCAATGCATTTTTGTTAAACGGATTCATTCATTTCTTTGGGCATGTACTTCCCTTCTCTATTAAATAAATACCACACCCAGAAGATACGAGACACTAGCATTGCTACATTAAGGTGGTGCAGGCCAAAATGTGCTCTCCGTAAATCAGGATTCTACCTACTTAAAAGATGTACACCAACAGTTTTCTAGCTTTTCTAAAGACTTACTGTTTTCCATATAAACCAATCTGCAGGAGACCTGAAGGGTTACACTGCTTCCTTATGGATACACACGTTAATTTAGTGAAATAAGAGTCATGCCTCTGTACTGTGCAGCCATGACTCACAGCATGACCACTCATACATGAAAATCCAAAAACCAAAGGCCAAGCAGAAGGACAAGAAAATCAAGAACTGTTTGAGAAAGCTGTTACCTCAGACTGCAGTGAAAGAGTGATGCGGCATTGGAACAGACTGCCCAGGGAGGTGTCAGAGTCACTGTCCTTGGAGGTGTTCAAGAAACATGGAGATGTGGCACTTAGAGACACGATTTAGTGGGCATGATGGTGATGGGTCAATGGTTGGACTTGATGAACCTGGAGATCTTTTCCAACCTTAATGATTCTATGAATCTATGAGGGGGTACCATGCTGATGGGTTGATGGTTGGACTTGGTGATCCTAGACGTCTTTTCCAACCTTAATGATTCCGTGACTCTATGACACTAAAGACTCAGTTTGGGGCAGCTCCAAGAGCTGTGTCATATGGATGTACATGTTTTTTGTTTTTGTTTTTTTTTTTTTTTACCTTGGGTCAGATTCAGATAGCTTGGGATATCATTTCACATGTATGTGACTCCATACAGATGCGCAGGAGCCTTGGCTGGTGGCTCTGTCCTAAAAACAGAGGGGCATGTGGCAATTACAATTCAGGTTCTTTACACGTCTTCATCAAATTTCACACTGACAGTCAAAATGATGTACCACAGATTTTCAGTACTTTGTTGCAGGAATTAAAAGATATTTTCTAACAACAATCATAAATACAGCAAGTGAAAGAACTGTTTTTACCTTCCTTGCTATCCTGATGGTTAAGAAAAGCTGAAGGAGCATTCTCACAAGGCTGTCCAGACAAAGATGTCTTCACGCTGAACTGACAAAGCGAATCATTAAGACATCTAAAACAAATCAGTGATTATGGTTTACAGTAAAATGACTCGAGAAGCATTAGGAAGCAAAACCATGCTTTCTATTGGTTCTATACATTGTGACTTCCAACAAAACAGAGTTGAATATGACTGGTGTGAGCAGTTACTGCATGAATGAGAAAGAAAGAGGGAAGAGAGAAAATGTGTGCTGAGGTTGAGGGAAAGACTCCCATCCATGTTGTTTTTAAAAGTCCAGGAGCTAAGTGAGAAAGCTGGTTGCGTGCTTCAGGAAGGCTTCTTGGTTCGTGCAGAGATCAGCTCAAGCATGAAAAAGAAGTCAGGAAATGCTGGCCTTTGAGGAATAGCTCACCACTCCAATATTAAACATGTGTGAATTATTTAGCCTGCCCTTTGCACAGATTTTCAGCTGAGGAGAAAGCAAACTAGTCAAATGCTCTGCGAGAAAAATCACCAGAACCTAGTTAGTCACCATGAAAAATCTTTGTATGTAGGTCTAAAATCTGAGTGTAATCAAAGGAAAAGAATATAATTTGCTTTGTCTAATGCTTCACTCCGTGTGTGTGCTTATGTGTGTTGGTGCTGCTAGCACTGGTAACATTATGTCTCTCTAAGTAATTTCCATAATGAAGCGAGCTGGATAAATGTAGGTACGGCTCACTCCTAAAATATTCTCCTTAGACCAGGCCCAGATACATAACCATGTACTGCGTAGAAATACCAATTTTTTGACCCACATTTGCAATGGGGGAAAAAAAAAAAAACAACGCCAAAATTTCCTGACACTACCTAGTGACCCTCTGCCTTAGAAGTAGCCATATTATGAACACATTGGTCCAGGGATTAATGGTCTGTCCAGGGATTAATGGTGGGGGCTGAGATGGCTTACTGCTGTTCTGCCCTGTCCCCCTGCTCAGGGAGAGGATGGGCAAGAGGAGGGAACAAAGCTCATGGCAGGGAACAGGACAGGGGCTGCCGCTGGGACACAGTACGTTAAGGAGGATACGTGACAAAGAAGTCCTGGCACAAACAACACAGAGGAAAGTGGACAGATATGCACTGTCATTTTTACCATAATTAGCAATTGTTTTTTGCTGGCCCTGTCTATAATAGGTGCTAAGGCGGGTTAACAAATGCCTATCAGAGGAATTGTAACTATTTAGTGTGATAAATTCAGGAAGTGTTTGTATATACCATATACATATTCAGATAAAAAAAAACTCCAGGGCTAGAAATGAACCCCTCCAACACACGGTCTGGCTATCTGTATGAAATATTAGTTTACATTTCACTCCTTTTTCTTTTATCTAGGAAACTTTAACCGTAGAATCACAGAATTAAGGCTGTAAAAGACCTGTAAGATCACCTAGTCCAACCACCAACTCATCCTCACCATGCCCACTAGCCATGTCCCTCAGTGCCACATCTCCATGTTTCTTGAACACCTCACGGGACAGTGACTCCATCATCTCCCTGGACAGCCTGTTCCAATGTCTCCCCACTCCTTCTCAGAAGAAATTTTTCCAAATATCAATCTCAATCTCTCGTGGTGCAACTTAAGGCCACTACATATATGAAGAATTACTTTTGAATCATTCCTAGACAGCAGGACTTGGTCACAGCAGTGCACATTGAAGAGAGACTTTCAGGAGGCAGTGATTTTACTGTTTCTTGTGGTCCATTTCCAGTGGTCTCTGCTCTGGGCACAAATGGGATGTGGTGCAAAGCTGGACCTGCCTGAAGTAAGAAGCGGTGACCATGGCTCATCTGGAGGCAGGGATAAATGACACAACTACACCACTGTAAGGTGGGACAAGGCCATACTGCGACAGCTCTTAAAAGTCAATGTAGGAGAGAGGCCAGTGTTGGATGGGAAGGGAAGGTCAGAGCACCAGAAAGCTTTCTGGGCTGCACTGGGCAGCCACAAGAGATCCACTGGGCCCCTGCTGCAATTAGCACTCCATCCACAGCATTAAAACCCCACAGGGGTCATCAAACACATCACTCCACCTCACACCCTCTATGATTCTGTGTGATTTTTAGTACTCCTGTATTCATTTACCATGGTTGAATGGCACACCAGAGCCCAATTTACAGCAGCACTGCATAGACAGCACGTCTCTGCTTTGCAGACCACCACAGTGCACATCATCAGCAGCACCAGGCTAATTTTCCATGTGTCCTCCCTGCCTGGGGAGCTCAGGCAGGAAGAGGGAGGACGAACTGCTGTGAGCAGAGGTCTCCATGGACCACCCTGCTCTGTGATACAGTCAGTCCCCGACTCTGCCATACCTCTGCGCAGACTGCCAGCAGGCACTGCCCAGCTCGGGTACCCAGGGGTGATCTTCAGAGTCTCTGGGGACAGGCAGGTCGCTCTTTACCTTCCTGAGGCTAGTCACCTCTACTGAGGCAACCCATAACACTCAGTCCAGACCCACACTATCTGTAATCTTACCCGAAGCAACTCAAATTCACAGAAAACAGGTGACTTTCGACACAGTGAGGTAATAGGAAGCTATCAGCTTTGCTATCTCTTTGCTATCTCAACTTCTCTACTTATTTTTTTTAGATTTTGCATTCTTTCTTATCAGATCAATTAAACTTGAAACAGATTTACTGATCTAATCCTTTGTAAGAGAATAAACAAATAAAATATATCTACACTATTTACTGAAAATATAATTTAGGAGGTTGACAAAGGAGGTAGAAAGCAGTGTGAGTAAGGCTTCTCAGCTAACAGCTGGGTTTCCTACCAGAGGTTAACAAGAGCTACCAATTTAAAGTGAACTGGTGATCACTGCTTTGTATTAAAGTGGGCAGCCTCGTGAGTGATGGCAGATGAGGTGACATCAGGGTTAGGGCTGGGGACCAGAGAGGGCCCCTGTGCAGCCCTGTGTGCTCTGCTAGGAGCAGAGTTACACTTTAAAGATGTAGAAGAAAAGGTTTCAGTGTATGAAGAGGTTAAACCTCTGAGGTGATATCCCCTTCCATCCATCTGAAGGTCAGTTGTGATTACAAGCCCAGTCTAGCTTGTAACAAAAGGTAGATGTGTTTGTCCAACCATGTCTCAGCCTCAGTCGGGCACAGCTATGTCTAATGCAGCAACTTTTAAAAGTCTGCAAGCTACAGGTGATGTAGATAGTATCAGACAGGGAAGAAGTGCAAACCATCAATTAATTTCCAAGATGCACTAATTTTTTAATTGTCTGGCCCCAGGTATAATATCAGATATTATCTAAGCTAGTATTTCCTCTTGACAGCATTACAACCACCAGCAGTTGCTGAAGAGCTCACTGTAGAACTTTAATGTTTAGCCAGGGCAAAGTTTTACTTGAGAATAAGGTGGTAATTCAAAACATGACATAGTAAATTCATAGCAGGCATTGGTATTCCAGCTTAATTTCTAACTGTTATATTCTCTCAGAACTGAAAAGATTATATACTGTAACTACCCGTGAAATTTAATCTCCCCACAAAATGCAGTGTTATTAGAAAACTGAGCCTGAGGTATTCCAATGCAATTACACAAGGAATAGCTCGCTGCTGAAAAATTGTAATATATCAGAAAATGAGCAAAGGAGGGAAAACACTGAACTGTCAGTTGCAGCAGACTGGGATTTCTTTTCCTTATGGACCAGATCCTTTTATCTTTGCTCAGAAGATGAAGTATTTTACCCACTGACTTTACTGGAATGATTAAAGGAGTAAGGTACCATTTGACAGAAGCAATAATCTCAGAATTTAATGCTCTGGGAAACAAAACCAATTGAAATAACATGAAATTCACCTGTGGTAAAAGACCAACCACTCCTCACGATGAATGAAAACATTATGCAGTGGCCATGTGTTATTATTTCTGAGTCCTCAATTAAATGTTTCAGAAGCAGTGTGTTACCACTCCCCAGACTTTTTATCTCTACAAAGACTCCAGATGCTCAGATGTTTTTTCTCTTTAAAGGATCTGTAGGATTGAATGCTGTTAATCAGTGTGACACAGCTGTGTCATGTCTAAACTCTCAGTGGCAAGGTGGAAATATGCCCTTCTGGCTTCAATATGCCTAAAACCTAAATATATCTTCACAAGCAATCGAAATATTTGGAAAGCTCTTTTATCTTTTCCTCCACAATTCCTGTAGAAACCATGTAACAACAGGGATCTGAAATTCAGTACCAGCATTAAGCACTCAGCTGCTCTTAGTGGCAGGGTCAATGTTTGCACACTGGAATCTTCAAACCTTTATTTACCACGTGAGACATCTTTGCAAATCTGAGAAAACTGAGGAATAGACTTAATTATACTATTAGGAGCAGCCCGCTGGTTAAACATGTAAATTAGTGTCTGAGGGATGAAGGTTGACCTTCCTTAAATGTATTAATTCCCTGCCATTAGGCATTTGAAAACAAGTTACACTTCCTTTTTAAAAATAGCTTTACTTATTCAAATAGCATAATTGAAAAATGGACATGGGAGGGACTCAGGAAGGTCACCTACCTGCTCCATCTCCCCATGCTAAGACAGAATCAGCTGCAGCTGTGTTCCCTCTGCAGACCTTGGACAGCACCGCCTCTACAGCCTTCCTCACAGCCTACAGTGGTTATATTTAAAAAGAAGTTCTCCAAAGTCCAACGAGTAATTCTGCAATTCTTGCCCAATACTATTGGTTCTCTCCAACGCAGGCATGGAAAACAGATTATTTCATCATAGATTTCTATGATTTGAAAACATATCAGATCAATCTTTTATTCCTCAGGCTTAAGAACCGCACTCTTGTCAAACTGACAGCGATATTACATCACAAAGGAATGGCGTTTTACTGCCTTTATCCTCCCTGTGTTTCAAAACAACACAACTCTTTTGTTTTGTTATTTCATCTATTGCACTAACTTTTCCCCCCTCATTCTGCCTATCTCCTTTTTTTTTTCTCTTTCTTTCTTTCAGTGAAAATAATAGTGAAGAAGAAAAGAAAATCCCAAAGAATCCTGAAGTCAAAATCCTAAGGATAATTTATTTCAGGACGCTGAAAACATCTGCCAAAAATAGTTCAAAAACTTTTTCTTCATTTAAAAATGTGGAACTACAAATATTTTCATGTTTTCTGGGAAAAAAATAGCAGTTTGCTGCCATTTTAACTGTCAAGATATACACACACAGCAGCTTCTTAACAAATGCCATGAACGTGCAGCTATTTCTACTCAGTGAAAAAAAAAAAAAAGAGAGGAAATATAGCTACAATTATGATGACACATTTGTAATTCTGAAAAGAAAATTGTGTAAGTGCAGGCAGTTTCCATTATACTTGAGCAAGTTGAGATGAATGAAAATACCGATGAAAAAATCTTGACTATTATATATGTGTAAAAATCAAAGCAGGAGAATCTCTGTTCACTCACTGTTGCTGAGATGTTCCTGCAGTGCCTAAAAAAAGCATGGCCTAGTCAGGTTTCTCATACCTGAGTGGGAACACAAACAGAATACAGGGACTGACTGAAGAATCTGTGTGCCAAAATCCACTGTCCTGATAGGTGAGCAGCCACTACTCACAGCCCTCTCCATAGGCTGAACAAGCTCCATCCAAGAAGCTGTGGGCCTTTTTAAATCTGCTTCTTTGTAGAAGCTCTCTCTGTTTAGGAACCTTGCTTTGATTTCTCAATTGATTGCAATTTCTGGTCTACATTTATTCAGAACCATATATACATTGGTATTTTCATGCCAGTTCAAATTTTCTTCCTCACTTTTATCCCTGTACCCTGATATTTAGACACAGCGCTATGCAGTGCCAAAAAGAAAAAAAAAAAGTAAGTCCTGTCTTTCATGTCAGTCTTTATACACCCCCTATCCCTTTTGTAGCCCCTTTTCTGGCATCTCTGGGGTGAAAAGATGGGGTAAATGTGGAATCTTCCATACATTGCTGCTGGAAGCCAAGAAAGAAAGAAGACAAGTGAGCCCAGGCAGACTGGCTGTCACTTCCCAGCCACCAGCTCACACACTCAGCTGGGGTTGTAAATACTTACAGTATTTGCTCACAATTCTCACGCAAACGATGATTAAACTAAACAGATGCACTAAAGCACTGGCCACAATGTAGCCCATAAAACCAGACATTCCTGCTGAGTATTTTTCAGCTGATGAGCTCTTAGCTTGTAGCAATAATTCTTACTAATTTCTAAGTGTAGAAACTCATATTTTTGTTACAATTGAATTTCACCTCACTTCTTTTACCAGAGACTTCAAGGTCATAGGATCCTCTTTTTATGACAACCAAATCTCCTGCTGATGCAGCTTTCGCACTTGACACTGTCAGCAAATTTCATTAGCACATCCTACCAAGTCCATCAATTAAAATACTAAATAAGATTACCCCCCAGATCAGTTTTGGAGAAACTCTTGTTAATATCTTCCCCTTAGCCTTTCAGTAGCACCTGATCTCTTCTTTCCTTTTGTCAGTTCCTCAGCCATAAAGGAGTTCTTACACCAACCCTGCTTTCTCTCAGTAAAGCAGCACTTTCTTCTGTGGTACTGTATCAGTGAATTAATGGTTCTGAGCTAACAGCAGGTCAGAGAAATAACATCTCCAGCCCATCTTTGTAAGAGACCCTAATCCCTTTATTCCTCTTTTTTAATTCTTACCAGGAAGACAGTACTCTGCCACTACGTGCACTACTTGTGCTGGCTTCTTCATCTTTAATTCATGATTTTTTTTTTTTTAATGATACAGGAGCTTTATTCAAACACAAATCATTTGAGTACCTGCTGATAGCCTTCTTTATACACAGAGCCAGACCTGAGGATCACAACAACCCTGACAGGCTAGTGTTAACCTAACCAAAATGATGCCTTCATCAGAAAGCCTGAAGTGCCTTCACCTCTTATATTACACATTACGGACCATATGGAAACTCATTTGAAAGCAATGAAGTGCACTGACCTCCTGTCTTATTGCAATGCTTCCGAAGACCATCAAAAGCCAGTACAAAGCTGTAGTGACAAATATATGGAGCATGGTGTATTCCTTTACTGTTACCAACTGAAAGCAATTTTTATCCATTACACACACATCAAGCACAGATTACACACAGGCTACAAGTTATTGCTGTGCTTATTGTTATTGTCAGCATTTTGCTGTGTTGGAATCACCAGTATTGTTGAGTGGAAATGTTTTCATTGAAGTGGTGAGGAATAACTACTGGTGAGGGATAATTAGTTCATGCAAGTAACTAAGTGAATTCAGCCTGCTTAATTTTAGGAGACAGGAGCTGCACTCAATAATCCTCATGGGTCCCTTCCAACTCAGGATATTCTCTGGTTGTATGATTTTACTCAAGTGAGAGGGGCAAAGGGAACAGGAGCACGTTTGCGAGAAACTTGGGTCAAGCACTGGAAATTTAGAGAGAGCAATTCAGATTCCCTGCTTGAAGCAGCTACTGAACTACTTCCTCAAGGCTGAGTTATCTTAAAAGCAAAAGAGTCCAAAACAATGTCAAATTATGCATTTTAAACAACTTTGAGCATTTATACATCATCAAATAATAAACATCACCAAACAGTATATGAATTTATCTTTTGCCGGTGCAGTAAGGATTCAGCATCAAGTCCAGGATTCACCCTCTGCGTCCTCAGTTTAAAATATTTAATGTCTCCTAATCCAAAATGAAGAATCTGGATACACAACTAAGTGGAGCATACTACTTGCTGCTCCATTATTTATATATTTATTCATTTAAAATCATAGAATCACCAAGTTTGGAAAAGTCCTCTAAGATCATCCCATCCAACCATCCACTTACCACCAATGTTTCCCCACTAAACCACACCTCTCAGTATAACATCTAAATGTTTCTTGAACATCTCCAGGGATGGTGACCCCAGCACCTCCCTGGGCAGCCCATTCCAGTGCCTGACCACTCTTTTGGAGAAGAAATTTTTCCTAATATCCAACCTGAACCTTTCCTGGTGAAACTTGAGGCCGTTCCCTCTTGTCCTATTGCTAGTTACAAAGGAGAAGAGGCCAACCCCTATTTCACCACAAACTTTTGGCAGTGTACTGTTCTTTTAACAGCACTGCTCAAAGCATGCCAAGGATTTCCCAAGAGTGCCATAATAAACAGAAATGGGCAAACTACACAGGGTTGCTTCTCTTTTTTTTTTTTTTTTTTTTCCCAATAAATTAGTTTTCAAGAATCTCAGAGGTAAGAAAATGCATGAGAAGCATGCACCCCAATATGCTGCATGGAAAAAAACCACCAAAACCATGTTACGCAAAGTAAATGGTGCATGCCTCTCCTGACTACAAGGGTGCGAGAAAACAGCTGGGCTCAGTGAAGCACATCTTCCAAAAGTGGAGATGAGTGACTACTGGGGAACGAAACAAAGGAAGGAAAGATCTGTGTGTCCAGATTTCCCTCAAAATTAATAGAGTTGAGATGACAGCAGTGTGGAGACAGCAGCAGCTCTTGCCAGCTCCCCAGCAGAGCAAACAAAAGCCATAACCCTAAGCGTGGAAGTGACTTGATGGAGGAGAGCTCATTTTAATAATACTCCAGTTAAGCCCCTACATTCTACCTCCAGGCTATGGGGATGGATGTGTGCCTGTGTTGCAGCTGGGAGATGAGGCTGATCTGCATGCCCAAGCTAGATGTAATCTAATAGTGGTGCTCAGATAATGATTATCCAGCTAACTTGAGCATATCAATCCATATGACAACCACATGCCTGATGGTAGTATAGCTTGAATCCCAAGCAAATAATATGACCTTCTTTATGAAAATCCCAGTGTCCTTGACTGGCAATTGGAAGCGAACATAGGCGTAGACATGATCTAATGATGAAGATTTACATAGCAGGAGAGAGAAGAGCAGAGTTCAGCTCCAGATGAGATGCCTACTCAGAGATGATAACAATGCAGTGTCTCTGCGAACTGGGCTTGCTCCCAGTATATCAACAACCTGGACAACAGAGTTGGAGGGATTTAGTGGGCTATAAATCTCTGTCTCAAATAGGCACCTACATACAGTCAGCAGAACAGCTTTCTAGACTGTCCCCATCTTACAGTCTGCACCATCTATTTTAACTGGCTAGAAAATACATTTTCTTATTACAGTGCATCCTCCTATGGAAAAGGGTTTACTTTTTCTCCGTTTCTCTGAATTCCATTGTCTTGCACCAGGATTTGGGAGAGCAAAGCCTGGAAATGGAGCTCACGAACAGCTCATGAACCACCTCTGCTTAGTTGTGGGCACCCCCCAGTCTGCATGGTGCTGCTGAGTACATGAAAGATTTGTTTTTTTCATTTTCCAATGAGGTAATCTCTGTTTAAGCATGTTCAAATGCTGAATCATTCCTTCTTTTGCTATAGCATATTATCAGCATTTTCTTTCCGTGCCGATAAAAAGTATGGAGTGTCACTCTGAATTGTAAATTCTTCCATCAAAAGGGAAAGAAGTGCATTACATACACTGTGATAAATCACCCAGCCTTCTTGTCTTTCTCACTTACAGATCCATTTTAGAAAATTGCTAAGACAAAGTACGAACGATGTATCTGTCAATGACATGGAATTAAATCATCAAGGACATTGAGAATGACTAAAGCTGAATAAACATCCAAAGCTTTCAGGGGTAATATTTTTCTTGCTCACTATTCCTTATGAGCACAAACTCCTATAGTCTCAGCAAGGAGGGAGATGTAAATTTTCCTAATTCTGATTTTATTAGGAATACCTACTACTTTCCTTGTTCATTTGCAAGAAAATAACAATCGTAGAGGTAGAATACACAGTAGGGGCAAAGTGACAAGACAGATGCTTAAAGTAATGAATGGAAAAGCTCTGCAAGCAGAAGTATGTAGTTGCCTGCTATCCTCCTCAGTAGCGTCACTGATCAGGAAGAGAAGAATGCCATAAAACAGCCTCCACAGACTTCCACTGGAGTTTATAGCCATGTCCACAAAAGAAGTCCTGGATCAGTAGCATCAGTTGTGTCAGGTGGATGTAAAATGGTCATCTTAGACACCTGATCTTCACCTTGCACCAGCAGGACACTGTCAGCTAATGCAATTAGGGCAGGTTTATTTCTTTGTTCTGACTTTGAGCTAAGTTGTTCCAGCTCTTGGGTTTTTTTGTGTTGGTTTTTTTTTTTTTTTTTTCCTTTTTCTTTTTTTGCTTTGCACACAGGCTGGAGCTCAAGATGGGAAAACTCAGCATTTACATAGTGTTTGTCTCCATCACAGCAGAAAGATCAGTCAGATGTGAGAGATTTTTATCCACAAAGGAGCACAGCAATTATTCACAGTCAGAAGCTACTGTAAGCAGTGAGAACAGCTTCCCTGGGCAATACTGTGAGAATGAGTGAAGAATCCTTCCCCTTGTCTGTGTGCAGACACAGTTCAAGACCTTCTCATAGAAATGTTCATCATTTCTCATTGACAGTATTCTCAATAAAGCAAAAATACATCACTAGTTCCACTTAATAGATGAGAAACTGGAACATAAAAAGGTTATTTTTTTTTCTTCTTACAAACTGAGCCACCATGTGCCCTGATTCCCAGTGTATTTGCTGCCTCAGTGTTCCTACGTTATTATATGAAGTGTCATTAGGCAGTAAAGAGTCCTCCTCCATTAGCAGCAGGAAGGTCGGTGTATCTATTTGACTGCTGGTCAGATTCAAAGGACAAGTTTAAAATTAGCTGATAGTGATGTTGACAATGAAAAAGGGACGCAAAGATGGATTAAACCAAAGAGATAACATCTGTCCTGACAGCACATCACAACCAGGGTGTATCTTTTGTTAAAATGCAGCAATACAGAACAATGATAATGCTTAATCATGCACCAATACCTACTTTCAGGATTGAAGAATAAAAAAAATAGTAGTAATTGGTGTTAATTAGCTTCGCTCAATGATTCTTCTACACAAGTTTCCAGTTGGAATCACTAGCAGGAACTCTTTATGCTAGTCTGAAACTTACTTATGGAGAGGGCTCATCATGTGCCTAAAGGCACACTCAACTAATTAAGACTTTTTATTGTTACTGTCTTTAGAACTTATGGTTGTGCGCATAACAAAATACAAGAAAGGATGTTACTAAATTTAATAGAATTGGAAGAAGAAGTGATAAAAATATCTGCTCACAGACGTTCACAGACAGCAGGCATAAGAATTATTCTTGCTTTCAGTTAGGTCCTATTGGCTATTGACTCTGGAAACAGAGGACACTCTGGAACAGAGGACACTGTTCACAGCTGAAATATTTTTCAAGCCCCAGCACTATCTGGAAATGACCCTTCTCGCAGGGCTTCAGTGCTGAAAGAAGTTTAGAGCTATCTGACAGGAAATCAGAAGAGCTTTCATTGTCCAGAGCTTTAACAAAGGAGGAAATGAATAGAGGCTGAAGTCAGTCACCAGCTCCTCCTTGGAAGATGAGGTAGAAAGCTCTAGCAAGGCCATTTAAAAAATGTTCTGAGCCACAGAGTTTTCCCACCTCCTTCATAGACATCTCTGCAGCAGCATGCATGTCATCCTGTATTTTATTTTTTATATAACGTTACTTACATGTCTTAGAGTAGCTGTATGCCTTTTGTGCCATCCTGACATAATACTTCCCTCTTCTTTCTCATACTTGTGGACAATGATGATTGTCCTCATATCCTTTGATTTTCATTTATGCTGTACAACTGCAAACATTTAGTTCAATCTTTCAATACACAGCAAGTTCATCTCTCTAGTCCTTACCTTTTCTCTGCCTGTTTCTTTGGATTTATATCTGGCAATTCCAGCTGTGAACAAAAGACTGGAGGAAGCCAGGGCAAGGGCTGCCCTCCTCGCAGGAGCTGCCCTCAGGCTGAGGCTCAGGTTCTGATCTCCATCGCAGCCGTGTCACAGCCATGCCAATTCCTGGTCATGGGCCACACTGGCTCTGGCCAGCTCCCTGGCCTATGAGATAACTTTGAGCTTGACCTAGACTTGCCACAGCACTCTAGGCTTGCCTGGCGGCCACTGGGTTAGATCTGGATCTGGCTGTGGGTCCCTGTTTAACCTGATCGTGACCCTAATTCACTAACTTGTGCTTCTGCCTTGAGCTCAAACCTACCTTACCACCACAGACTTTCCTAATGGTGTATATGGCACTGTAACGTGGGATGGGTAGGAAAGATGGAGGAAGAATACCTGTCAAAATTTCATGATGTTCTACTTAATATTTTGACCTACATGTGGACTGAGAGCCCCTTGAAAGCAAACTATCAGCAGAGCTTCTGCTATGAGCTGCTAAACCCTTTTGGCTCTGAAATTACACTAATGGTTTATAGCTCTCCTGTGGTTTCTCACAATCTCTACAGGAAGCCCAAAAGAACTGTAACTTATTAGGGGAAAATAATTCCTTCAGAAAAATAATAGAAATGAAAATAGTGGCAGTGGACATGGAATTCTTTCAAAAACAACGCATCAGTTATTAATCAACTGAAATAAAACATGCAGAGTTCTTTAACAGGTACAAGCAATACCTAGGAGAAATTGCTTCAGAAGTGGGAGTAAAAGGTCCAATGCAGACTTCATTATGCTGTTCTGTATCTTTTTGCCCCTTTTCAGCTATTTATTATTTTGAAAAAACAATCCTGGATCGCTTGGCAGATTTGAAAACTCTTCAGCTTCTGGTCTTTAAAAATACTGGTATGGGCATTAGAGCACTTGGGACTTCAAGCTGCCCCATCTTCACAAAGATAGCTCTAACCAGAGCGCTATCTAGCACACAGAAGTACAAATCACACAGCATCTTTTTCTTGCTTCTCTCAGTAGAAAAGTTACTACATTTGGTTTCAAAAGCCTACCAAAATAAACTAGGACTTACAAGTTGTTCAAATTGAGACTACAGCTTCCCACTATGACAACTTCAGGCTGGACGTTAGGAAATACTACTTCTCTGAAAGAGTGGTCAGGCATTGGAATGGGCTGCCCAGAGAGGTGGTGGAGTCACCGACCCTGGAGGTCTTCAAGGAGCGTTTGGATGTTGTGTTGAGGGACATGGTTTAGTGAGAACTATTGGTGATGGGTGGATGGCTGGACTGGGTGATCCTGTGGGTCTTTTCCAACCTTGGTGATTCTCCAATTCTATGATTCTAAATGCAAGGAAATTAAACCTCTCCTAGCTTTTTTTTTTTTTTTTTTTCCCCAACAGCTAATGTCAGGAAGGAAGAAAGAAATCCCTTTTAACCATTCCTCGCTTTATTGAGGATTTATCTACAACCAATTCTGAAGAGAGTCTGATTATATTTTCATATTAATGTTTGCAGTTGATCACAGCGAGTATCAGGTGACTCTCACAATAATAATGTTGATTTGTAACCGAGAGCAAGATACAGAATCATTAGATATAGTTTTACAATATAAAAAATAATTAAAAGTATTATGGCAGAATGGCTTCTGCAAGTCAGCGCACCAAGAATGCACAGATGTGCAAAGGGAATTTTCAGATAATGAGAGAAAATCTTTCAGAATTTCCTTACTTCTATGTATCAATAGATTAAAAAAAAAAAAAAAAAACAAAAACAGGATGGTAACCGGTTGCTTGTTTCACAAAACCTGAAGGAAACAAATCTGCCGAGAGCTGGAACTGCAGGGAAAGCTCCATGCCTGGAGGACGTAAGAAGCCTTGCTTCAGGTCTGCTTTTCACAGCGCTCATCAAATGTCCCCGGTCCCTGGCTGTGAAAGGTATTTATGCCCACCTGGCTTTCAAAGAACACAGCCTTCCTTTTGGGGATGCAATAGCAGAGTGTGTGGAGGGTCAGCTATGGAAATACCTGGATTAAGCTGGATCACCAAACTGTCAGGTAAGACCAACAGGACTTCTGTGATTTCATGAAAGCCGAGAGATGTGCTGCTGAGAGCTACTGAGTTGAAAGCAACACCAGAGTTCCTTTTAGATTAACAGCTGAGCAGTTCAAAAGCAAGCTGTGCCTCAGTGTTTTGATCAGAAATCCTAAACCAGAGCAGTGTTTTCCAAGTCCAACCATCTTGGGTACCATTAAATTCTTAGCATGGAAAATTTCATGTTGTACACCTATCATTTATTTTTCAACAGCTTGATTTTGTTGCTTTAGTTATTGTGATTTCTAAGATAGACTCAGTGCACGGTATGGGAACAGGTAAAAATGCTGAAGATTAAGGGATTTAAACAAATCCTGACAGCACTAATAAACCATTCCAAGGGAAGCCAACATTTCTAATCATCAGTTAATCAATTAGAGCTTGTGCCAGTCAGAAATGCAAAATTACTTTTAATCATTAAGACACCAGAGGAATGTTAAAAACCCATGGTGATATGCCCTACATCACACCGCAGAGAAGGATGAAACAGCAGCACCAAACTCGAGCCAGTTTTATAGCTTCTGTATTAAAAAAAAATAGCACGAGCCCTTCCACATTCGAATATTAATAATAAACACCAACTTCCCACTTATTTGCTATTTCAGACAAATATAGAAATATCTCCTGGGTCCTGTTTCTTTTGCAAGTGCAAAACGCTTAGTTTCCAAGCAGAGCAGGTAACTACTTCAAACCTGGACTCTTTTTTTTCCATAGTAAGACATAATCTGCAATTACATTGAAATGGCTGCTGTTTGAGCAGCTGTAAGTACCAACTGCACTGGAGGGAAATATTCCCAAGCCAGCATGGAGTCCTTTGTGGCTAAATCTCACAAATAGTTCAGTAAACACATTTCAAGAGTAATTTCCTCAGAGATGAACATACAGATGAAAACATTACATTACAAGTGTGGCCAAGCTGGAATTGTGAGGCATAGATTTCTCTGAACTCATCTGTCTGAGTTTTGATGCTTTAAAAGACTGCCAAGGAACAGGATACTTTCTCCTGGAACCATGGAATCTCGTAATACTCTGTGCTTGAAGGGACCCACGGGGATCATTAAGCCCAACTCGGAGCTCCGCACAGGACCATCCACAATTCAAACCGTATTTGATTTGCGTGTGGAGCTGTGACCGTGCCCACCGCCCTCTGGTGCAGACCCTTTCCCTCACCCCCAGCCGCCCCTCCCCTGACGCAGCTCCATGCCGTTCCCTCGGGCCCTGTCGCTGTCACAGAGAGCAGAGCTCAGCGCTGCCCCTCCGCTCCCTGTGAGGAGCCGCAGCCGCCATCAGGCCTCCCCTCAGCCTGCCCTGCTCCGGGCTGAGCACACCAAGGGCCTCAGCTGCTCCTCACACACCTTGCCCTCCACACCCTTCTCCATCTTCCTAGCCCCCAGTACTGACTGTACTGGGGCTGATGTAACCCCATTTACTATAACACTTTGAGCTCAACCCATCAGCCAGTTGCTCACCCGCATTATGTTTTTGTCTAGCTGTATGCTGGGCATTTTGTCAAGAAGGATATTGTACGAAACAGCATTGAAAGCTCTGCAGAAATCCCAAAAGATTATATTAACTGGCTTCCTGTGATCAACTAGGGGGGTTGTCATACAGTGAGATTAAGTTTGTTAAACAGGACTACCACTGGACACCCTAGGTAGCAGGGTGGCTTAGTTCACTACTTATTTATTTCTATCAGCTATGATACAGAGAACAACTACTACCCAGTAAACTGTCCTATTGTTGCTTTTGGTGCACTTGCCTCTTTGAGGATCTTTTTCTGCTGCTGAACTGGTGAACTGCTGCTCTGATCCATTTCTGGGATATCAAGTCAGATTTTCTTTTCCAATTCGGAGACCCAGAACATACCTTCATGAGACAATGCTAATGCACCCACAGCAGAACAGGCAGTAACAACAGCTTTGAAAGTCAGCACAGGATGAATGACCTGTACTCATCTGCCTTTCATGCAACTGGCAATTAGCCCTTCCCTGCTCCAGCAGCCCTTTCACCTAAAATGAATATAATCATTACAGAAGGAGGAAAATAATGTGACTTTCTAATTCTAATCTACAAGTACAACTTCTAAAGTAACCACATATGTGGAGAGAAAATCTTAACTAGCCATTACCGGGTATCCTCAGACTGCTTTGCCCCAGTTTCCTTTAATAGCACACAAGCTAGATATACTCTCTCCTAATACTAATTAATCACTACACAAAGGAAATGACTAAATAAATGCTAGGTGACGAACTGCAAACACTTTTAGAAAAGAGTAAAGACACAGAGACAGTTTTGTAAGTGAGAGCACCTGGGATTTCTGCTAATTGGATTTTCAGCCAAGCGTGGACAAGCCTCATTCAGTTACAGAAATGATGGTGAGGACCACGAGCATTGTGGCTTTGTCTCTTCAATACGTCTGTTGAAAGGAGCAAGTAAGAATGTGTTCTCTGTTTTGGAATACACTTTTTCTCTCTTTGCATTCTGAAATACCAACACTCACCTAAACATAAGAAAGATCACTAAAGACATATGTAACTAGGATGATTAAACATAAATAGAGGAATAGGAGGAAAATTTCTGTCAGAATACATCATCTCCAATAAACCTGGCAGAACTCTATGAAGTCACAAAGTTACTAAGCAACACATTTACTTGGTTTTACCTAAGTCTGCTAGTAAAGTCACCCATGGAAGAATATTAACGGTAGTCTGCAACCGTACCAGGAAATGCAAGAGTTTTAAAAAAGAGAAGAAAAGTGATAAAGAAGAGTAAATAGTTTGGGTTTTTTTTTTGACAAGCTGAACATGTAGAGGTGCCCTCAATATCTGTGCAACTCGACAACTTTAGTTACAATACTGAGGAGGAAGCAATATGCAAGGTGGTGAATTTGCTGAGGACAGAGAAATATTTAGGTTACAGAAAATGTCTGAGAATGGAGAGGAATTCCAGGAGGATCTAATCAAAGTGGATGATTGGGCAACATGATAGTAGATAAATTTTAATGAAGGTAGGCACAAGGTACTGCTTAGTAGGTAAAACTGTTCATTTCAACTATTTATACTGTCAGATTTCCCAGAACATTTAGGGGAAATATACTAGCAATGATGGAAGTATTCTCTATCTGCCTTTCATAGCATGATAAGGAAAGGTCAATGAAGAAATTGCTTTTCTGTGTATTTTTTTTCTCCCCACCCCAGTGTGCATTGTCAAATTGTTTAGTTGCTATAATTCTTGTGAAACAAGGTAGTTCAGCTTTCGATGTGGAGAGCAGGGAAGAATAAAACTCCTGAGAATGTAAGAAAAAAATTAAGATTAAGAAAAAAATTAATCTCTTTTTTCATCTGAATGGCTCTCTGTCATCTTTGGAAGGTTATGGAGAACGGGAGAGAGAGGTTCCTGAAGACTGGAGGATAGCCAACATCACACCAGTCTTCAAAAAGGGCAAGAAGGATGACCCAGGCAACTAAAAGTCAGTCATACTCACCTCTGTCCTTGGAAAGGTGATGAAACAGTTTGTTCTGGATGTCATCTCCAAGCAATTAGAAGAGGGTATCAGGAGTGGTCAGCGTAGCTTCAGCATGGGGAAATCATGCTTGAATAACCTGGTAGCCTTCTGTGATGTCATCACTGGCTAGGTAGATGAGGGGCGAACAAGGGATGTTGTGTACTTCGACTTCTGCAAGTCCTTTGACATTGCCTCCCACAAACTTATTGTAAGAAAGCTTAGAAAGTGTGGGAAAGGTGAGTGGACACTGAGGTGGATTCAGAACTGGCAGACTGGCAGAGCTCAGAGGGCTGTGATTATTAGTGGCACAGAGTCGAGTTGGAGGCCTGTAGCTAACAGCGTTCCCAGGGGTATGCTATCAAATATTAACTATTTGCATTAATCGGGGCTTGGGAACATTAAAAAAGGAAAAGAAAGCAGATTAAATAAGGAATCACAGAGACCTGCCTAGACGGAAGTGCAATTGGATAAAGCTACTGTGTTATGTGGTCTAAAATCTGACTTAGTACTGCATTATACTCAAACTATGGAGTCTTAGTGTAAAGTCCTGTATTCTTTCTCAGACAGAGCTTCAAATGAACTTCAGCAGTGAGATTAACCTGAGAATACTGTTTGGTTGATTTTCTTGTGCTTTCGGATCTCCACCTCACAGAACCTCTGTGGACTAGGAAGTTGCATTCAGTAAAATCATGTTTTTATACTGCAAAGACATAAATGGGAAACATTATGATCTGGATTCATTGTGCCTAGAGAACATAGTAACTCCTCGGTAGAACAACCTGTACCTGAAAGCATTCATATAGAAAAGATTAAACAAAGAGGCTACGCATAACTGCACTACAGCCCACAAAATTTTGAAGAAAATATATGGGAGGAAAATAGTAAAGCTTTTAAACATGTCTATTTCTTAATACATATTACATTACTTACATTTCCTCTGCTGAAATTTCTTGCTGTCTTTGCAAACATTTTCAACCACTGATGGAAGTAAGGACACAGTATGAAATACAACAAATAGCAGAATCTCGAGGATTTCATGCATAAAAAATCCATCCTGGGGAGCAGCAGTAATCATTATTTTAGTCCCTTATTTACAGTTTCCTTACTCAAAAAATATCATGCTGCTATCTGGCACCTCTGAACTCTGTGTTACCATTTTCATTCTTGTTAAATATGCAACTAGGAAGTAATCTGCTTAGCAACCAGCACAAACATATTGCACACGGAGACAAGAAAGGTTACTTGACAAGCAAACTTGGCCAGAAGCCAGCTGAGAGACCCAAAGGCACCACAGCAAAATGCCTGCGCTTTTTGAATAAACTCTATTTGAATATATATACTTGAATAAGAGGAATACTGGGGAGAGTCTAAGTCAGTAGTGACTTCCAAGCACACCCATGCTGGTGAGCCCTTGTCTGTGGATGCTGTTATTCTGTAAATTATCAGAATAAACTAAAAATAGTTGATTCTTCATGCAAATTTTCCATCTTGCAGCTTGTGCATGGGGGGAATTCTGCGAGGCAGACAAAACATCTCCCCAGCAAGCAGCTACCTGGAGCCAAGCCTGCCCTTTAGCCCAGCTGAGCATGCTGTTAAGCAAGGAGCTATGGTTCTTTGTAGGTTTTCCCACTAGATCCAGGGCCAAGACCTGTGAGGAAATGGTCATTTTCTGGTGCCCATCTTCCAGGAAAGAAGGAAGGAGGCAGTAGAAGAAAACCCATGGAACCTTTCACTGCAGTGGGATGAGCTGTGAGAACCTCTTCTAACCATTCCTAAGAGTAGTTCCTGGACAACATAGTCTCAGGATTTTATCTGCACCATGTCTGCAGACATGAGAGCCTGTGTGGAACCACTTTGAGACGTAAGTCAATGAAAAATTTCCAGCGAATGGACAAGATACTCATTCTCCAAAGCAGGGCTAGAATTTTAAATAGGCTGTAATTTTTGAACTTTATGTTTAAAAATCACTGGTAATGACACAGCTTACTTGGAATGGAAAGATCTTGGATTCTGTTCTGTCGAAAGATCAAGACAGTAATGCCCCTAACAAGGGAGAAACATCTAGGAATCCACTGAGATAGGCTCCGAGTGGATCAATGGCATGTGAGGCAGACCAAAGGCCCTGCTAGAATAAAAGCATACACTGTAAAGTACAAATGACTCATGAAGAACTGGTTAAGTGGGATAGACTGGGTGCAGAAGTGCAGGATGCTGCTACCACAGGCAACTCTCCGGGGAGAGATTGCAGCCCAGTATCATCATCTGTACATGGAAAAAGAAGAGGGCAAAAAATAACAGATGGCAGAATTGTGATCTGGCTTCTTCATATTGCAAAACAGAAAATGCTGTATTCCAGGAACATTTCATATTCACAGAAATAATTTTTCCGTCAATCTGCACTTGATTACAGTGACTGCTTTCACAGTAAGAATAGTGAATTTGGAAGAGTACACACATCATCCATGATGACAAACAGATAGTTACCATATCCAGACAGTGACAGAGTGGAACGCATCCAGATCTAAAGCAATCAATGACCATTGCTCATCTCATAGCTCAAGATAAGAAATGGCTTCAGAACAGAGACCACTTCCAGGAAATCAAAGTTTTCACACATATTAACACCAGGAAAAAGACACACAGATTGTTTTGCAGACGGTTCCTTTTTCACGTGATCTTCATCAAGATGTCACAATCACCAGTTACCAAAGGCTAACTCAACCTGTAGTATCAGAGAGCAGGACTCAGAAATAGGGCAGATTCATGTGGCTCCCCTGGATCTGATGTGCACGAACTCATAGTAGATCCACATGATCCTGCTACAGAGTCTGGGAGCTGAGACCTAAAACTTAGCTTTTTCCTTGTGCTTCACCCAAGCACTGTACTTCAAAGTGTGTTCAATACAACACATCTCAGTTGTGATAGGAATCTTTCTTTTGACAGAAAACCTACAGCCCTGCAAAATCTCAAGTGCCACAATGACAACGTACATTTATCTCCAGATGGAAGAGGGAATTATTATTGTTATCATTACTAAACTATCCCACAACAAAGTCCATCCTGTCCAAACAAGTTCCTTCCCAACCAGGTCTTTTCAGAAAATATTTAGATAGCCCTGGGCAGGTGGCTGAGTGTGCTGTAGTTTCTAACTTCATGTTATTGGTGAAACATGTTGTTTTAATGCCTCTGACAAGGTGATGCTTCATTGAGTGCATGAGCAGAACCCTGTCCCTGGCACTTACGGGCAGAGCTCCAAAGCACTTGTAGGTTCATGGCCCTGATTTTTGTTTATGGTACGTTTAAGGACATGGCTTGGTGCTACAGATGTGCTGTATATATTTCTGTTAGTTTGGAGGCCAAGATGCAGCATGGGGTTTTCAGTGCTCCTTGTGCTGGAACAAGCTGCCAACAAAGCTCAGGGTCTGTCCTTGCTCTTGTTCTGACCATATTATGATTGACTTCAAAGGTATATGGAGAGACTTGTCTCCCCTCCATAATTAATTAGATCTGAGCTTGCCCAGTTAACCATGAGTGCCCTGCTCTAACTGTGGTTTCAGAGTCAGATATGTTAAAAAGCTGTAGACTATCTGTACGTACATATTCCCACTGATCCATTCATTTTTTTCTCCATAAACCACAATTCTCCTTCCTATAGTGCAGATTATTTGCGAACTAGATTAAAGGGATCGTTCACTGCCAAAGCCTACTTATATGTGATGAAAAAGGTGTGCTTGCCCTTGACAAAAGAAATACACTTAATATTTGATCACAGGGCAGTGATATGAGAAGAGGATGATGGGACGTGTCTTCAGAGGAGGAAGTATGTGGGTACAGTATCTGGGGCTTCTATACCCTTCTATACAGCTGCACCCTCTATCAGCTGTCAGCAGACAAACACAGGTCATGTGGGCTTGCCTGCAGTGCCAAGAACCAGTACTTGTTTGGTATGGCCACCAGCATTGGATGCCTGGAAAAGAGCATATGTATTTTTTTGCTTTCTTTAACTGTCAGCGGTCCCATTTGGAATATAGAGAATGAATGCTTAATGTGACAGTCTTTCCTTAAAGACAACCACTTTAGAGGTGGTGCATTAAAATATTGACAGCTGTTGATAAATATGTACATATTTTTGCCAGTAACATAATTTTTAACAGCTTAATATAGTGGTTTCTACGATGACAAAGACTGGTGCATTTATCCCAGTAAATATATATCTATTGCTTCAGAAGAGATAACTGCTAAGCATTATATCATTCTGTATACAATCATCACTTCTTCCCTCTGTAGAACAGAAATAATTTGTAGGTAAGAGTTATACACCTGGCTTATACAAGGGGGTCCTAGCTAGTGTTACATGATAAAGAATTAAGAGACTGTAACAACTCTGAAACGCAGTTTAAACCATATTAAAACCATCACTGTAGCTCAAAGGAAGGAAAAATATTTGCTTTGTTCATAACTATAGAGAAGGTTAACACTTGAAGAAACAATTGCTTGAGTACAAAACCTCCAGGCTGCTCTTCGCCACCGCATCTGTTATCACTGAAACTTTCAGTTACTTTGACACATTTCAAAGACCTTTTAAGGGTTGAGCCAACATACCAGTTTGGCAGTCTGCAAGGCAGGGAGGTTGGGTCACACCTCTGCAAAATGAATGCCATGTGCAACACCAGACCATGCACCCACCATGGAGAATACTGCTTTGCTGAATCACAAGCAATGCTCCAAAGTCTTGAGTGTGTTTACAGGGTTCAAAAGTTATTTGGCTGAAAAAAAATGAGAGTAGCCCTTGAGAGCAGCCCTGTGGAGAAGGACTTGGGGTTCCTGGTAGACGAGAAGCGGGACATGAGCCAGCAGTGTGCGCTTGCAGTCCAGAAGGCCAACTGTGTTCTGGCCTGCCTTAAAAAAGGGGTGGCCAGCAGGGAGAGGGAGGTGATTGTGCCCCTCTACTCAGCTCTTGTGAGGCCCCATCTGGAGTACTGCGTCCAGGCCTGGGGCCCCCGGTACAGGAAGGATGTGGAGCTCTTGGAACGGGTGCAGAGGAGGGCCACTAAGATGAGCTGGATCAGAGGGCTGGAGCACCTCTCCTGCAAAGAAAGGCTGAGGGAACTGGGCTTGTTTAGCTTGGGGAAGAGAAGGCGCCAGGAAGACATCATTGTGGCCTTCCAGTACTTGAAGGGAACACATTAACAGAAGGGGGAACAGCTGTTTACGAGGGTGGATAGTGATAGGACAAGGGGGAGTGGTTTTAAACTGAAACAGGTGAGTTAGATATTAGTTAGGAAGTTAGATATAAGTTCCTAACTAAGGAATATAAGTTAGATGTTAGGAGGAAGTTTTTCACTCAGAGGGTGGTGACACACTGGAACAGGTTGCCCAAGGAGGTTGTGGATGCCCCATCCCTGCAGGCATTCAAGGCCAGGCTGGATGTGGCTCTGGGCAGCCTGGTCTGGTGGTTGGCGAACGTGCACATAGCAGGGGGGTTGAAACTTGATGGTTATTGTGGTCCTTTTCAATCCAGGACATTCTGTGAACAACTGAATCATCCTATCTCCAGTGTCTGGATACTTAAATCATGCTAAGTGCATGTTTAAGAGATTCAGTAGCACTCTTTGGGGATCTGGAATGATTTCAAATGCTGAAATATTTGTCAGGTCAAATACATACATCAATTGTTTTCAGTTATAGATTAACTGCATGTAAAATCTTTCTCTTGTGCAGCTTCAACTACAGGCAAAAATGAGGGAGTCTAACAGATGTATTTAGGACAATGAAAAAAAAAATCCCTTTTCGCAGCATGGAAATGGGACCGAAGGCTTTATTCAGGATCCTTTGAAGAAATGCCTCCTGTGTTTTTTAATCAGCAGTGTGCTGGTAGGAGTGCTGCACGTTCATAAAGCTGTACCTGTACGCCCTTCCCTGCACTGGGGTCCCTCTGGCATTGGATAGGTTAAGCAATTGCTGGTATTAAATCAGCACAGTGATTTCCAGTAGTAAGAAAATTCCTGGGTTTTAAACTATAAACTATTCCAACAGAGCTGAGGAGAAAACAAATAAATGAACTCGGGGGGGGGGGGGGGGGGGGGAAGGAAAAAAAAAAAAAGGTAAATATGTCCAAGTAATTGCAATATGATGTACAGATCAACTGAACAATTATTAGTATATTTTTAAAGCACATAGATAAGTCCGTGCTTACTCAGTGTAGCTGAGCTGGGCTGACTGTATCAGTACAGGCTGTAAAACTAAGGAAAAGGCCGAACACTTTCATGTGCCCACTACTACAGAACAGTTAAGGAGAAAAATAATTGCTGCAATTGCAGTTCATGCTGGGCAACTTCTCCGACAACTTCATTTTAGAGCTATTTGTATTTTCACTTGATTGGGCTGTTAAAGTGAGCTTGGTTGGAACACACAATGTGCCAGCTCTTCTTTTTTTTTACGTGCTCTGGTTTCCTTCACTAATCCATCAATAAGAGACGCAAACAAATTTACTCTGAACACGGCTTAAAGAGATCCTGGATGCTCACCTCCATCTATGGAAAGTTTTGAAGGTGATAGAGGAGAGAATAAAACACTCTTAGAAGTGTCGCGTCCTCAGTCTGTGAGAGAGCAGAGCCTGTGGAGTTCAGATGGGTTAAAGCTGTTCCAAGAGCAGCCAGCACATAAATAGAGGAGGCAGTACTGCATCTCACCCTTGGTAAGAAAAAGAAACACTTTCTGGGGGCAGCCCAGATGTTTTAGTGATGATAGGTGGTGCATTTCATTAGTGAAATATATATAACTAGCTCATTTTTGGGGAAACACACTCAGACACAGCAGAAAAAGTCCAAAGATGAGGAACAGAAAATCATCAGAGGTCTCTGAAAGTATGGTCTAGGGTAAAAAGCTGAAGCACTTGGATTGATTCAGTTCTACAGAAGGGAACTGAGATGAGACATGACAGCAGTCTTCAAATATGTATTAAGCAGATAGAAACAGTACTCTGCATCCTTTGTACACAGTACCAGAGAAACTGCTCTGAACTCCTGTTAGAGGAACATAGACCAGACATCACCAACGATACTCAAAAACTGAGAAGAGCAGTAGGTTTTACAAACAAGCTCGGGACCCTCCATCATTTAAACATGTTATAAACAAGAAAAAAAATCTGCACCAAATCACTTAAGCGTAGCTGCTCATACTTTGTGACAAGGGCAGCTCACGGTCCTGCCCTATTTTTAAAGGCCTTCCATCTCTGATCTCCCCGAGAAAGCTTTGTGAAATGTTTTATATACTCATTACAATTTCCTAATTGAAAAAGGTCACCGTTATCAAATATGGTCCCTTCTGCATATACTCTGCACAGACTTACAGTTCTGCACCAGTATTTCATACACACTGAGCCCACATTTCTACTTCTGTTTCATGGTCCATAAGAAAGCGCCTTCGATGTCTGACTTCTCTCTTCACTGTTCTTTGATTAGCGTGCTCTAATTGCAGTGCACGACACACTTCTCTCTTTTTCCCTACACGGTGTTAACAGGGAGACAGCTCAGCTGCCAGTCTTTCTAACAGTCACCCATAGGATTCATAGAGCTCCAAGAAACTGCCTCATAAATTAGAATATTTCTATATGGTAAATGCTAAAGACAGCTTTATAGAGATGAGGGACTATATGTATTGATCACTGCTGAGATGCTTCCATGCAAGTTCTCCTCAGCTCAGGAAGCCTGGAGGGGACAAGACTGCATCACACAGAGGCACAAATGTTCCTAAAATTTTCCCCAGGGACACAGGGCTTTCTTCCACTGGAGATGAGAGGAAATGGATAAATAAGACGCCTGTGTTTAAACACTTCAAACATGGTTCTGCAGTGTTATCATGCTTCCCCCAGTATGGTTTAGGTCAACCATCTCTTTTGGAGGACCGTTCCCACAGCTGATGGATGGTTTCCCAGCTGTGCCTCCAGGAAACACACCTGCAGGTCTCTGGGAACAGCCACACTGGGACAAAGGGCTGGAGGCATGAGGGCTCCCAGGATCCCATGTAAATCTTCTTCCAGCATGCTCTGGGATGGCTTGCACGAGAAACATGGCATGTTCACACACTGTTCACTTTTACTTTCCACAAAGCAGCATGATAATAACATTTGCCTGCCACCCAGCAATTTTCTGAAAGGAAGCCAGCAGATGTATACAGTATTCACCAAGACCTTTCAACAGGAACTGCTTCATACTGCACATACTGCCAATAAACTAACCCAAGTTTGCCCACTGAACGTGAAGGTTTCTGTGTCTAGCCATGTTATGTGGCAGCAAAAATGAAATCTGTCACCACACTTCATCACTCCAACTAACAACACAGTGCAAGGCAACTTCCACAGAACCAATGGTGCTGGCACTAAGAACACTGGGGAGATGCTCTCCATATTCAGATAATTAGTGTTCTATATGTATCTGTAACAAAAGTTACACTTCAAGTAGCTAGTAATCAATTGTGTAATGTTTTCTTAGAGTTGTAGAATAATTCTGAGTTGGAAGTGGCCCACAAAGACCCCTGGAATGGAATGGGTGCTGGGATCACCCCAGATGAGCCATCCCTGCCCATCTCTCAGCACCACCATATTGCTATTAAACTTCTTGTACCCTTTTATAAACTTCTTTGAATTGCTGTATGCAAAACCACTTAATCACCAGCACAATACTGCAAAGATAGAAGCAGAGCAAAATACTGAAACCCGCCAGCCCTCAACACATGAACAGTAAGTTCTATAAGATGACTCGTTACTGCATCTTTGCTAAAATGTTGTCATCCTTGAACAGTTTGAAATATAATAAGCAGAATTTAGATTGCTGAGAAACAGAAATCCAGTGTCAACTGTGGCACGTTTATCTCCCCACCCCGAGTCTGCAAGCTAAGGTTAAAGAAAAGTTGAATTTAAATAAGTTTATTCTAAGCAAAACCAAAATGCTGCAAATAAAATATCACTCGATAGCCAGGAATACACACTACATAATGCAAAACATAAAATACACTAAGTGCTGTACCATCCGAGCTGTCAGGGATTTATTTGACTCTGCTGTACTTCTGCATCTTAACACTTACTCTCGAGGCACATTTGTATTAGTATTATCGGGTCTAACACCAAGCCAAGGGCACTGACTGAGAAAGGGGAGACCGTTTGGTCACAGCCTCATCCTGCTCACACCTCTGAGCACTGCAGCTGCACGAGATGAGACGCCAGCAGATAGCAGCACCGTGTGGGCTCCTCTCTCCACATCAGGCAGAGGAAGCATGTCTGTGGCATCAGCAGCTTGTTAGCCACAGGCAAAATTTATGCACACTCAATCTGTGGGGCTAATTTGATCAGGCACATTATCTGCTGCAATCAGTCTGCTCAGCCCCAGCTGCCAACATGAGACAGCAGCACATCCAGCCTTGCTCCAAAGTAATTCAGGACATGGCTGTGAGCAATAGGAGGACTTTGCCATGGAGGCAGAAGCTGCAGAAGGTTCAGAAGGCTGTGTCTGGAGATAGCCTTGATGTCTTTACAATTCTGGGGGAAAATGTCTCAAACTCCAGTGGAGCTTCCTTCCCCTACAAATGTCCCTCCAAAACACCTTTACAATGCAGTAAGCATTCCAGCAAGCAGGCAGTAGTTTCCAGGCAGTGTTATCAAAGTTAATCACATACACATTTCATTTGTTAATTACAAACTGCAGATAAGCAGGGTAAAGCTTTGCTTCTGCTGCAGTGAAGACAAATGTTGTCACAATTCCTACTTTAGCTCCAGTCTTCCAAACCAGATGCATCACCAGGAATGTGCACAGCAGCTGAGGAGCAGCACCAACAGGACAGTCCCTTGTCTAATAGCATGAGGCAAAGCAGCAGAATGGAGACAGCATAACCAAGACGTTGAAAGAGGGAACATGGTGTATTTTAGGAGACTGATTAATCCAAATGTAAGACCATATAGTAAGATCACAGAATGAATCATAGAATCATAGAATGGGCTGGGTTGAAAAGGACCTCAAATATCATCTGGTTTCAACCCCCTGCCATGGGCAGGGTCGCCAACCACTAGACCAGGCTGCCCAGAGCCACATCCAGCCTGGCCTTGAATGCCTCCAGGGATGGGGCATCCACAACCTCATATAAAGCACGGTAGTTGTGTTTCTTCCGTGATCAGACACCTCCACATGTATACTCCATATGGGAAAGCACAGAGCTAATGATGAACAGAGCACGGGGCTCTGAATGGGACTTAACAGATTTATTCAGGGTGTATGTAGATTCTGGCAAATATACTAGGGTCACTACTGACAACAGAGAGGAAAAGAGGATGAAGGAGAAGCTCTCTGCCTCTTGTATCAGACCAAGTGAAGGCAATGCCAATCATTCTTCTGATAAAGAAATACTTTTCATCTATTGCCCAAATTAGAAGTGTATAAATACGGACAAGGGGCAATTCTACAATTACTGCATGGCTCCTGTATCATAAAGCTGTTGGAGGAAGTTTTGCCCTCCTCCAGGCCAAGAACCTGTGACATTCTGCCCTCACCCCTGTCAGAGCTGGGCACGAGCATGCCACTTTGCTTCATCTTGGCCACACAGAGCCCACAGCTCAGGGCAGGAGCTGGCTGGTGACAGCTGGCAGGACACCAGTTAGGAATGGCTTCCCAGCTATCTTAACCAATCTAAAAGAAAATAAAAATGACATGATTACACATCTGAGAACACTCTGACTGTAGGCCTCATGAAAACGCCTGTCTGTTTTAAGACGTATCAATCTTGGGTGTTTTAGACAAGGTTTAATGGGTTTTTTAACACGATAGCTGGCGTGCCCTGAAGTGGGGAACAGAAAATTAATCCCAGCTGCAAATTGTTCAGCCTGACAGTCAATAGTTTGATCTTCCAGCTGTGACTGATAGCAAGCTTACATGACTTAGCAAGCTGCTTCGGGACTTTGCTCAATTAATCTGATTTTTTTTTATCTGCATCTATTTTTAATTCACACAACATGTAGAGCACAGTTTGGGAGCACAGACCATTCCCAAAGCTTCCCACCACCATTGCTGAACTCCAGCATCCCTCCTCCACAGGGTCACTGGTAAACCACAGAACTCAGCATGTTTCTTACAGCAGATTAACAAAGGAGTGGAACTGACCTGCGTGCCTGAGAGTTTCTTAGCATCAGCTATCCTTTATTCACCATCCCCAGATGTGTTTAAAAACCATTTGGATGTGGTGCTCAGGGACGTGATTTAGCGGAGGATTGTTAGAAGTAGGGTAGTATGGTTGGGTTGTGGTTGGACTCGATGATCCTTAAGGTCTTTTCCAACCTGAGCAATTCTATGATTCTATGATTCTATTATATTTTTTACATTCTCTCATGCATCTTACTTTCAAGTTTAAGCTTTTTCGAACTACATATTACACACGTTCGGAACTTACCAGCTCTTGCTGCCTTTGGATGGCATACAGAGACTGTGATGCTACCTCTTATTCTTCCTACTTTCCCACACGGCTTGACAGTGTACAGGCCTGTTCTGTATCTAAAATTACGAGCTGTGACAAGTGATAAATACCCTAATTCTAAAAAGCTATTGTGTACCTCTGAGACAATTAAAATTCCTTAGATACCTAGCTGCAGTACATAATACGTTTAGTCAACATTAGAACATGTCAGAGAAGGAATGTTTTATCCCAGCACCTACCTAAAAATAGGCCTTCAGTTTAAATAAATGATTGCAATAATGTTCACTGGGAAATCCCCTTTCCTCAGATTACAAAAGTAATATTAGTTCACTAGATCACCTCATGTTCTGCAGCAGGAACTGAGCGGAGGCTTATAAAAAGTTCCAAATAAATTACGTATTCTTTTTAAGAAGAAAAATACTGGTTAAAAACCACTAATTCCTTGGTTTACTGTATTGCTTCTCTTTCGGAGAGATGACTACCAATTCTTTGCCAATTAGAAACAATTTTCTTTCTTTGTTGCTAGTTTAATTAAGGAGTATCACGGAGTTTGTCTTCCTTGAGAAGACTGCTCTAAAAAAGAAAACAAAAAGAGAAGACCAACACCATGATGAGCTGGAGAAAGGTCCGCAGCATGCAAGAACTATCTGACCTGGGCTCATCTGAGCAGAGAAGCTGTGGATGTCCCATCCCTGGTGGTGTTTTAAAGCCAGGTTGGATGCGGCCATGCCTCCACTTGTCAGTCTCATGTCCAAGGGTCTGAACATTTGCTAGCCACTGGTGGCTAACGTTTTGTGATAACTGCCACCCAGGAGGAAAACACTGGGCAATTGTTTCCATTTTATTCAGCTTCATGTTCTTTGTGTCAGTTTATTGTCTTCTTTTCTGCCAGAGCTGATTTCACTGATGTCAGACCTCAGTCAACTTTCTTCTAGCATTTATCTTAGGAGATCCCAAATGGAAAGACTGTGGTCTTGCACCTGTAGCAAGACAAAGAACTGCAATGCCTGTAGCTGTTTCCAGCCTCATGTAATCTTACACAGGCCTCTAGGGATCGCCACGAAGCAAGCCAGAAGGGAATGCTACTTGAGCTGCAATTGTTAAGTTCTTGGATCACAACTTAACCGACTTGTGGCAATAGTGAAAGCTGCAGAAGATGCTACTTCTTTTTACTGCAGGTATTCTCAAGAGTACCTGTAAGCTTACATCAATGACCTCGATTTTAACCTGTACGGACTAGGTGAGTGTGATGGAAAAAATGACACGGGTGAGACTCCGGCCCAACCTCTAGATGGGAAAAGGTTTTGGTCTATAAATAGCACTGCGCTCTCCTGGCTGTAACACTTCTCTTGCTACTAAATCAGAATGCACAAGTACTCTGCAGGACTCATAATGGGATCAAAGATTAGAAACTTCTTTGAAGTTTGTCTTCCTTTGCTCCTCTATTAATACATACCTGTACTAATCCATCATGGTTCTCCTAAGCTAATCAGTTACTCTTGATCCCCAAAAGGGACAAGTGCACACACCTTTTTTCACATCCTTATTTATTTCTGTTCATTAGCCACACTTCATTTTGCAAGGGCATAACATTATGTTAATTGATTTTCTGTACACTGTGAAGAGGCCAGCTCTGTCTTCTGAAACCATGTGGGCTAAATATGATTAGTTGGTAATATTTGCAGTACTTTTCACTTTGGTCCTGTTTACTCCTGGTCAGGCACACCATGGATTGAACTGTGTGCATGATGATTTCATAATATTTCACCTTGGACAACAGCTGTTCATAATATGACTGCAATGAGAGTACCTCAGCCTCACTTCTTTGATTTGGCCCTTCTTGAAAGAGACCAAAGACTCACTCAACATCAGGGTCTTTTGCTCCTTGTTTAGGGAAATAAAGATGGGTGATGGAACAGCTTCACTGATGCTAAGGAAAAATTATACACAGAATCATAGTATCATAGAGTGGGTTGAAAAGGACCACAGTGATCATCTAATTTCAACCCCCCTGCTATGTGCACGTTCGCCAACCACCAGACCAGGCTGCCCAGAGCCACATCCAGCCTGGCCTTGAATGCCTCCAGGGATGGGGCATCCACAGCCTCCTTGGGCAACCTGTTCCAGTGCATTACCACCCTCTGGGTGAAAAACTTCCTCCTAATATTTAATCTAAACCTCCCCTGTCCCAGTTTAAAACCACTCCCCCTTGTCCTATTACTATCCACCCTCATAAACAACTGTTCCCCTTCTGTTTATATGCTCCCTTCAAATACTGGATGGCCACAAAGAGTTCTCCCCAGAGCCTTCTCTTCTCCAAGCTAAACATGCCCAGTTCCCTCAACCTTTCTCCATAGGAGAGGTGCTCCAGCCCTCTGATCATCATGGGGAAATGCTATTTCAAAAATCATTTTTGAACATTCCCTAATTCCAAACTGTGACATATGTATTTCTTTGTCTCACCATGACTTAAAATTGGCTCATAATTGCTACATCAAACTTCTTGCATCTCTAAATCAATGCTTATTTCCTAACTCTATTAAATAAATAAATAAATAAATAAATAAAAGCGTACCATCAAGAAGTGTGTAATGATTTTTGTCACTGACAGTGATTAGTTTAATTGGGCACTTGTTTGACTTGTGCATTTTAAAGCCAGAGTCTCCCACTGTGCTCAGTGCCTCTGATCTCATGGACAATACAAAAGGCAGGATTCAACCAGATGCAGTATGCAGTGCTTTTTGGTGAAGCGTCTTTTCAGATTTGAATGTATCTAGATTTCCACAGTCTTGAATTTCAGAGAGTACAAAAACTGAAGACGAAGTCTATGAAATACGTGGGTGAGAGCTGCCTCCAGGAACAAGTCCCAGTAGTTAGATAACCTGAGTTAACCCTGTCTAAGTATTGATTTAGACAACATAATCATAATAAGTGAGAGAGGCAGGCTGAAGAACAAACGCTTTTCAAAAGTCCTGGCAAAGAACTACTTCATTAGTAGGAGACTATAAAGATTTTTAACTGAGATTCCATTAGAAGGAAGATCAGTGTAGAAAGGAAAAAATTAGAAGAAAGAAATTGAAGAGCTCTCTCTTCTTCAAAACTGCATTTCTTCATTTTTCTTAGGGCTAAAATAGGAGATTAATCCATTCCAATAAATGTCCACCACGTCCACTTCTAAAAGACCATTTGCCCCCCTCATCAGATAGAATAAGAAGATTAGAATATGGAAAGGAGACGATTAATGGCGAGTTTTCTGGTCTTCAGAGGCGTTTTAATTTGGAAGTGACAGATATATTCCAGCTGCTGCCTTTGTATTTTGGAAAGGTCATTTTCAGTGCTTCTGCAGTGAGTGCTGTCGCTCCCCAGCAGGACGTGTGCTGTGCCGGTCCCTGCTGCGGGCTCTGAGCTTCTCCCCATACCAGAAAGTGGCGCTCCATCGGCAGCTCCCTTTTAACACTGGCTGCAGAGGGTAGCGGCCTCCTGTCCCCCCCAGCATCACTCTCAGAGGGCACTGCCTTCCTGCTTTCTGAATGTCAGACGTTTTAGAAAATCAGATTTGGATACTGAAAAATCGCTATTTTAGACGTGGCACTGATTTCTTTGTATCCTTCTGTTAACTGCATGAAGCCTACTATAGTGCAAGAAGAAAAGCAGTGAGGACTTCCTACTAACCAAAGCATCCCGGGAACAACCACAGGACAACTTTCAGATTAAGAAAGAGCTGATAAACAGTACAAGAGTACCTAAACAGGCTGTCCCTGCATTCAAGAGATCGACCAACAAACCAAGCTCAACCATCCTTTGGGATCCCTTCCAACTCAGGATATTCTAAGCTGCCAGCAATCCCCACGGAGACAAACAAAGGAGGTGGTTTGGGTGCCCGTGACAGAAATAACCTAACCATGAGGTGATGCACTTCCTTCTCCAGGGAAACTGGTGCCCAGCGGCCTGGGTGCAGTGCCTTGAACTGCTTTTTGCCCTCTGGAGCTTAAACACTAAGAGTCACAGTGACTAAATTAGGTGCTTGCAATCAGTCAAATAATCCTGTGTGGAAGCGGGCCAGGAAAGAGGATTTGTCACTACCCTCTTCCTTGTCACTCCATTATCCACTACCTGTGTAACCATTTGCAGCCTCCCACCCCTTTTTACTGTCGGGAAAAGTGAGGCGGTTCCTTTAGGTCACTTTTGAAAAGTCAGCCAGAAATAAATGCCAAACGTTGGAACCAGAAATGCCAAGTCTGAGCCAGGACAATTTTAGCACACAAGCATCTCAAGAAGGGCCTTCTTCTAAAAATGCAGATTTCATATGGGATAACAAACATTGTGATTAAGCACTCTGCTGAGCTGGCAGCAGAGCTCGGCAAAACGTTTCAACTGTTTCTTGCTCATAAAAAGAACAGACTTTGCAGAACTGAATATTGTGGTTTTCTGGGGGGGGGGGGGTTGACACATTTTTCAGCTCAGAAGAGGAATATGTGCAGCCTCCCCCAAAATGCTTCACGTTGCTGTCTACATCTAAAAGCAGTTCTGCGTTTTCAAGGCAGCCCAATCTTCCTGCCTCTACTGCTGCACTGTGGTGGGAAGAGTGGTGCAGATCCCAACCCTGTGGTACTGCTTCACTCACTCAGAGTGCAGTGAAAGAGGTAACGGTGTAAACAGGAAAACCATTACCTAAACGATTTAAGTATTATCACACTTAAAGTACTTTCAGAGTCACCACTGAAATTAATGGACAATTTATACTTCATCGCTATCGTTTGCGTCTTTGCAAACACAGGGAAACTACTGAGCCTACGCTTCCACAGCCTCTGTTGAAGGCTTTTTTCACAGCTGTGACAACAGAAGTATGAAAAGTAAATGCTGGAATTCTGGAAGGCAGCTAAAATGTCTTTTCAGTCCTTTCTCTTCCTGGCTGACATATTGCACTTTTCCAGATGCTTTGCTCACAAAGCTGAAAATCCCTACTCAATACTGTTCTATTTTAGTTCCATTCAGAGTATGGTGATGGTATAAAGTGACCTTCCATAAAAATGGTAATATCAGAACAAGATCAAAAGGAAAAAAATTGACTTTGCTGTGAAGAAAAATGAACATAAAATCAGTCACAGAAATGTCGTTGAGATGTGTCTTCACAGAGGAAAATATTTGTATTTACTCACTTGTGCTTTTGAGAAAAATGTGCACATCCATCCACCATGTCATGGTTGTGAAGGTTGTACCCTTTCAGAGGCAATTAGCCATCTATTCCAGGCTTATACGCTCACTTCAGTTTCCTCATTGCTCCACCCACCTGAATCCGACGTACTTTGACATTTTCTCTTATTAGAATGCAAACTCAGCATTTAGAAAAGCCAAACACTGAAAGGCCCCAAACCAGTCTGAAATCTATTTGTTAAAGAACGGATTGTGGAAGTTCACTCAAAACCCAGTTTTTTATTTCTATAATTTTAAACAAACAAGTAGCTGTCATGAGACACTCATTCAAATCTTCAAATCTTCATCACCATTTTCCTGCTCCATCTGAAAAGAAATTACTTCAGCGCTCAGAACGGTGGCAAGATATTGAACAGCATTACAGCTTTTAGCCTAGCACTCTGCCAGAGAGAAATTGTCTCTTACAACACACTATTATTCTATCTTAAGAATCTTAAGCAACGTGGCTTTCATCACTTGAGTTGAAAGGTTATTTAGCAGGATAGTAGACCTTATGACTAAGAAGTATTTCCTGATATTATAGCTACATCTTTCCATTTCCAAAACTCATAGCAGTTATCATACTTCAACTCATTCTAAGTAATCCTTCTTTCATCCAGTGCTCCAGAAATGAAAATGTTCCATGGTGCTTAATGAGGTGTTTCCCATGTGATGCCTGCAGCACCTAACAGTCTATTCTGCTGTACATAGAAGTAATTATGTGGGAGACCACCAATGAGTGGTGTTCCTCAAAGGGTCTGTATTGGCACCAGTATTATTTAACAGCTTCATTGATGATGTGGGCAGTGGAATTGAGTGTACCCACAGGAAGTTTGCAGGTAACACCAAGCTGAGTAGTACAATTGACATGCTGGAGGGAAAGGATGCCATGCAGAAGGATCTGAACAGATGTGAGAGGTGGGCCTGTTTGAAACTCATGTAGTTCAGCAAGGCCAAGGGCAAGGTGCTGCAGTTGGCTGGGGGCAATCCCAAGTGTCAATAAAGGCTGAGTGAGGAGTGGATTGATATCAGCCCTGCAGAGGACTTGACAGTACTGGGGGTATTGGAAGAAAAACTGAAGGTGAGTTGGAAATATGTACCCTCAACACAGAAAGTCAACAGTCCTTTGGGCTGCATCAGAAGAGGGGTGGCTAGCAGGATGAGGGAGGAAATTGACCTCCTGATGAAGCCCCATTGGGAGTACTGCGTCCAACCTGGGGCCCCCAGCACAAGAAAGATGCAGACCTGTTGTAAAGGGTCCAGAGGAGGGCCACGAAGATGTTCTGAGGGCTGATGCACCTCTCCTGTGAAGACAGGCTGAGGGAGCTGGGCTTCATGGACTTTGGCTGCCTTGCATGTACAGCATGTAAGCACTTGAAAGTGGATTTCAAATGACCAAATGGAGCAGTGACCCTGGACTGCAGGTCAGCTCCCTGACCCAGAAGCTGGTGGCAGGCTGGCTGGGCTGGATGCCAAAGATGCCCCTGCAGCTCACACTCCACAGCACAGGACCTCCTAGGAGCAGAGCCCCATTACAGCTGGTGGCATGGCTGTTGAAATCGGTCTGTTATCAGTGAACAGCAGCTCCGCTTATACCCATACCCCAGGGGTAAGAGTCCAAGAAAGAGCAGAAAGCAAGCAGGCAAGTGCTGCATAGCCTGCCCTGTCCCTACCATGGGAAAAGAGCACAGTCCTGCCACTGCAAATCTGCTTAATTGAGTCAGTAAGAACATGCAAGCTATTGCCAGGAAGAGTCAGCTGAACAGCAAAGCACAGCCTCTGCTATATCTATCCTTTCTATTCTCAGAGTGGTCAAGGGAAGAGGAGGAATCTGGCTAAGAACAAAGCTGCTGCATCAAAGTGCCATTAACAAATTTCCCCATAGCACAAATATCACATCTCCTTACTCTAAACAAGTGCAGTTTTACTCTCTAGATGGCATTTCGTCAGTATTAGTATGCCAAAATGAGATGCTGCTTGGGATTTCTGAAAAGAAATGTAACTGTCACGAGTTTAGGAAGAGCTAACACCATGAGACATGAGGCAGGGGAGAGAAAAGAAAGCACAGGACCTCTTCAAGAACCACCATTTCCCATAAAACACTCTGCCCCCAGAACAAACCTATGTTTTCCTCCCACCCAGTAAAAGCCATCTGCTTTTCAGAAACCTACAGTACATAGTGATTATTTTTATGGCATATATAAGACCTTGAGGTGAGCCCCATCATTTTCAAGTGGCAGGCCCTCTATTTATAACATATGAGGGGCTGTAAGATATTTTCAATTACTTCTGTCTCACTGACACACAGAGATGCTGCTACAATAGGAAATTGTGTTATCACAGATCTTTGAAGATTTCTGAAGTTGGATCATTTTGCATTTTCTACCCCACTGAGCTAGGAAATTAACAGTAAAACTTTACCCTGCCCTCTACTAAGCCTGATTTAGTCAAAGACATGATCTCAGGTAGTAACTACAGATTCAGCTGTTTATTTAATTGAAATGAAACCATTCTTCCACCAGACGAAGGAAAGAAATAATATGTTATGCCAGACTCCTGAGTCAATAATTCTTCCTACATTCATTCTTCAGCTACTTTCTGAGTGTGCTGAAGTGCATGCTGATCTGTGCTAATAAGCTGCAGTAGAATGGAAGGCAATGATTTGGTGCTCCTTGAGTGTTGGGTACCTAATTTAACTCTTGCTGGCTCATAAACTGCAATTGGAAAAGAGATGATACAGTTTCACACTGATAACTAAGTCAGCGGTAAGAAAACAACTTTTTTTTCTATCATATGTGAAAGAAAGCTGTTCTAACAGCAGTGATTAGAGTCATAGAATGATAGAATCATAGAATCACTCAGGTTGGAAAAGACCTTAAAGATCATCGAGTCCAACCATGACCTAACCATACTGCCCTAACTAACAGCCCTCCGCTAAATCATGTCCCTGAGCACCAGTGGGAGTCGTGTTGCCTTTAATACAAAGAAAATGGTTTGATGGATTCTTGTATGATGACTTACCCAAGGGCAAATGTTCTGAATACAGGATCCCCTTGGAAAAACCTTTTTTTCCCCTCTCAACCCCATCCAGGAGGAAGCACTATCAATTTGGAGTTAAAGACAAATTATCCACTTGGAATTAAAGACAAAATCGTTGTGAAATCTGTGCCAGGAAGGAGTGGACGTCACAAACCACACTAGAGAGGACCCTCTGGAGGTGCTCACTCTCTTGCTCTCCCATGGAGTGGAGAGAAATTGGATGACTGCTCAGATGAGCTACGCAACATGTGTGCAAAAGTAGAAATGACAGGTCCCAGTTTTCATCAGGTGACAGGCTGAGCTTGTTTCTGCATGAATTTATACAAGCAGAACAATTCCTCTGGGTAATTTTCATATCTTTCCAGAAATGTTCTTGCACAAGTTGGTCATGAACTCTTAATCTTAATGATGAAGATGGTTAGCATACTCAACTAAGTGGACTGGAATAACACGTATGCATCAAATACTTCCACATCCTTTCCATATTCAGATTTTAAGGATTTAATGTACAAAAACAATACAGAAATACACCAGGACATACAAACGAAATCAGCTTCTTTTAAGATGAATAAAGAGTCAAATGTAGCTTTCTGGGTCTCAGATGACTGGTGCTTCTTTTGCAGTTTTTGAACTGAAATCAAATGACTGATTCCACAGATGAGAGCATTTTCCTTTTACAGAACTCTCAAGTGCATGAACCTGTATACATCAACTGTGGTCAAGGATAGTGTTATGACTACATGTGGTGTTTTTTTTCAGATTCACACCACAAATTGGTAGACATCAACATTTCTTCCAGAGATATCGCTTAGATCTATCAGAAATGAGGTAATTCTATCCTCAACAATGTCTTGGTGTAATTAAAGACACACAGTGTACCACCAGCTAAAAAGAAATGCTATCCGAAGACCTAAACATAGGGTGAAAATGCAAAGCAAAAGAGATAGACTACTCTGTAAGTACAGCTCATCAGGCGATAAATTGAAATGAGCAATCAGTCCAACAGTAAAACGATATAAGTGTATGTTTGGGAACACTGAAAAAGTCAGAGCTCCCTGGACACATCAGTCTCCTGCATTTCAATGATCCCGTATAAAAGAGAAAAGAGAAAATCCTTGGGGTGTTCTTCTCATTTTGCTTATTGTCATTCATTTTGAATTAATACAAACATGGAAAGATTGGAAAGATTTTGGAGCCTGCAGCATCTTGTCTCCTGTGGCACTTTATGTCACCTGCTCCCCTGTCTGCACTCCTCCCGGGCTGATAACACTTGCTTTGATATTGACACAGTTCAGGCTCAATCTGGTCTTCAAAGACAGAAAAGGGGCGTGCAAATCCCTCAGTCTCCCTTTCTGCTCCAAGCCCAAGGCACGCAAACACTTCCCAAGGACTGCACACTCCAGCGGGCATTACTTTCTACTTAACAGAATTAATGGTTGTTACAGAAAATAGGATTTGAAAAGACATTTCAGCCATAGGATCTTTCCAAGTCTGGAAATGAGACAATAGCCACGATAACACTGCTGATCCCATTTTGTACCTCCGGCATTATACCATCAATTTTGTAAACCAAGTTTATTACTCTGCATGTTAAGGGACAGAAAGAAGTGGATGAGGACAACTGTTGTTCATTTTAGATGCTCGGTATTCAAAACTGTTCATGGCTGCAATGCGCTTAGCAAATACAGTTCACTGTGATTATTTACTCACTTTAGTTGTACAAAGGGATATTTTACAAACACACACACACACACACACACACAAAAAAAAAATAGAAATATGCTTCAGGCTCACCCTTAGAGCAGTTTTCTCTCATACAGGGAAACCAGCTACTATGTTAACGTACAACTCAGTGGCACAGAAATGATTAGTGAGCACTGCAGAGATTAAATTAGTCCTTGTATGCAAACTCCAGTCTGGACAATCCTTTTTATACACCCCAAAAAGAAGGCGACTTTTTAGACTTACGGTTGGTTGTCCTGCTTTGATCACTGTGAGCGCTGTCATTTGACTGGTTGCTGGAGACGGAGGATACGCTTGAGCTCCTGACAAAACCAAATGCTGCCAGCTTGGCTGCTGGCAACCGCGAGTAACCTGGAGGGCGAAGTGCAGACGGACACGGCTTGGGGAGATTTGACTTTGCAGCATTTGGACACGGGACTTTCTTAAGATCAACTGAAAGAAAGAGAAAGAAAGAACTTTAATCAAACAAGCTCATCTGGGACATACTAAATATTGCCAAATAAAACTTGGTCTGAAGACTGAATAGAAGTTTTAAGGGCTGCTCAAAAACTGCAGTGGTGTCATACTCTTTGCTCCACTAAAAAGTAATTCTCTGCCACAATTAAAGGCTGCAGTACTTTTTAAAGTGTGAAGTGCAGCAAGAGCCCGTGATGCATGAAGTCAAAATTCCAGCAGAGTAATGTAGTTCAAGTCCACTACTTTCTTAAAAATACCTTCTTTTATGCTGTATCATTTTCTACTTCTACATTTCTTATGGGTCAATTAAAAGAAAGTCACACTCAGACAAACACTCTATACTTAGCCTCACTTTTGGAAGCTATTGCAGAATGCCAGTGAATCTCCTCAAGGACACAGGACTTTGCATTTCATCAAAGAAAATACTTCTTTGAAGTCTTTCTTTCAAATTTTGCTAAAAGAAAATGCCCTCCTCTTGCACCAAGCCCAGAAACAAGGACATGTCCTGCGAAGTTTACTTTTTTTAACACTCCACTAGCCATTTCCACTGATGGCCTTCCCAAGTCTCAGACAACTGCCAATAGGGGGCTTACAGAGGATGGAGTTAGGCAACAACAAGAGTTTGGCTACCATGTCTGCTCTGGTAGTGCCAGCTGGGCACCTCTCTCTGTTTTATGTCCTCCTAACCCATATCCTGCTGTTCTTGTTTAGGCAAACTTTTCTAGGCAAATCCAGAAGATGGGTCTCAAAGGTCACAACCGTCCTAATGAAAGGACTGAAGGTTGAGTCTGGCTGGTTGAGTGTGTTAGAAGAGAAGGCAGCATTACAACTGTCAACATACTTGGTCAGAAAAGTCCACAAAGTCAACTTTCTGTTCCCATTTGGGGAACACTTTTCATGCATCGTCCTGATGTATACTTCAAAGGATGCAGCAAACATTAATTATATAAAGGAAAAGTAGAAATTAACCACACAGTAAGAATCTAGTCTTCACATTATTACACTATTTAATTCTTTTGTAAACTATGTAGGTCAAAGCCTTATTAATTTTAATGAAGCATTACACTTTGATGAGAGTTTATAGAAAACAAGACTAACTCCTTTGAGTAGAAAAATGTTATGGGGATTTTGAAAGATAGTTATGTGCCTCATGACAGTAACAACACTAATCTTTTTTTTTTCAACAGAACTAACTCTTTTCTTTTGAAATTGCAATAGCTGTAACATCAAGCAAAGAAAAAAAAGTTTGGTTTTCCTATAAAACACATCCCGCAAAAGACATTAGAAAATGCTCCTTGCTCAATAAACAAAATAATTTCTATACGTAGGTTGCTCTGAAAGTAATGCATTCTGTTTAATTCCACGGAAACTAAAATGGATACAAAAAGGCCATTAACACTGTTTGAGAGAGTAAATTCTCAGCTACAAAACACTACAACTTAGTCACCACCATTAGCTACACATCAGCCACACAAAGGCTGTGGATGTAGTCTACCTGGCTTTTAATAAAGTCTATGACTGTCTCCTGCTTCTGCTGGAGAAGCTGGCATCCCATGGTTTCGATGGGTACATGCTTTGCTGGTTGGATGGCTGGGCCCGCAGAGTGGTGGTGATGGGCTGACAGTTGGACAAGATGATCTTAGTGGTCTTTTCCAATCTTGGTGATTCTATGATTCTATTTGAGTGTCTTCATACAATGTGGGACTGAGGTCAGTTCATGCCAGTGTTGCACTGGTGGTAGCCCCCTGATGTGAAGCAAACAGGAGGATCTGTGGCAAACCTTGCATCTCTGTCCATGGAAGGGGGTGTTGGACCTGAATGATCTCTGAGGTCCCTGCCAACCTGAGCCATTCTTTGATTCTTTACTTTAAGCAGAGCAATGAACCTACCCAGGTCAGTGGCAGAAGGGAAAAACCATGGGGTTGTCCTCTGTGGGTTTTGCAGGCTTCAAAAAAATGTGCGACTAGACCTGCTTTATGCAAGTGGAGAGACGAGATTCCTAAGAATGACTGGAAATTGATCTGAAGGGAGAAATCTTCCCACTTTAGAGAAAAAAAGGTCTAAATCACAGATTTCCTGCAGCAGAATAGGAGAAAATCCACTGTGGCGAGAGGGAAAGTGGTTAGAAATGGTTTTGTTTAAAAGCAATTTGAAATGTGAACTAGGAACCTGAGGTTCACCTGAGACTCCCTCATCCTCAGCTTAACTGTGGAGACACCTGGACTGAGTCCCCAGGCTGTCCCCTCTCTGCACTACTGTGTGACCATGTGCCTACAGCCAGTGCTGTGCTGAGCACCGCAGGATGAGCGTGGAAGCACAAGCACGGTCACTGAACAAGAAATTGCTTAAAACTAGGCTGAGAGATGGGGCTATTCGCCTGGAGAAGAGAAGGCTGTGGGGAGACCTTAGAGAGGCCTTTCAGTATCTCAAGGGGAGCTGTAAGCAAGAAGGGGACAGACTCTTCAGCAGGGTCTGTTGTGATAGAACAAAGGGAAATGGTTTCAAAATAAAAGAGAGGAACTTCAGATTGGATGTAAGGAGGAAGTTTTTTACAGTAAGGGTGGTGAGGCACTGGCACAGGATGCCCAGAGAGGTGATGGACGCCCCATCCCTGGAAATACCCAAGGTCAGGCTGGATGGGGCTCTGAGCACCTGATGGAGCTGTAGGTGTCCCTGCTCATTGTCGGGAGGCTGGACTAGATGGCCTTTAAAGGTGCCTTTCAACTCAAACAATTCTACAATTCTAGGCATTTAGTGACAAACTCAGCACCTTGCAGCACCAGAAAACGCCTACCTATCTCCACCTTTTCTTTGAATTCATTCTCTTAGATCTGCACAAATGATTTGTAGTGTTACTCACTCATCTGTGCTTATGGACTTTTCAGTTTATGACTTCAATTCAAATTTCCCCTGAACTAACCAAATTCTGTATCTTGAACTCATGGTCAACCTTAAGTTATTTTTCACTCCTTTTCTTCATAATCCAGCTCTTCCGTACCACAAGGACCTGGGGGCAGAACATTATCCTTATCAGGGATGCACTCAAATCCTTAAAGCTGTCAGTTTGTGTCTTTCTACTCGCTAAAACACACGAGGTGTCAGCCTTGTGCACCCATTTTCTTTCTAAATACCATCAAGTTCTAAGGTGAGTATTCTTTCTATCTCTTAGAAGAATCAAAACACTCCTGCAAACATGGTCTGAAAGTTCAAAACATAAGTTATATTAATGAGAAGTTTTCATCGTAATAAAAATCTGCCAAAATAAGCTAAAAAAATTGCCAAATATCTTTCCAGTTGCCTCACTGCCTGAAGCTAATTATGGAATTAAGTGCTGTTGTCTGTGTGGCACACAAGTCATTTTCTGTGACACCTCAAACTCTTCCCATCTAGGAACATGAAAACACTTTGAGGTAGAAACTGATTGGCACAAAAGAGATGCGTCTGTGAGCCTTAAGAAGAGGCTGAGCGAGGCGTCTGCATCTGCACTGCACACGGATCACATCTCCATGCACATGTATAGCTAATGAGCAACTTTAATGTGACTTCTCCGTGAAAGCTGAAATAGCTTTTAGCTAAAATAAATGAAAAGTTATAGGAATGAATTACGCATATGTGCTCATATGAGGAAAAGTAGCAGTTCAAGAGTTCAGCTCCACTTGTGATTCAGGATCTATTCTACGCCTTTGCCTTCTTGGTGGGGTTTGCTGTTGTTGTGTTCTCCCCCCCCTTTTTTTTTTTTTTGGATGAACATTTCCCTGCAAACTTCATTCATTAGACACAGTTTGCTCTCAGGGAGCATATTTTCTTTTAGATGGTGCTCTGATCATTATCCTCGGTTCGTAGCAGGGAATCCAGGGCAAAGAAGCTACCTGCGATTTTGCTTAACTCGTCAGAGATAACACAAGCAGTTTTTCCAGGCACCTCAGAGTCAACTCAAACTTTGATATCTTCAGAGTTTAAAACCAAATCTTCCAAATCAGAGACCGATTCTGTTCCCAGCATCTTTGTGGTTTCCCGGTTATTGACAAATGATTTTTCTTTGAAAAAGAATGGAGGAAAGAGGCCTCAAAACAGGGATTCGTTATCTACACCTTAAAACAGAGGTTTTACACCAGTGTGCAGATGGTGCCTGGCTCTCCTGATGCTCCCTTATCTAAATGTCACCAAACATGGGGCAGTCCAAAGACAAAAGAGTTGTCACTGCTGAACATCAGTGAAATCCTGATCAGCCAGGCTACTGTTACATGGCAAGAAATGCTCAGCATCTCCAGCTTCAGATTCAAACACCCCAAAAAGCTGCTCTGTGCCTACTGTGGGGTGTGAAGAGGTGGCACATGGCCAACTCTTGAGCCTGGTGATGATGCCCTTCGCAAGATGCCAATGAAGAGCGGTGTGTTTCCCTTTGAGCACGTAATTCTTCTTTATATTGAGTGCCAGCTGAAACTGCTGTAGATTAGCAGAAGCCAGAGAATATTTTCGTTTCTGAATTCTCCCCTTGTCACCTCTCATCTACACAAATTAAGTTTGCCAGCTCCAACTGAAGTCTTGTAAGTACTGCAAACCTCAAAAATAATCATTCAGCTGGAGCAGCAGCAGTGGAATAATTCAGGAAGTAACCTGAAACTCCTTTCCTATCACCAAACCTCACGTACTCGTTCAGGTATCACGTATTCCTGAGACTCGACACAAAACCAAAACTGAAATCCTATCAGGAAAAAGCTGTAGACACACCAGCATTACCGATGAAATCCATGATACATATTTGCAAATACAGAAATGAACAAATATATTTGTGTGTGCCTGAGTAAATAAAAAACATTGCTGTCCTGATGCATACATAAAATGAATCTTTAACAAGAGTTGATTTATTTAGAAATGAAAGGAACTGCTAGACCCCCAGGACTGGCAAATTTAATACACAGAGAGGTAATAAGGAAACAAGATTTCATTAACTTGCTCTTTGAAAAAAAATTACCATAAATACTACTGAAAAAAATGCAGTAAAGTTTTAATGATGAGATCTCTGTTGTACTGTTTGAAATTAGACATTAATGCCATTAAAATAATCAGCTAATGAATGTAAATCCTGACAGGTTTGCTCCAAGTCTTCATAACCAAGGAAAAGATATGCATAATTTATAAGTTATAGACACAGTATTCTTCAATGCTTGTTTTGAATTACAATTTTCTCATAGAAAGAGCAGAGTCAACATAAAATAAACAAATGTTCAGCTTTCAGACATCTAATATACCCTTAAACACACCCCATTTTAAGGACTTTCTATCTCACCTATGATATACAATGCTTTTTCTTACAAGTCAGACCGCTTGCTGGACCCACTCAACATAAAGCATGGCCTAAACAGCAGCACTGGTCAGGAAGGAACCCACAGCCACGGGCAGTGCGTGCGCCCTATGTCCTACAGATGAAGAACGACCACTGCCCCACTCACATTTTACGCATTACACTTGGAGAACTGTAGGATCATTTACTATTATTTTACTTCCTACCTGGCATGCCTTAAAACTAGCAAAACCCTCAGAGGTAGCACTTGCAGTCTACCACAGCTGCTCAGGGATTGAATTTATCAATTAGAGTCAGCTTTATGAATGTAAGCATTATACGCGGGCCAAACCACTCAGCTTATCAGCGCTGCTTAAGCAGACTGCTACATTATGAAACGCATGGCAGAGGGGATTAAATCCTCATTATGAGGCACGGGCTCTGTTCTCAATACTGTGCTATGGCAATTTTTGTTTAAAGAGCCCCAGTGGTACCTTGCACTTTGTCACTGGATGGCAAATGGCTAGATCCCTGTTTCCATTACCTCAAGGTAGGACTGAAATCACTGGGATTAAAAACTGGATTAAAAGCTCAGGACTGAACTGCAAGAGATGCTGATTAGCATTCTTGAAGATAGGGCTGGTATCCTTGAGAAAAATATACGGCCTCCAGCTGCTTTCAATGCAGTTCACTCCACAATATCCAAAAACCAAGGGTCTTACCAGCACCACTACCAACACACTGACTATATGCTCATGCATTTTTTTCCTTGCATTTGTAAATATGAATACACCTAATCTGCATTTAATCCTGTTTCTGAAATACAGCATCAAAAACAATATATCAGATTAAAGTTTAATACCACAACGAACTGCCAAATTAGAGGAAAGTGGTTGATAAAAAGCTGAAAATGGTGTTGAGTACATTAACATCACTAGTTTGACATGACCCATATGGCCTGCGTAGGTATGAGCATGCCTTGCTGATACTACAGGTTAATGCTGTTAACACCAGCCCTGCTCTGAGCCCCTCTGTGCAGCCCCATGCTGGCTTTGGGGCTGCCCTCCCACCCAGCCTCCCTCCTTCTCCTACTTCAGTTCCATCTGCTGTCACCTGAACCTTTTTCATGGGCAACTCGTTGTTCTTAAAAGGAATTATTAAAGATGAAAAGACTGATATGCTGGTTTAAAAAGTTAGATGCCGATGAAAGATTAAGTCATTTGAGATGTACATGTCAAAAGATTTGAACAAAGGCAAGGTGATTAGAAGCTAATCTCAAGTTTGTAAGTGGGAAATAACATGCCAAAACTAAAATAATGTAACATAACTGATAAAAGAAATCAGAAATACAAGAAAGATCAATATGGGAGGCAATAAATCATCACAAAGCAATGCAAAGTACTTTGCAACAGAACAAGATATTGCAGAAAAGATTAGACATGCTTTTCATCTCACGAGGAAAACAGAAAGTGAGATGCCAGAAATGAAAACATACGTGTCCTGGGGCGGACACTGAAAAACTGGAGACATTAGCAGCTTCTCCAGAACAAGTCTTGGGCAATTTAAAATCAATAAAAGCAATTAGAGTCCGCAGACCAGATGAAGCAAACTTTGGGATACTGAAGGACATGGCAGGCAAATTATTGGACTACTATGAGTTATCTTTAATAGCTTCTTTGAAACAGTGAGGTATCAATAGGCTGGAGCGAAACAAACAAAATAACTGTTGTAGGAAGGAAACTGCAGGGAGCTATGGACTAAATTTGACCTCCAGAGCAGACAAGGTCCAAGAAACAATCAGTGATAAGATTCCCAAATACCCCAGCTGTTGAGAAGTAGGAAAACTTCAGGAAATGGGAACTGCAATGGAATAGGAATGGATTGCTACTGCAGTTTCCTACATGCTTCTCATTCACTGGAATTTTTAAAGATGGGATTACAGATGATAAATAGGACAGATAGGCTGACAGAGTTTAGATTTTTGAATGTCGGTATAGGAAGATGGCAAATTAATACATATACAGCTCTCTATAGATTAAAAATGGCTAGAGAAAGTTATGCCTGCAATAATCAATGATAATTACACTGGATGAATGAAAATCAGGGCAATATTCATTTCTGAAGAGTAGAAAAGTGACTGTATTCATTAGTAGGACCTGTTTGTATATTCCTCTCATTTCTACCGAACTTCCTTCTGTTATGCAAGAGCTTACCTGAGTTGTATCCTAAACTAGCAGCCTCTCGCACTTCCAATTAAATGGAAAATGTCATCCAGTTGTTCTCTGCACCTGTATTCCTACATTCCATGCTGACTGCACTCAATTTAGAGGGCTAAACTGATATCTACTACTTAGTGCATAATCTTGTAGCATCTGAGAAGTCACACAGCAGAGCTTGATCAGCTTCTGCTAATAGCATCAATGCAGATAAACTCCAGATACAAAGTCAAATAGTAAAGGACAGTGGCAAGGTCTTGTGTTACAGAGAACCTTGATTTGCTGATAAATGCTGGATCCTGTACTGGTAGCCTGTACTGAGGCTCACACTCTCTTCTCTGGTTAAGTCAAGATACCCTGGCATACTTCCATTCTGTATCTAAATCTCTTATGAAGTTTTAGTACAGAGACATAGACAGTGGGGAGAGAAACAATTTATAGATAGCTGCAAAGCAGAAGAGACCCATGTGAACTCCACATAGGAGAGGATGTAAATAGCAACAAAAATTAGGCAAAATACTAAGGAAAACTTGTAACTTGAATGCAGTATTGCACTGGTGCAGCCTTCCTTCAGAGGCTGCAAAATCACTCATTATGGAGGTTTTTATAAATTGCTTTTCATGAATGGGTTAAATAAACATTTTTCAAAAGGAATTCAGTCCTGGGGCAAGAGGAGGGACTGTACAACCTCAAGCCATTGTTCAAAGTAATCTTTTTTGACTATTATCTAAAAATCTCTGCAGAGCTGTAAGCTCCTAACAGCAGCTATATTTCACTGGCAATGTCTGATTTTCAGTTGTTCATGAACTTGCTGCTGCTTAAATGTATGTCGTTAAAACCTCCAAGCCTTTCCAGGCTACCAAGGAGTGTACTGCACAGGTGATTACTCTCCGTCTCATGGTGTTGTATGCTTCTCCTCCTGACTTTTCTCTTCCTTTTCCCTCCCCTGTAATTCTGCCCAGGGTCATGCTGTGCCCTGCACAGTAGCTGGGAAGCAAAAGGTTTTAAAAAATGTTGTCTCCAAAGTGGTGTATACCAGGGTTCCAGAGAGGTCTCTCCCTCTGAACACTATCAACATTTTCAGAGCAACGTGATGGCCAATGTCATAGTCAGATTGAAAAATAGGGTCTTCATGATGGGGGAAAATGTTTCCTTACCTTCCACATGACAAAAGCAAAGATTTTTCAGGCACTTACAAGGAGGAGGAAGATGAAAAAGAGCATAATGAGAATTATTATTGAAATTGATCCTCCTCCTTCAGCAATGACCTACTTAACAACTTCTGTGCAAGACCCAGACTCCACAGCCAGACGTGCCTGAGGATAAAATGATACTTCTCAAAGAGTGCTATTGGAGCTGTGTAGTACCTGGTCAAGATGTTGCTCATTTCTATCTGATATTTCTATCTGAAATATATATATATATATATACATATATCTTATTGGTGACTATATTTAAAGGAAAGAAAGATCATACTATACCTGAAGCATCAGGATGATAGAGGCTGGGAGCACTTGCTATTTCTCCTTGCTGATGAAGACAGGTGCCTGAAGATCTTTGACTTGCAATGAGAATCCTGCTTTTGGCAGACGGTAACCTGGAGACTGCACCCAGTCCTAACTGTGGCTTAAGTATCATGGCAGACCGATAAAAACTTGGTGGGACCTCGTAGTGAGTATATGGTGGAGGACAAAATTCGTCTTTTGCAGGCCTTTCCCCAACCTAAGGAAAAACCATGAACACAGATATTATGCAATATATCAATATGTAGACAGCATATGGATCTCTGAATTGCTCGCAAAAGCTACTTTTTCCTCCTTGTCAGTCTGGGCGTCAGACCCCTGTAGACTGCTGGTCAATTTTAAGAGGGATGGCCTAACAATACCAACTTCTCTCCACAAATAGAATCATAGTATCCTAGATTCATTTGAGTAGGAAGGGACCCGTAAAGGTTTCCCTGCAGTGAACAGGGACACCTACGTTTAGATCAGGTGCTCAGAGCTCCATCCAAGCCCAACCCTGAATGTCTCCAGGGATAGGGCATCCACCCCCTCTCTGGGCAACCTGTGCCAGTGCTTCACTAGAACAGGTTCTGCATATGTTCCAAGCTCTGAATCCAGCCAAACCCAAATAAAGAATCTAATGCTTCCCAAAAAACAAATAGACAAACAAAAATAACTTCAGTTAGAGAAAATGAAGCTACTGTCAATTCCTGACAGATGATGTTATTTAAATAGGTGGATACACCAAGAGTGTGCAAGTGGAATTATTATTAGAAGTTATTTAAAAAATGCTTACTGAGATACATGTACTTTTAAAGGGAGTCTGTTTTAACTTAAATAGTTACACATAAAGCTGAAGCTATTTTAAGTTCTTCTTAAGGGAGAAACAGGATTGTCAAATTGTCTGCCCATGAGAAAATCCCTACATATCCTTACATCCTTACTGCAAAATATGCAGCATCATCTGTGCCTCTGAGTTCCTGAAGAGACCCACACGGAGAATTGTGCGTATTTCCGTACGCTGTATTTTCAGAGGGCTGTTAGAATATTCCAAACCAGAGCTATAAAACACAGCTGCCCATTTGGCAGCATTAAATGCCCATCCTGGGCTGCAGTAAAAGAAAAACGGCCAGCAGGGAGAGGGAGGTGATTGTCCCCCTCTATTCGGCTCTTGTGAGGCCACATCTGGAGTACTGTGTCCAGGCCTGGGGTCCCAGTACAGGAAGGACGTGGAGCTCTTGGAGCGGGTCCAGAGGAGGACCACTAAGATGATCAGAGGGCTGGAGCACCTCTCCTATGAGGAAAGGTTGAGGGAACTGGGCTTGTTTAGCTTGCAGAAGAGAAGGCTCTGGGGAGACTTCATTGTGGCCTTCCAGTACTTGAAGGGAGCATATAAACAGGAGGGGGAGTGACTGTTTACGAGGGTGGATAGTGGTAGGACAAGGGGGAATGGTTTCAAGCTGAGTCAGGGGAGGCTTAGGTTAGATATTAGAAGGAGGTTTTTCACTCAGAGGGCTGTGATGCACTGCAACAGGTTGCCCAGAGAGTTTGTGGATGCCCCGTCCCTGGATGCATTCAAGGCCAGGCTGGCTGTCAGGAGAGAACATGTGGTTGAGTGAAGACCTGGTTCCCTGATTGAGCCCTTGTATCCTTGCCCATAACCTCACCTCTGTGCACTGCTTTCCCAGACTCAGGACTAGGACATAAAGCAATGCCAGAAGCTCTCTGGGCTTTTATCTCTCTCATTTGCAAAGAACTGTTTGCTCTTCTGAGTAAAGATCAACTTCTCCAGCATGTCCTTATAAAATGTAAAATTCTCATAATCTAGAAAGAACCCATAAATGTTTCTTCAGCATACTTTATTTAGGCCAGAGGAAACAAACAAAAAAAAAAAGAAAAAAAAAAAGGCTGAGGAAATAGAAATTCTGAAATAAATTTGCTTAAAAATTAATCAAAAAAAGAGTGCCATAGGCTACCCAGGAAGAAAAGTAACTGGCAATTAATTAACTCTGCTGCAACTTAAGATGCATATAATATACCAAATCAATTTCTATTTAGCAATTATAAGCATTCAGAATATGCACTTTAACATTGGGTGTAAAAGCCTTGATCTGAGCTGCTTCAAGAGCTTTAAACCTAATTTAGCAAATCTTTAATTTGCTAAAAGAGACAAGATAGGCCTTAAACCATTAAGTATGGAATCTTTGAGGTCTCTGCACAGGAACTAGGTGGACAGATGCAACAAACACTGAGTGTTACATTTTTGCTCTGTGTTTTTTTCCTTTGTTTGTAGTACTATTTCCTGCTATGAGATATTCCAGTTTCCCTTTTTCCCTGACCTACTTGTACAAGTTGGGATAGAGGTTTTCACTGTACAGGTGATTCTCTATGCCTGGACTGTGGGAGATGCTTAGCTGCTTATTTTCAATTTCTAGATACAAGCCTGTTTTGTTTTTTTTCTGGGTAAGATTCCAGTATTTTTTTCTCCCCAATCACAGAATCACAGAACAGCCCGGGTTGGAAGGGACCTCAAGGACCATCAAGCTCCAAACTCCCCACCACAGGCAGGGCCAGAAACGTCCACATTTAATGCTAGACCAGGCTGCCCAGAGCCCCATCCAACCTGGCCTTGAACAGCTCCAGGGATGGGGCATCCACAGCTTTTCAATTTTCTGATGAATTTATTTCAATCAGATTTCACTATACTCTTATCCTCTCATATTGACTGCCAATAAAAACACCAAGTGTATTCATGCCAAATACTTCAGTATGAGGAATGAGGAACAGGGGAAATCCTTAAATATAGAATGCAGGCAATTCTGATAAACTGGGTCAGCTTAATGAAACCTCCAGTTCATCTTTATTGCCAGCATGCTACAGGTAACACAGAGATATGCACGCATAACAATTGCAAGGATAAAACATTTTCTCAAGCTGAGAGAAGGATTTACCCAACTATCTCTCAGGAAATAGATTTGGTTCTTAGAGATCTGAGCTCATAGAGAGACATAAACTTGTTAATAAGACACACTCCTTTCTCTTTTGTATTAAACAGCAAATTCCTCAAGCGCAGGATTTAACTGGTCCCCATAGAATCATATGCAACTATTGATTATAAGGTCATTACAGAGCTGCTAAAACAGATCTGGATTAGTACAGCCCATCCACTAACAGGACGCTCAGCTCAGAACTGTACTGTGCATTCCCCACTCCTCCCATTTAATGATCTTGTCAGAAAGAGCTGCAAAGTCTGCAAGCAAACACATGAACCATTTGGGAATTTCCAAAGCTTGGGTAACTCTGAGCAGCGCTGGCAGCCGTGCCAGGATGTGAGGTTGCTCAACACCTTCCTTCATGTTGCTTTGTTTATAATGCTGTCAAACATTAAAGCCTCAGAGACAGCCCTCCAGCCTTCCTCAGACAGGTAGTGCCCAAGACAGCACCTCCCTGTCACTTCCAGATCACGGCACCCAAGGGGGCATTTAACTATGCCTACTGCTTAGCTAGCTGAAGGCTGCTTAGAGATTACAGGTCTGATTGATAGCAGCTATTAACACCCCCATCTTAGATATGTAAAGAGCTATAAAATGCTGATCAAAGCCCAAATTGGATATGTGAAATAGGGCAATCTGGGAATGTTTCCCTCACAAAGTTAATGTAGAGTACTCACCCTGCTCCAGCGTATCCTTCTCTACAAATGCTCTGAGTCTTCAGCACTGTCAATTTGCCAGGGTGATTCTGATCTACCTGTACCGATTCTAATTGCTTTCCTTTTACTTAAAAGACCTACTCAGTCATATTTACAGGGGGATAAGATGCTTTGGGCCCTCTCCAGAACATAAATATCATCCTGCTATTTCTACTCTAGAGTAAACTACACTGCATACCTGCCACAACCTGAGTCTTTTTCATGCTAAGAACAGTCCTCCACAGTTACCAGAAATTGCTCCTTTGTTTCCAGCTGTGTTAGCTAATGTTGCCTGATTTTCCAAATACCAACTGTATGGACTGTAGAAACCTATGGTCTAGAGAATCATAGAATCATAGAATGGCCTGGGTTGAAAAGAACCTCAAAGATCACGTAGTTCCAACCCCCCTGCCATGGGCAGGGTCACCAACCACCAGACCAGGCTGCCAGAGCCACATCCAGCCTGGCCTTGAATGCCTCCAGGGATGGGGCATCCACAGCCTCCTTGAGCAACCTGTTCCAGTGCATCACAGCCCTCTGAGTGAAAAACTTCCTCCTAATATCTAACCTATATCTCCTCTGAGTTTAAAAGCATTCCCCCTTGTCCTATCACTATCAACCCATGCAAACAGTCATTCCCCCTCCTGTTTATATGCTCCCTTCAAGTACTGGAAAGCCACAATGAGGTCTCTGCGGAACCTTCTCTTCTCCAAGCTAAAGAAGGTCATGTCACCCTATAAAGAGCCAGACAGCTGCACTGCCTGCATTACTCTGGTTTTAATTTCAGTTAAATGGTAATAATCCAGTAATTTTCTCTCACCTTACAGGGACATTGTGAAGATACCCTAGTAATGGCTGGCACAGACAAGCTCACAATGACTTCAGTAATCTGTCCTCTGGATGCAAAACACAAGGCATAAACTACGGAACTTGAATGGGAAAGGACAGCAAGCACTTTGCATGAGACGAGATAATACTCTTACAAAAAACTACAAGATCATTTCAACAGTTGTCTGTTAACATGAAAGAAGGGCCAATCGACACTCACATATGAGATCTTAATGTGGGTATTTGCTGGCTTCTGATTGTCAACTCTGTCACCAAATGTATTACTTCAAGGCTGTTCCTTGGATAAACACTGCATATAGAATGAGGTAGGTATATAAAATGAGTAATTTTTTTTTTTTTAATTATTTTAGGATTGGTTAAAATTAAATACAGTTGTGGGATCTTTGGTATTTACATAGAAAGGTTGTCTTTTGAGCTAGCTACCGCAGGTCCAAAGCAGTAGATTCAAGGGCACATCACAGACCTAAATATAACCCCCTCTTCCCTGTCCTTTCACCACCTACCAAGCCACATCAACATTCAACCACTGTGCTCACCCAGCAGGGACTGCAGGGTGCCAGCACTCCTTCCTGGCTTACCAAGGTGAAAACACAACCAGATGTAAGGTCTCCGAACTGGGCAGAGGAACTTCCATTACCTTTTGGCTGCTCAGGAAGACTTTCCCAGGAAAGGAGTTTTCTTATTTTAAGATGCTAGACAATGGAGCACACTGCTTAAAATGAGTCAAAAGGAAATCTTTTCCCACATGATGTATATAATCTAATGAAATCTCACAGTTCTTGTTTTTCTGTATAGCTTAATAGAAGAGAATGCATATGGACTGCTAGTGCTCGGACTGCAAAAACCTGCCAACATTCCCATTAAGGAGGAAAAGTCTCTGTGAGCAAATTACATTAATTTCCCAAAGGTGTTCTTTGGAAAAAAAAACAGAAGTTCCATTTAAGGATAAATTCAAACAGCATGCCTTTTCCTATCTGAACATCTCTATTTATACACTAGCAGGTGGCTGGTATGCTGGGAAATGCTGGAGGAACACGGTGACAACTTCCAGTCACAGATCAGACACCACATCAAGGTCAGTGCCAGAAAAGGTTACGTTTATTTCTAATGATCACATATTGCTTTGCTTTAGGATTTACTTCTTTAAGGTTTGATAACTAACTTCTGGCAGCAACAAGTAAGCAAACTCTCACCACCTGGCCTACAAAAGTGTCAAAGCCACCTGCTTACCTCCTGTAGAAACTTCTCATCCATTGGACCGAAGTGATGACCTGGGGGCCTAATTCCTGACACTACCAGTCCAGAACTGAAGAGCCTTGGCTTTTGGAGGTCAGGTTTAAATTTGTCATACAGGATGCTGGGGGCCTTCCCTTCCCCTCCACCGGATGCCTTCTGCTCTGTAGAGATGGGCACTGCGCATGCTGCGGTACCATACGGCAACCCCGCTGGTGCAAATGAAGGGTCAAGCTGCTCTATTGAACGAGGGTTTCTTCTGATGTATGTGATGATTTTAGGTCTCACAGGTTTGGGCTTGGGTAGGGCAGGTTTCACCTCCATGCTTTCTTCCAGTTTCTCACTGCAGTCACTGTCCACATCCACCTTATCTGTGAGGGAGCCCTTGGAGTGGACCAGGATAGGTTTGGGGATTGCGCTGCTGCTGGCAGTCTTCATAGGCACTTTGGGGGATATGTTCATTAACTGCGTGCTGTCAACAGGAGGTAGGACTGAGGAAGGTGACAGTTTGTCAACGGGAAGAGCATAAAGGTCCTTCAAATTACTGTTTGATAGCGTGGGCTGACTATTAACATCCAGCACTGCCACCGGGCGCACATGAGTTGGAACACATAAAAAGGTGTCAGCCTTTGCTGAAACCTTACAGCTCTCTGGTGCTTCATCTGGAGGATGTTTCTGTGCAGGAGCTGTCTTTTTACTTGGAACTGAGAAGGTTTCCACATCACTGACGTGGTTGTCAGGCTGTTGGTTTGACACTGTCTCTGCACTGCACACTCTCTCTTGTTCAGAGAGATCAGAAGCAGGCACGGCAGCATCCTCAGTGCTTCCTTTGACCAGCATCAGTTTATTCTCATTAACTTGCAAGGGTTTGCTGTCAGGTAGATACACGTTACGTACAAGAGATACCTGTTCGCCAACTGTTCCAGCACAGCCTGCATCAGCTTCATGTAAATTTTCATTGTTTCTAGGTGTCACTTTGCTACTGGAATTACCATTGCAGGTGAGTGGGAATATTGTTTCCACTTCTCTGTCTTCCTCACTAACCTGGCTAGCTGCCCCACTGTCATTGTCATGGCCTCCTCTTCCTTCCCCATGGATGGTGAAGTTATCACTTCGCAATTTGTCGTCAGAAGAGGTTACAACCTGATTTGACAAGGAATCCTCTGCTTTATCACAGATGTCTTGAAAATGGGATGTTTGAAATGTTGATGTGTCAGATCCAGACTCTTTCAGTTCTTTTACTGTTGTACTTCCATCTTTTTTACATCCCAGAAACTCTACCACCATAATTCTCTCAATCTTTTGTTGACATGTATTTTTAGATTGTAGGGATGTCACAGCCTTAAGCTCCAGTTTCTTACTTTTATCACCCTGACCTAATTGTGCTTCTGATTTACTAGCAATCTCACTGGGCTTAACAGCTGAATGATGATTGGTATGAGAAGTATGCAGTGTGCTTTCAGTGTTAACATTTGGTACATTTTCTGGTTTACTTATTTTCTTGTTCCCTGAGGTAGATGGTTTGGAATAAAAGACAGTATTTTCCTCTGAGGTATTGTCGAGTGGATGAAACACCATCCCGAGAAAATGATCTGTTGAAGTCTTTTGTGATTTCTCTGTATTTCCAATCAAATGGTGTGACCTGTCAATGGAATCCAATGATGCGGAAAGCAGACGTTTACAAGACACACGGCCAACACATTCTTTCGTAAGTGTTTCAGATTGAGGAGAAAATTTACTGGGTCTGCCCAAAGAGAGCCTTTTTATTCTTTCCATCTCCACAGTCCTGGACATTTTACCCTTAGGAAAATTCTGGGTGAAGTCAACATCACCTTTCGAAATTATCTCCAGGTTAGCATCATTTGTGCTACTTTTTAAATTGGACAGACTCTGTCCTCGGCTAATCCTGATATGCCTTGCTATATCCTTAACTTCGCTGGTCCTGCTGTCCTTCCCTATTTCCCTGCTTGTGGTTGAGGGCAGCTTACTCTCCTGTACGCTGGTGTTACAGGTCCGAGAGTCTCTGAACACCAGTTTATTCTGTTCTGTATCCAGACGAGTAACTCTCTCTGATCCTCCAGAGTGTACGTTTCCACCCTCATCTGTCAAACCCTGTTTCTTGATATCCCCTTCCGTGGTTCTAACTTTTGTCACTATTTGGTTGGCATTGGTATCCCCCAAGCTCACTGTGCTTTCATTATTATTTCTTATTTCACCGCGGTTATCCTGAAGCTGGGAGTAACATGACTTGTTTGGGATTAATGGAGCACTCATTCTGAAGCTTCCAGTGACTGCCTTTTTGGCAGCCCTACGTAACGAGAAAGCCTTTTTCCCCTATCAGATTAACTAACTATTATGCGTGCTTCGGTTATAGGCTTAAATTACAAATAGATCAGTAAGAAATTCCTCAGCAGAAAGCTCGCAGTCTCTTGTCAAAGTCACATTTTTGTGACTGCTCAGTTGCCTTCAGTGCAGCTTCTGGATCCAGGAAATCCTTACGAGTGCAGTAGAGAGGTTCAACGAAAGCAAAATAGATCTGTCAAGTTCCCTCTGAATGACAGCCAGTTAATCCAGCCAACCTATGAGAAAACAAAAAAAAAAACAACAGACAATATTGCACCAATATCATGAATTACACTAACTAAAAATAAAGTTAAAATTTGCAAACTTCCAGAATGGAGTACTTTCAAACAGTTCAGATTCTCTTTCAGCCACAGCTTTGTGGCCTCAGCAAAGCTTCCTAATGTAGCCCAGATCTCTGACTTGAGAAGACGTAGTTAAAACTGTCCTGGTTAGAAGAGCAGTTGGTACTACTTTTAAGACACATAGATTTAAAACTGTTGATAGCCGTAAACAGCTAAGTGAGGACAGAACCCCACATCAAGGCTCTGAGCACTTTCATACTGCTATAACAATGCCTCTATTGCACCAAGAGTTGCTACTGAAGCATTTAAAGCACTACTGTAGAGATAAGAAATAAGTATTAAAATTCCAGCTCTATTAGGGGACATTTGTGGGTTTCTTCTTTTGTGTTGCACAAATCAGTGCTCTCCTTCTTCTCCATCTCATGCTGAGCTGCTGTCACCTGCACCCCCACGTCCCTTCTGCTGAGCTGCTCTCCAGCCAGGGACTCAACAGCATCTCCCAGTTTAGTGCCATCAGCAAACTTGCTAAGGATACTTTTAGATCACTGATGAAGATGTTGAGCAGAACTGGCCCTGGAACTGAGCCTGGGGAACATCTCCAGTGGCAGCTTCCAGCCAGATGCAGCTCCATTCACTGCGGCTCTTTGAGCTGCAGCCAGCTCAGCTCTCAGCATAACACAAACCTGTTCATCTCACAGCTGGACAGTCTGTCCAGAAGGATGCTGTGAGAGGTGGCATCAGAGCCTTACTAAAATCCAGAAAGATTACATCCACTGATGCAATCAGATCCCCTTCATCCACTAAGCAGTGATGTTATATTACGTAGAAGGATATAAAATTACCAATTACCAGGCACAGTCAGCGTGGGCTCAAAGAGAAGGTCCTGCCTTAGTAATGTGACAGGCCTATAGTTTTCTGGGTCTTCTCTCATGCCCTTGTAGATGGGTATGATGGTGACTAGCAGCCAGCTGGCAGGGACCTCCCCAGACTCCCAAGACCTTTGGTACTTTGTTGTGAGGAGTCCAGCTGTAACATCTGCTGACTCCTTCAGTACTCCAGGGTGAATCCTTCAGGCCCCATGGGCTTGTGAATGATAAGCTGATACTTGGTACTAATTTTGGTGAATGGAAAGTCTTTGTTCCCCCAGTCATGACTCTTCAACTCAGTGACTGGGTAGCATTAATATTACAAACTAAGACAAAAAAAGCATTAAATGCTTCTGTCTTTTCCTGATCCCCACTCATTAGGTGACCATCTTCATCTTCTATCCTCGCTGTGACTCAGATATCTCAGCTCTGAGATATTCTCAGATATTTCTTGAGTAGTTCAGTACTCTCTACAACCAAAGTATCGACAATGGAAATCACAATGTGTTCCACGTTACCCAGAATTCAAAGCACCTGCAACACTCCCAATGGTGCTGGGTTTTTAATCAGGCACTCACAGGGGCTCTAATTAGAAGAGCTGATTAAGTCCCTTGCTCTGTGTATAGAGTCTAGGTGCAAGGCTGAGCTCATGTTTCTAACACCTGCTATGAGCGGGTCCTCCCAGCCTATGCAGTCATTGAGCTCTGCTCACAATAACTGCCTTTGAGCTCAGACCTGGTTTCTTTACATGACGCACACACACATTTTGTATGAGTCCAGATTCCGGGCTCCTGGCATAGCTCCATCTCTTCAGCAAACAATAGCTAATTAAATGAATACATGAAACAGAACACAGTAGTAAGGATTTCACTTCAGCACCACAGAATTGTATTACAGCTCTCATCCCCAAAACCTTTTAAAGCAGGACCTTTAAACTGCATCTGTGTTCTGTCCTTTTTCCCACATTAAAAAAAAAAAAAAGAAAGAAAGAAAGAAAAAAGAAATAAGTATTTATTAAATTAAATATATGCATTTATTTCTGGTGGGGTTTGGGGGGGATTTTGTGTGTGTGTGTGTGTGTACTTCTCTTTTTCTTTTCCATATTCAGTGTAAAAGCTGAGCTCTAGCTGCTCTTCATTGGTCAGAGCATGTAGGAAGAGGCACTAATAGGCTTGAAAGGAAGCTGAGGGCAGTCAGCTCACATTTCTCCCCTCCTTTAGAGGAGATTTAGAATGGATATAAGAAAAAAACAATTTACAATAAGGGCAGTGAGGCACTGGCACAGGTTGCCCAGAGAAGTGGATGCCCCATCCCTGGAGACACTCAAGCTCAGGCTGGATAGGGCTCTGAGCACCTGATGGAGCTGTAGGTGTTCCTGGTCATTGCAGAGGAATTTCAGAGAAAGGTCCCTTCCAACTCAAATGATTCTGTGATTCTATGATTCTAATCAGTAATCAGTAACACTCTGTGGTACCACAGGCAGATGAGGAAAGTTTCGGGAACTGAGAAATATATGGGGAAAATCATCCATCTTTCTTGCACAACAATACTCTTCTCACCAAATCTGTCACCTAGTGATGCAAAACTTTAACAAATGTTGAAATGGTGAGTTGACCTTTGTCAGCTGCTAGCCATCCAGCCATTCTCTTATTCCCCTTCCTCATCAATACAAGGATAGAGAATGTAAAAAGCCCATGTCAGCACTGGTGGAGCAGAGCAGAACAGGTCACTCTGCTGCTCCTGGGGCTGCTGATGCCTCAGATGGCATCTCTGGTCAGGAACAGTGAGGACGGGAAGGACTTTGGCCCTTTCTGTACACTAGGAGGAGAAGGCTGGAAATTGCTTGTGCCCCTAAACCTACCCTAAAGATAACTGGCCAAGAATCACAGCATAGGCTTTGCTTTCCTCAGTATATAGTATTGCCCTTACATTTTGCCTGCACAGTGCAACCAAATGAAGCAGCACTCCTTTAGAAGGAAAATAACATCTGAAAATGAACCAGGCACCACAAGTTTCTGTGCATTTTCTATCCACCAATATCACTGACTGTTTCTCAGGAGCACAGTAACAAATTCTCTGCTGAGCTCACTAAAACTGCATCTTTTTCAGATGAAGATCGGCTGGATGTCATATATACTTATCTCACTTGAGAGTTGGACTCTCTTTAGGGGTCTATTCCAACTCAAACAATTCTATGATGATCTGATAATCAAATACTTTTGTTTAGCTTCATCAATATCACTTTCCCTCTGAGATGTCCATCATCAATAACCACTATGCTAAGCCTGAGCCCATGTAATGATGTTTTAGGAAAGAATCACAGAATCATAGAAACACAAAGGTTGGAAAAGACCTCCAAGATCATCCAACCAAACTGTCCACCTGTCACCGGTATTTCCCACTAAACCATGTTCCTCAGAACATAATCTAAACATTTCTTAAACACCTCCAGGGTTGGTGACTCCACCACCTCTCTGGGTAGCCCATTCCAGTGCTGACCACTCCTTTGGAGAAGATTTCAACACCCAACCTGAAGCTCCCCTGGCACATCTTGAATCCATTCCCTCTTGTCCTACTGCTGTTACACAGGAGAAGAGGCCAACCCCCACCTCACCACACTCTCCCTTTAGGCAGTTGTAGAGAGCAATAAGGTCTACCCTGAGCCTCCTCTTCTCCATACTGAACAATCCCAGTTCCCTCAGCCACTCCCCATCAGACTTGTGCTCCAGACCCCTCAAGCTTCTTTGCCCTTCTCTGGACACACTCCAGGGCCTCGATGTCTTTCTTGCAGTGAAGGGCCCAAAACTGAACACAGTACTCAGTACTTGGTCTTGCTGAACCTCAACCCATAGGCCTCATCCCAGCATTCCATCCTGTCCAGATCCTTCTGTAGGTCTTTCCTACCCCCAGGCAGATGGTCACTTCCTGCCAACTTGGTGTCATCTGCAGATGTACTGAGGGTGCACTCAATGCCCTCATCCAGGTCATCAATGAAGACACTGAAGAGGACAGGCCCCAGCACTGACCCCTGAGGAACACCGCTCATGAGCAGTCACCAGCTGGATTTAACTCCATTCACCACCACTCTCTGGGACTGACCCTCCAGCCAGGTCTTTACCTAGCAAAAAGTGTATCTGTCCAATCCATGGGCTGCCAGCATCTCCAAGAGAATAGTGTGGGAGACAGGGTCGAAGACTTTCCTAACATCTATCTAGACGAAGTCAAGAGGTCTATAAGAGTTAATTTCCCTGTGCTACTGCAGTTTCTGCCATAAACTGTACTCCATCCCAAGCCACGTTTAGCCCACACGTCCCACCCCACCATCTGGAGACACCAAGGAGAAGAGGAAGCTGAGCTGGTTGGTGTCTGCCCCCTGACATGGACTGGAGCAGTAGAGCTCAGGATGGTAAAACAGAGCTGGCTGGAAAGGGAAAGCAACGACCTACTTCTAAATACTAACAGTAGCTGTTTTGTTTTGTTTTGTTTTGTTAAAATAAGGAGTGTAAGAATAATACTGAAGATGATATCATCAGTAGGCACTGAATAAAAGACAATAACGGTAAAGCATTACCATTCCATTGACTGGTTGTATTGTTTTTGATTTGCCACAGAAACAGAGCAGCAATAATTAAGAGATGCACAAAAGAATTATCAGAACACACAGAAAAGTAAAACTGGAGAGAAATAAATGCAAAATGTGTTGAGAAGTCTGGCTCTTGTGGAAACATTTCCTGGCGCAGACTCTCACAGCTGCTTACACATCCCAGTGCTGAAAATTAAACCAGAATATTTACAGCAAGATATGTGGAAAACACATAGTTGTACAACTAACACTGTGCACAGCTTAGGCTGATTGCTCTGTCTGATTTCTAGAACTAAAAAGTGTACGAGAAGCACCTGAATACCTTATTAACCATCTGCTACTGAACCTGTGCCTCTGTTCTTGTTTGCACCTACATGAAAAAAACCACAATTGTTTTGTACCAGCTAAGGGGAGGCCAGCAGCCACCCAACAGCCACCTGCTCCTGCAGGGGAAATCGTCTCCAGCCACTGGGGGAGAAGACTGATGGAATACATTTGTATAGGGTGTGAAAGAGATGCAGTTACTACAGAAAAGTGGCACGAACAACAATCTCCTGAAATGTAGAACTGTCTCCTGAGAAATGCTGCTGTGAACACAGATGGCATTCTATGCGGAGACTTCTCCGGAAGAAGAGATACCACCTCATCTCACACCAGGGCTGCAAGAACTGAGCCCCACAGAAGGGGTAAACAGAATCATAGAATCACAGAATCATTAAGGTTGGAAAAGTCCACTAAGATCACCAAGTACAACCATCAACCCATCCCCACCATGACCCCTAACCACATCCCTCTGTGCCACATCTCCACGGTTCTCGAACACCTCCTGTTCACAGAATCACAGGATCGTTAAGGTTGGAAAAGACCTCTAAGAACAACTAATCCAACTGTTGATGGAAAGGTTGGTGTGTATTGTGAAGAAGACTGTTCAGTAGACAACATTCTGCTTGAAGAGCAGTTCAGAGGCAGAGAACAGAAATGATGAATCAAATGCTAGGTTTTTACACACCAGAAAATGATGAAAAGGTAATTCTTATTCGCTTGTAAAACTGAAGTGATCTGAAAAGATGAGTGGCTTTTGTAGAGTGTGCTTCTGCTACAATTCAGAATTTCAAAGTTGTAGTGGTTTTAGTGCCTTTACAGCCAATAAATTTTAGTCTTTTCATTATTTACAAAATGGCCTATGTTCTATCTGTATAAATGCAGATATAAAAACTGGATATAAAAGAGCTAATGGTAAGGAACAAGAGGTTTCATATGCAAAAGCAAAGGTTTTTGGTTACGTTTCACTTTTCACTAAAATATAGGCTTTTTATTTCACAGTTTAAAATATTCCAAGATGAAATTTATTTTAAAGTTTTTAAAAGGGATGTGTGAAAGCAGAGCACTGTCACTCTGGATGAGGCTGTCCGGTACAAGATACAAATGTTATGCCATCTACACATTGTTTTCCTAAATACCTGTGTGATACCAAACCCAGTAGAGCACTCCGCTTCTTGCTTTCACTAAGCCTATGAGGACATGTTTCTTTTTCACTTTTTTTTTCTTGGGTCAGCATTTTGATTTTCCTGCGTGTTTTCACATCACATGAAGCACATTGTATATCTAAACATGCCAGCTATGGCAAACGTGTGGGCATTGCCCCTCGCCAAGCTCCTGAGCTCCTGAAAGCTCAGCCCACGCAAACAAGATGGTGACACCACTGAACACTGCTGAGAAGGGTTCAGACGGGTCCTTCCCACCACCAGAACCAACTACTAAATGCCCAGCACTGCATTTTGTTGGCCTTGGAAATGCAAAGAGCAGAAATCTGTGTACGCCTCCTTAACTTATCTCCACTTACACTCTGGGGATCGGTACATCTTAACTGTGGAGAGACCAAAAATCTTATCAAATAATGTACATGAATTATTTCCTTTTCATATAAAACTTGTAAATGTATGTTTCTTTTGTTAAAACAGCATTTTGTAATATAAGCATGAGGAGCTACCCTAATAATTTATTACCTGTGAGGACTAAATTCCCAGAGCACGTTGTGTGGAGAGGATCCTGCTTACTACTATTTCAAAGGAGTAAGGGATTTGGGATTAAAGATTCTCATTATCAAAACTGACAAATTATTTTAATTATTAACATCAATCAAGCCTCCACAAGGCATAAACCTTAATAGCTGTGGTTTTTCAAGACTTCTGTTTTTTTTTTTTTACATTTCCATTTGCTTTTAACAACAAACTTCGATCTAAGCTATGCTGCCAGTCAGATCCCCCCCAAAAAGCAGTAGTCTCTGATGGCCTTAGCAATGGCAATTCAGGAAGCTGATCGATAACCACAGCAACTAAACTCAAACAAATATTTGGTTTTACTTTCATTTCATATAACTGCACCTGGTTAAAGGCACAGGATCAGCTCATGCTATCTGAGGCACAACGCCATTCAATTCAAGACTTCAAAGGAGAACGAACTGTAGGACCTCAGGGAAAACCACTGGGAAGAGAGATGGTGTTAGATGCAGGCATACTGGCTGGTTTAGTTGTAAAGCTGGTAAATCAGGCAAGGAAAGCCCTCACCGAGAGCTGCTGTCCACAAAGATCCATAATGCCACAGCCACAAGCAAAACACAGTCAATACAAGAAAGGCCTGAACAAAGGGCCACAGGAGAGAAATCTCTCACTGCAGGGCAAATGAAAACAGCAAGAAAGAAAACAGTGAATATGTTTTTTTGGAGGGAATTGTAGTCAAGACAAAAACTGATTCCTCCCAAACAAATGGAGCCAAACATCAGCAGAAAGACCAAGTCTGCGCTGTCACAGCACAGCCCACCTGTGTACACTACCCTGGGGCTTGCCTCTTAGCAGTACTGTTAGCAGCAAAGCATGAAGTGCTGCTAATGCAAACAGGAGGCAATGGCAGAGGGGGCAGACACACCCCTGCCTCCTGTTTTCCATCAGATGAGATGGGAAGGAGCGGCAAAGGAATCTGCTTGTCGTCTCTGAGCACTGTCACCCTGAAGCTCCAGCCAGCAACGTCCAACATCCCCCTCCATCCAAAACCACACACTGCAGCTTATCGTGAGATCTGCAGCAGCTGGACGGTGGATGTGCTGGGCCCCACAGCACCACTTACTTTATTTCTGTACGGCACAACATCTTGACACAGAAAGGGGGATTGTGAAATGTTTCCAAAATGATCGTTGTGTTTTCTGGTGGTTTTTTTTTTTTTTTTTTTTTTTTGCTAAGACTGCTAAATCTTTCCTGCTTTCCAAAAAAACATCTGGGAGACAGAAAAAATATATATTTAGTTATAACAAACACCAAAAAAAAAAAGTTCATAAATTTGCTTCCTATTGAGCAAAAACCAGAAACTCAGAAGCTTTGTCTACTCCAGCAGATTTACCCACTGCTGATAAAGCAGTTACAACCGGTGCTGAGCTCAGTTTAACTTCAAGTGTAGCCAAGGGTAAGCTGCCTTTCCCCATCATTTTCTGAGTTCTGCTGAATCCAATGGTAGGCAAATGCAGCAGCTCTTGAATGAACACCTACAGATAAATTCAGGACCCTAAGTTTAGTTGGCCAGGTTTGCACGTTGAAGTCTGAACCACCACCAGCTCTGTAATGCTTTCAAACTTTCACAAACATTACTGCAGATATACTGAGGCAACCCACCAGTAAAAACCAAAGGAAATGAAAAGGATTATCAGAAAGTCTTTGCCCGCTCTTAAACTATGGTGAAAAAAAACATTTGTCTATAATTCATTTGATCTACATTTCCAGAATATTTTTCCTTGTGACTTGAGACATAAGGTAAAAAGCAGCGCCAACCTGTTTTAAAGAAGCAGTTACAAAACCAAAACTGTGGTAGAACCCAGACTGGACTCTGCACTAAAGGACCCCAGTTAGATCAGTTAAAACCATCTACTCAAGGGTATAACGCTCAGCGAGTTTTTGCTGTCACACTATCCAAACAGGCTCTGTAAAGCACACAAAGCAGATTTCTAGGAGTAATTCCAGCTGCCAGGAAGGCAGAAGGAATGTCTGTAATTATGCCACACGAGGCACTGACTGACCTAGAAGCTGCCCTACAAATCCAGGAGCAGCAGCCCCATGCTGCACCCCACGCACCTCGTGTGCACAGTGGCTGGGGCTCACCAAGGACAGGCTGGCAAGGAAGCTCTCATTTCAGAGCACAGGAGGCAAAAAGCAAAATCTGACTATTTGGAAAAGTCAAGCACAACTAATGCCTTACCTTCCCGCTGCTACTGATCCTGAAAGGGTAGAACAAGTACATCGCTACGACCACGGCTCCGTAAACAATTACATTTGTTCTGCTTAGTGTATCTATTGCTCATAAACACTTGGAGCAATTCTTCTGTCAAAAGGCTGCAGCCTCATTTTCATAAATCAGCACAAATTTGACTCTGCTTCAGCATTCTATCACCCTTCTATTTACCACTCTATCACCATGCACTCCTTACATGTATAAATAAAATGAGAAATATTTCCATTGTGAGCTTTGGGAATTTTTCCCACACTATTCAACAGAAAAGATATGTAATGCAATGGTAGGATTTAAGATCTTTATACTCGTGTTTACTTTCTTTTATTTAGTTGAACAATAGCACCTGCAGTTGTGCATCAGGCATCTTTTGACTGTATCAGACATAAACTAGCAGGCATACCAGAAACACTGCATGAAAACTAGCAAGCACCCAGCAGCTCAGCCTGAGGAAAAAAAAGGTTATTTCTCTAAACTGCACACCTCACCTTATTGTAGTCTCACTCTCTACTTACCCAAACAGTACAATCCTCTTCCCTCTTTCAGAAGCTGGGAAGAGCCTGAAGACTGGGGAGGCTTCTGTGCAAGGCAAAGCAATAAGCTCCAAAGAATGGGGTCCTGTAAAGGTAGCATCTGCAAGTTGCCTTCCTCCTTGCCCTGGTCTGCCTGTGTCTACAAACCGAAGGGAGAGGGATGTAGTCTCCCGAGGGACTGCTCAGGACTTTCCAGCTTTGCTGGTGGAGCTGGTTGGAGGACAAGTGCCGGTGGAGGACACTGAACATGAGTCAGTGGTGTGTCCTTGCAGTGAAGGCTAAATATGTACAGGACTGCATTAGCAAGGGTGTACCCAGCAGGTCAAGGAAGCAATTCTTTCCTCTTCTTGGCATGAATGAGACATATAGAGCACCACATACAGGTTTGGGGCCTCAGTACAATCCTGGAGAGGATTCAGAGGAAGGCTGCTGAGATGATACAGATCTGGATTACATAATTCATAGACCATGTATTAAAAGAGGCTGAAGGACCTAACTTGGATCAGCCTAGAAGAGACAAGTCTGAGGGGAACCTAAAGGTTATCTCCAACTACTGAAAAAGGGGAATAACAGGGAAAATGGAGCCAGACTCCTCTCCTAAGTGCACAGCTAAGGAAAATAAGCAGAAGTCACAAGTTCCAACAAGGAACAATCAAACTGAATATGAGGAAAAAACTCTTCTTAATGACAGTAGTGAAGCACAGGTGCAAATCAACAAGTGGGGTCGTACAATCGCTGTTCTTGGAGATTATCAAAATTTGATTCAGTAAGGCCCCAAGAAACTTGACCTAATGGTGAAGTTGGTTCAGCTTTCAGAGAATTATAGAATCATTAAGGCTGAAAAAGACCACTAAGACCACCTAGTTGAACTGTTGACCCACCACTTCTGCGACCATTAAACCACGTCCCTCAGTGCTACATCTCCACGCTTCTTGACCACCTCCAGGGACAGTGACTCCACCACCTCCCTGGGCAGCCTGTTCCAATGCTGTGCCACTCATTCTAAGAAGAAATTTTTCCTAGTATACAACCTGCGCAGAGCTTGGAGTAGGTGACCTCCACAAGTTCCTTCCCACCAAGCTGCTGCATGATTCTAATAGTAACAGCATAACAGGAAGAGGAACCATAGATCATTTCATGACACACTGCTGGAAACTCCACTGAATGAGACACAATGCAAGCTTGTGTGCCTGCAATAACTACTTGTATCTCCCACACAGTGCATTTAGTTCAAAACAGTACCCTGAGACTGTAGCAGCCATCATTTGCCCAGCCCTCCAGTAATGGAGCCAGGACCATCTGAAATGTAAAGCTACTTTGTGGTTAGGAGCCAAGCTGTTGGGTTAGGAGCTGCAATAAAGCTGGAGGCATAATGACATGGCAGAGGCATGTTACCTACAATTAACAGCATGTTACGCCAGCTCAGGCACGTGCCATCAGCAAAGGGAAGGATACAGTCCTCTTGGGTCTCATTTATGCCATGCTATTTATTTTCAACTCCATCGAGTTTTAGGCAGTCTCTGCCTGTCCTGGTCTGAGCACTTAATACTGTATCTATGGTTATGTAACATAAAGGACAGAGAAAGAATGGGAACTCTGTAGAAATCCATTTAGCACAGATAAATTAGTGCCTCAATGTTAGTGAGAGAACATGTCAAAACTCAGAAGACCAATCCAAATATTCATCATGTGCTAAAATAAGTATTTCTTGTAGAAATTTTCATCGGTGGCTAGAAGTCATGAGAGTCTGCTAACATGTATATGAAAAACTTAAGGGTAAAACTGTCTTCTTATTCTAAATACCCTGCTGAACCTGGTACGTGATTTTCACACTGAGTTCTACAAATAAAAGCTCTACTGTCATTTCGGTTCCTTCTATCTCATGATCCACAGTGCACCAGTAGCCATAAACACTCATCATGACCTTAACTGGAAAGGAATTGTGGATGACTGGAAGCAGTCATAGAAAGAAATGGCAGTGGAAAACAGCAAACATCAATTTATGTATGTGCTCTCAGAGAACTAAAGAAGAAATGGATATGGACTACCTGATATTTTGTATGAACTTTTGTATGTGAAAATGTATTTTTGCATACGTTTTGACTATTTTTAAAATGCATAACTGTTGTTTGGAGCATCAGGCAGATTGCCATAACTGTTGGATGTAGAAATGCTATACAAACAGGAATATGAAACTTTTGCTTGAAACTGGGGAGATCTGCAACTGTCATACAGTTCTGAGCATGCTATTGTTCAGAAGCTTAGCAAGAAATCATAGGACAGCAAGAAAAACAAAAAAAGAAGTAAGAGAAATGCTTAATAGCATAGCAGTGTTCCATTTTTAACCACTTTACAAAGCTAAGCAGTTAATCAATCGTGCTTAGATTTCATAAGGACGTATGCAACTGTTGCTGTACATTTTAAAAGAACATTTTAGACAACCTTCTCTTAGAAATGATGAAATTCTACGTTTTTGTGCCATGAGGAAGAGGAATTAATCAAGTGATCTCCCTTCCATTCTTGTGAAACTTGAGAAAAAAACAGACATAAAAGGAACTAATATCAGTACCATGGGCAAATAATGACCGTGTGAACTATAAGCTCTTGTCCAGCAAATGCATCCTTCCATACATGCTGAACTTTACCGTATTAACTCATCTTACAGATCCCAAGGGGATGGCTCTGAACAGTAAAATTATGTATAAGCCAAAGTGTTTGCACTCCAAGCGCCATAACTCTCACTTCTGTACAGCATGAAGAAAGACAACTGTTCACACTTGTATGCTGCTTGTATGAGACCTTTCAAGTCAAAATAATTAGTGTCTGGAAAAGCTTGGTTAGTAAAAAGCTTTGTTAGTTTGTACAAGAAACATTTGTAGGACTTTGGACACAGAAAAAGTAATGTGGCTGTGAATCATAAGTGTTGCAATGTTACTGTAATTTTACTTGGAGTGTATGGAGATGCAGTAGTAAGGCTGTCTTAGTGCCAGAAGCTCTCACTGGTGAAGTCAGGATGTCCTGACATCAAACATTTTAGGATACTTGCAAATTCTTACCAAGATCTCTACAGAGACCTTGATGTTGTCCATCTCAAAGTGAAGTGGGGTAACCTTCATGAATATTACGGGGTATCTTTGCATATTTAAAAATGGAGCAGTCAATGTGATAATTTAGGGGTGTCAATCCAACAGTTTACATCCTTTATTCTGGAGTTCTTTCCCCGGATAAGACTTCTGAGAGCTGTCATCTTAAGCCAAGCAGAGACAGTTCATGTGAGGACAGGCTGCTACGATTTTGCAGGAATGCCTACACAAAAGGAGCAGTGAAGACTGTTAGGTCACACCTGGTTTGTTCCTAATGGACTAATATGCATTATGACCACCAACTGCTTTAATAACGTTTATGTAATTGTTTAGATGATTGAATCTGAAAAAGAAATAGCAGTTCAATTGGCCTGTCTAACAGACAATAGTCCTAAAGTAACATTATTAGCGGCAAGAGAATGAAAATGAGAAAAAAGGGAGTAAGAGCCACACGAGCATTTCTCCTGCCTTGACTCAGTTCTGCACCACAGGCATCACTGTGGGCACTCTTAATGCCCTGAATGGAGCAGGATCACGTCTGGTGCTTTAATCATTAAAAACTGGTTATGAAAGAGCACTGGAAAACAAACATTAGGAAACTACTGCCCTCATGCTACAGAATGGTTGGTATGGAAAAATCAGTGACTTGTTCATCTAGTTTCATTGTTTACTTGCAGTAAACTATCCAAGGCAATCAGAGAACATAAATACCCAAAAGCATAATGGAAGGAAGAAGACAGCCCCTTGCCAGGAGCACCAACCTAAAGCAGAGTGCCTCTTGGGTTTTCTACGCCTCTGAAAATGAGCTGTCTTTCAAGAAAGTTTCCACTGGTTGACTGCCACCGACGGCAGTAAATACAGCGCAAAAACTTGCAAGGGTGCGTTTTTAATAACACTGTGGTTTGTCTTCTTGTATTTGGCAAACCATCTAAATGCCATTGTAGCATTATATTAAACTATCTCATCGGACTCAAACAGCTAATGTATTACTGCTGGGCTTGAAAAAACATCAAGAAGGCCTATTTATAAATAGCTTCTCTGTGCTCAGTGTATTAATGATTTTTTTCTTCCAGCAGAGGCTGTTGCCAAAAAGCGTACGGCAGGATCTTTTGGAAGACTTTTTGTAGCCTTATCTGATCTGCAGAGACATTACATCTGTACTGTAATTACATATTAAAACTTCTTGGAATGTGCAATCTATTGTCTGTTGCACAAATACATATACAGCTGCTAAGACATTCTGTGACAGCTACCAGGGAGACACTTCTCCATGCAACTAAGACAGATGCAGTCAACATCTAGGAAAGAAGGGGATGGACTCTTTAGCAGGGTGTGTTGTCATAGGACAAGGGGAATGGTTTCAAACCAAATGAGATATAGACTGGATATGAAGAAGAAGTTTTTTACAGCGTGGTACATTGACTTGTGTAAGAACTTCTTTACAGTAGGGGTGACTGAGCACTGGAATGGGAGAAACAACCCAAATAAGTTGTTTTGTCTCCATCTATGAAAATATTCAAGACTTGTCTGGTGGCCGACCTGTGTGACTTACTGTAGGGTACCTGCTTTAGCAGAGGTGTTGGACTTGATGATCTCTTGAGGTCCTTTCCAACCTACAGTCCAATTCTATGATCTTCCTAGTGAAAAGCCCTGGAAAGCTTTCTGTCCTCACTGACAGTAGCCACTGCACACAACTGTTAGTCATGCTGTCATCTGGAAATACCTTTTCACCCATTTTCTTTCACTGGTCTCAAAAGCTGCATCTTGCACTGGCTAAAGATAACACTGAAAAAATGGATGCTTATTCAGGAGTTGGAGCAGGTGAAGTGCTATACACATGATAACATGAGAACTGGGGAACAGCTCCCTGAAAGGTTTTCCTCTCTTGTTTGCACATAACGTTAAGCTTAAATAGCCAAAATGATCGCTCTCTTGGGCAAAATTTATTTCCTGGAACAACACACTGCATGACAAATTTCAGCCTGGAGTTCATTTTTTACGAATGACTACAAAACATTTACAGAATAATATTTAAAATGACAAATAGAGATAGATGCTTCACTGTAGAATGGCAGTGGACTTTGCTATAATGCAAAAGCAGAATGTTACAAGCTGCAGGGACACTTCTGCAGATCCTAAATCCTTGCAAAATCTAACAAAGCCCTAATTGCTTCCTCTGTAATACATGTATACAAAATCATCTTTCAACTTTCATCTTCTCCCTTTCCTTTCCCATAGTCCTGACATCTAATGTTCTATTCGAAGCGCACAGGCAGAATTCTTTTATCTTATCCCTGGGGAAAGTGCAAAGCATCAACCAGAGGTAACGAAGTCCCTTCAGCATCCTCTTTATTAATTGAGAAATAACATCTATTTTGCAGGAGTAGCCAAAATCCAGTGGTGTGAGCGCATAAGGAATCAGATGGCGTCTCTGATCTGTGACCTGATAGGATGCCCACGCCACTTCTCAGACATAAAAGCAAATGCTACGCAGTCACACTGGCAGCAAATGAAGTGTAATCAGTTTTCTGCACTACAGTTGTGCTGTACAAACTTAAATTTTTAAGATGTTCTTTATAGCTATATGACTAAGAACCTTTTTCTGTTAAAACACAAGGCTCAGTTTAAATCAGCCTGCAACGAGGCACAGATTTCAGCACTGATAGGGTTCGTGTGCTAGGGCATACTTGATTGGGACTCTGTGAATTGACTGTAAGGATAAAGGGAATATTAGATCACAGAGTCCATAGTACTTGATTATACAGTCCAGTCTCATCTGTATGAAGACACTACGTGTTTCCAAGAATATGGATAAGGTTAAAGCACTTTGGTCCCTGAAAAACTGGGTAGAGATATGTGAGATTTCAGGATAGGAATGCCTGAGGTCTGTTCAACAGCAGGGAGATGATGTGCTGCTGCTCAGCGATCGCAGTGATCGTGGCAGGCAGTGGTGCCCCCAGTGCAGAGACAACGTGATGAATTCTCTGGTCTTTGCTTATCTGATCTTGCTAATCTCTACTCTGTCTAAAATTTGGACAGGCTTTGTAAGCTGAGTATCTGAACAAAGGCTTATAAGTAAAGTAATTAAAAACAATGATTGTTTCCTCGTCTCTGTCTCTAGCGTCCCACTTCCACCAATGTTTCATTTCTGATCCTTCAGATAATGCCAAAAAAATCCCACAAGTCAAAGTAAGTCTGAACTCCCCCCTCCACCCCAATCTCAGATACAAATAAATCTAGAAAATATTTGGTAAATTGCACACTGGGGGAAAAGTACCACCGGATCAATGAAGTCTATTAGCAGAAGTGTTATAACATAGTCATTTCAGGGGAATTAAATGCTAAGCTATTCTATTCCTGTACTTGTGCATTGCTGCTTGGGAACACATAGCAATCTCAGTACTCAGAGATCACTTGGAATTATGTTATCTCTCTCTGACCTTAAATATTGTGGTGAGGATGGTGGAAGAGGCAGCCTTGACATGAACAGGGCAGCCTGAAGCCCTGGGTACAACAGAGCTCACATGAAGTTCAATCTGCCCTGTTCAGACCCCGTGTACTGAAGAGAATTTAATGGGCATTTCAGTAAGGATCTGCAGACAAAAATGCATCCAAATCAAGCACTGAAATAACTTAAAACAACAGATGAGTTCATACAAAGCAAAGCCTCTTCAGGGGTACTTCGGGCAGAAAATGCCTACATTTACTAACCAGATTACTTGCTAAACATAAACTGTCCTGCTTTACTTGAATGGCCACACTGCACTCCTAGGGGTGGCACATGTGAGTTCTGTACAGTCTCTCTTATCATCCAAAATGGTATATCTGGTTTTGCACATAAACAGAAATTATCTGTGAAAATTACTGTGTGAACCAGGTTATTTTGTTTACACAGAAAGTCCCATTTATTATTTTTATAATGAATGGTATTTCAAATTCATCATGTTGGATAAAGATACGACAATTATACCTTTCAGTTGCAATTACCGCTATTTGTACAAAAGCGTTCCACCCACTGATTTTAATTGTATTGTTTTACAAGTTATGCTGGCAAGAATTTTTCCAAACAACAAAAATGCCCCTTGACATGCAGCTTTTCATGAGATACACTCATTTATGTTCTCATAGCACTGCAACCTCAGTAAAATTATATACTTTGATTCAAAAAGAAAATTAAGCAAAAGAAAAATGAGGAGAGGAGAGGAGAGGAGAGGAGAGGAGAGGAGAGGAGAGGAGAGGAGAGGAGAGGAGAGGAGAGGAGAGGAGAGGAGAGGAGAGGAGAGGAGAGGAGAGGAGAGGAGAGGAGAGGAGAGGAGAGGAGAGGAGAGGAGAGGAGAGGAGAGGAGAGGAGTGGTATGGCATCCCTTACAGATGACACTTTGGCTAACAAAATGAACATGGCTAGCAATGCTCCTGAACACTGGAACCAGCTGGCCTGGAACAGCTCATCCTTATTCTTTTGAACATTTTTATTCTCCAAAAGAGAGTGGATACTTAAAAATGCATCCTTGAACATTCAAATTTTGAAGCCATTCCAAGGAAATGTCTGGGAGAGTACTAACTCTCACTGGCCAGAGATGTACCATCTAACACACTAACCATCAAGCCAGCTGGAGATCCACGTGCTCAGGAAGGTTCCCTGTTTAGTTTACCTACATAGACGTGGCCAGGGCAACTATGAGAAAATGCAGCCAATAAAACTGTAACTTTACAGAATCCTGTAGAAATCTTCACTGAATTCATGGACTACAAACAACAATGAAAAAAGCCCAACAAGCAGGAATTAGCCACTGACTAGTGATGGTTTTTGTCCACTTCAGAGCCAGCTCTTGATGGAACCTGAAACTTTTCTCTATCCTCTGTTTTTTTCTGTCCTCCAGTACCTTCACTCTGCCTCTCAAAATGAGTATTTAACAACACAGAGTATTCTGGAAAACAGCTTATGTAAGAAATACTGCAGTAAATAAATACATGCACATGGTCTTTGTGGCTTTGAATAACAAAACCCATATGATGTCAGTAGAATCCCACAGTGTGCAGCTGAGTGTCTTCTGCCCCATCTCCAGCCTGGTACAAGGTCCTGGCAACAAAGCATTACAGCAAAAACATCTGCTGCCTTTAAGAGAACAGCTTTTCACCCTTCACTAAAAGGTTAAATAGTTTTTTGGTCAAAATAATCCTGCCACCCCATTAAAATTCCATGTATTCTTGGGGGACTTTTTCTACCTTTTTTCTAGATAGAGAAATGAAGAAGAAACAATGAGAAACTCAATTTTTTTTTTTTTTTTTAGAGTACTTTTTGAAAAAATCTTTCTACTCTTTACAAGGGTAGATAACAGCAGGACAAGGGAAAATGGTTTTAAGTTGAAGGAGGGAAGATTTAGGTTGGATGTCAGGGGGAAGTTCTTTACCAGGAGAGTGGTGAGGTGCTGGCACAGGCTGCTCAGAGAGGCTGTGGATGCCCCATCCCTGGAGGTGTTCAAGGCCAGGCTGGATGGGGCCCCGAGCAGCCAGGTCTAGTAAATGGGGAGGTTGGTAGCCCTGCATGTGGCAGGGGGATTGGACCTTGATGATCCTTGAGGTCCCTTCCAACCTGGGCCATTCTGTGATTCTGTGTAAAAAAACTAGTTATGAAAAAGTATTTCCAAAGTCATCAAGTATAAATTAAAAAAAAAAAAAAATGAAGAGCTTTTAACATATTTTTCACATTTTTGACTCTCAGTTTTTATTGGACATTTGAGGACAAACGGGTGGAAATCAGCTTGGCCTGAAGCCAACCCACCACCTTATAAAGAAAGTGCAGTAATTATATTAATTAGCCTCACTCCACAACGGACACGAGGACAATATCAGAGTCCTGAAGAATATTTGCACAGTCAGGGAAGGAAAGACGAGGGGAAGAAAGAAGGCAGGAAACAGTTAATCAATCTTAACGGCTGAAGAGATGATTATAAAAATTGGAAAAGAAGCGTTGAGAAATCAGTTATTTGTAATGAAAAGGAAAATAAAATCAGTAGTAAAAGAGACTGAAGTACACAGAATAACAGGAAGACAGCCGTGAAATGTAATCATAGAAGAGGAGGAAATTGTACCCTCGTGCAAATAACAGCCCTGGCCTTTCTCAGGCAGAGCTGTCACTCCCGGGAAGCCCTTCAGATTTTGGGAAAGTTGACAAATGAGAGAAAAGTGCAAGGTATGCTATCAAGAGTGAAAAAGTATGGACTTAGGTTAACTGGCTCTCTGTAACATCTCATTTCCTAGTATTTTGCTAAAAAGAGACACTCAGAGCAATCCTGTCACTTTCTCCTCTGAACTAGACAACGAGATATTCCTCCCTTTCTTTGCTTTCTCACAAGCCTCTCTTACTTCAACCTACTTCCTTTGCAATGAGGTCCAGACTGTGCTCCTTGCACATACCTGGAAATCCCAAATGAGAGCTGCTCACTTCCTTGAGCCGGCCCTGCCACAGCAGTAAGTAACCTTGGTGGTTTGCTCCACCACCTCTCAGCAGCCTGGCCTACCCCTGACCTCCTTGGCAGGGGAATATTGCGGTCAGCCAAGCCCTGGCTTAGCCCAAGCCCTGTTTGATCAGCAGCAGATTAAGCTAAGAGCTTTCCTATCTGAGTACAGCATGTGAGCATTCAGGCTGCCTTCTGCCTTCCTGTTGTAATGACATGATAATTATCAGCAGCACACGCACCTTCCACAGACACCTTCTGAGCTAAGGACCAAAGCTCTCCTATCATCAACAGTTTCCATGTCCCTGAAAGAGGGATCTGTGTGAAAAACTGTGGCATGAAGCCACTACCTTATCACACACCATAGGATACTTTTTGAGAAGCAAAGCTATTAGCCATGGCTGTTGCCTACAGAAATAATACTGCTTCCTTCTGATAAGCAAAGTCACTGTTTGGAATGTGACTTCATCTTATTCTGTGCTGTTACACAAACCAAGGCTGTTATCTTGGAGACAAGGACAATAGTAAAAGTAATCTATTCCCATGACTTTCATGCTATCTGTTATCTTGCTGAAAGACAGAAAGTTTTGCAACCAAAGTCTGATGTCACATCTGGCACTGGTGGAACCACACCATGTCCAGAGCTGTCCTCATTCTAGCACTTGCTATCTGTGACAGTAAGCTCATGCCACTTCTGTCTTACCCTTACACATTAACAGTGAAAGTACCAGCTGAAAGTTGAGCACCCCTCAGCTGGAAACATAACTTCTTGAACTGACTGATTTCAGAGTAACCGTGAGGTTCTGACATGATAGACAAAAAATAAGGCAAATTCACTATTACGAAGGCATTTGTGGCACACATTCACACATACAAGCATCTCCATATGTAGCAATACTAAGATGTAGTGAGAGTAGCAAGAACGGTAAGCAGTGTGCTCAGGTGGCCAAGAAGGCCAATGGCAACCTGGCTTGTATCAGCAGTAGTGCAGTCAGCAGAACCAGGGAGGTGATCATCCCTCTGTACTCAGCTCCGGTTAGGCCGCACCTCGAGTGCTGTGCTCAGTTCTGGGCCCACTATAAGACATTGAGGCCCTGGAGTGTGTCCAGAGAAGGGTAATGAAGCTGTGAGGGGTTGGGAGCACAAGTCTGAGGGGGAGCAGCTGGGATTGTTCAGTCTGGAGAAGAAGAGGCTCAGGGGAGACCTCATCACACTGTACAACTGCCTAAAAGGAGGTTGTGGTGAGGTGGGGGTTGGCCTCTTCTCCCAGGTAACAGTGATAGGATGAGAAGGGCTACTCAAGAAATAAGTATGGCTCAGTGCAAGCATTTCAGTAATATGCAGGGCTTTTAGTAAAAGAGGGAGATAACACCACAGAGTATTTGGAGTATGGAAAGCAACTGAATAGCATGCTTAGAAATATCCAGCATTTAAAAAACAACAACAACAAAAAACCAATCTAATTCCATTAATCTGAAAAGACCTCAGAGATCAGCTATGACACAGTCCAGCTGGGACAGAAGAATATCATGAAACACAGTTTCATAACATTACAGTTATTTCAGATTGAAGTATAATCCAGTGAGAGGGTATTGAAATGTTGCAAAACAAAGCTGGGGCGTGGGGACAGGCTAAAGATTAGCTAAATGTTTAGTGATACTGGGCCTGCTCATGGTTATCATAGATTCATGGAATGGTTTGGGTTGGAAGGGACCTTAGAGATAATCTGGTTCCAACCCCTCTGCTATGAGCAGGGACCAATATGCTTTGGTTCAGCCTTCATAACAAGGGGCTAAGTTGCATGTCTGCATTCATTGCTGGTGTTTGACTCACATGATACAGGTGTTTTTCGCTTGCTTGGCTAGCATGGGCTATTGAAAGTTATCCAAGAAAAAGATGACCAAAGCATAAGATCAAATCCAAAAAATAGACTTTATGATTCATGGTAATTTTACCAGAGACTTTTATCCCATTTTTGGACCTTGCCCTGTGTGTTTAGCTTACATGACTTTCCTTACTCAAAGACTGTTCAAGACTTGCTAAAAGCTGTGGTCAAAGAGTGTACAAAACTCCTTGTACAGCACTTCACTCAGCAAGGCCCTGTTCTCAGCTGGTTGCCCTATGAGCTAATGCAGCATAAATAGCAGCTGGAAAGCTAAGACAGAGCACTCAGACCTCAAGTCCAACCTTTGCACACACAGAGCTCAAGCACACAGGGCACTATCATGCTGTGAGAGTACGATAGAATTAAATCAGCTGTGATGCTCAAATTTATCCTTTCCAATGCTCTATCATTCAGCTCTTCAGTGGAAGACATTTCAGACTACACAACTCAGCTTTATTTCAGTTTTCTAGTCTTGCTTGTTGCTTTAACCAATCCAAGTTGCTGTGACAACAGACTGGTCTTGAAAGGAAAAAGCTCAAAGAATCAGAGCAAGGGACATAAGGACGTAGGAGTCCCAGTCCTATAATGCAGAGAAGGGGCAGCAGGAGATATTCATGTGAGAAAAGAGGTCTCCAGAGCACTGTGCAAGAAGTGAGATGATCAAAGAGACTATGAAAACAGTGTAGATGGAGACTTTAAACAACACTTGTATCTCTATAATGAATTCATCCTTTGTCTATCTCGGAATTTAATCATTATCACTAAAGCTGTTTCTTATTAGTTCGTGCTCTATCTGCAACAACATGCAACAACCCACTGTTTGTTTTCTTATTGGTGAAAGTGACCAGAATTGAGATGTAGGATTTGGCTTCACCATCAACAATGAACATGTAGAAACAGAATTTACTAGTCAGGATTAAGACTGAAATCTCAGTCTGCAACCGCCTACCCAGCCTTGCATATTCTCTGTACCAGTACATCCTATACTGACTAGCTGATGGAAATTCAAGTCGGACTTGTGGCTTGAATCATCCTGACTCTTCTACATGGTTAAAGTCAGGTCTTGGCTCCCTGCTTTGCAATAGTATTTCCTAGAGTTAGAGTGGTGAATCCTGTAGGCAGGGCTCTGGAAAAGCCTTTGAAAAACAGGTTTGACTCCTTCAAGGAAAACCACCACCTAAAATTCCAGCAGCTAAAAGCAAAGCGCAGTCTTATAGCCTGCTTGGGAACAACACTTGTCTCACACTTCACACTGCTCAAGAGCTTGTCTTCTGTTGCAGGAATGACTCAGCTTCTTTACATCATCTACTCCCGAGTTAAAACCACCCAGCACAGGAGCAGAGAGCTACTGCATGTGGAACAGAGCAATGCTCAGTGCCACTGCTATTAGCTGTGCCAGTGGCACTCTGGCCCTAAACCACAGATCCCCTTGCTGGAGCATAAAGTAACATTTCACCTGGAGTCAAGGATAAGCAGGAGCAAGCTCCTGAGTTATGCTGCATGGAGCTTTCAGAGGTTTGTACAAATAATGAAAACCTTTGCCAAATGCAGAGGTAACAAAACAGTAGAATGCAGGTTTTACGTGGGCGTTTCTAGGTTAACTGTAATATCTGCATGACAAGAAACAGAAAGTGTTTCCCTGAAGCCATTTAACAACATAAGATATTGAGTCACGTAGACTCATCTTACCTGCTCATTTTCAACAATCATCCACATTTTACTTTTCCTGAGAAGTTCACATACCTGCTTCGGGCTTTGAGGGGGTGATACTTCTGAACACAAAGCCCAAAGGTTTATCCCAAGTAAGACCACCCTCATCCCTGAGGTCCTCATCCCTGCTCCATTAATGAAGTGTCTCTTGCTACCTCCTTGTAAGTCTTACCTTTTCCATTTCCTCTTGCCTGCAGTCCACTCCCAAACTCCACCATTTCCCTCTGTTTCCACTGTAAGGTTCTAAAATGCCTTTCATTTTCCCACACAGGCATCAATCCCCCAAATATTTTTCGTTTACGTAAACTCCCCAGTGCTCTATAAATGCTTTGATTCCCCCTTTTTCTCTCTGAAGAGATAAAATGATACTTCTTCCATCCCTCAGGTTCCATTCTTCTTTGCCCATGAATATAGGTTAGTGAATTTAGACCACAGTGTTGCTCCACTGGGTGACTGTTCCATTCCACAGTAAATAAGGCAGGGCATCTGGTTTAACAACAGAATAACCCACAGGAGCTTGTGAGATGAGACTACTTTTGAACTCTTTAAGTGTTAAAAGACCTTGAAGCCGCAGTAAGCAACACAGGAGGTAGAAGAGCACCTAAAGGCATTTTAATTTGAAATTATTCTTAATAAGGGCTCTATTGATAAGGAAACTAAAAAGCAACAGTTATTTGACTAGTTGAGGGACTGTATTTGACTTCTGATCATTACCGATCAGAATCAAATGAAGCTGTGAAAGCAAAATTAGGTTAACCATATTTGAAACATTTCTTGTAGTTTGAAACCAGGAAAGTTTCTATCACTGTTTCAACATTTCTGACAGTTACATTAATTATGTCGATATCTTTCATCAAACTGCTGTCATTTCTCCATATACAGATATATGGATAGTCTATACTGTATTTCGCTGTTTACATTACAACATAATGTAATACCTTATTTTAAATATATTTTAGAAGATTTTGTAAATATGAACTGTCATAGTAATGGCTTGCAAAAAAAAAAAAAGGGGGAGAAATTAATCAGTGCATAAGATTGTTTTAGAGAATAACATCTGAAAGCAGTTAGACTGAGAGTACACCCCACCTCAGCATCCAAAAATGGAAACCTCTCAAGAAAGATCTGAAATCAATAATACTACAGTCTATCCTGTGATGTACACAGATGGTGATGTTGAAAGCAGAATGCCAGCATACAGAATCTCAGTGTTTGGCAGATCGCGGGCAAATGAATTAATGGCATTTCTAGTAGCGTAACGCCCTGCAAATACGCTGCCTCGCGGAGTACTTGTCAGCAATATTCATCTAGGAAATAATGAGTCCCTGCAAAGTTCTTTCACACTCTTTCACCAGATGGTCAGGAAAGATTGTCAGCTAAAATCACGCTGTTTCAGCACTGGAGAAAATGCCGAGGAGTCATGTTCTATGCTCTCCTGTGCAAGATTTGGGCATGCTATGCTGGACAAGAGGCTTCACTCTCCCAGGTACTGCGTACCAGTATGGCACAAAGCACATCCAACCATTTCCTGAGCATCGCCGCCAAGTGCGCTTCACACCCAAACGTTTGCAAGCCGCTCTGCAGAAAGTTTTGCCATCTGCCAAAAAAATAGCGCTTCTCAGAAGAGAATGAGATCACAATTCATATATTTAGAAGCAAATTCAACCACAAAAGAGACAGCTTAAAAAGAGAAATATGTTAAGAACAGCTCGCAGGGGTTGTACGGTCATGTGGCAGGCCCAGCTTTATGTTCAGCTGACCTCCGCTTTACCTCTCACTTCACTCTGCCCTCAGGCAAAGATTTGAGGAACTTTCCAGTGACATATTAACTGTCCCCACAAATACCTAATGCTGTCTTACTCTACACCATATGCCATTACAACCAGCTACTGATTTTCACGGAAGCTTGGTACAGCAGAAGCATATGGCTGGTACAGAGTAATCCAGCAGAAGTACATACGGCCTAGAAATAACGTGCAAGCACTGTAATATTATAACATACCTTCAATTATCTGTGGGTTCCCTCTATCCTAGAGGTAGCTCCAAGGCCCTGGAAGTCAGAAGATGGTGTATTTTCTTAGAAACCCACAACATGCTGAAACGCATGGAGTACTGAATATGGCATTTGACTGTTCCTAAGCGGCAGCACAGGGAATTCTGGAAAGTTAATGCTTCTCCTTTGAACAAGGGGTGGTGTGCCTGATTTGGCTGATGATGAGAAAAAGGAAACAAAATAGGGCAGTGAGCAGCACTGTTGTGGCTGCAGTGGAGGCTGAATTTCCATTTCAAAGCTGGGTTTTCCAAGGCCTACTTCTCCACTATAAATACTAGCTGCAAGTTAAAACCTGGCCCAAAGAGTTCAACTGTCACACTTAGGAATGAAAGACTGAAACAAGTTGCTAAAAAAAATGAGAAAGAAGAAAATAGATTGTTAGTACAAATATATTAAAACAAACAAACAAACAAACAAACTGCTGTTCTTTTATGGGAGCTGAGCTCTTGTCTGCTTGGCTTTCATAAGATGCCAACAGCAATGCCACAACTGCACACCCTCCTGCAAAGATGGTGACTACAAAGTCCAAGATATCTTTTTACATGAGTTTGTCTTCAGCAGAAAGTCATCTTGAATCAGACACGAAAAAAAGGTTTAAATTTGCAGTTTCAATGTTGACAGTCCCTAAGTGTCTGGTAGAAGAAAAATCATTTTCAGCTATGCATCAGTCTAGTCCCAGGCAGAGCTGGCCTCAGGGCTTTGATACATTGCCAGAATTTGGCCTGACGGATGAAGCCTGCTCAGTCACTAACTGATGGATCAATACAGCCAACCCTGCCTGGTGATGTCCAAATGCAGGATGATGTCCTTTGGAAAGTCTCAACAGAGGTTTCAGCTATCTAGCACACAGTACAAATATAGAAAAGACTGATTTGCCATGATGTTCCCTCAAAATCACATGCTGCCTAACACAATACTTTGATCACTGAGGATTAGGCTGAATTGAAATTCTCTGCCAGGAGCAGGAAAGATGTCTTTCATGATTTTCCACACTACTGCCTCCAGTCCGTTTACAAAGGAGAGATGCAGAAGCCTACAAAACCTAACACAACCTTGTTACTTAACTTTGAGAATAGGGCACAAAACTGAAAGGTGCACAGTACGCAATAAAAGCCAAATGTTTACTACCCTGTGTGGCTCCCTGTATCTTTCCATCATCCATTAAGTGATGTGTCTAACATCTGTTGTGTACAGTTCATTTACTTCCTCATCTTGTTGGATTACCTATAGATATATGGCTTATTTCCCACTTTATATGCAACCATGACCTTAGTTGCCTTTGGTAAATTAATCAGTATGCGGCTTGCATTTTTCAATAGTACAAAGGATTTTCTGTGGATAATGAATACTAGCAGTGATCACTTCTCATCTCACAGTCACTGCGAGAACAACTTCATAATCACTGGGGAGCATTGGGGAGCACAGAGATTAGGTCAGAGAAGTGATCCTTTGAAGTGTCTGCACTCTGGTTGACATCTACCATAAGCATTAGGGAAATTTGGGGTTTCATTTTCTCTGCAGGAGCAATGAGCAATTCAGGCAACAAAGCAGTCAAAGAGGAGATAATTAAAGATGGCTTGTTTAATAATACGCTTTGTGAAAATCAAGTTTAGAGTTTGGAGATTCTTATTTCAGGAAATTTCAGGAAAATTTCTTCTTCAATAGAAGAAATTGCTTTCTGAAGATAGAGAGATGTGAGAAGTACTAAAAATGTTAAGATGAATATTAGAAAACTGTGATAACATTTTATGATTTAAAAAAAAATCATGACAGCTCCATTGCAATTTACATACAAAGGCAAAAATGTGCTAGTTCTATAGCCCGGCTTGCACTGTTCTCTACAAAATGCAGAAACTTTAAGAGTCCAATTGTAAAATCTAAAGTGATTTCTCTAGAAATCTGCAATTTAGACACTATTTTTCTTTTGTCATACGGTCAGCATTGCTCTCAGCAAAGATTTAGATTAATATTCAACAGTGGTTAAATTGTCAAACAACATCACATTTCCCTATGCTTAGTCACTAAGAAAGCAAGAATAATGCCCTGGTGATATTTCTCAATATAGCTGTAAAGCTGTACTGTGCACAGAATACATGCAGTGGATTCAGAGCATCAAGCAGGTATCTATGTTGGTGTGCTTCTTAACAGGACTGTAATTTCCAGAAACCCTTACAGAGCTTGCCATGGTGTCCTAGTTCAAACTGAAACAGCATGTTGCAAAGATATGACACTGTAAAGTTTGTGCCAGCTACCTCTGCTAGGTTCAGTCACTCATCTTAAGAGATGAGAACTGCCACAGAAATGAGGTCCTGCTCTCTGGCCAGCCACCACTCAATATGGGGTCATGAGGCAGTACAAAGGTGCACATTAGTGTGTGCAGGGGTCTGGAGCAGACAGCAGTCCCCATCAAAATGTGTCTCCTCCTTTAGTTTCAGTACTATAGACAGCAGCTGCTAGAGGAGCTGACATTTGTCTCCTTTACCTAAAGAGGGGAGAGTGCCAAATACATCAGCAGAGAGATCAATTTCACCTACCTTTTCATGCCTGCAGACACTGTTCGTAAACTTCTGCATTTAATACTAGCATTCAGACTTTCTTTGAAGTCCCCAGGCAGAAATAACCACTGCAGCCGTCTAAAATTGGTTTAGTGATTCTCATCCCAGTAACATCTATGTTTGTGCACTGACTGATGAGAATCTAAGCAGCTACTTCCAACATGGATGTCAATATAGGTCTGAAGGTAAGCAAGACAAGGGCCATCCAGGATATTGTGGCTTTTATTAGTCAGTCTCACCAGAAAAAAATTAAATATCTGCTACATCTTGAGCCCAGAAAGAAAGGAGGAGACTATAAAACTACATCACCTCCCCAGGTCTACTGATCAATAACCAAAGTTTGTGGCAGGGCCAGACATTGTTTATACCCCCTACCTGCAGTAACAAGACCTGTGATGTCTATCCAAACAATCATCAGAACACAGAGTTGGTAATTGCGAGCCACCAACTGAAACAGAGTGTATTTGGAGAAGGGAGACAGGATAAAAAATAATTAAGATAAGAGCAAAATAGTCTCAGTTCCTTCCCAGCAGACAATTAAAAGTCAGCAAATATGTGGCAGGGACAGAGAGGAAAAAGATGGAAAATGAAAGCTTTAGTTCCAGTGAACATTACTTCTCCAAAAAAAGAAGGCTTTTCTGGGCCAGCAGGAAAAAAACAATCTTTCAGCTATGTAAACCTTTAACAGTGTGTTGGCAGAATCCCTATTCTCAGTACAGTGAGATCAGGACCACAGAAGCTCTCAGCTTCTCCTCAGCAGAGGTGCTCCAGGCTCTTCAGTGACTTGGTGGCCCTCCATTGGGCTCTCCTGTATGCCCATGTCTCTCTGGTACTGAGGGGCCCAGAACTGGACCCAGCACTCCAGCTGCAGCCTCACGAACACTGAGTAAAGGGGAAGGATTACCTCTCTTGGACTGCTAGTAATGCTTTGCCTCACGCAGACAAGAATACCATCAGCCTCCTTAGCAGCAAATCACTCTGCTGGCTCATGTTCAACTCCATGTCCACCAGGACCTTCAGATCCTTTTCTGGAGAGTTGCTTTCCAGCTGGGTGCCCTCAGGTTCCTGTGGCTGTTCCTCCCCAAGAGAAGCATTCTCCTTATTGAATGCCATGAGGTTCCTCTCCGGCCCTCTCCAGCCTGTTGAGGTTCCTCTGGATGGCTGCACGGCCCTCTGGTCAGTCAGCCACTGCCCCAATTTCTGTGCCATTCCTGAATTTACTGAGGGTGCCCTCAGCCCCATCATCCAGATTGTTAAAGATGTAAAACAAGACTGGACCCAGTACTGACCTCTGTGTCACTTTGCTAGTTACTGCCCTCCAGCCAGACTGCACCACTCACCACTACCCTCTGGGCCCGGCCATTCTCGTTTTCAATCCACCTCGCTTTCTGCTCATCCAGCCCATACTTCAACAGCTTCTCTATGAGGATCTTACTGGAGGTTGTGTCAAAGACCATACTGAAATCCAGGAAGAAAATATTCACTTCACCCCCCTCCCCGACCCTCACTCTCCTGTCCAGGAGGCTGATGATTTCATTGTAGAAGCTTGTCAGGTTGGTCAGGCACAACTTTCTCTTGGTGAATCCATTCAGACTACTGACGATTCCTCCTCCTTTATGTGCCTAGAAGTGGTTTCCAGATGAGCTATTCTGTCACCTTCCAAGAGACTGAGGTGAGGCTGACTGGCCTGTAGGTCCCCAGCTCCTTTTTCTTGCCCTTCCTGAGGAGAGAATTGACGCTTGTATTCCTCCAGTCTTCAGGCACTTCTCTCACTTGTCACAATTGAGCAAAGATTACAGAGAGTGGTCTTGCAATCACATCTGCCCACCCATTTACACTTCTGGGCACACTGCGTCAGAGCCCAAATACCATGTTCTATGTAAAAGGGAGAGCATCTTTTAGAGCATGACAGCTGCAGATAAGAACTTACATTGAATGAGACTTTCCAGAACAGGGTAAGGAGAAAATAAGTTTGTTTAAGATTACATAAGATTTTGTCAGATGAAAAAAAAAAAAAAGATTTTTCCCCTTTATGCCCATAAATATCATGGTAATAGGGAAGGAAATGTGAGGTCATGAAATGACACATATTCCTTTCATATTTCATTAAGCTTCCTAGTTTGTTTAGCTGGAAGAATTAATTCATGAATTACCCGCACCTTTTACCCTGAAAATAGGAACTTACCTATTTCATTTGCAACTGACCATCAGAATGACAATCTGATGAAATGTGCTTCTTGCAAACCACACTGATTCCTTCAGCTGAAGAGATTTTTTTGTGTGGTTGGTTTTTCTTTTGAAAATGTAACAGCATTACCTGTACTTATTGTGGAATAAATTCAGAAATGAATGGCATAACAAACAAAAGAGATTAGTCACAAAGCACTCAATCACATCGTTTATTCATTTATACACTGTTTATCTTCTGGTATATGCCACAAGAAGCAGTCATTTAAATAAACAACTTCTTTAGTAGGTAATAAAGTGTTATTGAGTTTCCAGTCTCACAACATGTGCTACAGCTATAAATCAAACTTACTCTAAACTTGTGCTAATTTGCAGCACTGGAAGGCATTTTAGGATTTAAAATGGATGTGGTGGATTTTTATTTCTCTATGATCTCTGTTGTCGCAGCAATCCTGACAAGGGTTTAGGTGTTTGGAAGTGTGGTGGTGCCTTTCCAACAGTATCAGCTGTTATAATAAGCGATACTACTTTTCCTGCAATTCTTGCCCAATTTTTGCATTGATCAAGCTGTTAAATGAGTACAAACCACTTTCTGATGTCACAGTTATTGCTAAAAGTGTTCTGCTGTAAACTACCAACAGCAGTGCACTGGGAAAATCTGCCAAGAGGTTCTGCAGAAATGATTTTGATTGACGCTGGCATTCCAGATAAAGAAGAGCAGAGAAATGAAAGCAGCATCTCTCAGTGTCCTGGCCTCCCCAGTTATGAGATGCATCTACGTTCCTAGAAGTCCTCTATCTAGAGGTGGTGTCCTGCCACTCTCTCCCTGAAAGAGAAGCCAGACTGCCTTTTTCAACCAGAATCTTTTCTTTTGATGAAGATCATGACACCTGTGAGGAAGGTTGGGATGTCTGTCGACATCAATGGCCTATGAAGTCATAGTACTACCAAAAGGTTTTGGAAGGCATGGTTTGAACCTGCACAAGTAAATTCAGTCCAGTACAGCTGGGTTACACTCTCTCAGAAATTTTGGTGGACATTTCTCTATGAGTTTCTCAAGACAGAACATAATGTGCAAGTGCCACAGTGTAACATGCTGCCTACTCTTGAATCCAATCTGATGCACCAGTGTGACACTGCATAAAGAAACATTTCAGGTTGGATACTAGGACAAGTTTCTTCTTAGAAAGAGTTGCCATGCATTGGAACAGGCTGCCCAGGGAGGTGTCACTGTCCCTGGAAGTGTTCAAAAAAAGTGGAGATGTGGCACTGATGAAAGTGGTTAGTGGAAATGGTGGGGATGAGTTGGTGGCTGGACTAGGTAATCCTGTGGTCTTTTCCAAAGTTAATGATTCTATGATTCTATTCAGCCCAGGTCAGCATTTGCTGGGGAATCTGAGGCATTTTCTGTAGAGCAGTTTGGACTTTTGTTTAATTATAAAAATAAAAAGCAATTAAGAGATGAGAACTTTCTGCCCTCTACGCTTCATGTGAAATCAGGGTTGCTCCCAGAAGAGAAACAAAGGAATCACAGAACAATTTTAGATGGAACATGTACCAGGCAATCAAGAGAAGAGGGAATGACATGAGGCCAACGTTGGCGGCATGGCTCATGCTCAGGCGCACTGGTGGTGCCAGTAGAAGATCTCAAGCAAAGCAATCAAACATTAGCTCTGTTAACTCAGATGAATCACCCAAGATGCTCCTGCAAACCAATAAGCCTTTGGAAACTCTTCAGATAGGAGAGGGGAGGTCAACAGCAAACAAATAGAGTTCTCTGTCATTAAGACTTTAAGTACCGGCTTGGGCACCTGTAAAAACTTAGCCAAAATCCATGGGGAAATCACCATACTCTTCAACACATTTTTAGATTAAAGCTTCAGCAGTTGAGAAGTTGCTTTGTCCTCTCAGACCAAGGTCTTTTTTATTACTGTGTTGCTGATACAGAAACTCTGATTTTTTTAAATTCCCATTTCATGTTATAATCCTTCTTCTTCATTGTATTATCTTACTGCTACTTATCTATGTCATTATTATTATAACAGAAAGTGAAAAACTTCATGAAGAAAATTACAATAATTAAACTTGTATATGAAATGGAATATCTTTAACAATTTGCTACACTTCCATGCAGAGCCTCTTGCCACGGTATGTATGAACAGGGAATGGGATTTTCAAGCAGGGCCTATGGGAGAAGGCATCTAATTTTTATGGAAACATTAGCCATGAACTGCAAGCTAATAGAAGTTTTCAGAGATCAGAAAGAAAGGCTGTATTTTCTTGTATGTTACATCCATTTCTTGTAATTGATTTTTTACTTTTTCAGGGACAGTCTAACATTTTTCAGTTGAAACTGGGTCTCATATTTCAAGCAATTCCATTACATTATGGAGTAATGTATTGTTGAATGCACTGCTGGCAGGTTCCAGCTCTGAACAGATAAACAGGTTGCCCTATACAGCTTCAGATGTCACTGTCATACAAAGGAAAAACATCCCGGATGGATAGACAAATTATAACAAATACATTCAGAACAGAATTTTTACTCTCTTTCCACTGATTGAATGAAGAATTGTGTCCATGAAATGGGATGACTTGTACAATTGCATTGCCTCTTGGCTAGAATAAGCCTTTGCCAGCCAGATGCTCCTGAGGAATGGCTGCTTGCAGCATAAACCTGATGTAATTTGATACACAGCATGGTGCACAATCAAGATGAAATGATCCTTAGATGATTCTTTCATGTGCAAATCATTTCAGGAGGACAATTTTAATAGTGATTTTTTCTTTTTGATTAAGTTCTTTGGGCTGTTTTTCAGATAACGAGCAATTGCACCCATCAGAAGTAGCTACTTCCAGCTTAATATTTTATTAATCTTTTACTTGGGCCCAATATCCTAAGACACCAGAGGAGCTTGCTATCACTGGAATACTCAATACTGAAGGTGCTTTCCAGACTTGAATTTCACAGTGTCTCCACATTACAATTATAAATGCTCATCTCCCATTTCCGACAGTTTCAACTTGGTTACACTACTAACCAATTAACCTTGTTTCTCCTTTCCTCACCCACACTCCTAAATTTTTGCTTCCTTTCTAGATAAAATACAGGAAAAGGATAGCTTACGACTGACAACTACAAGTATAAACACATAACAGCATTCTTTAAGTATCTGAATCCTTGCAGTATCAGTCACACTACTGTGCCTGCTCAGCATTAGGGTTAATTCCTGCCCAGGACTGATGTGAAGAGCTACCAATAGGATCAGCTCCATCCAGGCCAATCACCCTCTTGATTTCCCAGTACCGAGTAGGATGAAACAGCACTAACAAAACATCTGTGTTGTCAATGTGTCAGGCTTCAAACAAATATGGCTTTTTGCCTCTCGTATGAAGGAAATGCAAGTTGATGTCAGTGTTGACAAGAGTAAAATCTTCCATGTAACATTCAGAAACTAACCTCAGAACAATTTAATTTCATCTTGTATGGCATGCTTCTCCCAAAATGATCTTCACAGAGGTGGGATTAGCGATTAAGAGATGTGGAAGGTGGAACACATGCATTTGTGAAAATTAGACTTAATGTGATTATGCTAAGCAGAACATATTCTGGGCATCAGCAGCTAGTGAAGATTTAATGAAATGTGCCCCAAGCTTAGAATTTTCTTTCTGGAAAATAAAGTGTGATAGTCAGAGATGGTTGGGATAGAGGGGTATTTCACAGGCAAGCAGAGGAAAAAAAACCTAACACATCATATAAAACACTTTCCCTTTGTTACGCTCTTTTCATTTCCAGCATAATAGAGCAATTATAATAAACTTATGATCCTGAAGTGCTATTAGTGCATCCTTACCACATGCCACATTTCTCCTCTTGGGAAAAAAAAAAAAAGTAAGAAGGAAACAAATATATATACATATATAACACAAGCAGATGATAAATTGATCAGTGTGAGAGGAGCACTGGGGAAGAACATTACTGGTCACTATTCCATCTAATGGCCCACTATCAGGTCTAGTACTATGAAGAGATCGAGCCTTGGAGGATATAAGAAATCCTAAAAAATTATCCAAAGTCCACATTCCCATTCATTGAGATATTGCATCCAATATGGCACAGCTGACTAATACATGTTACAGCAGCTCAGTGTGGCAGATGATGGTGTGTTGTGAGCCATCAGCAGAGTGAAAAGCACCACACATCATTTGCAAGGCAACGTGGCTTTCTAACAAAGAAACTATTGCAAGTTTGTCACTTCATAGTAACTCTAAATACCACAGTCAACTTTCAGTCACAAACTTCCTTATGCAAGGAACTCCACTCTGGGTGCTCAGAGGCATTTCTGCACAGTGAAGAGCACTCCAAGAACAAAGTAAATGTTCACTGACTCATACTGGCATTTCTTCGGTAAATAAACAGATCTGTAGCTATCCACCTTATTTGCAGGATGACTAAGTGAACTGCACCTACTGCTTTGGTTTTACAGCCAAGGTAAAGTACAAGATTCAACATATTCCAAATGACAGAAATTTGCATTTTGGTAACTAACAACAAAGAGCTGCCTATTGAGTCTGGATGGGAGTTTGCTTACTTTTGTGTTTTCTTCTAGTATTGAATTTATAGCATATAAAAATGCGCATCAGGTGCACTTGTTACTGAGAAGCGCATACACACAATTCCTGTGCAAAGCAGCACTTTTAGGACTACAGCTCAGTTACCTTCCACAAGCTGAACCAGAGACACACAGCAGCAGATACAACTTGTGCTATCTGCACTGAGAATACATTGCCTTCAGAAAAAAATGCACATACCCACAGCATTTGTGTACAAAGTGGAGCAGAGAGGAAAACAGAATGTCTTCTGAGCTACCCATGTACTCGTATGAAAGCAAAACCAGACGGGGTATCTATTGATGGAAGAAAATATTAAAATACTCTATTTTTGTTTGCTTGCTTGGAGCTCATACTCCAAGCAGAAAAATCCTGATTCAGAGGTACCATGACCATTTTGACCAGGTTTTGAGTTTCGCAAACCAATTAATTCTATTTATTGTTTTTCAAAGAACTCATTTAATCTACTGAATTATTTCAAGGTACTGAATTCAAAAATTCTGAGCTTGGTTCCGCTCTCTGGGAAATTTCTGATAGGAAAAGGTGGAAACTTATTATTAACAACTACTTATTTTCTTTATAAACACCATGTACTTATAAACTTCTGAAAAGATTTGTTCTAGGCTTTACTAATTGTACACAGAAGACAAAAATGAGGTTTTATCTTCAAAACACAAAACTCTGAAAATCTTCCCCAGAACATCAAGACCTCGAAGTATGGAGTGTCCCTATGGAGTAACCAAAGCTGACAGATATTCATAAGGGCTTAAAAGAAAAAAATATGCAATAAATACTGCAATTATATATTTGTACTTTTTGTGTAACTTTCAAGAACAGCTTATGGAGAAGAGGTATTGGTATTTTGGTGAGGCAGTGGCACAGCTGCTCACGGAGGTGGTGCAGTCACCATCCCTGGAGGTGTTCAAGAGCCGTGTGGATGTGGCACTGAGGGACGTGGTCAGTGGGCATGGTGGGGATAGGGTGGTGGTTGGACTGGATGATCTTAGACGTCTTTTTCAACCTTAATGATTCTATGATTCTAAGCATGCAGCTCATCTTTAACTCATCAGTATAGGAGCAAATATTTATTATTTACATACTATTTCTAGTTTAGTATGACCCCGAAGACCCAAAATGCCACATACATCAACTCTTAGATGCTGGATTTTCAACTTAAAACAATGAATGCAATGCACAGACAACAGCAAAGGACTCCAGTACAACAAAGCAAAGTAGGGTGCTTATATCAGCTATACAAGTTCTCTGTTATTTCACTGCATATTTCTGTCCTTACGTAATGCTCTTTAGATGTTTGCAATCACAGACTATTTATGCAAATTTAATTTAACTACAAATTGTTTAAGACAATGTACTTACTAGTGACTAATTCTTCTATGATGCATATTGAAGAATGTTTTCCTTGACCAAAAATGTGTCATTTTTTGTGCTGAGAATTACAAATATGGATCTTGACTGGAAAGAATTCCAAATAGTTTCTTTATTTAGCAGGTAAAATTAGATAATTGGACCAGATTACATTAGCACCACTGAAAAGCTGAGCAATTTTCATAACGCAATTGATTTCTTAGCACACGGTGCCATTTCGGGGATTATAACAACTCACCAGGGTAATATCAAACTTGATTAGAAGCCAGGGGGCCTGATTGTTGTCTCTGTTAAGCCAGTGAAAATACAGACAAAATGTAATTGACACTAGCAACTCTCAATTTGCACCAGTGTAGCTAAGAAGGAATTCAAGCACTGTATCTTTGACTGGGAAATGGCTTTTCTTTTTTCCTTGGAGAATTCTTTTCTGTATCTGTATCTTTTCTGTATCTATTCTGTATCTGTGATTAACAGTGATTGCTTTAATTCCCTTGCAGATAACAGAGTATTTGTGTTTGTACTGCTAGGTATGCTGGTTTCACACGGGTGTGAGGAAATGTCTTCATATAGCAAACAATTCACACAACAAATAAAAATCATTATGTAAATTCATCTGGCAAGAAAGCCCTTAACGTGCTTAGCATGCCAAACCTTTTGCCCCTCTGTAACTAAACGGTAACCTTAAAATAATGGGCTGGATTTTTCCACAGAGACTGAGGAATACAGGAGGGGAAGGAAGGCTGGGGAATCTTTTCAGGAATTCCCACATTAAGAGTCACAAGGCACAACCAACAGATATTCCAAAGGAGGATCCATCTGAATCCATATCAGACATTTACAGTGCAGGTAAATATGGACAAGGCAGTGGGCTAAACCCATTCTATTTGCATTAGAAACACAGAATCATTAAGGAAGGAAAAGATCACTAAGATCATCCAGTCCAACCATGAACCCATCCCCACCATGCCCACTAACCACGTCCTTCAGTGCCATGTCTCCACGGTTCTCGAACACTTCCATGGACGGTGACTTCCTGGAGGGGAATCATATAATCCTAACTAAAATAGGTCACAGATGTGGTTTAAAAATTGACTGCTCCTCTCTACTGAATGTAGCAGGGTGAGGTCCAGGATAACAAGCTCTGGTACAGATGCCTATATTACATATATTTCCAGTTATTGTAAATAAATCCTATAGTCCGTACCCTCAACACTATGCAGATTGACTTCTGTTTTGGCTTTCTCCAACAGTGACTATTTCTTAGGGGATTGCTGCTGTGGATGAGGGACCACTAACTCTCCCATGGTTTTGGTCCAGGAGAATGGCCCCTGGTGCTCTTTTCTGCAGCCCTACATGTAACCCATTGTGGCTATACCTACACAGTGATAAAATCCCATCTTCTTCTTTTTTTATATAAGTATAAATTATGAGTTCACGCATGAGTTCATTCATTGGTATTGAAGTCAGCTGCCTTGGAACAGTCCCTGTCCATCTTACTGAACTAACACAAACATCTCATTGGTTTCACGTCACCTCCTATCCAGAGGAGAGAGGACTCTTCAGCCAGCACCCCTGGAATTACATTTAAATGTGCAAACTGAAGGAGCCACAATCAAATGAAATGTGGATGAAGTGTAATATGCATTGAAGATGAGGCAATCTGGGGCTATTCACCCCTGCCAGGAGCTGCTGCAGAGGATTCTCACAGCACAGATGCTCCCTGCAGAAATAATGATTGTCCTGACAAAAGCAAGCAGGCCTCAACTGTCAGCCTGTCTTGCTATTTTCTCTGCTCACCAGCAACACACCTGACAGCCCACCTTCTCTATCTTCTATTAATTTATTTTTCATGTTTTTCTAGTTTATTTCTCATCTTCTACTGGATATTGTAAGTGGCAGGTAGATAATGCATATTTATCTCCCTACATGAACATATCTTCATTACTTCAAGCAGTGACAGATGCTTTGGTTAGAAGAAATGCTCTCATGGAAAACGTTGTCTAAATTTAAACTCCGTAAGAGCAATACAAATATCTTTTTTTTTTTTTTAAGTTCTATTTGAATCAGGGCTTTCTCTAGACAAATAAATGTGGTCCCTTAATGTTTGCAATTCACACCTTTGAGAAGTCTGATATCACCTGAGAGCCAGTAATTGACTGTAAACAAAAGCAAAAGTGATCAACCAATTTTCATTCTCCACGCTGACTGAGGCCCCAGAAGGAAAACCAACTCAAGAGCCAATTTTAAATGATTCACATCTTGCAATCTAAAGCACTGTGAGAAACAGCTCTGCTGTGGCAGTGAGGCTACAGTGAGCAGCGCTGCAGGGCTCAGCTGCCTCAAGTGTCAGGACAACCTGAGAGGTGAGCCAGCCTGGCCCCCCTGCCCAAACACAGGATAAGGGCACCTCTGGCCATGCTGGGGGAATTACCTGGCTTTCCCTCCTGTCATGCAACTGCTGTGCACCCCCAATGTATGAGCAAAGCCCTAGCGTTGGCCCTGCCTCTCTGCCAGCCCTTGGGCTGCTGAAGCTGGACTCCTCTGCAGCAGTGCCTTCTTCAGCCAAAACCTTTTTAGAAAATATTAACTGAAATAGGGTTCAGGCTAGGGAAAACACACACTAAGAGACATCTGTGTGACACTTGGAAGTTCTAACATCCTTGGCCTCCGCAGAGGATGGCATGTGACTTCCAGGTATTTTTTTTAACCGTCTAAGGTCAAAATCCAGCCAATTTATGAAAGTCTCCAAAAACAGTCACAGTTCACGCATGTTCAGTCAAGATACTAACAGCTAAAAAGAGATTTTAGCAGATGGAAACTGTGAGAATTTAATCTTCTTTGACTACTCTTTGTCCCTACGCAACTCACGATGCTGATCAGACATCACAGGCATCATCTCTGCTGATCAACAGAACGATGAGATCCCTCAGGAGAAATACTGCTTCCATACGTAAAGACAGACATTTTCTCCAAACTAAGGCTCCCCACTGGCTAGTTCCATGTCACTGGTGAGGTGCAATGGCAGTGCTTTGAATTTGCTTCAGTCAATCTGAGCTGGTCAGGCTGGCTGTAAGCTGTACTGTGCTCGAAGGAAGCACAAGTGACCCTGGACTAAATGAGCCATCCTAGATTTCCAACACGTGCTGTGGCAAATGTCCCGAAGCTAGCACAACCAATGCAATTAATGGCAGAGCCAAGAGGAGGAAGCCCAGCCTTGAGGCTGAAGGACAAGAGGAAGCGGAGGCCCTGCATTGGGAGGTACAGGGGAAGCCATAGGACACAGAGTGGACTCTGTCATGAAGAAGTCAGAAACTGCTTTAAAGTAGTTCTACTACCTGTGCCTTTATGCTGAGTCTCATCTTCATTTCTCCCACTCCTAAAAAGCCACGTGTGACCTACTTCTCCCAGAGACTTGTGTCTTCAAAAGAGGCAGTTAATATCTCCATTCTGTCAGTTCTGCCAGGAATAATGTCCTGCTCTCTGCCCATACCTGTTCTTCATTATGAGCAGAGCACTTTCTACCACAAGATAACATTTTCTCAGTTGGTTTTCATTTCTGATGCCACACTGATGATGGCATTTGGTAGAAGCAGCGGTGCATATGCTGCCACATGCAGCTGTCACCAGCACAGCATCCCCCAATCAGTGCAAGGCTTGAAAACTGCACCTTTCAACAAACCAGCAGGTGCTCTGAGCACCATCTATAACATTAAGTGAACCATTTCAGTAATGGCTTTGTCAGTCCTTCCTAGAAGCAGTCCTAATGGGCAACAAATAACAAAATGAGGTTCAGCTGCTGAAAGAAAAGCAGAACAATGCACTGACAGGAGGGAAATGATCATCATAAAACATTTGTATCGCCATGTGAATTCTGAGCTGTACTGTACAGATCAGAGCTTGCCCCTGCCCTAAACGCCTTGCTGTTGCTAAGACAACAAAACCAACATAGGAGAAGCAATGGGGAGCCCCGTGGTGGACCTCCTGAGGGGACAAATTGCCTACCAGGCTTTGCTAGAGGAGAGGAAGCACGTTGGCGCAAAGAGCGGCTCTGATTGGAAGACAGACGTACTTGACCAGGCAGTGTGGATATCTCAGCAAATAGCATGGGTCCTCATTACCAGAAGTGCTGCTGTTTCCTTGGCTGAGTCAGGCTCCCAAGGGTGCCATCAAGAGGTCCAACAACAGTAGCTCCTTCTCAGAACAACTATCCTTTCTCCTCCTGGTGTATTACAGGAGTGCTATATCTGCTTCGGCCTCAAGTTACTGAGCCTTGATGGGAAGCTTCTCCCTCTAGCACTGGGCTCGAGGCTCTGTCCCTGGGTAAGATGAAAAAGGTGTAGCAAGTGTATGTGGATGGAGGAGTTCACAAAATACTTCATAATAACAGCTCCTGAAACCTATGTCGCAATGACAGCGATGCAAAATCCCATGCCATCAGAGCACCTACATCCCATCTCCACTCTATCAGTTTGAGACATCTCATACCAACTATGCATATGCATAAGAGGATATCCTTTGCTTTATCATTTCTACTCCATTTTTCCAGATCATTTTTTCCATGGAATAATGCTTGGATTATCTGTCTAAATATCCAAACAGGGATCCAATTGTACATCATGGACAACTCCATCACTGAGGTTAATAATTTAATGATTCCTGAAGCAAAGCATCATCAAACGTTATTCTTGCAGCATAGCTGACATAGAGCTCACTTATACTGCTTAGACAGGTCCTACTGCTGACTAGCCTCTCCATACCCAGCCTCTGGGTTTAAATACAGGAGAAAAAGCATATTCAAGACTGGTGAATAGAACATGTTACAAGAATGTCAGCCTCTGAATCTGACTTTCTCAGGTGTTAAAGGTCTAAAGCAATAGGGAGAATTAGTACAGTGCACTGCAGGTGCTAGACAAAGTGAAATCTAGCTTGTTTGTATTACGGCACCCACGTGCTTCTATGATTTTGTATAAATAATAAAACAATTCTGGCCCATAATCAAATAAAAATACTCTTTCCAAGAAAGAAATCAAAACCCAGCACTGGCTTCTCTCTTCTTGACCCCCATTTTGAGAGGAACTTCAAAAATGGGAAAGGTTTTTGTCTCAGCTCCAAAGATACTGGAAGCCTCTTCAACCTTATGGGATAAGAAATCCAGCAGCAAAGGCATCCTCTAGCTCCTACAACTAGTCTGCCACAGCTGGGCTTGGACAGGCTCACTGTGCTGCATGAAGGCAACTGGTGTTTGCCTGTATTGTAAACTGCCAACCTATTCTTCCCTGGATTTCTTCCTATTTTACTACAGCTCTAAACCAGACTCAGAAACTCTTGCCCTAATATCAGGATGGGGCCACAGACATATGTTCAGTTCATGTGCTCTGGGCTTTAAAAATATTTAGAAGTCTCCCAGCTCACTTACTTCATTCAAGTTAATTAAATGGCACAATGGGACACTGCCAAATGTTTATTTCTCACAGAAACAGAATCTGCCATTTAAAGAATGCTGTTACACGAGTCACATTCCACTACAAAGAAAGAATACCTCTAATTATAATATACCTCTAATTATAATATCTGTGATTATATGATGTCAAACATAGGAAAAATAAGCAGCCCCATATTCTGAGGAATAAATTGTAACCTGTATTATCCACATTCTTTCTGAAAATACTGGATCTTGTCCCAGCCTCAGAAATAAAATATAACCACCAGTAATTGAAAAACAAATGAACGCGATTATAATCTTACCATATGCAAGCTTTTGGATTCCTCAGCTATGCAGCAAACAGATGGGAAAAAAATGATATTACACGCACTGGGAAACAAAATTTTAAGGCACTTCTGCAAGCATTACTTATCTTTGCATCTAAAGATTTCTAGCCTTGAAGCTTGGATCATACGGGGCTTCATCTGTGTTTGGCTATTGGTTCACGACATATTTTGACACTGGTAGTGGAATCACTCATCAAGATTACTGCACGCCTACCTCTGCATGGAGACCCTGGCTGTGGCAGATGTTGGTTTCCATGTAACCCCCTGCCCTGCTATGCCATTTGTGAGGGTTCAAAAGCTCCTCCACAAAGAGCTGAACCACCCCTACTGAAAGGCATGGTGGGGACACCATGGAGGCCCAGCCTGACGCCCGCGGCCCAGCTGCAGGCAACGTGGTGCCTGACATGGGGTAGGAGCTCAGATATTGAAGGGAACATGCAGAAAAGCACACGGCAGATGGGTGTGAGAACTCATTTTTGTAAGGAAACCTCACCTCAGGTCCTGTCTCAGCTGCTGGCCTGTGCTCAGGCAGAGGGATCTCCCAACACTTATCTGCCTTCTCCCCAGTAATCAGTCCTCACAACCCACAAGGCCTTTCCCTAGATACCTGCTTCTCTTTCCCTCCTGGAGAGAGATAGGGACTTTGCACAAAAAATCCGCCTCCATGGAAAACGTCTGCAAATAGCTACTGATCTCAAGAGAAGTTCACACTTGTATTAATATAAAAAGACTAATCCTGGATATGCTTTATGTCCTGAAAAATATTATGGCAGACAAGCTGTAGATGACAATTCCTTATTTTCTGTTTTTTTCCTTTAGCTTGTTGGACTGTGTCTACCCTGGATGGGTGGGTGTACACAGGGTGCAGAGGCTCCCAACATCATTTTCCCTGAGTCAGAAACCAGAGGTTTCCCTTTCTCTGAATGATGTTCAACTCTGGATATCAACTCTCTCGTTACAGGTTGACCCTCGTGTTATAGGTTAGCAAGATGCCTTTACATTAACACTTCTGCTGCATGTGTAGTGTTATTGATTTTTTCAGCTCAGAAATGCTTTAAAAAAATCAATGTTTCAGCAAATAGAGTGGAGCAGAAGTACCGTAGAATCCCATTTGCCATTCCGACATCAGAGATCAGGTTTAAGTTGAAGGAAATAACATTTACACGTGGAGTAATGAATAGAGAGAAAAGCAGCAGAAGACATGGAAAATGGATGAGCAGAGAAATGGAATTAGAAATAAAACTGGGAAAAAAAAAAAAAGAGAGAGACAGAAGCTGAAAATAAATGTAGTAGCTGTGAGAAGGATTTATCTCAGCTAATTTTAGCATGCTAAAACTTAGGTGTCTATTCCAAGCTAATCGCCTTAACTCTCCCTATACTGAACAGAGCAGGAGCCACTTGCCACTCCCATGGATGACTCAACCACTCCTCAGCTAGGTCTCTAAGACAGGGCAGTGCATCAATGCTGTGCCTCAGACATCACAGCAGTCTAGATGATGGACTCAACAGAGTTGCCTACCTTTTGGGCAGTTTAAAGTCAAGTGAGATTCATTTGTATCTGTAGAAGTATGCCTTCATTTCTGCTGAAGGAAATCAAAACACAAATTCAAAAAGCGAACTGGAAGCACTCCAGGGACTGAAGTTCAATTGTTTGGCCATGAAATGCAGTGAGGTACACCAGCACAGCTGCCAGGAACAAAGGCTGCTTCTCCTCTGTTGAATAGGAGCAGACCAGGGTGTGAGCACAAGCACTGACTGCCCACGCTGCTTAATCACTCCCTGGCAATATCTGGATGGCTCTGACAAACATGTGGTCAAAAGGACATCAGTTTGCCTGTATCTTTTTGTTAGCAGAGCCATAGATACTCCCACTACCTCGAGCAGTACAGACACAGATAAACACTGCACTTGCAAGGGAATCATATAGATCTGCTATGCATTTTTAACATATTCTGTGCTTAGAAATTGTGAGCTGGATATCTTTGAAAGGTTTAGTTTGCAGAATCTGATGTATCCAAGCTACGAGCCCAGCTATCAATCAGAAGATGACCATCAGAGCTTTGGATTTGGAAGAACTCTGGGACTACAGACTCTTCAACCTACACTGACACATCCGTAGACTATTCCCTGTAACACCTGGCCCGGGACAAAACAGCACAAGGACTGTCCAAGCAGCATGTCACCAAAGGTGACCAAGTTCCAGTGCCTTGGGAATTTTCCAAGCTACTAGTATAATCTTGGCAATCTGCACATCTAAATAATTAAACTCACTGCTGTAACTGCAAACAGGGTTCGACGGTAATTCGTAGTGATATTCCTCTCCTGCACACCCGAGATGTGATTTGGCTATGATTAGCTACAGACAGTGACATGAATACTTTTGCAGATATAAGGACAATTTATGTGCATGTTTTGCTTGTGATACTCAAATTACCATCAATGAAGAACACATAAATGGCATATAGGAAACTGAGTGATTTTTTAAAAAGCAGGATTATTAACAATATGAAAGTCAGATTTTAACTTCCAGAATGTGCAATGTAAATCTCAAAAATCAGAAACAACCTGCTATTTTTGTGCATAAAAACCCGATCAAGTTTTTCAGCCCACAGAGCAATCTACATTCCAAGTAAGTTAAAATCAGACTCTAAAAATGAGCTTTTCATTGCTTCACTTTCCAAGAGAAGGAAAATACTTCCACTGCCTTTTTAGGCTGCACTGCCTTCTCCTCCACAGACAGCCCCGAGATTCAAACATTTTTGGTTTTATGAACTGAAACTACACTGAAGGTATTTTAGTTGGGTAATCAAAGTAGGAAGGCATATCCAAAGAAAGCATCAGAACAGACAAGCTCCTAAAGAGAATAACATGTAAAGTCTTTCTATCCTGCTCTGTGGTGCTGCTCAAAAATTGACATATGATCTTGATGTTCACAGTTTTTAGAATGTACAGAAAAAGGCTTCTTAAAGCTTCTGTGTTTTAAGAGCAGTTGGAGTTGTTGCATCAAGGATCTTGCATCAATTTGGGTGTTGCACCTGTTGTATAGACGGCCTTGCAGTCCAACATTCTGCGGGCTGAAGATCGGATCTGTTTGGTTTTCTTAGCAGTACCTGACAATTCTTGTGTCAGAGGAAAGATTTTCTTACAATTGCTCATCAGGAAGGCACTGTCTGAACATTTAAATAATTTAAGAGCACAAAACCTATTTGTTGTACTAGTGCCGCGTTTGGCCCATTTTTAATAAAATACAATTACATGTAGTGAAATTCACTTCAAAGAAACTACACATGCTTACACAGCAGGGTATTAGCCCAGATACCATCAAAATGCTTCATTCCTAGTCAGGTCAGACAATAAATCAGATCTTTGGTTTGCAAAGTACTGCAATTTATGCCTAATGACTGGAAGAATTGTTATATAAAGTAATTATCTGAACTGGAAAGCAATCATCTCCTAAATTTGCAAAACCTCATCTATAATATGACTTCTTACCAAAAACAGAACAAACAGCAATGAGAAAAAAATCCATCCTCCTTTTCTTGCAGATTTAAGCAAGCATTTCCTCCTTCTCTGTTTTTGCAAGGATCCCTCCTTCACCATCTTTTGAGCTCGCTTAAGGCCCATTGTCAGAGAAGCATTGAGCCAATCAGGCTGGAGGGGATCATGAGAAGTCTCTAGTTCAGATTCAATACCGAACTCACACCAGGTTGCTCATGATGTTGTCCTGAAAACCTCCAGAGATGGTGAGACTGCACAAGCTTGACTGTCTCGTGGGACAGCCTCCTGTTCTCCTTATAACCAGTGTAAGCATCTCATTTCACCTTATGACTGTTGCGTACTCCTGCTGTGAACCACCATGAATAGCCCAGACCTGTCTCCTCAATGACCCTGTATGCACTGAGGGCTGCTGTCAAGTCTCCCACCAAGCTATCTGTGCTTTCTCAGCCTCCCCTCATAAGCAAATGCTCTAGCCTCAACCTCTTTGGTGGCCTCTGACGAATTCCCACAAGCATCAAGTTCACCAAGGACTTTGCTTCAATGGAAGAGACTAACTGGATGCACTGAGTAAATGCAGTCTAGCAAATACAGGGTAGAAGAGACAATCCCTTCCTTCTGACTCAGCTCTTCTTAAAGCAGCCTGGGATGCTGCTGCCTGTGTTTGATGCCAAAGCCCACTGCTGGCTCACACCCAGGTCCCTGCCCAACAAGCTCACAGAACCTATGAAGAAAGGCTGAAGGAAATGGGCTTGTTTAGCTGGAAGAAGAGAAGGCTCCCGGGAGACCTCATTTTGGCCTTCCAATTCTTGGAGGAAGCATATAAACAGGAGGGGGAACAGCTGTTTACATGGGTGGATAGTGATAGGACAAGGGGGAATGGTTTTAAACTGAGACAAGGGAGGTTTAGGTTAGATATTAGGAAGAGGTTGGTGACACACTGGAACAGGTTGCCCAAGGAGGTTGTGGATGCCCCATCCCCAGAGGCACTCAAGGCCAGGCTGGATGTGGCTCTGGGCAGCTTGGCCTAGTGGTTGGCGACCCTGCACATAGCAGGGGGGTTGAAACTAGATGATCATTGTGGTCTTTTTCAACCCAGGCTATTCTATGATTCTATGACTCTACAACCTTTTCTGCTAAGCTGCTCCCCAGCTTGTACTGCTGCAGGTGATAAGTCCGTTAGTACAGGACTTCATGTCTGTCTTCATTTAATTTCATGAGGTTCCCACTGACCCATCCCTTCAGCCTGCCCAGGGTGTTCTGAATGACAGCCAAGCTCTCCAGAGCTTACCACGAGATTCCTCTCAATCTTGTGTCATCCACTGACTTGATAAGGGACATCACATCTCCTTCTGCTGCCACTAATAAAAGTATTAAACAGGGCATGTCTCCACACAGACACAAGAGGAATTCTTCTCATAACTGGCCTGCAGGTAGACTGTGAACCAATAGTTACCATTCTGTGGTTCCAACCAACAAATCAGCTTTTCATCCATCTAGCTGTCCACACATTCAGCATATATCCCAAGCAGATACAAGGATTATCCTGCAACTAGCTACACTAAACAGCCCTGCTGTACTATGTCCACTATCCAACTGAATGTCTTTAGGGCCAAGCGAGCCACAGAAGACAACAGACATTTGCTGTGTTTGCAGATGAGCCACATATGATCTATTTACCTTATCCCATGTTGGATCATGATTGAAAACCTGCAGCCAGGCAAAAAAAAAGTGATAAAACGATGCATTCATTTCAGTAAACTACAAGTACAAGGGAACAGGCTTCAAGACTGCCTTGTCCTTTTCACCCATACCAGGAGTTCTGGTGTAATTTGTCAATAAAACCACCAGTTTCCCGTGAGAATCTGAACATTTCCAACAGCTACCAGCAACTCTGAAATTCCTTGACCTTGCCAACTTCGGTGCACAGACAAATGAACAAGTTGTCAGCCTTTCTGCATTACTCAGAACATGTATTGTCAAGAAGATAATAAATGTGGTAATACTGAGGGGAGGCCTGATGGCGGCTGCAGCTCCTCACAGGGAGCGGAGGGGCAGCGCTGAGCTCTGCTCTCTTTGACAGCGACAGGGCCCGAGGGAACGGCATGGAGCTGCGTCAGGGGAGGGGCGGCTGGGGGTGAGGGAAAGGGTCTGCACCAGAGGGCGGTGGGCATGGAACAGCCTGCCCAGGGCAGCGGGCACGGCCCCAAGTGCCGGAGCTCAGGGAGCGTTTGCCAGAGCTCTCAGACACTGGGATTGGATTTTGCATGGCCCTGTGTGGAGTCAGGAGTTGGACTCTGTAACCCTTGTGGGTCCCTTCCAATGCAGGAGGTTCTATGATTCTATAATACATACAACTTCTAATAAACATATAGATAATTAGCATAAGATGTCAGTCAGAAAGTAGGACAAACCTTTAGAGCCAGTTTTCAAACAAAAAAATCTAATTATTCACGCCCGTCCTTTATTTTAAGAGACAAGTCTATTTTGTGTCTCTGCAGGTGACCTATAATTTCCCACAAAGCATTCACATCCCAGAGGACATCCCCTAAGACAGGGGAAGCAAAGCCCACATGGAACGCATAGCCCAGCACAAAGACACCTACTATCAATGTAGGTGCATTTCCACAACTGAACCAAGTCTCTTTCCCTGACACTCCCAGAAACCCCTCATCTGCCACTAAGGTTCAGCACATCGACTTCCAGAAAGATTAGGCTTCCCTGGTGGGAAATTAGGGATGAAACTAAGAATTCAGTTTATAACAGGGACCTAGTTCCCACTTCAGTAGGGCTGCTTGTTTCTTATAAAGCGACTAATGCAAAGCATCTAAAACCAGGCCAACTGGAGGAGAAAAAGAACAGTAAGATCAATGGCTTGGAAAATATCTCCCGTTTGCGATCTCCTGTTTAGTTTGTCCTCTGACAAAAAGGAAAGGAGACAAACATTTGTTTGTGAAAGATGAATTGGAGGCCTGCCAGTGTAAATGCAAGAAGAGAGTGTGGAGCTATATGTAAACTGGGTATCACATACTACTTCACAGTAACAGGTGTGTTATTTCTGGGGGCATCTATCATACTGCGTGCTGTCCGGTAACTGCAAGGTGCACCTCACAAGCCTGCTGTGTCACATACAGTATTACTTATTTGGTTCCTGCTGAAGATTCTCCTTGGGGAAGGCTTCTGCTTTCTGTTCATCCTTGATAAAATGGAAAAACAAAGAAACAAACAAACAAACAAACAAAAAAAAACCCAAACCAAAGCAACTCACCCCAGGCTAGTAGGGAGTTTCTCTGTATTATAGAATATTCATTAAAGTGTCAGTTCAGATTTCTCACTCAAGCATCAATTTAGTCTGTGTTTGAACTTCTTTACCAAATATTTTCTATTTATTTTGTTGTCCAAGCTGCTGTTTGTAACTTAGCATACGTTTTGGGCTCATCCAGAGCTATGGAAACGGAACACATTGTGAGCAACTCTCCAGTGTGGATGCAGCACTTTAAAGGGCACCACGAACTCCTGGGACTTCAAAGTTAAAAAACTTTTTTTTTTTGCTCATAGAGTCTGGGTCACCCCAGAGGGTGCAGTCTTTGGGTCTGTGCCTCATTGCCACCATAACTGCTGCATGCTGGACAGAATGTAAGCAAACAACACTTTCCTATTTCTCAGAACTGCTTCAATGAAAAAACTAGCATGTGCTTCAGAAACTCTAGTGCCTGTAGAAATGATTCTATAGACTCTCTTAGGACAGTAAGAGAGAAACTAATATTAGATTAATTACCAATAAAATATTCTGCTAGTACAGCAATAAAGTATCCTGTACATTACTGTATATTGTGTGCACTTCTTAGAGTGCAAGTGATGTAAACTGATGGCTTCTTCAAGAAGATGTTCTGCAAAGTTACTAAATAGAAAGCTGTATTCTAATATGCAGACAAACTTCTCTCTCTGTTTATCTAACCATTCGCAATTGGATTTCTTTGCTACACACTGTTCCTGTATCCTCCTAGCTATTCATTCTGAAGACACTGGGGAGAAGAGGCAAGAGCCAGGTATCCTGGAGGAATGGGATTTTGACAGTAGAAATAAAAGTGTATGGTCAGACTTACCTCTCCTATGCATTTATAAATCAAAGTTACTACATAACTTGGTTAGAGGTACTACTTACTAGACAAATGAGTCTCCTTTTTAGTTAAATATTTCCATATATATTTAAAAAAAAACCCAAAAATTATTGATTCTGCAAGATGAGTATATTCTTCTGTGCTGTATGTCAAGTGACACATGATAAATTATGATCTTCTATGGATTTTCATACAGTTTCCATCAGAGAACACTCCTTTATTTTCCTCAAGTGTTCAGCTGGTAATCCATCCTCTGACTGAAAAAGGTACTATGACAGAAGATGAAAAATGTGCCTGTGGGCATGCTAATCGCAGGGTGATTGATTCCACCATTACAAAGGAAAGTTATACAGTATGCTCAGCAGTTTTTACTGCTATTTGCAACAGAGTGCCAGTCATCCAAACATAGGACTGGGACTGATCAGTGCACAGACTTCAAAATAATTCAATATGAGTTCTCCGAACCTTATGGCATGTCTGATAGTGTTAATCTATTCTCATTTCTCCTCCCTCTTTCAGCACATGATCGAAGTTTGAAAACATGTGATATTCACAAGACTTTCACGGCCTGACTGCCAAAGCCACCTTCTTGCTATGGCACCTTGAACACTATTCATGCTCATACCATGGTCAGCCCTTTACAAGACCCACCTAATCTAACAAAGGAGGAAAATGGCAGTAGAGAATACAGCAAAGTGAACAAAATAAAAAGCTTAAAAAAAAGATCACCCATACTTTATGATTTCTTCCATGAAACACAGCTTACTTTAAGAATTCTGTAACTTTTGCAGACCTTCACATTGTCAACATGACTTCATGTATTTTTATTGGAACAGATGGGACTTCTAGAATGTGGGTGCTCTACTAATCCAAGCAATACAGTGATGTAAGTCTGAAAAGGCAGGTTTTTTCAAACTTCTGCAAATGTACTTGTCTTCATGAATTAGTAGAAAATAAACATATTAATTGAATCAAACTGCAAACTTCTATCAAAAGGTTAAGTTCCAGCTGTGCAGTGAATACAAGCAGAATGTGATCCACAGTCTATGACCAAATTCATATAACTGGCAAAACAGAAGAAACATACTTATAGAAAGTATTCTTTCTTAATGTATTGTCATTATTCCTGAACGTACAGAAACAACCCAATTCAAGAAATTATCATTCTAATAAAATAACCTTCCACTGTAGAGCCAGAAATGCATCATTTATTTCCTTCATACTAATCCATTCAATAATTAGAAGGATCAGTATTAGGTTGTCAGCACTTCAATTTCTCTAAATGGTTTAACTTAAATTTACTAAGTATCTTTCCTGCTTTCCATAAAATTTTAACAGAACTATTTCATAGCAATGAAAATCTTACTAAAGCATACCTGGTCTGTGTTGCCTTTCGCAGGCAACCGTGATGTTCGTTGCTTAGGGGAGCCTGCGGCTTGGCCATATACCGAGGTGACACCAATATGATGAGCGGTAAAATGGCGTTTATTAAGTTCTAACAAGCACTTATATATCTTTTAACCCTTCGTGTACGCCCACTGGATGGTACACGTGGCACGTACCTAACACATGGGGAGGAGCCTGACACGTTACATCCCGAGACCCCGATCACGCCTATTACAACAGTCTGGAAATGTTCTTCTTAATTCTGTAATGTAACATTACATAATTTTCTACACTACTTCTTTTTATAACTATCAGTGTAATTGCTTTGAAGTAATAGCCATAGTTACAACCAGAGTCTAACCTGTAACGTTTCTTTCCAGTATTGAACACACTGTTGTCTATTGAGTGAAGGCAAACCTCCTTGTCCTCTTCTTCCTCAGTTCTCTCACCATTTAGTCCAACTGTTCTGCTGTTACTTTCAAAACTGAACCAGTCATGTTGTTATCTGAACAGCCATCTCGTGTGGTCATTTATATGACAAGTGAGTATCGTTTTGGTCTGGAAATGATTTCAGTAACAGAAGAGGTACCATAACCAAATGGCAGCAGTTCTCCATGCACTGCCCAGATACAGGATTCCCAAAGTTTCACATCAATGAGGTGTTTTTTACTTGCAGTCCCAACCTGCTGCACCCACACATCTCTACGTGTGTGCTCAGTATCCAGATTTCAGCAATGTTTGGAGTAGGTCATATTCACATCAAATGCTCAGAGACCGTATAGGGTGCAGGGTAGTGGACAAACACAACAAGTTATCTTCATTTTATCTTGGAGAAGTCACCAGTGTAGCAATGCACCACTTACTGTACAGGTTGGTGTAAGCAGACTCTGTCCCTTTCGGTGATCCCCTCCCTCCCAGCAATGAGGCCAGCCTTTCAAAATAAATATTTACCCCAGATCTTTGAGGAAAGAAAGCCAAGGCAAAGTGCTCACAGACACCCATAGTTCCTAGTTTCAGTCTCCTGAGCTTCTCCTCCTCTTGGGGTGGCAGCCTCCCTAACGCACTTCTCTTTGAGTTCTCGTCCAGGGGCTCCCCACTCTGTTCTAGCACTGGTGATCAAAAGTTAATGCTGGTCACTTGTTTTCCACTACATCACCAGAGAAATTCCTTTCAGAGCTCCCGGCAGTTCTTTAGTTTCACACCGGATACGTTTACTTACCCTAATACTTTGCTCTTCCCACCTAACAGGAATGCTTAACTCCTTCAGTCTACTGGGTGACAATGCAGAGGGAGTGGGAAAAAAGCTATTAAACATATTTTGCAAAAGTAATCCCCACATTTCCCATGAATGTGGGGACTTCAATTTTGCACTATTTATGTGCACAGATGATGATGACGTATATTCAACCAGTATTTAAAGGAAAAGTTCAAAAGAGGAGACTAAAATAAAGACACTGTGCAATGCTTCTCTTGCTTTACACATTTACTACTATGCACTATCCAGTAAATCAGAAGTAATTCTCCACTTGCACTATCTACTGAAGCAGAAGGCCACAGAAAAGTCTTAATCAGATAGAATATGACAGGGCACTTTGTTGGTTTTCTAGTTCACATTGCTCCCTGCAATAAATCCTACAATATACTGCAGCCTTTTAAACTCTCCCACAGTTTTCTTCATGCATAAGGAGTAAGAATCAAATGAATAAATGATAAAGACTTCTCAATCTGTGTGCTACAGACCAGATTCTCACCAGTTTGCACCTAAATGTCAGCCCTAATTCATCGTTATCACCAACAGACAGCCAACATTATTTATCTTAATCATAAAGGCAAACAAGCATCATGTTTCATGGGTAAAACAGCGTTTTGCCCCACTCATTCTGTATTAGCTGAAACTATATATTTATCTACATGTACATATACAGAATCATAGAATCATTAGTGCTGGAAAGGACCTTTGAAGGTCATCTAGTCCAACTCCCC